>NC_140491.1:73049002-73649002 GCF_964271855.1 Acomys minous
TGCTGGCTAGTCTTACGTCAACTTGACACAAGCTAGAGTTGTGGGGAAGGAGAGAACCTCCATTCAGGAAATGCCTCCACAAGATCCGGCTCTAAGGCATTTTCTAAACTAGTGCTTGATGGGGGAGGGGCCAGACCACTGTGGGTGGAGCCATAGCAGATGATCCTGGGTTCTATAACACTGCAGGCTGGGAGCTGGAGAGATGGCTCAGAGGTTAAGAGCACTGTCTGTTCTTTCAAAGGTCCTGAGTTCAATTCCCAGCAACCACATGGCGGCTCACAACCATCTATAATGAGAGCTGGTGCCCTCTTTTGGAGTGCAGGCATATATGTGGGCATAATACTGTATATATAATAAATAAATAAATGTAAGAAAGAAAGAAAGCATGCTGAAACTGGGCATGGCACAGTAACCAGGCAGTAACCAGCACCCACCGTGGCGTCTGAATCAGCTCCTGTCTCCAGGTTCCTGGCCTGAGTTCCTGGCCTGACTTCCTCCAGTGATGAACAGTGCTGTGGAAGTGTGAGCCAAATAAACACTTTCCTCCCCAACTTACTTTTTGGTCATGGTGTTTGGTCACAGCAATAGAAACCCTGACTAAGACAGACATGGAGCTGAAGGGAATTCTAGACCCCTGCACAACAGACTTGACCTGAAAGGGCAGAGAGGATGTCCCCTGAGCATCTGTGAACTCCAGGAAGCAGAGGACCTGCTTGGCCCTCCTCTGAACGCATCGCTTCTCATCCTATCTTTATCCTTATAACCAGTTTTAGTCACTTCAGATGACAGCTCTGTGCTGCTCCAGCCCCTGAGTGGGACGCTCAGAGTCACAGGAATAAGTCCCTCGCTCTCTTGAATCTCAACCCCACATCCCTAACATGAGGGCTTGAGCAAATGTTCTCCGGTGTTTCCTCTATCCCAACATGACTCTCTTCAGCTTGGGGGAGCCACGGATTTAAGATCTGGAAGACACTGCTGGGTTTGGAAATGATGTGTTAGATAATTCCAAAGTACACGTATGCCCAGGCTCGGAGTCAGAGTGGAGAGCCAAGAGGCTCCTGCTTTTGCCGTCAGCCCACTGGAAATAGGCACAGGCAGCCTCTGGAAAAAATCAGAGTAGTCGAGAGGGGTGTGAGCTTCCCTTCATGTGGGCATTCTAGTTTTGGGGTGTGTGTGTGTGTGTGTGTGTGTGTGTATGTGTGTGTGTGTGTGTGTATAGAAAGTGGAACTGGGCAGTGCTTACCTCGCCAGGAAGGGTGGCATAGCAGAACATAGGGCACTATTTTATGCCAAGCTTTGTGCATAGAGGACCCAAGCCCACAGAGCCACTCAACCCTTTCTGTGGCTAGACCATCTCATCTGAAAAAACTGTCCATCATGGTGCCTACCTAGCGAGACAGGAAGGGGAGGATAAGAGCTGGAACGCAGGAAGCACTTGTGGCGTACTAAGAGGAGTAGGCGGGGCAGGGGATGGGAAGAAGAACCAGCCCGGGGTTCCCCAGGCCTTGTGGCTTTCCTGGCTACTTCTCAACGAAGGACCAAACTAGGAAGTGGATTCTGAGGTCTTGCTTTCTCTGCTACTGAAAATACTAGGCTTGGCGCCTAGTAATCACGGAATCCCGGTACATTTCACCTACGTTATCTCTTCACGCAGGTGAACACGAGCCGCTGTCAGGACTCATCTTGGAATAGCATCCTCTGTCATTTGGGACAGTCCCCCTGTGTGGTGTGTGAATCATTACAAATGCTCTGTTCTTCAAATGGCGTCTGATGTCGTGGGGGAGACGTCCCATCTTTCACTGGTGTAAAAGCGCCCTCACAGCCATCTTTCTGATCAGCGTCCAGCGAAGATTTGCCTTCGCACTAATGTGAACCTCGGTTTACCAGGGATCCGACACGATTGCCATTGTGCTAAGCATCTTTCCTCCCTCCTGTTTGACAAGTGGCTGCACTGAGGTTTAGATGTATGAAGTTCATTGCTCAGAGTCCCCAGGGTCAGGTCAGGAGTTGCGGCCCGGGCCTCCTGATTCTAACACCTAGTTACTGTTCACATTTTAGGATGGGGTTGCCTTGGCATTTCTCCTTCGTTACTTATGGGTGACTTTAGAAAAGATTTTCCTTTATTCTCTTCAGTAGGGTGAGCTGCTGGCTGACTGCACACCAGGCCTCTTCTTGTGTGCGTGCATGCGTGCGTGTGTGTGTGTGTGTGCGCGCGCGCGCGTGCGCGCGTGTGTCACAGTCGGACAGCATTGTTTCTGAAGGTCCTCCCCAGACTGCTTTAGCTTTGCACCACATGCTGCCCACGCCCAGTACATTCTTTGTCCCCAGCCAAACCCTAGTGAAGCCCCGAGTCTCCTCCCCACTACCTTAGGTCCCTTCAGATCTGCCCTCCATGTTCCCAGACTCAGTTTCCTCCTATGGACCACAGAGAGTGTGATTATTGACACCTTCCTCTGGACAGACAGGGCGGTTGCGCACTGGATAAATGCTAGCCTGGAGCCAGAGTCTACATCCTCCCAGCTAGCTGCGCTCCTCCCCGCAGCCTGCCCCGCCTCGAGGGCGGCTCCGGTGCGCGCGCCCGGCCCACCCGGCCGCTCGCGCACCGCACCCTGACCCAACGCCAGGAACCAGCTGAGCACACAGCTGGACAGAACTGTCGCCGCCGAATCCCCGCGCCATTGCAGCAGGTAGGGAGGCCCGCAGCCGGGAGTCCGGGCCTATCGGGATCGCAACCCGAGCTGAATTTCCTCTCCCTCCGGTCTCATCGCTAGGTCGGATGAGCCTGGAGTGCTTGCTCACTTTGTCTCTTTACTGGGGGGTCCTAGGAGTGTGGCTAGGGGCGAGAGGCGAAGAGCAGCGGTCCAGACTGCCACGCCTGGATCCGCTGTGCTGCAGTGCACAGGACCTCACCTTGACTCCTCCCCGTGAGTGCCAGGCGCTGGGCCAGAGTCATCATTGCTTTGGGGGTGTTTCACCCCGCTTGCTTGTGACTGCCCATGCATGGTTTGAATAGTAGTGAGGAGTCTGCGCCGCGGAGCTTTCACTCCTGAGCCGCCCCAAACTCCTGCAGGGAGGGGGGGAGGGGGAGGAGTGTGTGGCCCAAACTGTTAGAAAGTTCTTCCTCTACGCGACTGACACTTTCGTGACTGTTACCTGAAGGCACTACCTGTTTCATTCCCACCTTGCAGTGTTGTGTTTTCTTTGGGCCTGACGAAGAAACTTGTAACTGAACGTGGACTCCTTTCTGAGTGACTAGGATGTTGTATCTGAGCCTCCATCACTTTTCAGGTCCGCCCTCCCCCAACTTCTTCCTAGCAATTTCTCCATGCTTGGTCGGGGCTTGGTGAGCTTACAGAGGAAGCCCCAGCCTTTGCCTTTGAGGTCCGGGACTGGGGTGTGGGCAAGCAGGAGATCCGACTGTAGGTTCTCCTCAGTGCAGACATCCACCCCTTAGTCCACCGTTACACTCTCTGTAGAGCAGAGAGGAAATCTTCCTAGCAGTGGGGGTAGCCTGTGTGGAATGCATAGCCCCTGGCTTTGTTTGGCCTCTGGGGCTTCTGACCCTGTCTGTCCTGTTCCCTAGGGACCATATTTCCGACTAGGGCCTCTGCGCCACTTAGTTCTGACCTCTCTTTGTGGATTTTTCACCCCATCTCTGAGTGTGACCCAAGGGCCCTAGTCACACGCTGAGACAGTGGCAGGGCACGGGCCCGGCCCCAGCCTACTCTTTGTGTCTCCTTCTGTGGGACCTTAGACTTTGGATATTCCATGCAGCGAAGGCCAGAGGACCCACCCTGTCCCACACAAGGTTGGTATTCTTTCGGGGGAGGGAGGAACTTTAAAGAAAGGAGGAAAAATGATGCGAACAGGGGACCAGTGGCTTCCAGCTTCTTCCAGACTTTTCCTTTCTTGGGCCTCCCTATTTATAAATGCCAAGGAAATCATGAACAGCCAAGGGAGCTTGGTTTGGCACTTGTGTAAATTACACAGCAGCAAAGGTTTCCGTGTGAACCAAGGGAGGGAATTTACACCAGAATTTTCCATAGTCTTTTTATTAGGGCCTCACACAGACAGGAGAAGCCAGCAGGCTTGCCGGTCAATCTGTTTCCTTCCCTCCTACCCCGATGTGGCATTCTCCGGTTTCTGCTCTCAAGTCCTGACTACAGAGGGACCCAGGAACTCCAAGGAGAGCTCTCTAGACTCCCCATCTTGACATAGCTAGACCATACCGACTTACTTCAGCCTTCTAAGAGGGGGTGACTAATTATGTCTGGGCGAGCCAGGCCTTGGAAATGAGTAATAGTTTGCCAGAAGAGAGCTTGAGATAGAGCTATTCAGAGAAGCAGGGAAGTTTGTGCAAAGACTCTGAAGATCTCTGAGCATTCCACCCGGCTAGAAGGGAGGATGGGGCAAGGTTGCAGTGCTGGCATTGGGACCTATGGTGAATGAAGACGCAACTGCATAAGCTAAGGGCATGTGACTTTACTCCACAGGTGGTAAGATACCGGGAAAGGTTTGACCAGTGCAGTGACTAAGAACTCTCACTGCCCCAGTGGCTGATGTGGGGGTGCATGGGGGGAACAACTGTATTAGAGGCAGGGAAGCCCTGAGGAGATGGTCTCATGGTCAGCAGGCGGATCCACACCAGAGCAATGCCTGCTGGGACGGTCAATGGCAGATCCTGGAGACCCGGACTCTGGGCCACGGAAGCTGTAAATATTATCTGAAAACAGATGGGACTCAGTTACTAGGTACATGCTATTATTGCCAGTGACTCAGTGTTGCTGTTGTTCGCCTTTAAAAAAAATAGTTAAAAAAAAAAAAAGAACTATTGCTGTAGGTTCAAAAGGAGGGACAGTCACACAGGCTTCTTTGTGTTACCAGCCCCACTGAGAACAGTGGTCCGCGCAAGGAGACAGACTGTTACAGCGAGAACTGTGCGTGCAAGGGAGGACGTGGAGACGCCTAGTCATCTGGAGCCATGGTTCTCTCCTCCTCACTCCGAGCGGGCAGCTTGACTCTTAGATGACATGTTGCCTGGCCGGAGAGATGCTATCACTCTGGCCTGTGGTGTTTTGCGGAGACATGAGTCTTTGATTTCCTTCAAGGAAATTCTTCTGGTCTGCGCCCACAGCTTTTGAATAGTTGCTGACCAGAGATGGTAGGTTAGAGAGGGCGAGAGAGCGTGTAAGAGTAATTACAAGTGCTAGCTTAGGCATGGGGCTGCATCCTTAGTGCCTCCTGTGTGTGTGTGTGTGTGTGTGTACATGTACGTGTACATGTGTGTGCATCCGTGGGTGCATTTGTAGAGGCCAAAGGTCAACTTCAGGCATCTCCTGTCACTTTTCACTTTATTTTTATTAAAAGTTTATTTATTATTCGCTTATTACTGCTCTGTGTGTGTGTGACATATGTGTGGGTGAGCATGCTGGCCATAGATCTGAGAACAACTTTGTGGAGTCAGTCTCCCCTGCCACCTTTACTTGGATGTTGGGGACCAAACTCCAGCCAGCAGGCCTTTGGAGGAAGTGCTCCCTCTACGCAGCCAGCCATCTGACTGCCCCTCGATTCTCTCAGAGCAGCTGGTGCTTAGCAGTTCAGCTAGGCTGACTGGCCAGCGAGCTTCAGGGATCCACAGGTCTCTGATCCCCCCACCCTTTGCACTGGAGTTACAGATATGCCTCTGTCCATAGCCTCCCCACCCCCACCCCCGATTTTACATGTATGCTAGGGACTTAGTATGCACAGCTCAGAAAGACTGGAGGGGCCTCGGGGCTATTTATAAACACATATGTTCTTTACCATCGATAGGTCCCCAGAGTGTGGATCAGTCTCCCATCTATTTTAGGAAATTAAGGCTCCTGGGCGCAGGCAAGGCCTTTTGTTAGCTAGGTGCCCAGCCAGAATGGAGCCTTCCTTTTGACTGTTTGACAAACTTGTAGACAACCCCCAAAGCTCAGAAAAATGAATCTTCCTGGTACCTCTGAAGGCAATACAGGCTGAAGCTGAGAGAAGCTGGTCTCAAGAGTTATGCATGGGGATGGGGGGGGGGAAGGAGCGAGCAATGTTTAGGCAGCTGAGGGATGTGAAGTAAAAATATCTCCTTCCTTTTCAGCTGAACGAGCGTGTGTCATATTTCAGCCTGGTGTGGTTTGTGAAGCCGGAGACCACAGGCGGGCTAAGTTCCTGCTGCCTCTGGCTTCCCCTCCCCCTCTTTATGAGATGCGTCTTCTTGCTCCTGCCTTGCCTGGGACCACATGGGCAATTGCAGGGTAGGGGAGAGAAAAGCAGTGGGTGTGGTGGGCGAAGCTTAGGTAGCTGAAGGCCTGGGTTGAGGTCCTGTCTGTGCTCCTGACAAAATGAAGGGTAATGTTTGGCACCTGCATGCTTTTGTTTGTTTGTTTGTTTGTTTTTCAAGGCAGGGTTTCTCTGTGTAGCCCTGGTTATCCTAGGCTCGCTTTGTAGACCAGGCTGGCCTCGAACTTACAGAGATCCACCTGTCTCTGCCTCCTGAGTGCTGGGATCAAAGGCGTGCCCCACCACGCCTGGCTCCTGCATTTTTTTTTAATGGACCCCAGCCATTGCGCACCACAGGGTGGGCGGCATGCTGTCAGACTTGCGCAGGTCTGATGGCCTCTAAGTCTGAGAGCGCTGTACTCTGCATACCTGCATGCCCAGGAGAAGTGCAGGTGAGCCAGATGCAGTCAGATGCAGAAGTTCTGAGGCTGTGCTAGCATCTGAGGGGAACCAATTGCCCCACCTTGCACACGGGGAAGTTGAGAGTGAGGTTTCACTGGGACTCCCTTCCTCGACCTCCAATTATAGTGGAGATCACCGCGTGTTCACCTTCGGCTTCTACTGTTTTGTTCGCTTGTAAAATAGTCCTAGGAATGGAGAAATAGTGACTCCGTCTTACAGACAGGCAAACTGAGGCGCCCCCTGCAGGAGGGAAGTGGCTTAACCTTCTTAACAATAACCCCCAATGTTCTTAAGTAACCAACCCACTTTGCAAAAGAGGAACCCCTCCTCGCCTTCCCTTCCTGTTCCGCAGTCAGTGCCTTTCATGGCCTGCCTCGCTAGGTGCCTCAGCACTTCTTGTTTGCAGGGCTTCATTTAAGGAATGACAGCTGTGTCTCGCTATGTAGCCCTGGCTGGCCTAGAGCTCGCTCTGTAGACCAGGCTGCCCCAGAACTTACAGAAATCCGCCTGCCTCTGTTCCCGAGTGCTGATATTAAAAGAGTGCCCCACCATGTCTGATCGGCTTTAGGTTTTGTTTTATTATTAGTTTTTGTTGGTTTTCTGGTTATAAAGGATCCTGAGGGCCTTGGGGATTTAGTCACAACAAGGTCCTCGGTTCAGGGTCCTCAGGTCTGGGAAAAAAAAAAAAAGACAAAATAAAGTGTCCTGAAACCACTTTTCCAAGAGGAATCCAGAACGAGTTTGAGCCATGGAGCCTGGTGGGGAACTCTGACTGGGGGGGTGGGGGGGGAAATGGCAGGCCAGTGGGAGTGGACTCCTTTATTTTATGAGTTGGTTAAGCAAAGGGTGGCTTGCTACTTTCCGACCTCAATAGATCTATCATTTGGGTCAAGTACTTATCAAGCAAAGGATATATATTCCAAGTCAGTCAGTCCCCAGGGTGGGGCCCTTGACTCTGTGGCTATAGCAGAGGCTATGGCTGGGCGGGGCTCCGTAAATACTAGTTAAGTTTGCAGCGTGGCTTAGTGGCATGGGTGGCAAATACGCTGTCCCTTCATGGACTGCCCTTCCTTGTGGGAATAAGAGCTTGTGATGGAAAAGCTGGGAAATAAAGTTTGTTCTTATGTTTTAATTATTTGTTTTTAGTGTGTGTGCGCTGGTGCTTGCCTGCATGTTTACCTGCGTGAAGCTGTCAGAACTCCTGGAGCTGGAGTTACAGACAGTGGTGAGCTGCCATGTGGGTGCTGGAAACTGAACCCAAGTCTTCTGGAAGAGCAGCCAGTGCTCTTAACTGATGAGCCGTCTCTCCAGCTCCGGAAAATAAAAAATTTTAAAGGATAAAAACAAACAATCAAACGAAAAAACCCCAAGGTGCTATCCATAACTACTAACATTTGGGTGTGTTTTCTCTTTCTGTCTGTCTGTCTGTGTCTGTCTGTCTGTCTGTCTCTCTCTCTCTCAAACTCACAGAGATCCACCTGCCTCTGCCTCCTTGAGTAATTTGATTACAGGTGTGTGCCACCATTCCCGGCTGTCTTTTCTTTCTTAAAAAAAGATCTATTTCATTTTTTTTTATCTGTATGTAAGTGTATCTGTATGTGGGTATGTGTATGTGTGTTTGTTAGTGCAAATGTGTGCAGAGGCCAGGGGCATCCAAAAGTATGGTGACTGGGAGAATCCCACAGTGGCAACAGATAGAGGGAAAAAGAAAAGAAAAGAAAAGAAAAGAAAAGAAAAAGAAACAAACACCAGGAAAAAAGCATAATAGTAGAGTGTTTCTCTCAATATTGGGGCTCCCGTGGGTGGCCCATCTTCAGTCCCCACATGGAACTTTGCTAGAAGAATCCCAATTCCTAAGCTTTTTTGCTGGCAGCTGAAGGGAAAGATCCTTGGAGCTCATTAGAGGCCCTGGCAGCTCTGGTGGCTCTCTCTGGAGCTCAGTTTCCTCACCATCCTAAGCACCCCTGCCAATACCCACGCTAAGCTCCTCTCTGCGTCCACACTTGGGGCGGTAGCACCAACCTTTGCGTTCCCACCCCTGAGACTGTGTCTGGGGTGACTGCAGAGGGGTGCTGCCCTCTACTGTCTTCTCACCTGACAGCCTGTGTAGACTGGCCAACTGCTTAGGCCCACCTCTTCACTCCCGAGGACAGCGGTGTGAGAGAGGGGGAGTGTCTCAAACACCCTCCTAAGGGCCCTGTGTGCCACCACTTATAATATTTCAAAAGTATAAATCTAAATCAAAATTCTTTCAGTTACTATTCAGTTCAAGGCCTAGGGAGGCCGGGAAACCCCGAGCTCAGTGTGGCTTCCGAGCTTGGGCAGGTCATTTGCCAGCCTATCTAACCTGGCTCTGTAGCTCGGCTTCCTCTCCTCTGTGAATTGAGAATGTTGTCTCGCTCCCTACCGTGCGCCAGGGCTGGATCTCAAGATCAAGAGAAGGACTCAGTCTGTCCATTGTGCGCCCCGAGTGGAGTGCTTTCTGGGTTTGCTGGAGATCCGAGAGCAGAGAGGCGACACTGTGGCACCAGGGAAGGTGCCACGAGACTCCTTTTAGCAATATTGAAAGCAGACAGAAATGATGCTCCAAAGGCTCTTCTGGGTCCACAGATCACTGCGGGATTCGGGGTGAATGTAGGTGCTGGCTCCTCAGGGCTGGGATGGGGCCTGCAATCCGCACTCTGATGAGCTCCCAGCTGATGCTAATGTCACTGCTATGGGTGGTCCCACTGAACTGGAAGATTCTAAACTGGCCACTGTGTAGAATGCTTATCTAGCATGCGGGAAGCCCTGTGTTAGATCCCAGCATTGCTAAAGTGTGTATGTGGTCCACGTTTGTGTAAAAAGGATGTGTTGTGCACATGTGTGTAAAGTGGATGTGTGGTGCACATGTGTGTAAAGTGGGTGCGGCAGTACACACCTGTATAAAGTGATTGTGTAGTTCACACCTGTATGCAGTGGATGTGGAGGCACACACCTGTATAAAGTGGGTGGGGCAGTGCACACCTGTGTAAAGCAGGCAGGAATTCAAGATCACTTTTGGCTGTGTACTGAATTCAAGGCCAGCCCGGGATAAATGAGGCCCTGTCTTAAAGAAAAAAGGAGGAGGGGCAGATAATCAAGTGCGGGTCAATTTAGAATGAATATCTAAAAGTTAAGTCTATCAATAAGGCGTGAACAGCCAGTCTAGATCCGGGTACTTTTTCATTTTCTTCAGAGCGAGGCATAGAACCCAGAGCCTTATGCATGCTGGGCAAGCATTTCACCCACGAGCTGCCCCCCAAACCAGGTCCTTCACTACCTCGCCCTCGAGATTTCTTCTAGCCAGTCTGTCTACTTTCCTCTTCTCCTCAAACTCTGGGTCAGACTTTACTCCACTGTTTCTAGTCTGTGAGCAGCTGTTGAAATAGTTCTCTGCTACGTCATGGAGAGGTAGGGCCTTCGCTGGGAGAGAGTGACTCAGTGTGAAGCCATGTGAGGGCAGAGACGCAGCCGAAGGGCTCGCAATGTGGCTTTGATCTCTCCACCAGAAGGTTTGTACTTAATATAATAAACATGTCCTCAGTAAATATGTGAATTTATACCTGTTGCCGGGGGCTCTCACTCTGCTTTTGTATGGCCCTGAGCTAAGAATGTTTTTTTAAAAAGCCAATAAATAAATAAATAAATGGAAGGAAGGGAAAACAACAATAAAAAACCAAAGAAGAATATACAAGAGACAGCGGCGGCCTGCTGGGGCTCAGATCACGTACGCTGTAGCCCTCTGCAGAAGGTTGCTGTAAACCTGAGCAGCCAGAGCTTTGGGTATATCTATAACTGAGTAGGAGGCCTGGTCTTACGTAGCTTGGTATTAAGTACAAGCTAGACCTAAGAGAGGTAGTCAGACTTGGTGGGAACAGCCTTGACGTCTTAGCTGTGACCTGCCTCACGGCCCCTTACTTCACCTCTCTGAGCCTGGGGAACTCGCGCTGGGAGATGAGTGGACTGGTATCTGCCCCACAGACTTACTGTGTTGCCAGGGGAGTCTGATATGTAGTAGGTATACCGTAAGTGACAACTGTTATCATTGGAGGTGGCCGTTTGATGTTGAGCCCCAAAGTCCTCCTGAGAACTCGGGAGGGGTCTTGTAGGATGAGGAGAGCCACTGCGGTAGCCTCTGCCACCCACAGGCAGGATGCTCCCTCTTGGCAGCCTAGACCTAAACTGAGGTCCTCTGGTGGCTTGCACACTGACCGGCAGCTTTCCTTGGTGGTCAGCCCTGACTTTCTCTCCCCTCCCTGAGCTCTGAGTCAGCAGGCAGACTCAGAACCAGAGGCGCCCGGCTGGGCTGCAACAGAAACCGTCTCTGTCTTGCTCCTGTGGGAGCGTGTGGGTGCCGACCTAGCTAGTAGCATCGACATCTTGTTTTTTTAGTTGCTACAGCCTTAAGGTTCCAGAAGGGGAACCCACAAACTTAGACTTAGCTGGGGTTTCCTTGTAAACCCAGCGTGGGGTGAAACCTGGGGTCACGGTCTCAGGGAGAGTGTAGGGCTTTCCTTGCCCATAGATGGCAGCATCTGGTCTGTGAAACAAGCTCTGTGGGAGTGTGCCAGTGAGCACATGTGTTATGCACGTGTGCAAGCATGTGGCTTTTCGCTTTGGACTATCTGGGGCTTCCTGTGTGTCTGGGTCTGGGGTAGCACAAAGAGATCCTAGTCAGTTGGGAGAGACCAATACAGAGATCAACTGCTGCAGTTCAGTGTGGCAGAGGACCTGGGGCCTGAGGGGAGCCAAGAAAACAGTGCATAGTGAAGATCGCACAGAGGACACAACGGAGGGAACACACATGTGTCTGGGTGGAGGGTGGCAGGAACAGATGGAAGGTGCCAATGGCTCAGAACTATAGATCTCATGACCGATTACAAAGAGTAGACGTTGATTGGTCTTGGTTGGTAAAGGATCCTGAATTTTGCCTGGGGGCTGTGTGGAGGAGCCCCCAGCAGAGTGCAAGCAACCCGGTGATATGGTCTGGGTCTGCTCTGAGGGGGCTGCACCGACAGAGAGTCAGAGGTGGATTGTCCGAGTGACAAGTGACGGTGGCAGCGGAGAGCGGAGGTGTGTGTGTGTGGATGGCAGTTGGGAGGTGAAGGAAAGCATGAGGAAACGGGTGCACTTGGGAACACATACGGCCCCTCCAGTGAACAAGTGAGTCTGGTTCGGAGGTGATGGAGTGCAGAGTTGCCCGTCATTTTCAAAAGCAAACCCCCAGCGTTGACCTGCCCCTGGGAGTTAGGGATTTTCTGCAAGGTATATGAGAAAGGCCTGCAGAGATGCCATTAAACTCCAGTTCCCCAGGCCCAGATAAACATGTGACCTCTGACCTCTCTGCCCATGCCTCCAGGTCAGCTGCTGTACAACTGTGTCACCTACCTGCACTGCAGAAACCATCAGCAACATCTGGAGGGCACAAACTGTGATTAAGAAGGGTCTTTTAAAAGCTGGGTGTGGTGGCACATGCCTATGATCCCAGCACTCTGGGACGCAGAGGCAGGTGGATCTCTGTGAGTTTGAGGCCAGCCTGGTGTACAGAGTGAGTCCAGGACAATCAGGGCTATACAAAGAAACCCTGTCTCAAAAAAAAAATCAAGCTGACACAGTGATACACACCTGTAATCCCAGTACTCAGGGAAGCAGAGGCAGGCAGATCTCTGTGAGTTCAAGGCTAGTGAATCCAGGCCAGCCAAGGCTACACAGAGAAACCCTATCTCGAAAAGCAAAACAAAAATAAATAAATAAATAAAAATAATAAAATGAAGAGGTGTGTACCCTCATCTCAGGGTCCTGTGTAGCTCACTGTGCTGGCATCCTGAGACTCCTATTGGCTGAGAGAAGCCAGTTTGGGTATCGGTGAGATCTCCCAGCGTGGGCAGGAGCCAGCCTTCTTAGCTGCTCCCCACAAGGAGCTGACTGGGACTTTGGGGTAGTGATGTGTAGGAGTGACATTCCAGGTTGTCCCTGGAGGGCAGGGGCCAGAGGGCTCAGCTGACTAACCCACCATTGGTCTGGGGCTAAGATAGATGCTCCTTCAGCTCCTCATCCAACATGCACTGGATGTGGCATTGTCACAGTCACAGGGTGAGGCTGTTACTCCGAGGAGCTCACCGCCTGGCCTCCTGTGGTTGGCTCTTAACCTGCCCAGCCCTCCAGCAGCAGGTGTGGGCAGCGCTGGCAGGAAGCAAGTGTCTCATTACTAGAGCTATGCAAGTAGGAGGGATTGCCCACGTGACCTCAGACACTGACGCTGAGATTCCTGGGCCCTTTTCCAGGTACCACCAACTCCTCTCTTCCGGTGCTGCAGCCGCTGTCCATAGCGTTTCCTCACGGAGTGGCTCTCGTCTCGTTGCACGACCCCGTAAGGTAGGTAGAACAACACAGAGCCACTGTCCACCCACAGTCCAGGGGAGTCTAGATGATTCCAGAAGTCCTTGTGGGTTTAAAGGTTTCCCCCTGGTGGCCAGTGCTGTTTATTCATTACTTCATCTGGCTCCTCAACTACAGGAAGGCAGGTGAGGGTAGCCCTGAGGACAAGGGATGAGGCAGGCCGAGCACCCTGATGGGACCACTTCTATGGTTCAGTTAGATTGCCCACAAGGAAAAGAGACATGAAGTCTCCCTGCTGGTTGCGCAGAGGTGAGAGAAGTTGGATTGTGGCCACCAAGTCCCCTCCGCTTGTTGACCTTAGGAGGCACCTGAAGAGTGTGAGTCACGGGCGAGTGCATGAGTCATCCCCACCTGGCTGGCTGGCTGGGTGGGCCCACCTATCAGATTCCAAGTGAGCCTGCAGTGCACTGGGAGTCCTGGGCTACAAGCCAGGAGACAGATTGCCTTGCAAGTGGGTCCTAAGCGTCCCCACCTGTAAGGCAGGGTGCATTCGGTCCCCCAGGCCTGCCTGCCACCCTCCACCCCCCCACCCCCATCTAATAAGGATGTGGTAGGGATCATATGAGCCTGTAGATGCCAAAGGCCTTTGTGAGCTGGAAAGCCAGGAGGGTGATTATGAGAGCATGTCGACCCTGAACAGAAGAGAATTTCTAATTGTATGAAGAGAAAGGAAGGGATTCTCCAGCCTATGACATCATTGGCCAGCCCATGTTGTCCCTGCTGCAGGAAGTGAGGGTCTGCATTGCTCAGTCCTCCGTCGCCCCTAGCTTCTGGGCGGTGACAGGAGCTGACCACGATTCTGTCCCTCTTAAAGTGTAGATGAAAGGGCCATTGACGGTCATCAAGGCATTTGATCCTTGAAGCCATGGGTTCCTAGAAGGTTCTCTAGGCCCAGACAGAGGCCTGGTCCCGCCCCAGCTGCCATGGGAGGATCACATCTGGCTTCTGGGGTGCTGTTTTGCTCCACAGAGAGAGAGAGAGAGCTGCCTCCAGGAGATGTTATCAGTCAGGAGTGTCCCTTTCTGTGTTTGCTTTTGCTAGCCATGTCACAAGGCCCTTACATTCTGCCTGCCTACCCAACTTCCGGAAACGCCTCGGCCAGATGCTATGGCCAGACCTGTTTGGGCCTAGCTGAGTATGAGTATGTCCCAAGTCCGCCTGTTCAGCCTTTCCTGCCTCTACCCTCTGCGCGGCACCCTCCTCACACTGGTGACCCCCTGTCAGGTCCTCAGGTCTCCTTGTCCTGCATCTCCAGCACATTGGTTCCTTCTTCTTCTTCATCCAGAACATTCTCTTCCTTGCTGCTGGGAGGCCGTGCTGCCTCCCGAACTGCCCCACTCCACCCCACCCTTTCTGACTGTGCACTGGGCTCTGTTTTGCTGAGGTAAATGCTCACGGGCTTCTGGAGTCCGTTCACTCATGGAATCACGGGACAGATGTTTAGGCTCTGAGCTGGGTATTGGAGAACGAACAAAGAACAAAACCTTCCCATCCCTCCTGGGTCTTGGGTACATTAGTTATTTCTGCCACAGATCTTTTTTTTTTTTCTTCACCCAAGGAGGATATGATGGTTTAAGGGAGCAGGTGAGAGGAAGGTGCTTCTCTAGACCCAGCAAAGAGGCCTGAGCACAGGATGGTAGGATGAGCCAGGAAAGGAGAACATGGGGACCATTCAGACAAGGGGACAGGCCATGCTGCCCTGGACTATGGGTTGTACACCCTCCCCGCCCCCAGCTACTGAGGACTGTTAGGAGCTTCCTGGTGGGAGACTTGGAGAATTTTATTAGCGGAACCAAGACACATGCGCATGCACACATGCACGCACGCATGCACACACGCACGCACACACGCTGATCCTGAAGGGTGTTACTTTAGGGTTTTCCTCATGGAAATACCTTGATGTTTTCCCATATAAGGCCTGGTGTTGAGAAGTCCTGGGAAATGTGCACTTTCCCAGGATTCTCTTGGCTTCCTCCCCCTCCCCACCCCCACCCGCCTTTCCCAGGCAACACTTGTCGCAAGAGGAGAGCCACTATAGTCCCCATTTGATGCCTTTCAAGATATCCAGGGAGACAGTCAGCTTTTCCTGCCCATGAGATGAACACGGGACTGAGATGAGGTGTTGAGTCCTCCAGACAAGAGGATTATGTGTAAAAAGGCTGGTCGCCTGGAGGAGCCCTATGTGCCTGAGGACTAGTGCATCATGGGTAGAGACTGAGGTGGGAGTGTCAGGAGGTGACAAAGATGTCTAGAGAGACCTTGAATGCTAAGCGTCAGTTTTCTGGGTCGCTGGGAGCCATAGATGGCTGTTGAGGAGAAGAGTGACTTGACTGATGGGATTGGTGGCAGGCGAGGAGGAGGGTGGGTCAGAGAGGGCAACGCTGAAAGCAGATAGGAGAGAATGTGTGTTACCTGTGAAGCCTGTCACTTTCCTTCGTTACACAGACGCACAGGCACACACTCAGACACACACACTCAGACACATACAGGTCACACTCAGACATACACACTCAGACACATATAGGTATACACAGACACAGAGATACACATATGTACACACTCAGACACACACACACACACACACACACACACACACACACACACACACACAGGGATAGCCTGCCTGTCTCTCTCTGTTCTTTGCTCTTGCCGGGCTGGGTTCTGTCCCCACTGTCCAGCTAGGCTGACTTGAGTCAGACCTCTGTGGCTCTACAACCCACGAGTGAGGGGATCTGAGCCAGTGTCACACCGACCCAAATGTGCCGCAGTCCCTCTCCGCTTTGCTTTCTGCATCCATGAAGTAGGGCTTGGATGGTTGCCGAGAGTGAGCTGAGAAGCAAGGTCTGTGTCCATGCGTGTCCATGGAATGACCGGGGAACCTCTATTTTACCATTGCTTAAGGCATTGCCCAGGTCACATGCTCCCCAGGTCACACGCTGCCCTGTGGGGAATCCTCTTTGGGCATAAGTCTGCCTTCTGAACCAGAAACAAAATGCCCCCCCTCTGCAGTGCTCACAGAGGCCACCAGGAGGAGCTGATTAGGATTTGTTCACCTCTTTATCCCGAGCTATAGGCACCCAGGATGGCTAGGTTCTCAAAAACTCTAAACAACAACAATAACATCAAAATCTGACTTGAAGTGTGCACAGGGGCTGTGGATATAGCTCAGATAATTAGAGTGCCCGCCTAGCATTGGCCTAGTCCTGTGGGATTTGTTCCCAGCACTGAAATAACATGCAAAGAAATGATAAAACACAATTTCCAAGTTGATGGAGACAGGGCACGATGGAGTAGGCATGTGAGAGGTAGAGGGTGTCCACAGGCAGACCCAGAGCATCCAGGCTGGTAGGGCGCAAGGGCACACCACCCACCACCCCGGAAACTGAGTCCCAGGCAGAAGCCATGGAAGGAGCCTGGGCTCAGGTCCAGTTCCCCTCCAGGCAGGCGTGCTCTTTACTCAGGTCCACGGCTTCCCAGGAGCGTGAACAACGGCTTCCCAGAGGAGTTTTGGTTAACTGTGTTGGGGAGAAGGGACATTTCCGGGGCTGTTCGTGCCCTGAGGCGTGCTGAGTTGGGCCTGGCATAGCTGTTTCAGCCCAAGCCACAGACTCCTATTTTTAGGCCTGGCCTATGTGAAGGATCGTCCCCCTTTTGCCCTGCCCAGCCACAGCTGCGGGGAAAGCGCCTAGCAGGAATGTCAGATTGAGGGATCTCTCGGAGGAGGGGGTGGTGTGTGTGTGTGTGTGTGTGTGTGTGTGTGTAGGGGGGCAGTTTAGTTACCAGTTGGGCTGTCTGCTTGTTCTGATGCCCTCTTCTGGCCTTCAAGGGTACTGCATGAACATGGTGCAGAGACATATGTGCAGGCAAAACACCTATAAACGTACAAGTAAATAAATCTTTTTTAAAAATAATAAGAATTTAAAAGGGTATATTTATTTTTATTTTATGTACTTTTCCTGCATCTCTTCAGCACTGTATGCATTTCTGGTGCTGAAGAGACTCGAAGGCGGCTGAGTCATGGCTCCAGCCCATGTATGTAGGTGATTTTTAAAGGAGCAAGGGAGAGAGTAGCAGGCTTCAAAAACCAAGTATCCCTGGGTTTAAACTCTGCTCTGCATTTCCTAATTGTACAACGTCAACTGAAGCACACAGAGTCTCAGTTTCCACATTTATAAGACTGGATGAGGACACCCATAAGTCTTTTTGTGGATTAAAAAAAAAAGGTGCTTATAAAGTTCCTATCATGGGGCTGAGGAGATGACATAGATGGTAAAGTGCTGTGCCCCACGCCTGTTGGATCCCCAGCACCTACACAGTCGGAGGGAAGAAAAGGGAAGGCAGGCAGAGACAGGGGGATCCCCTAGGACTTGCCGGTTTAGACTCTCCGAGCCAATATGTGAGTTCCAGGTTCAAAGAGAAAACATGTCCCCCTAAATGAGGTGGAGGACGGTCAAGGAAGACACCTGACCTCCTTGATCTAGCCTCTGAATGCATGAACACACACACATCAGTATACATGCACACATGCGCACTCGCGCACACACGCACGCATGCACACACACAGAGTCTTGTCATGATGCCTGCAGCATATCGTGTGTCTGTGTGCAACAAGAGCTTTTATTTGCTGGTGAGGAAGCTGAGGGTCCTTCTATGGCATACAGCAGAAGTCAGCGGCAAAGAGCTGTCAGGTCTGGGCAGCCCTGGCTTCCCACGCTGCCCTGAGTTTTTTTCCTCTCTTCTCCTCCCAGCCCGCTGGGCCTATCCTGTTCCCAAGATCAGGGGAGTTTTGTGTTGGCGATTGTTTTTCTTAAGAAGTTCCTTCTGTGGTGCCACAAGGTGACTCAGAGCTCTGAGTCACAGCTGATGGCTGTGGCAGGAGGCCCGCCCTGGGAGGGAGGCAGAGGGAACGGAGCAAAGAAAACAAGAAGGGCTTAGTTAGTCCCAGCTGTCCAGACCCAACAGATCCCCTCTCCTGCGCAGCCTCAGTTTCCCCGACTATGGTTTTGCCAAGTGGTTCCCGTTGGGGGCCTAATCCTTAGAACTGGGTTCCAGGGTCCACCCAGATCTACACACTGCAAGGCTGGGGCTGGGCTTGGGAGTGTGCACGAGTGTGCACGCTGTCCAAACTGTGCACAGTCCCAGTGACTGTGCTTTGCCCTCCCTCCTGGTTGGCAGGGGCGGTCCTGCCACTCTCGGCTGTCAGCCGCTCCAGGCTGCTCCCAGCTGGGCCTCAAGTAGTTGACAATGGAAAGCTCACTTCCCCAGCCGAACACTAGGGGTTTTTTTTCCCTCCAAAATAACATTCCTGAAATATATTTTACATACATGATTCGAGGGATGCACATATAGTTTTCACATATATCATTCCCCCATCTTCATAAACCTAGTGATTTTTAGTGAACTTGGGGGTTTTATACACCTGGCTGTTCTAGAATTCACAGAGATTCACCTGCCTTGCCTCCTGAGTACACCACCATATGTGGCAAGAACATTTTTATCACCCCCAAAAGATCCCCTGTGTTCCCTCCACTGACTCGCAGCTGCAGCCCGTAGTCAGTCAGTATCTGTGCCTACCTTTCTGCCCCCTCCCCCAATGCAAATTGTCATCCTGTCACTATGCTAAGGGATCAGCACACCCTGTTGCAGGCTGTCAGGGTTCCCAGAATGCACAGTGCCTCATGCAGGCAGACAGCAGGCACCTGGGACCCTAGTGCAGGGCACACAGACTCAGGCTCAGGCCACATTTCAGAGCACTGGGATGCACACCAAAGCATTGTCTACTTTAATCGACACAATTCTGCCAGAGAAATGTTACTGCCACTCCATTTTAAGGCCCAAGAGGCTGAGGCAGTGACAGAATTTGCTTTGGCAAAGTCACATATAGAGACAGAGGCTGGGAAGTAGTGTGTCCTTAACTATGGCATTGCCTTGTCCCTGCTCCTTAGGCTGTGACTGCCCCCTGGAGGGAGTAACAGCATTTATGCGCCCAAAACGAGGTTGTGGCGTGTCATGCCCAGGGCTGAGACACAGTGCGGTGGACACAGACAGCAGCATATAGTGTGTCATACCTCAGGTCGTCGGTGAATCGTGACTAAAGGCAAGAGTGACATAACCCTCACCACAAAGTCTAAGGAGCACAAGGTCTGGTGTGTGGTGTAGTCACATGGTGACATATGTGACACTGAGTGTGGCACAGCATAGAAGATGTACAGGCATGGTCCCAAGAGCTTAGTGCTTGAACTGGAGCAGTTATGCATTCCTAGGCCCCAGTGGGCTCTGTCGCAGTAGGATCTGGGGCCCAGCAAGCAGGCAGTACAAAGGCCTGCCTGTTTCTGGATGCCAAAGAATAGGCACTTTCCAGAGGAGTACTGGGGCCCAAGTACGCCCACTATCCTTTTAGCTTAGACAGGGGTCAAAGCATGGGACCAAGCCCATGGTTCAGGAAGAGCCTGCCAGGTCCCCAACTCCCTTCTCTCCAAGCCAGCCCCGCCAGCACTAGCTGGGGCCAGCACTAGTAACTTTCCTCTCTTCCCATTGGCTCCCTGGCGGCTTTGCTGGCTCGTGGAGACTGCCTTCCAGGCCTGTGGGGAGAGAGCGAAGCTGCTGTTGATTGCTAACAGCTGCTGAGGGAAGTGCAGAAGGGGAGGCTGTGGGTTCTGAGAGGAATTTCTTGGGCCCTTTCGGTACCGAAAACTCACCATTTTACCCTGTCTCTTCTGAACGAGAGTGGGAGGTCTAAGGTCACATGTAGGCAGGATTAAAGCTGCTTCCCAGGGTTTCTGGGGGCAGGGAGCTGAGGCCATATATAGAAGTGGGGATTCGATGGCAGAAGATGTTCTGGTGTTCGGTGCTTAGGGCACGTGGGTGCCAGATCTTAAAGGACAAGCTTGGGGCGGGGGTCCTATCTGCCTGCACTGGGGCCACAGAAGGGTCTGGAGCAGTGGCCCCCACAGTCCCATCGAGCGCCTGCTGAGACCTGTTGGATCCTGTTGAAGAATGAACTTGGTCTCCCAATCAACTTGGCCAGATGCAGCGCTCGCCCTTTTCTCTTCTTGCATCTGACTCCCAAGGCCCGGACAGTCCTGGAGAAGGGGCTGGTCACTCACATCCCATGAGTCCTCTTGACTGGATCCTCAAAACACGCAGATGGTTTTTATTGTTTTATTGTGGCAAAGTAGACATGACACGAAACAGCACCGTAAACATTAAACACTCGGTTCCGTGGCGTTAAGTACGTTGTGTCTTACACCCATCACCACTGCCCATCCCAAATCAATATGGCCAAATTAATTAAGATAGGCTTTTTTTTTTAAATTCGTGTGCACGGGTTACCTCTGCCTAAAAGTGGGGTTCAAGAGATCAGGACTGGATGTGAGGAAGACGAGGTTTTTAAAGCTCATGGGTAGGGAGTTTCCAAATGAGGAGGTGTTGGGGGATGGAGGCAAAATATGTGGAGTTACAGGAGCAGAAGATAAGCACAACAAGTTAGTCTTAACAACATCTGGAAACAAAGTTATGATAACGAGCGGGCATGGTGGCGCCCGCCTTTAATCCCAGCCCTCGGGAGGCAGAGGCAGGCAGAGTGCTGTGAGTTCGAGGTCAGCCTGGTCTCCAAAGTGAGTCCAGGACAGCCAGGACTGTTATACAGAGAAACCCTGTTTCAAAAAACAAAAAAACAAACAACAAAACAAAACAAAACACTGAACTACTTTTGAAACATAGGTAGGGTTGCAAAATGGTTAAAAATTTTTTTTTGAAGCCAAGACATGGTTGCCGTTTTTCTGGACCAGATAATACAGAACCATTCGTAGTTAAGGTCATAGGCCAATCCTTGAGAAACAAAGGTTTGATCATAAACAGGAATGAGCCTAGTTTGTCTTTACTATCGGATAGCTTTCAAGCCCGAGATGGAGGCAGGCGGGTTCAACAAGCTGAAGCTCCGCCCACTCTGGACAATAGCCACACATGCCCTTCCCCCTTCCGACTGTTACTTCACTATGCGCCCCTACAAATCTTACCCTTCTCCTCAGAACCTTCATGGAAGCGGATTCACAGTGGCTGCTGTTTTGTGACTGGCATGGTGTCCTTGAAGTTTGTCCCCTATAGCAGGATCTAATCTTTCTATTTGAATGTGGCTGTTGATTGTGGATCCATTTGTTAAGGAACAGCTGGCTTGCTTCCATGTTTTAGTCGCTGTGGGCATTGCAGCAATGAATATGTGTGTGTGCTGATGTCTCTCTCCTAGCCGGCTGGCTTTTATAAGCCAGTGTTTTTGAACAGTCATTTTATGAAAAACCCTGTCCTTGGATCTTTCACATTTGTGGTCCTATTTGCTGTTTTTCACTAGCATTAAACACACACACACACACACACACACACACACACACACACACACACACACACCGTTGTTTGTTTTGAGATCCGGTCTTGCTAGGTAACCCTGAGTGAGCTGAAACTTATTATGTAAACCAGGCTGGCTTCTGTCTCCTGACAGGTCCACACCATCATACTTGGCAGAGAAGGCCGTAAGGACATTGAAACCCAGAGAGAAACTTACCCAAGCAACTGACCTAGCAAAAATAGCAGCTTTCTTCTTACAAGCGCTTTTATCTGCACCAAGCTATGCTAAGCCCCTAACATATTTTATCTGCTTAAAATTCCATAAGATTTATTCTTTTTCATTCATAAGTGCTCTCTCTCTGTCTCTCTGTCTTTCTGTGTCTCTGTCTCTCTCTCTGTCTCTGTCTCTCTCTGTCGCTGTCTCTCTCTGTCTCTGTCTCTCTGTGTGTCTCTGTCTCTCTCTCTCTCTGTCTCTCTCTGTCTCTCTGTCTCTCTCTGTCTCTGTCTCTCTGTGTGTCTCTGTCTCTCTCTCTCTCTCTGTCTTTCTCTGTCTCTCTGTCTCTCTGTGTGTCTCTGTCTCTCTCTCTGTCTCTGTCTCTCTCTGTCTCTGTCTCTCTGTGTCTCTGTCTCTCTCTCTCTCTCTGTCTTTCTCTGTCTCTCTGTGTGTCTCTGTCTCTCTCTCTGTCTCTGTCTCTCTCTGTCTCTGTCTCTCTGTGTCTCTGTCTCTCTCTCTGTCTCTGTCTCTCTCTCTGTCTCTCTGTCTCTCTCTGTGTCTCTGTCTCTCTCTCTGTCTCTGTCTCTCTGTCTCTGTCTCTCTCTCTCTCTCTGTCTTTCTCTGTCTCTCTGTGTGTCTCTGTCTCTCTCTCTGTCTCTGTCTCTCTCTGTCTCTGTCTCTCTGTGTCTCTGTCTCTCTCTCTGTCTCTGTCTCTGTCTCTGTGTCTCTGTCTCTCTCTGTGTCTCTGTCTCTCTCTCTGTCTCTGTCTCTCTGTCTCTCTGTGTATCTCTGTCTCTCTCTCTGTCTCTGTCTCTCTCTGTCTCTCTGTCTCTGTGTCTCTGTCTCTCTCTCTGTCTCTGTCTCTCTCTGTCTCTGTTTCTCTCTGTCTCTGTCTCTCTGTGTCTCTGTCTCTCTCTCTGTCTCTGTCTCTGTCTCTCTCTGTCTCTCTGTCTCTCTCTGTGTCTCTGTCTCTCTCTGTCTCTGTCTCTCTGTCTCTCTGTGTATCTCTGTCTCTGTCTCTGTCTCTGTCTCTCTCTGTCTCTCTGTCTCTCTCTGCGTCTCTGTCTCTCTCTCTCTGTCTCTGTCTCTCTCTCTCTCTCTGTCTCTGTCTCTCTCTGTCTCTGTCTCTCTCTGTCTCTGTCTCTCTCTGTCTCTCTGTCTCTCTCTGTGTCTCTGTCTCTCTCTCTGTCTCTGTCTCTCTCTGTCTCTGTCTCTCTCTGTCTCTGTCTCTCTGTGTATCTCTGTCTCTCTCTCTGTCTCTGTCTCTGTCTCTCTGTCTCTCTCTGTGTCTCTGTCTCTCTCTGTCTCTGTCTCTCTCTGTCTCTGTCTCTCTCTGTCTCTGTCTCTGTCTCTCTCTGTCTCTGTCTCTCTGTGTCTCTGTCTCTCTCTGTCTCTGTCTCTCTCTGTCTCTGTCTCTCTCTGTCTCTGTCTCTGTCTCTCTCTGTCTCTGTCTCTCTCTGTCTCTGTCTCTCTGTGTATCTCTGTCTCTCTCTCTGTCTCTGTCTCTGTCTCTCTGTCTCTCTCTGTGTCTCTGTCTCTCTCTGTCTCTGTCTCTCTCTGTCTCTGTCTCTCTCTGTCTCTGTCTCTGTCTCTCTCTGTCTCTGTCTGTCTCTGTCTCTCTGTCTCTGTCTCTCTCTGTCTCTGTCTCTCTCTGTCTCTGTCTCTCTCTGTCTCTGTCTCTCTGTCTCTCTGTCTCTCTCTCTCATATGTAAGTGCAGGTAACTATACAGGCCAGAAAGGGGTGTCAGAGCCTCTGGGGCAGGAGTTAGGTGGTTGTGAGCCACCTGGTATGAGTGTTGGAAACCAAACTGAGGTTCTCTGCAAGGGGAATATGTACTCTTAACAGCGCAACAGTCTCTCCTGCTCCCCTCACTAATTCTTACAACCTTCATGGGAAGAAGGTGTTACAATCCCTACCTACAGACTAGGAAACGGAGGCTCTGAGGGCCAGGCTGACTTGTTCAGAGCCAATCAGCTACTTAAGTGGGTAGAGTTTCATCCCTCACTTCTGCTAGTGGGAACACTTCCCAGACGTGCCCAAATCCTCCCTCGCAGCAGCTGCCTCCAGAAGCATCTCTTGTTCCTTTCCGCTCCGGCTGGGGCACCACAGACCCTGCCTTCCGTCTGCACACATCTCCATGCCCCTCACATCTCCTGCTGGTCCTGGCCCCAAGTCACCATGCCCCTTTGTCCTCTTGACCTGTGTTTGTGCCTGGCCTCCTCGAGGAGTTGCTACACAGTTCGAGGGGTGGGGTGGAAAGCTAGGACTCAGTTCTTTACAGTCCCAAGTTTCCCAGGTCTAGAGTGTCTGCCCCAGGGTAGGGAAACTGATTGCTACAGTGAGCCCTGGGGGAAAGAGGCCCCAGGCCCTCACACATGACCAAAGCCTGTTGCTTCCAGGTAATGGGGCCAGGAAGTGGTAGGGCCAAGCCTCCTCTGAACGTCCTGACTTGGCTCCCAACACTAGGTGGGGCTGGCTCTGGGAGCTGGGAGAGGGTCAGTGGCTTCAGTTCCTGGGCTAAGTCCAGCCAAACCCCACTGGCCATCCTCCCAATAGCTGTCCACACCCAGGATAGACTTGGCCAGGGCAGAGACCCAGCTGGCCATGTTAGGGAACCCTGTTCCAAAAGACGCGGGCCTTGGCTCTGGCCTGGTTGCCACAGACATGAGTTTTAAGTCTAGTCTATGGTCACTGCTCAGGGGCCTGGAGACATTGCCTTCTTCTACTTGGTGTTATTTACAGAGATGAGAGGCCAGTGGCCATTATTACTAGCAGTCCCATGGCTGGCCCCATTTCCCCCCATAGCTCTACGAATGGGCATCTCTGTCCCTGCTTACAAACAAGCCCAAGTCCTATTTGAAGACTTATTTATTTATTTTGAATACAATGTTCTGCCCACACATATGCCTGCACACAAGAAGAGGGCACCAGATCTCATTGTAGATGGTTGTGAGCCACAGTGTGGTTGCTGGGAATTGAACTCAGGACCTTTGGAAGACCAGCCAGTGCTCTTAACCTCTGAGCCATCTCTCCAGACCCGCAAGTCCCATTTGAAATCTGTAGTCTTCCCCCTACCTAGCTCCAAGCTGCTACCATCCAGTAGGTAAGGAAATGCCGAGTTCAGCCTCTGAGAGAAAACAGGCTATCCAGGAACCCTTTGGGAGATACTGTGTATCAGGCCTTGGGTTTCTTTGCTGTTCCAAGGGCCTGGCACCACCCTCTCCATTTTGAAAGGAGGGAGCTGAGGCCTTGACTCAAGGTGCTGAGGCCTGTGTGCTTTCAAATCCACGGGGCTTGCCAGGACTTGTGCTGGCCCTATTTGGTTCACTGGGTTTCATAACGGCCTTCTTTGTTTACTGACCATTGTCCCTACTGGCAAAATCCTAGGCCAGAAGGGTGGATGCTCCCAGTGGGACCAGAGAAAAGCAGTGGGCCAAAAGCAAACAAGCTCAGAGAGAGAGAGAGAGAGAAAGAGAGAGAGAGAGAGAGAGAGAGAGAGAGAGGGAGGGAAGGAGGGAGAGAGAGAGAGGGAGACAGACACAGACAGAGACAGACAGAGACAGAGACAGATAGACAGACAGACAGAAAGACAGACAGACAGACAGACACAGAGACACAGAGACAAGGCAGAGAGACAAAGTGAGCTCTTGCAGTGAATGGCTAGCCGCCTGGGCGATCAGGAGCTGCAATGTCTAGGGTGAGGAACAGAAGAGGGTGGTGTCTTCACAGCCTGCCAGGGCCCTTTGTACATTGAGGCGGAGGGTGGAGGATGAGGGTGCAGGGTGGAGGGTGAGGGTGAGGGTGAGGCATCTCATCTGGTAGCCACCATAAGAGGTACACAGAGATCCACAAATTGACTCAAAGTTAACCACAGAGAGAAGGGGTCAAGAGATGGTCACGGGGCCCTGGATCCAACCGCAGGGGAGGGAGGGGCCCACCGAGGGATGTGAGCTGTGCCCCTCCATACTGTGGCAGGTACTGAGAGCTGTCTGGTGTATAGGGGGCCCTGGGCAGGTCGCACACATAGTCAAGATGGGAAGTCAAGGGGGTCCCTAACTAAGGCCCAGTGAAGGGCAGTGACCAGGATGCGCACCAAACAAATTGCTGCCAAGCAGAGTTCCATTCAAGTCAGAGCAACCACCCCAGGTCTTAGTGTCTTGGAATGGAGGCACCACAGTCTTTCTCCACCCAGTGGCCATGGCCTGAGGATCTTCTTAGACATGCCTTTGTCCTGGGTAATGGCATCAGGGATCTGGAGACCTAGAGGGCTTTCCTGGAACCTCCTCTTGTCCCGGCCTTGGAGACATGGTGATGCCTACTGCTGTAGTGATGTCTGGCTGCCTTCTTGGCAGGGTTTGGATTGGTTTAGCAACAGCAACCCCTTTCCCATGCAGGGTAGCTGCTCCCTGACCAGGTGAGGTGAGGCCAGGGCTCCGCTTCGTCTCCCAGGCAGAACTGGAGCCCAGGAACCCCAAACATGGTTATGAATATCAGCAGCACCTCCTTCCACACGAGGGACCCGAGTCTCCATGTCTTGTCCATTGATGATGTGCCATCATTTCTTTTGCACTTGTGCCTGCTTCTCCCGAGTTCATACATCTTCTTCCAATCAGGGCACAGAGTAAGATCAGGGTTACCCCATCACGGTCTCCACTTCCTGGTGCTCCATGGTGAGAGGTTCCAGGCTTTTGGGTCCCATGGGACAGCAGGCAGGGCTTAATTAGTCACTGGTTGGGGGTGACATGCTAGTTCTGATTTCAGGCCTTCCTTCTCACATCAGGGGACCTAGGTGATCTGATTCAAGGTCATTTTGCAGATGGGGACCTTGAAGCTCAGAAGCAAGTAGATTCTGAGTGGGAATAGTGCAGCCAGCATCTGGGGCTAGAAATGGGCCTTAGAGTCAGAGTATGAGGCCTTGCCTTTTGCATGGATACTGAGACGCAGAAAGGGACAATGAGGTGCCTGCCCAGAGTCTCCCAGGAAGTCTGAGGCAGAGCCTTCCCTAACAGGGGAACATACCCTTTTCATTTTCACTTGGACCCCTTGTTCCTCTGAACTCATGAGCTCGCTCCAGGCAGGAAGCCGAGCATTGTGCCCCACCCTAGTCTCCATTTCACTGATGCCCTGGACTGAGAGTTTCAGGCTTCAGCGTCCCAGAAGGCAGGGGCTGGGCCTTGGTCGCTGTGGACCAAGCTCCATAGCCACATGGCCAGCAAAGCTACACCACCTTTGTGATTATTAACCGGGTGGGGGGGGTGGGAGGGTGACCCTGGGGGTAGGGGGGTGACCCTGGGCTGGTGGTCACTGACCCCAGGGGTCGAGGTCAAACTCTAATAGCCCTCTGTTAATCACCAACTGGGCAAGCTGGGGCCACACTGTCCCCTGTTCCCGAGGGGGCTGTTTAGGCAGGCCAGCTGCTGGCTTAGGTTCCTTGTCATTTCCCAAGTTGACCAAGGAGTAAGTACCCCTTTAAACATATCCTTAAAGCATTCTTTCTAGACTACAGTTCTAAATAAATAAATAAATACTCTATTGGATATATTCTTTCTTTATTTCTTTCTTTTTGGGTGGGTGTGTGGGGCTTGTTTTTGAGACAGGGTTTCTCTGCCCCAGAACTTACTCTGAGACCAGGCTGGCCTTGAACTCACAGAGATCCACTTGCCTCTGCCTCCTGAGTGCTGGGATTAAAGGTGTGCGCCACCAGCACCCAGCTGGTGCCACATTTCAGATCTTGTGCTTTAAGCTCAGTTTTTAGCAAGTGTCTCAGGATGTAACTTGTGTAGCGTGCACAATTCACTCACTGACGTATACCATTCTGGGATTTTTTTCTCAGCAGTGTGAGAAAATCATTATGGTGTAGTATTAAAAAAATTCCCACCACCCTGAAAGGTTCCTCGTGCCAACGACAGTGACCTGAGCTTTCCCTTCCAGCCTCGGGCAGCCCCGGCAGTGTGCAGGGTGAAATCTCTCTCTTCGCTGCTTCAAAGCATAGGGCTTTTAACAGTGTGGCATTTACTGACGTTGCAAATGGTTTGTGCCTCAACTATACACTTATAGAAGGGAAGAGAGGAGCCACTTTATAGCCACCATTGTACAATCTGCGTCTTGCACCTGGAGGTCTCTCCACGCCTTCAGAAGGCCTACTATGTGCCACCAGGCACAATTGGCTCTAACTCATTTTTTTTTCACAGCCGCTTTGTGATCCATTGTGTGACAGCTCTATCACTTATTTCCCGAGGACATTTTGGGTCCTTTCCAATTCTCTTCAAACAATGCCCTCAGTGAATATCCTTGTCCATCGCAAGCGGTCCTGTAGGGACTGCTGTGTTCTGTGCTTTGAAGATGCCTCAGTCCGGTTGTCATCTAGAGAAGTTAAAATGGCGAATGCCAGGAGGGATGTCCACTGCTTTAATCAGCTCAGAAAGATGAGTCCAGGGCAGCACACCGAAGTCTCCCCAAGGCCTCAGGGTGCGCTTCCTAGACCACGGAGGTGTCATTAGCTAAGGGGGGGGGGGAGGTAAGACACCAGTGTCTCTCTCTCTCTCTCTCTCTCTCTCTCTCTCTCTCTCACACACACACACACACACACACACACACACACACACACACACACACGGCAGAGACAAGTGCAACCAGTCAATAGGCAAAAACTTTGAGCAACAAACTAAAGTTTGCTCAAAAACAAAACAAAAAACCTAACCAACAAAAGTCCCTTTAGAAAAACAAAAAATGTTACTGAGAAAACAAAAACAAAAGAAATGTCCTTTTGAGGAAGGCAGAACCAGGGGCTGCTGGTGGGGAGCCAGCACCCTTGCTTGTAGCCTGGGCTGCGTTCAGTTCGGGGCGTCCAGACCCAGAACTAGCCGAGATAGTGACTGACAGGACTGTATTAGCTGACTTCGTTGGCTGTGAACCTGTCTGAGCTATTTTTCACCATCTTCCCCTCGGTGAAATGAGCTCTCTCGGGTACCTACTCTGAAAAGGATCCCCCAGTGAGTCCTTGAGTGGAAAGCGCCACAAACTTTGTTAGCTCCTGCTAGGTGATTTTTGTTGCTTTGTTTAGATTTTTGTTGGACCTGCTAATTGTACCGATAAGAATGGGCTTGCACGGGTCACAGAAAAACAGCTCTCACTGAGTTAGCAGCTGCTGTATGTCAGACCATATGCCGGATCTCGCTCTTGGAAACTAGGGCCCAAGGGGCGACCGCACCCAGACGGGTCAGTCCCAGTAGGAAGGGAACCCAAATGTCTCAGAGATCCGGGACAGATCCCCGCCTTCCCCGCGGGCCTCAAGGCCCTCCCTGAAGGGCGGTCCCCAGTTAGGGCGGGATGGGGCGACCGGCTACTTAAAAGGTCCGGGAGACCGGGTGGCCGCGGCCGAAGCCTAGGTCCTTACGGTCACCATGGCTCCGTACCGCTCCTCGCTGCTCTGCGCGCTGGTCCTGGTGCTGTGCGCACTGTCGCCATCCTATGCGGCCACTGCGTCGCGGGGCACGGCCCGAGAGAGGGCGCCCCAAGATCGAGTGTCCGAAGTGCGGGTGAGTGCCCGGGGGGTCCCCGGGGCTCCCGGAGTAATTGTCTATTGTAAGTTCTTGCAGATACAGCGCTAGGAAAAGGGGAGTAATTCAGGTGTAGAATGGAAAAACTGTTTTGTTGCTTTGTAAGTATGTCTTGCTGCTTTGGGGCTCCTGGGGGCCGGGGTGGGGTGGGGTGGGGGCGGGGCCAAGGCTGTTACCCTCCCTTGCAGGCTAACCTCACCTCGGCCGGATCTTCCTCCACCCCCACTACTGATTCGGATTCCATCTTCTTCAACGTGTCTAATTTCTTCTGTCTAATTTCCTTGCTGGTCTCCTCACAGTCAGATTCCTCTTCATTTGGTGTTTGCTGTGTCCCGCCCCCTCCCCGTTTTGTTTTCCCTAAAACCGCCTCTGGATAGGGCTGTTATTTTAGTCTCTCTCCCTCCCCCTCCTTTCCCCCCCCCCCCTCCCACCTGCCGTTTCCTAGTTATGGCTTCCTCTACTCTCCTCGGCCCGAGTTTTTTCTCCCCAATCTGTTCTGGCTTCTCTCTGATTTTTGCTCCAACCGGATCTCCCTCGGTCTGAGGTGACCGGCTGACTTCCATCCTTAGGCGCCAACCTAACCTGTCTGCCCGTTGCCATCCCCAGAGCATGTCTGGCAGCCTTCTCCTCCTAACAGGTCCCCTCGCCCCCAAGACTTCTGGCTCCATCCCTCCCCCTTTCCCAAAATATGGACTTTGGGGGTAGGTGGGTCCTGGGGAGGGGCAGGAGGGAGGAGGCAGGCAGCACAGGAGGCCACTTGGGCCCACTAAGCCAATCCTTCCTTGGGGTGTGATGAAAGACGGAGGGGGACGGAGTTATCCTACCCCTTTGGAAGAGTGAAAGCAAACAGGACTGGGACCTGGGGTCAGGCCCCTTCCTTTTTAATCCTGTTTCCTCCTTTGCAAAGTAGGGATGGATAATGAATTCTAAGTGATGAAGGTGCTAGAAGCAAGCAAGCAGAGACCCTGGGGACCGGGTCCGCATCTGGAAGAATCTATCCACAGATGTAGAGAGTGCGCTTGGGGTCCCCCGGGCCACCCTTCTATGTTGTTTCCTAACTGGGGGGGGGGGTCCATGAAAGACAGCCTGCCTCTCTGTGCTGTCTCTGTCCCATTGGCAACAAAAGAGAGAGCAAGTGCTCTGCCTCTTTCATCAATCACATCGCCAACTGGGAAAGCAGAGAGGGAGACCACCTAGCCTGTGGCCAGGGCTGAGGCTTAGAATACAGTTTCCCAACTCCCAGAAAGGGGCCGATTCTCCGCTAGCATGAGGCTCAAGTGAGTCCTCTTGGTGCTAGAACCTGCCCTCCCTCATGCCTGGGGTCTCTCCCTGCTGAGATCCGCACTCTTGCTCAGGCTGTGCCCTGTCTCTCCGCAGCCCAGCACCATGGTGGTGGAGCACCCCGAGTTCCTCAAGGCAGGGAAGGCACCTGGCCTGCAGATCTGGCGCGTGGAGAAGTTTGACCTGGTACCCGTGCCCCCCAACCTCTATGGAGACTTCTTCACAGGTGACGCCTACGTCATCCTGAAGACAGTGCAGCTGAGGAACGGAAATCTTCAGTACGATCTCCACTATTGGCTAGGTGAGTGAGGAGCTCCTGCTCAGCCCTGTCCCTCCCCCCTGCCCCTCCCCCCTTCTCCCTGTCCCCTTCCCACCAACAGCATGGATATGCCTGGAAAGGTTGAACTGAGTGCTGTGTGTAGCCTGGCCAAGTTCAGATCGCAGCTCTGCCTCTTGACCTGTGATGGCCCGCAGGTTTTTTTTTTCTATAGAGTGGACATGTTGACAGCAATGCTACCTCAAGGGGAAAGCCAAGTTATTTCGGGTGTCACAGGGACCCTAGATTCCCCCCATCTCCACCCAGTGCTCCAATCACTTCATTTTTCTCTTTAAGCTGGAAGCCTGGATTCTCTCTAACACAGTCTCTGATCTGTTTGTTTTAGGGTCACCCCACTAGACAGATGGAGTGACGGAGGCTCTTGGAAAGCAGGGAGGGTCTAGGTCAATTTCTATACCCAGGCCAGAGTAGAGCTGTTGGCTCCGAATGCCTCCTCCCCAAGGGGCCGGGAGCACCTTCCAGAAGCCAGTCTCACGCTGCCCTGATGTTCCCTAGGCAATGAGTGCAGCCAGGACGAGAGTGGGGCCGCCGCCATCTTTACCGTGCAGTTGGATGACTACCTGAACGGCCGGGCTGTGCAGCACCGGGAGGTGCAGGGCTTTGAGTCGTCCACTTTCCTTGGCTACTTCAAGTCAGGACTAAAGTACAAGGTGGGTTGGTGTTTCTCTTATTTGGGGACACAATGACAGGGCTCACCACCTTCCAGCCTCGTGTGGAGTGATGGACAGACAGGCCAAGTGTCAGGCTCTGATATCGATCAGCCATGGTTTGAACCCTGGGTCCTTCTTACCAGTGTGTTTTTGGATGAGACACACACACACACACACACACACACACACACACACACATACACACACATATACACACATACACACACACACATACACACACACACACATCCATCCCTTGGAGCTTTTGATTCCTTATCTTGTGATGAAAAGAAGATTCTGGTACAGCCTGGTAGAGTTTGCCCCAACATTACAGTGAACACACGGGTGGCTTTCTCACGGCTTCCCAGGGGCTTATGCCAAGTCCTGATCCTGTACTGGATAACTGGTAGGGCTTTGTTGACAGAGGCCCTGTGATAGGTATTTGACAGGCTCTTTCATTCAACATCCTTCTTCCTGCCCCTCCCCCCATTTCCCCTTGGACTTCGGCAAGTCTGTACCACGTTTGTTTTTTTCTTTTTTTTTTTTTTGTTTGTTTGTTTATCTTTTCCATAAGCTTCTAGCCAGAGCAAAGCGAGGCCAGGAACTCAGGAAGCCGTATCCCAATATGCTGTGCAACCTCTAGCCAGCCCCTTGATACCCTGGGCCTACCTTGCCTCTCTGGTTGCTGGAGAGCCTGTTATACCTGCCTTACAGGGCTAGGGAGAGGATTTGGTGAACAGATAGCTGGGAAACATCCCACACTGGGGCTTGGTGCCTCGAAGGGCTCAAGAGAAGCCACATATTTATTTTGATGCTCAGCTGTCTTCGTTTAGGGTAGAGAGGGGATTGCAAGATTATGAACCAGATGAGCCTCGATGTCTCAGCTTTTAGAGGCTGGGGGCAACTAAAGTACAGAGAGGTTGAGAGACTGGACCAGGGTCACACGGTGAGTTGGTGCTGGGGCTAAGGCTAGAAGCCAGGTGGTCTGCCTGTCTCCTGTCTCCCAGTGTCTCCCAGTGTTTCCACTAAGCCAATATGTCTCCCGTGACTGGTTCTAAGGAGGACACATACACTACTTTTGCCACTGCCCCTCTCTGGGCCTCGGAGTTCTCTTTGTCCATGCAGAAGTGACTCTCTCTTTCCCTGGTGAGAGGCAGGGATTGAGTGGTGGAAGAGTGCCCAAGAGACTTAGATAACAAGGCAGGGCGTGTCCTGGGACCAGCAGCCCAGGCTGGGTGGGGCTGGGATGCCTTCCCTGGCATCTGCCCAGCTCCATTTGCTGGATTACCATGGCGGAGCTCTTGTTGCTGAACAGCTCTGCCTTCCTACTACTGCTGTTGTCGGGGGTCCTTGCAATCCTGAGGAAATGGGGAGCCTAGTCCTGGACTGCGGAAAGACCTGCCTAGTCTCTCCAGTGGCCTTTCCCTCAGCAGTCAGTTTCAAGCTCCTAGATCAAGCTGGGTCTGGTGGCACACACTTCTGCCAGATAGTACACCTGAGGTTAGGTTGTGCCTCACAAGACCATATATACAGGAGGAGCAAGGGAAGGAAAGCAGACCCATACCAGCACCCACTGTGGCTGTCATGCTGCGAGTGGGGTTCTGGGAACATCTGTGACTTTGTCATATCCCTGGAGGTATCCGTGGGAGGAGACCCGAGGCTCAGAAGGGTCACATAACTGTAAGTGGTAGGAATTGGACTCCCCCATGGTCAGCTGTCACGGGGCTCAGGGGCTCCCGTTGCTTTGGGAGAAGCTGAGCAGATATAAACGTGACATTTGTCATGATCACAAGGACAGACCGCCTTGCCAGAGAACGTCGCAGAGCAGGCTGTGGGCTTTTTGTAGAATCTCATTTCGTTCTCATTGGTGCTGTTAGGGTGTCAGTGATAGTCCCATTTCATAGATGAGAAAGTCACAGTTCTGTGGAACAAACCTTCAAGGTAGCGGACTGTTCTTACATCGCTTGGCATCTATGGACTTTGCTGTGCATTCTACTCAGTTCATGTCAGGCTATGAGGTAGTTGCTGGCACTGGCCCCATCGGGTAAGTGAGGAAAGGTGTGAAGAAGTACAGGGGTGTGAAGAAGTACAGGGGTGTGAAGAAGTGCAGGGGTGTGAAGAAATGCAGGGGTGTGAAGAAATGCAGGGGTGTGAAGAAATGCAGGGGTGTGGAAAAGTGCAAGGGTGTGAAGAAGTGCAGGGGTGTGGAAAAGTGCAAGGGTGTGAAGTACAGGGATGTGAAGAAGTACAGGGGTGTGAAGAAGTGCAGGGGTGTGAAGAAGTGCAGGGGTGTGAAGAAGTGCAGGGGTGTGAAGAAGTACAGGGGTGTGAAGAAGTGCAGGGGTGTGAAGAAGTGCAGGGGTGTGAAGAAGTGCAGGGGTGTGAAGAAGTGCAGGGGTGTGAAGAAGTGCAGGGGTGTGAAGAAATGCAGGGGTGTGAAGAAATGCAGGGGTGTGAAGAAGCGCAGGGGTGTGGAAAAGTGCAAGGGTGTGAAGAAGTACAGGGGTGTGGAAAAGTGCAAGGGTGTGAAGAAGTGCAGGGGTGTGAAGAAGTACAGGGGTGTGAAGAAGTACAGGGGTGTGAAGAAGTACAGGGGTGTGAAGAAGTGCAGGGGTGTGAAGAAGTGCAGGGGTGTGAAGAAGTACAGGGGTGTGAAGAAGTACAGGGGTGTGAAGAAGTGCAGGGGTGTGAAGAAGTGCAGGGGTGTGAAGAAGTACAGGGGTGTGAAGAAGTGCAGGGGTGTGAAGAAGTGCAGGGGTGTGAAGAAGTACAGGGGTGTGAAGAAGTACAGGGGTGTGAAGAAGTGCAGGGGTGTGAAGAAGTGCAGGGGTGTGAAGAAGTACAGGGGTGTGAAGAAGTACAGGGGTGTGAAGAAGTGCAGGGGTGTGAAGAAGTGCAGGGGTGTGAAGAAGTACAGGGGTGTGAAGAAGTACAGGGGTGTGAAGAAGTGCAGGGGTGTGAAGAAGTGCAGGGGTGTGAAGAAGTGCAGGGGTGTGAAATGTAAGGGCGTGAAGCCCAAGGCCACACAGCTGGGAGCGACAGGAATGAGACTCAGCTCAAGTGTGAAGAGTCCCGCACAGCCCAGAGCTAGTCCAGAGTGGACGTTTCACAAGTCTCCGGCCTTTCGTTTTAGCTCTGTGGGGTTCATCACCTGCATGTCTGTCTAGAGTGTCCGGAATGTTCTTTACTGTGCTCTCTCTGATTTGTGGCTTCAGTCATGAAGGAAACTGGCCCCTGAAGGGCATCTGAGGCCGCTGACCAGCCCTGGTTACCGCCTCCTGCAGGTCCCCGGGCCACCCCCGCACTTGGCAGGCCCAGACCAAGGCTCTCGGCCTCCCCCCCATCCATCTATTATAGATGCGGAGGAGCCAGGCCTGTTACACAAGACTTGTTTCTATGAAAGCCTCCGGGAGCCACTTCTGTCTTGGAGTCAAAGAAGGGGCAGAGAGAGGACGCAGAGCCGCCAGGGAGAGCTGCCCTCATTGTTCTGTGGCCCTGTCACTTCTAAGTCACTGTCCTGGGTGGGGGTGGGAAAGGTGTCCTGTGGCTCTCCCCTTTCATCTTCACCCACAAGGCTGGGTGAGTTTGAGTCTTTTGTCCTTTGCTGGAAGGGAAGCTGGGCCTATCAGGGTCCTGGGCACGCTGGGCCCTGGGACAGCTGGAAAGGAGGCATCTGCCGGGACCTTTTGTTAGAGACGGACTCGGGGCTACAGGTTGGACAGGTCAGCCTCATCAAGGCGTTCTTTTATTATGTACACGCTTTGACTTTTTAGTTTTGTTCATGGAGATTTTAGTGCTCCCCCGCCCCCCCCCATCCTCACCTCACTAGCTGAGTAAGTCAAGCTTGATATAAGCCAGCAGCTCTCACGGTCCTGGGACCCCACCCCAGCAGGCGTGGGCCAAATGGTGGCCGGGCACTTTGGTTCTTTCCACAAACCTGCCTATCAGCCGCCTCGTGGCTTTAACTCCAGAGAGTGGCTCTCTAAACAACTCACCCTGTAGAGTTTTGTTCAAAGATTTTTGATACCGATCTCTTCCTACCTCACCCCAAATTAGATTAGATAGCAGTAATCAATTCTTTCAGTTAAAAAAAAAAAAAGAAAGAAAGAAATAGAAAAAAATTCAAAAAATTCCCATCCTTTCTCTTTAGATCCACTCACTGGTTCTTCTGAGAACTTGCTTTATTTAGTGTGTGTGTGTGTGTGTATGTGTATTTATGTATGTGTGTATGCATGCATGTATATGTATGTGTGTATGTATGTATATGTACGTATGTGTGCATGTATGTGCATTTATGTATATATGCGCGTGTGTGTACATTTATGTGTGTGTGCATGTGTATATATATGTATGTGCATGTTCATGTATGTATGCATGTCTGTGTGTGTGTGTGTGTGTGTGTGTGTGTGTGTGTGTACCTCTCCAAGAGTTGTTCCTTGGGTCAGCAGCAGTGACTGGAGTGCATCAGGACACTCAGGCTCACCAGTCAAGGATTAATGCGGTGACTTTCCTATCTCAGTCTCGTTGTGAGTCCTGCTTGGACAGCGGGTGCCCAGCCTTACTACCGCTCAGTCAGGCGGCCCTGGAGGCTGGCAGGTGACTGTGGAGTGAGCGCAGGGCGATGGGGTATGCTGCCCAGTATCCGCCCCTTGCTTCACCCCGGTGATTGCCTCAGCTCCTGTCCTCCTCCAACAACAACAGCATGCTTGGCTCTCAGGCACCATGGCCACCTGAACTCAGATTTATTCTTTCTCTGTTGGGAAAAGTCCCTGGCTTGCTATTGACTTGTGGACTTCTAAACCAAGAAGAAAGCCATGGATGTAGCCCTGATCCATCCTGAGGTCATTCGTGCCCAGTAGCACTACAGCTCTGCCTCAAGTGCTCTTGACAGGGCAAGGGCCAGTGAGTCAAAACTAAGTGATTTGACCTAGGCATGGGCTATGCCAAGTAGGCTTTATGCTCATACCAAGAATGGACACCAGAGGGCGCTCCAGCCCCCTAGAAACGCAAAAAATGCTTGCGCCGGGCTCTAAGAAGACCTGATTACTGGGAGAAAGAACATGGTTTTGTAGATTCAGACACACTGGGGTTTGATGCTGGCTCCACCAAGCACCCCACTATGAGAGGTTGGGCAAGTTCCTCCGTGCGTGGGTTCTGCTATCCTTATCTGTGAGATACATGTGAAATGTGCAGTGTAGTGGGTATGCGCATGTGACAAATACACCCATGCGCCCTGTGCATAACAGGAGCTTGACTTGAAATGTCTGCCTCTGCCTCTGCCTCCTCGCCTCCATCAAGTCTGTATGGCTAGTGTCTGCAAGGAGATGGTCAGATAGAGTCCTGGCTGGAGTGTTCGGAGGACCTCTAGAAGCCCCCCTCTCCCCAACTTCTGACCCCCCCCCCCATGGTGCATGGAATAAGGAGCACCAGACCCCCCCAGCAGGCAGCAAGGCTGGAAGCCTTGACTGTGCCACAGGCTTGCTGAGCATGCCTGAGGAAGTCACTTCTCTGGGCTTTGGCTTAGACAAGACAAAATGAGTGTAAGGTTGCGAGGTCTGGTGGGTACCTGGGGCTGCAGAGATCCCAGCCAGCTTCCGTTTGGCTTCCTACTGAGCCAAAGGCATTGTGGCAGCTGTGGCAAGGAAGCCAGCCCATGAACAGGCTCCTTCAGAGAGGCTGAGAGAGGGGAGGAGGTTACAGAAAGTCATCCAGCGCCATGGTGGAGGCTGCCCCTTCCCTCTCCCTGCCTCTGAAGGCCTCAGTGGACTTGACACAGCGGGAGAGAGATGATGTGGGCTGAGGAAGTCCACAAGGATTCTTCAGAGTACCTCGAAGGATGGAAAGGACAGAGATGACTTGGGTGAGCACTTACCAAAGAGTGTCGTGCAGAAACAGGTGCTGGAACGGAGTGAGATGGAGAAAAGTGATGAGCTAGGGAGAGACTTGTGTGAAATGGAAGGCAAGTCTGAGTGCTCGCCATAGGAGCCGTCGCTGTGTTCCTGTGCAATGTGCAACAGTCAGGGTCACTGAGTAACGAGCACTCCCTACACTTCGATCCTAGATCCCTTTCCTTGAAGAGTATCTTGTGTAGGTTGACACAGAGTGTCCCTTGGGGGAAAGCTGGCTTTGAGAGAGGAGTGTTTGCTGTCCTCTGACCTAGGGAAGTGTCTTCAGGGCTCTTTTAGGTGGAGTATAAGGTCCAGTGGGATGTAGTATGTAGAGGATCTAATACTTCTCAGCCAGGTTGTCTTTGGTAAATATTATTCCTTTTCCTGAACTTCAGAAAAAAATGTCTCAGTGTCAGCCCCATCCACAGTGAAAGTCCCGGGTTAGCCGAGCATCCACTGGTCAGACGTTTCCTCACCTCAGTCTAATGTCAACTCCAGCATCCATTTCACTGGACTAACACTGTTCCCTTGACCCGACAGAAAGGAGGCGTGGCATCTGGATTCAAGCACGTGGTACCCAATGAGGTGGTGGTACAGAGGCTCTTACAGGTCAAAGGCCGCCGTACAGTCCGTGCCACTGAGGTGCCTGTGTCCTGGGACAGCTTTAACAACGGCGACTGCTTCATTCTGGACCTGGGAAACGTGAGTCCTTTTTGCCCTTTTCCCCGGGCTGTTGTGGGGAACTTGGCCGGGTCTGACTTTGCGGAGGGGCAAACACTTGTGAGTGGGGGCATGAACACTCGGGGGAGCGGGGGGATGGGCCATGGTAGCCAGAAGGCCCAGTGTGTCAGGCAGACGACCACGTGTGGATGTGTCTGGCACTAGAGTCCCACATGTGGACTCAAGCGTGTCATGCATATTCGCATGGACCTTGGGTCCCCATCGTCTGCACAGTGTTCTTGATATTCTATTTCCCTCGTATCAGACGTGCACAGCTATAAATCTTAAAAAAAAAAAAAATACACACTCACTGCTAAGCACATAGCTGTAGTGGGCAAAAACTGTAGGCTGTAGTCCATCATGGACACCAACGTCGCAATGAGTGGCCATGCATGTACTCTTGGACCCACAGTGGATGACGTAAGCATCGTTGGTTGCACATGAACCTGTATGTGACAATGCGTAGGGTACCCACCCCCAGGACCACTTACCACATGAGCACAAAGCTGCAAATCGGCATAGGCAGACATTGCACCCTAAAACTTGTGTGCACATGAGCCCGTGGTGTGTGTTGGCATCATGTGTGCCTCAGGGAGTTGGCTTCTCTGGGACTGCAGCGCGGGTGCTGGGGGTCGAACCCAGGTCCTCTGGAAAAGCAGCCAGTGCTCTTAACTGCAGAGCTGCCTTTTCAGCCTCGGTAGAGTCTTTTGTTAAATAAAACGACCCGCTGAGTTCCAATCCCAGCTGCTCCTTTGTGGATTTCACCCAGCAGAGGGTGCCTGTCTAACTTCTAATTGTTGTAGCTCAAGAAACAAAACATCACAGCTCCCTGAATGCACTGGCTTTGTCCTCCCAGTCCCTTCGCCCCCGAGGGCAGCCAGCGGGGACACTCTCAGCAGGACTGACTCACTTTTGCACACTTCTAAAGTTATGCGCAGGAGACCTTCCTCTTCTTTTCAACCTCGCGTCACTGAGGGTCTTCCATATTGCTGCGTTTTGGTGTCGCTCGCTCGCTCCTTGCTTTGTAAGAGTCAGCTGCTTCGTCCGTCATGTTGTCCATGGGCACTCGGGTAGTTTCTGGTTGGGGCCGCTCTGGCCATGCTGGCACAGGCCTTTGGGTGGCGTGCCGTTTTATACATGCAGTTCTGGCGGAGCTGTAGCTTAGCGTGGCGTTGCTGGCTCACAAGGTGTTCTGGTTTGCTTTCTGCTGCTGGGTTAAGCACTGTGTTCAGAAGCAACTGAAGCAGATACCATGGAAGAACGCTGCCACCTCACCTGCCTGGGGAAGTTGCTGCCCACAGTGGGCTGGGTCCTCCCACATCAATCGTCAATCAAGACAATCGCTCACAGATATGGCCACGGGCCAGTCTTATTGGGCCGTTTCTTAGCTGAAGTTCCCTCTTCCCAGATGACTTTAGGTTCTGTCAAGTTGACAATAAAAACTAAGGAGCATACGTAGGTCAGGAAAGCTGTGGGTGCTGTGAACAGATGGTGCTTGCAGTTTTACCTCCCACTAGCAGGGGTCTCTATAACAGAAGTGCTGAGATAACTTTTTAAAAATGTTTTATTTATTATGTATACAATGTTACACCTGCGCAACAGAAGAGGGCACCAGATCTCATCGTGGATGATTTTATACCGTGTGGCTGCTGGAAATTGAACTCAGGTCCTCTAGAAGAGGAGGCGATGCTCCCAGACTCTGAGCATCTCTCCAGCCGGATAACTTGTGTATACAATGTTCAGCCTGCATGTACACCTGCAGGCCAGAAGAGGTCACCAGATATCTCATTACAGATGGTTATAAGCCACCCTGTGGTTGCTGGGAGTTGAACTCAGGGCCTCTGGATAAACAGTCAGTGCTCTTAAGCTCTGAGCCATCTCTCCATTCAGATAACAAAACTCTTAAGCAAAAGTTTTAGGCTCACAGTCTGGGAAGGTCGAGATCTGGCAGCAGTGTCTGGAGACTGACCTCCTGCTTTACAAAAGAGCCAATGTGACAGGCAAACGGCCATATGCATCACAGTGGAGATACAGAGGGGACCTGCACTATAGCAGGAAAGACACAACCCAGAAAAAAAAAATTTTAATCCCACGAATCACCTAGCAACCACAAAGGCCTTTCCTCAGAGCACTGCCGCACACTTGAACAAGAACTTCAGAGAAACAAATCATAGGCAAGGCATAGCAGCCTGCAATCTGGGTGTCCTGCACGTCAGTATCCACAAGCGCAGAGATCACCCCGTTGGGCGTTCGCGCCCTGAGAGCCCCGACCTGGCAAGCACAGGCCAAGTGGACCTTGTACACAGCCACGGTCTGCATATTGCCATCCTGCCGGACAGGCTTGTGTGAAGCCTGGCCTCTAACTTCCTGGGTTTTCTGTCTTTTTACAGAACATCTACCAGTGGTGTGGCTCCGCCAGCAACAGATTTGAAAGGCTGAAGGCCACACAGGTGTCCAAGGGCATCCGGGACAACGAGAGGAGTGGCCGGGCCCAAGTGCACGTGTCTGAGGAAGGTGGAGAGCCGGAAGCGATGCTCCAGGTGTCTGTGGGGTGGATGGGGTGGGCGGGGCGGGCGGGGCGGGTGGAGAGGGGTCAGGCTACTCCTGGCTCCTTTTTGAAGACCTGCCTTTCAAGACTTTTCTCCCCCCCCCCCCCCCCACTTAGCCTGAACATTTAGGGAATAGGAAGACAGCTCCCTGCAACTCTAAGTCCCCTGAGATCTGAGCTGGGATTTCAGGGTGTGATGCATGCTGGGAGTACATGTGACACCCTCTAGCTAGGAGAACCAAATCTTCCAAAGGAGCAAGCTAGGAAAAAAAACGTTCTTCCAACATTCCTTGAGGACTCGCTGAAGCAATTGTGACCCAGCTGTCAATGTCCTTTTCGGACATGCCTGTTTACTTATGGCTCCTTTAGTTAATGGTAGGATGGGATTGTCAGCTCAGCTACCACGCTTTTAGAATCTACCAAGAGAGAGGCAAGGCCCCCCAGGAGAAGGAGAAGGCAAAAAAAAAAAAAAAGAAAAAAGAAAAAGAAAAAAAAAGAAAAGAAAAGAAAAAGAAAATGTCTGCTCTGTGCCACTTTGCTCCTACTTGCCGGGAGCATCACGTTCTGACTTTTGCAAAGGGATTTTTATGGGGAGAAAGAAAAAGACCCTAGACACCAGGGATAGTAGCTGGGATGGAACCGAGCAAACCCAAGCTCTAAAATCCTGACAGGAGTTGAGGTTCCAATTCTGACAGCCTCCTAAGGGCTGCGTGGACGAGCACTCCTGCCTCTCAGCTCTGTTCCTCTTGCTGTGTGGATGGAGAGTCTTAAGTGAGGTGTCCTCCAGGCCTAGCTAGACGGTGTTTGGCAGATGCAGTTGGCTCAAATGCATCTGAGGGAAGAAAGTTCAGCCTGGAGGCAGGCACAGGAGGAGTAGATTGAAGATGTCAGGGCCAGGCAGGTTCCACATGGAACACAGACATGGCTGTCCATGTAGCCTGGCCTCATGGGGTGCTTACTCAGAAGCTTCTGTGCTCATGGGCACCTTTCTACCCCATCTTGACATCTCCTCCAGGTGCTGGGGCCCAAGCCAGATCTGCCTGCAGGTACTGAGGACACAGCCAAGGAGGATGCAGCCAACAGAAAGCTGGCCAAGCTCTACAAGGTGAGCCCCAGGGGTACTGTCTCCCACACTCAACAGGGTCAGGCTTGGCAGGGTGGACAGAGGCCCCGCCCTCCTCAGCTGCCCTGGGTGGGGGACTGATGTCCCTGGTCCCAGTGTGCTTAGAGTAAGAAGGTGTGCTGAGCTCAGCTGAAGCCTGGAGCTCTTGGCTCCCCACCCATTCCCTGCAAAAAGAAGCAAACTTGTTGTTGTTTTGGATTGGGTTTTGGGTTGAGTTTGGGTTTGTGGGTTTTGTTATTGTTTGTTTGTTTGTTTGACAGAATCTTGTCTCACTGTACAGCCCGGGCTAGCCTTGACACCTCCTGTCTCGGCCGTTTAAGTCCTGGGATTACAGGCGGCACCACTGTGGCTAGCCAGAGGGTCATCCTTGCAGAGTTTTGTAGGATTTCTGGGATCTGCGCTGGGGCTAGGGGGATAAGAGGTTGTCTTAGGAAAACACTACACTGCAGAGCTGGGTGAGAGTGAAGGTCACAGCTAACATTTCTGATGACATCTTCCTTGCGCATACTTGGGTCTACGTTTCCATGCTGGGGGCCATTCCAGGCCTTGGCTTGTGAGCACTGGGCAGATGCCAGCCTTTGCCATGTCCTGGTCATTACGGAATCTGGTTGAGGCTCGTGGGCTTTGCTCTATGGCAGCCCCCAGCTCCCAAATCTTCCTCCTCAGGGACCCTGCAGCCTCCACTTACCCAGAACCACTCTTGTCAGATTTGGCTAGTGGACATCTTGTATTAAGTTGGATGAACTCTTTTTTTTTTTTTTTTTTGAGACAGGGTTTCTCTGTGTAGCCTTGGCTGTCCTGGACTCGCTTTGTAGACCAAGCTGGCCTCAAACTCACAGCAATCTGCCTGCTCTGCCTCCCGAGTGCTGGGATTAAAGGCGTGTGCTACCACGCCCGGCTGAATGAACTCTTTATATTGGAATTTCTTAGATTTACAAGAATATTGCAATAGTCCATATGCCCTCACCTGGCTTCTCCTTAGCATCTTAACGTAAGTAGGCACACTTGTCCGCTAGGCGACTGCTGCCAGCCAATTACAGACGTTATTCTGATTCCAAGCATAGTCCAGGATGGCACATCATGCTTGGCTCTTGTCATTTTTTTTTTCATTACTCATCATTTCAAAAGCTTTTCAGTAAACTCTCCATCTTCTCAGAGGCCCCACACATTTCGTTTGCTGTTTGTTTTTTGAAACAGGGATTGTCTGTGCAGCCCTGGCTGTCCCGGACTCACTATGTAGACCAGGCTGGCCTCAGACTCAGAGATCCACCTGTTTTGTGTATGCTAGCCTAGCACTGGACCAACTGCAAGCTACAGGCCTGACCCCAAGCTCCTCCTCCCTTTTCCTCTGTCCTCCCACCTTCCTCTTCCAGGTGCAGCATCCATGTTGACATGCTAGATGGAAAGGCGAAAGAAGGCTCGTCTGTGCTGCAGAGCTTGGCGGGCCTGGATGCTCACTGCCCCTCTGCCTGTGTCAGGTGCTCACAGGCCACCTTCTCTGTCCCCACAGGTCTCCAACGGTGCAGGGAGCATGTCAGTCTCCCTCGTGGCCGACGAGAACCCCTTCGCCCAGGGTGCCCTGAGAACCGAGGACTGCTTCATCCTGGACCATGGCAGAGATGGGAAAATCTTTGTCTGGAAAGGTAAGAGGCAGACACCTAGGTTCCACCTGTCACCAGAGGCTTCCGGGATCTCAGCCCCAGGGAGAACAGTGCTGGAGGCTGCTGGGCCAATGACGGCAGTCAGGAACCCAGACTCATGCCCTGTGACAAGATCAGTCCTCGGAGAAGTTAATTGACACCATGTAATACACACACACACACACACACACACACACACACACACACACAATGGAGCTCTATGAGTTCATTATTTTCTGGGCCCCCGCATGCTGGACAGGGTTAAGCAGTATACTATCTTGAGACTTGGAACTCTATGCTGGATGTGGGGGCCTTTTTGTGAAGGTGGCGGTACCAGGAGGCACCAGGGAAGTCTTTGAGGATGGTTGGCTCCTGTCAGCCTTTTGGACCCAGGTGTTTCTGAGACTTCAGAGACCCCCCCACCCCCCCACCCCACCCACCCCCAGTGCTTCCTCAGACATTGGGACGGGCTGGGAAGAGAGAGGGAGGCAGTGAGTGGAGACAGCAAGAATCTGAGAGGCCCCCAGAACCTGGGCTGCGTGTCCGAGGGATGTGGGCATGCACTGGCCAGGGCCTCACCTGACCCTTCTAGGCTCTGAGGGCTGGAGCAGAGGTGAGGCTGCGGATAGGGAGGGCCACGTTGCCTCAGAAGGGGGCTCCTGGGCAAAGTGTGCAGCCTGCATGTCTGTACCAATGTGGCAAGCTAACTTCCTATGGCCTCTCCGAGATCCCCTGTTTCCTTATATATGAGAGGGGATGAGGCAGCCATGACCTCTGTGACCTCTGTGAGTTAAGGCTGTTGCGTGGATAAAACGGACTAATCTGTGTGTTAAGTCTGGCACCGACTCTGTGTTCAGTAAATCGACCACTGGTTGTCATGGTTGCTGTAATTAGCCAGGACCCCAGAGGGTGTGCTTCCTGGCTATTGTCTTAAGTCTAAGGAGGGTGGGAAGGTGGGCCGGCTGCCCTTTCCTGGGACCCCTAGAGGCTAACCTTGCATTGTTCCTCTGACTTCTGGCAGGCAAGCAAGCCAACATGGAGGAGCGGAAGGCTGCCCTCAAAACGGCCTCCGACTTCATCTCCAAGATGCAGTACCCCAGGCAGACCCAGGTGAGGATCTGAGGCCAGGGAAAAGGAACTTTCAGTGAGTGTAAGGGATGGAGAGGGTCCCCAGGATGGAGAGGGTCCCCCGTCCTCCTCGGGGACTGACGGGGCACCCAAGGCTCCCTAAGACCCCTGCTCGGCAGCGTAGCCACACCCTGTCCTTCTCCTCCCATGCCAGGTTTCCGTCCTCCCTGAGGGCGGCGAGACCCCGCTCTTCAAGCAGTTCTTTAAGAACTGGCGGGACCCAGATCAGACGGACGGCCCCGGCCTGAGCTACCTCTCCAGCCACATTGCCAACGTGGAGCGCGTGCCTTTCGATGCTGCTACATTACACACCTCCACCGCCATGGCCGCCCAGCATGGCATGGACGATGACGGCACTGGCCAGAAACAGGTACCGGAACCACAGTTCTAGAGCAAAGGCCTGGCTCCGCCACATGCCACAGGCCAGGCTCAGAACGGTGAAGGGCCAACCCAGAGTTTATCAATGTAGCCACTTTGGGGAGAACAAGAAAAAGGGCCTCAAGAGCCCCCAAGTCCATCTTCACGGCCCGGACATGAGCTTTAGGCTTAAATAGGGGTGGAGTTGGGGCTGGAGGTGGGGGTGTGTATAAAGAAAGCAGCCTTGAGCTGGTCGTGGTGGTGCACGCACGCCTTTAGTCCCAGCACTGGGGAGGCAGAGGCAGGCTGATCGCTGTGAGTTCGAGGCCAATCTGGTCTACAAAGTGAGTCCAGGACAGCCAGGGCTACACAGAGAAACCCTGTCTCAAAAAACCAACAACAACAACAACAAAAACTCCAACAACCCCAAAACAAAACAAAACAAAAGGCAGCCTTGAGCCAAGCATGGCCTGGTTAATGATCTCAGATCCGGTTCCCAAGGAGGCCTGAAGAGGCCAGTTTGACTCCAGGGTGCTGGCCTGTCCTCTTGGGTATGCAGCATCATTGGAGGTGACCAAGTCCCTTGTCTTGTGCCTTCAGCCTTGAAGGCAGGTGCGATAGGTCAGCAAGACACCCCTCAAGGGAGTAACATGTCTCCATGCAGGGCTGAGCAAGTGACTCCCTGTGTAAAAGAGACCCAAACAAAATGGAGCCTAGATGGCCTTATGTCCTCCCAGCTTTGGTTACCCCGTCAGCCCAGACGAGCCAGTGCTTTCTAACCAAAGCAGTTTCTAAGTGCCTGTTACAGTGTCGCTGAGCCTGGGCTGGCTTCGGCTACATGCCTCCCCTCTCCGTCTCCCTCCCTCTCGGGCATCCATCCTCTGCTGCCTTGAGGGTGTTTCAAGTCTTCCACCACAGTTGTGATGGATGAGATTCTTCTCCTCTTTATTTTTTTTCTCTTTGGTTGGTTTTTTGACGACAACCATTCCCTGCGTACCTACTGTGTGCCAGGCTCTCAGACCCCATCCTCTTCCCTAGGAGTGCCTGGGAGGGAGGGGAGGTGACCGCAGCCACATCAGAATCTGCACCGCTTATTCCCAGGGGTGAAGGGAAGTACAGAGGATTTTGTGGGAACACAGGAAGGACAGTGGGGTGGCTGGGCTTGGGTACTGGGGAGAGCGGGCACATTCCAGGCAGGACCCTCACCTTAAGGAGGATGACACTGGTGGCATCTTCAGGAGGGACCATGAATGCCACCCATGAGGTACGGCAGTCCTAAGGTATTTGGGGTTTTCCTTTGTTTTTGATAGCTAGATTTGGTTCTGTGCTTTAAAAACCCACCATAAAAATAGTAGGAGGGAGAAACGTGAGCTGGGCCCCCTGGGAGGGGTCACCGTGATGGTTTAGGGAGAGAAGGTGAGGCCCCTGGGCCTGTGAAGACAGGGTGCCGCTGGAAGTGTGTCCATAGAGTCCGGTCCAGGCCGGCATCCATTGTTTCCTCTCGAGGCTTTAGCAACAGTCATTGTTACTGTCCTGGGTGCTGACATTTCGTTCCTGCAGGGTGTGCAGAGGAGGCAGCGAAAGCATTATTTAGTAGACAGAGTTGAGCCCGCCCGAGTCCCCTGTGGCCGTTTACTCAGCCTCTCTGAGCCTCTCCTTCAAGACTCCATGTTGTAGGGCTCAGTGCCTCCACTTTACCACCAGGCGTCACTGCAGGGCTTCCCAATAACCGGAAAAGTCCTGTCTCCAGAGCTCTCTGTAGAGCTCTGCCTGCAGGAGTCATTCTGAGGCCACCCAGCCAAGGCCCTGAGAAACAAGGTGACCTGCCAAATCCTAGTGATTCCATAACCATGGGGAAAATAGACGTGGTGTTATAACGCCAATCCTATTAATAGCAGCTGAGCCTGATAGAGCCAGCTTGTGGTACGGGCCGTCATGCCATTTTCCTGACTAAAATTTGAGGCTCGAAGGATTTCCCCTAACTATAGTAACCATCGCTTTTCAAACGAGGCTCTGAGAGGGGAAGTTGTCGGAAGTCATGTGTCCCTCTCAGGGGGCAGAGTTTAAGTTTGCCTCAGGCCTGGCTCAGTCTTCTAATCTAGAGCTATCTTAAGGGGGCCTTTCAGCCAGAGGTACAGGGCTGACCAGGTGTGGTGGGGAGAACCGAGCAGGAACCCCTGGGGGATCATATCCCTGCCGTGCCTCTCAATGGCTCTGTGTGCCGGGCAATTCAGTTCACTTTGCTTGGGCCTGGATAGCACTGCGTGGCCATGAAAAGCCTGTCCTGTGATCTGAACTGTCCACTGTCCCCAGCTAGCCCACTGTGGTGGTGTTTGACCTCCGCTCTACCTCTGCAGATCTGGAGAATCGAAGGTTCCAACAAGGTACCAGTGGACCCTGCCACATACGGGCAGTTCTATGGAGGTGACAGCTACATCATTTTGTACAACTACCGTCATGGCGGTCGCCAGGGACAAATCATCTACAACTGGTGAGGGGCCTGGACTGTCTGCTGGGGATGAGGGGCAGTGTGTGGGACTCTGACTGTGACAAAGGGAGTGAGTTGATCTGAGGGAATCTGGAGATACAGGCCTGAGTCTGGACAGCCACACCCTGCCCGGGACCCATTCGCACCCAGGGTCACAACTCTGAACTTTTTGTCATCAGAATATGACATGTCTCATCTTAGGGACAGAAACACCACCACCCCAGCAGCTCTGGGCAGGTAATGGCAATCATAATACAAGTTTATCCTTCTAGAGGCTTCCATTGTAATAATTACAAATTATCCTGTACTACATAAATATGTATTATATATCAATTATGATAATTATTTAAACAAGTGTTTTAGAGCGCAGCATAGAATCGCATCGTTCCAAACACAAAGCAGGATCCAAAGGTGTCACCCCTGAACTGTTTGTTGCACCTGTGCCCAGGTGACTCACCCACCAAGCCCTACCCTTTCCGCTTGACCAGTTTAGGAATGTGTATGTCTGCTTTTTGCATAATCTCTGGAAGGATTGTGTAATGTAAGTGCATTGCCCAGGAGCTGCCCTTTTGGATACTAGCTTCCTGGAAACTGACAGCTTCCTGATATGATGTGGGTGTGGGTGCCCAACAGCCGTGCCATTCTTTTGGGTGCTATGCCGTGGTTTACTGACAAGATCCCACACCCATGCATACTTGGGTGCTAGTCCGCTGCTCCTTCGGCGACATCAAGATTAATAACTGTTAGCAAACAGGTGGTTGCTTAGAGAAAGTCTCTGTGATGAGTTCCCAGAAATGGACTGCCAGACTCAGAGAGTCAGTGGACCTGTCATTTTGATAGATAGCCCCCGTTCCCCTGACTAGTAGTGCTCGGGGCCTTTCAAATTCCAGTATTCCTGCCAGCTGCACGCAGGACTCCCCGTTTCTCTGGATCTACCACAGCTGACTGTGTTGTTAAACTCATGGATGCTCATCAGCCTGATAGTTTATAAAGTGGAGTCTTACTAGACTTTGAATTCGTGTTTGGCGTCAACAGTGTGGTTCAGTGGCCGAGCAGGCAAGCGGATACTGGAGGCTCTGGGTCCCTCCCCTGGCACTGAAAAACAAACAGTAAGGAAATGATGTTCCTGTTACAAGACAGTTTCAGACTTTTGTCTGAATAATAGTTGTTGAATTTCTTCTAGCTGTTGAATTTCTTCTTCGTTAAGGTTTTCATTTTGAAGTAATCTTGGGCCCACTGAAAAGTTTCAAACACCAACAACAAAACCCAAAAAACCCAACCAGTTATCTGGCCAGTTCTCAGACCCTTCACGCCACAGGCCAAGCAGCTGTGGACCAGCTGATGCAGGGCTGTGCACTTGTCTGCATCTAATCCAGTGTCACCAAGTCTTCATTCCAGTGTCTTTCCTGGCCCAGGCTTTAACCCAAGACCCCACAGGACAGTCTCTAGGGCTTAGGACTCCACAAGACATTTCTTCCTGTGTCCCCTCGGTCTTCTGGGATCTGTGACACAGCCTGCCCTTTTCCTTTATGACCATAAACCCAGAAGGCTGATGCTCAGGAATCTCGGTCCTTTTTAAAGTATTTGCTTTTTGTTTGTTTGTTTGTTTGTTTGCCTATTGAGACAGGGCTTCTCTGTGTAGCCTTGGCTGTCCTGGAACTCACTCTGTAGACCAGGCTGGCTTTGAACTCGCAGAGATCTACCTGCCTCTATCTCCAAAGTGCTGGGATTAAAGGTAGTGCCACCACCTCCTGTCTGCATTTTAAAACACATATCATTATTGGAGGGATATAGGGATGCTAGAGTTTGAACCCAGAGCCCAGTACATCCTAGGCAAGCCACTACCACTGATCTAGAAATAGGCTCAGTACCTTTTTACTTTTTGTTTTGAGGCAGAGTCTCGCTAATTTGCCCACGCTGGCCTTGAGTTTGCAATCCTTCTGCCTCAACTCCCCAAGTGTCTGAGGCTACAGGACTGTACCACTAAGGTCAACATATGATACAAAGTTCCTAGAAGGCTTTTTGATATATGGTGTATGCCAGGTATAGGTACAAGGCCTTGGCAAGAAGCTGAGGCATGGGGACCCCGAGTCTTTCAGTGAACGTCCAGGCAGTCCTTTGCAGATTTCCCCCCACGGCTAATGGACTGGTGTCTTTCTCCCCAGATGGCACAGGTCATACCTGCTGTTTCTGACCCGCCTTTGTATACAAGGAGATGCTCTGACTGCTTTTGTACACTTTGCATTTGCGTCTCGGTGCCCTCTCTTGCATGTCCTTCAGGGGACCCAGGGAGCTCCCCACGTGCACATTTAGGACAAGGAAATCCGCCCACTGTACCAGGACTAAGAAGGCCGACAATGTGCTGTGCTAGGGGTGGGCAGGTTGGCGAGGCTGTTGTCTCTGGTTCTCCTCACGGCCCATAGACCTCTCCAGCCCACATCCATCCCGGCAACAAGCAGGTTCACGGGTTATGGAGCTCCCGGCATGGAAGAAGCCCAGAGCGCTATGGAAACTAGAGCCGAGTCTCTCTCCTCTTCTAGGCAGGGTGCCCAGTCTACCCAGGATGAGATTGCTGTGTCCGCCATCCTAACTGCTCAACTGGATGAGGAACTGGGGGGAACTCCTGTACAGGTGAGCCTCTCAAAGCTTCAGCCAGGGTCTCACTTGTCTGCTCGCTTAGCTGCCTGATTATCCATCCACTCATCTATGCATCTGCTCATCCATCCATCCATCTACCCATCCACCCACCCACCAACCCATCCATACATCTGTACGTCCATTCATCTACCCACTGAACCATCCACCCACCCATCCATACATACACCTGTCCATCTGTCCATCTGTCCATGCACTTTCACCCACCTACCTACCCATCCATCATCCACCCATAATCTATATCCATCTACCCATCCATCCATCTAGCTACTTACCTACCCATGCAATAAATATTTATTCAGGGCTTCTATGCACTGGACTTAATGTCTGCATCCGTATATATAGACCCTGTCCTTGCTGGGCAGTGTCTCCATACCCTCCCTTGGCTGTCCAGCAGGGGATGATGACACAGTTGGTCCCTACAGGGCACGTTTAAGACAAGGAAATCCGTGTGCTATGTTTAGATTTAAGTAAGACGACAGGCTAGGGACAGGGGAGAGTTGGGATCTGGGGCTGGGTGGGGGTGCCATGGTACACCCACCCACCCTCTCACGTGTCTGGGACTGACATCAGCATTCAAGCACGTACTCAAGCCGTCTGTCCTTCCTTTTAAGGTCACACTTGCAAACTTGGGCTTCCCTGGTTCTTGGACCAGACTCAGAGGCCGCAGGCCAAGTCTTCACAGAGGCAAAGGGTGGGAAAACAGCACCCAGAGGACCTTAGCAGTGACATCATCTCAAGCTTTCCTTATTCGGTACCCTGGTGCTTTGGAGTAACGGTGCTCCCTGCATGGTGCTCCCTGCTAAAGTTGCTATAGTTAGACACAGTATGGCGGCCTTACTGGAGGGCATGCCCACCCACCCCCGAAGACAGAGAGAAAGAATGAAAGAAAGGAAGGAAGGAGGGAAAGGAGAGGAAAGGAAAGGAAAGGGAAAAGCTGACTTTCTTTTCTTTCACTGCCAGAGCCGAGTGGTCCAAGGCAAGGAGCCTGCACACCTCATGAGCTTGTTTGGCGGGAAGCCCATGATCATCTACAAGGGTGGCACCTCCCGGGACGGTGGGCAGACAACCCCTGCCAGCACCCGTCTCTTCCAAGTCCGCGCCAGCAGCTCTGGCGCCACCAGGGCTGTTGAGGTAATGCCGGGTCCCAGATCATGGGCACGACTGCCCTCCTGAAGTCTTCTAGGCCCAATGAGCAGACCTCCAGAGGCCCAGGGTTGGGTGGGCCTGGATGGGGGAAGGGAGCAGGTTTTCAGCGCTTGCTGCTCTGGCAGCCCTTTGCCCATGCAGGGTTCCTCACATACTTTCCGTCATAGGCAGGGCGCTACTTCCTCTAGGACTCATCCTGGGCAGCCTGGACGCTGTTTCTGATTCTACTCTAGTAGGCTGCCATGGTCTGGGCACTGTGGAGAGTTACTCTATTAGCGCCTTTGTTTGAACATCCAACTTTTGTTAATGCAACTCCAAACTCCAGACCATCCTCACTCATCACAGTGCTCCCAAGAAGCTCGGGAGCGAGCCAGTCCTGCCACTGTCTAAAGTCTGCTCTCAGAAGTTTGTCCCAGTGGGTGCAAGGCCTTCCTGCTGTAAGGAGGGGAACCGGATTGTTTTGTTTTTTCTTCTGGTTCCGGGTTGGTTGAGTGCTGCCTGTCCCACCCCACCTCCAGGTGATGCCTAAGGCCGGTGTTCTGAACTCCAACGATGCCTTTGTGCTAAAAACCCCCTCAGCCGCCTACCTGTGGGTGGGTGTAGGAGCCAGTGAGGCGGAGAAGACTGGGGCCCAGGAGCTGCTGAGGGTGCTGCAAGCCCAGCCTGTGCAGGTGGAGGAAGGCAGTGAGCCAGGTGAGAGCAGGGAGGGGAGGGTGGGTGGGTTGGGGGCGGGGGCCCCCCACTTCCCACTGTCGGGGCTCCATCTCCACACCCCTTCTCCTGTGTCTTCACCATCGTGTGCGTTTCTAGAATGAAGGTGAAGGCCAGCAACAGGGTAACCTCCTGTCTCCTGAGGAAAGGGGAACTTGGAGTGGATGGTCCAAGAGGCCTCGGGGGATGGAGACCATTTCCCTGGAAGTCCCACAGCTTCAGCCCTCAGCCCTCTTTTTGCTGATACTCAGAACCCATCCCCCTGTTCTTGGTATCTCGTGGAAGCAGCGAAGGCACAGCCTTGGTCTGCATGGAGCCTCTCTGTCCTGCAGACACTTCTGCTAGGTTGGATGGTCTGTGTCTCCCAGCCCCAGACTGGTGGCTGATGGGAATGCGAGGAAGGTGTATCTTTAGCTGTGATAGACTTCTATAGAAATGGCCACATAGCTGAGCGTGGTGGCACACGCCTTTTACCCCAGCACTCGGGAGGCAGAGGCAGGCGGATCGCTGTGAGTTCGAGGCCAGCCTGGTCTACAAAGCGAGTCCAGGACAGCCAAGGCAACACAGAGAAACCCTGTCTCGAAAAACCAAAAAAAAAAAAAAAAAAAAAAAAAAAAAAAAAAAAGATGGCTACGTACACACAGAACACACATAGATGGAGCAAACATTGTAGGAAGAATATGGAAATTGGATGTAGGAAAAGTTTGCCTCTTGGCTTCACCCCTCCCAGGCTATATGAATTTAGGTGAAGTGCTGTCTCTGAGCCTCTACCACCTCACGTGCTGAGTGGAGGTAGTTACCTCCATCCTGTAGTGCTGTTGGCTCTGCCAATTGACCCTCTCAGGCCTCCATTACTTACGTTTCAAGCCCCTGGGATCTTAAAGTGGAGAGCAGCCAGCTGGATCTGGGCACAGTTCGATCTGGGTCTGGTGAAGTGTGCTCTGAGGAGCCCTGGTTTCCCTTGGCAACTGATGTGATCTCCCCTCACAGATGGCTTCTGGGAGGCCCTGGGCGGGAAGACTGCCTACCGCACATCCCCAAGGCTGAAGGAGAAGAAAATGGATGCCCATCCTCCTCGCCTCTTTGCCTGCTCCAACAGGATTGGACGCTTTGTGGTAAGTCTGGAGGTGACACCTCTGCTTGTGTCCAGCGAAGGGTTCAGAGGTCACTGAACCTCAGAGCCCGGAGGAACAGTATGATGGTCCAGTGTGGGGGGTGGGGGTGGGGGAGTGGGGCTGGGGGGGATGGGGCTGGGGGGTAAGCACCCAAGGCAGGACCAGCTCTTCAGACTCCTCTTGGGAACCACTGGGGGCTGATGCTTCTTCACTGACCTCCTTTGACCCATCCCAGATCGAAGAGGTACCTGGCGAGCTTATGCAGGAAGACCTGGCTACTGATGACGTCATGCTCCTGGATACCTGGGACCAGGTGAGTGAAGGAGGGGGGAGAAGGCCAGGGTAGAGGGAGAAGCTGGACTCCTCGTCGCTCCAAGATGAGCCACCAGGAGGACATAAAAGAAGCAACGCCAGGTGTTCCCAGGAATGGCTACAAGCCACATGCCCTCTCTGAGCCTCCATTTCCACAGCTGTAAAATGGAAGTGGTGGGACCTGCCTGGCAGGTGCACGGCCCTTCGAGAACTGCAGAGCACCCTAGAAACCCGGGTCACGTGGGTAGCCTTTCTGCGTGCATCTGTCGGATAAGGGATTGAGTTGAGTGCCTCCACACCTTGACCCTGCACTGCAGTGATTAGGAGTGAAGCCGGCTGGGTTGAGGATGTGTAGCCTGAGGCAAACTGGAAATGCCTACCAAAGAGGCACAGCATTCAGCATCAGCCAAGGGATGAAGGTGATGGCCCGGCTTTCAGATCCTCCTGGCTCAGGAGAGGCTGGCAACCCAGCCTCTTAACTCCACTGTTGATAACTAAGTTAGAAGAAAATATTATTACAGGCCGACCAACACACTTTAACGGCAAACACGTATGTGGGTCACCACTCTGCAGGCCTCTGCCCCCATGCTCATCCAGGCGCTGTCTAAAAGGTCGTGGGGAGTTTTGTCTTTTTCTGACACCCAGGACCCACTTCCGTCCTTGTTCTTGATCCGTCAGTGACTGTCACCAGCACCTCTCATGTGCTTTTCATGTCATATCTCACCTCCAGGTCTTCGTCTGGGTTGGAAAAGACTCACAGGAAGAGGAAAAGACGGAAGCCTTGACCTCTGGTGAGGACCCAAGGCTCTAGGGGGGGGTGGGGTCTTTCTTTGACTGTGGGTGGGGGTTGGGTTTTTGTGGGTGGGGGTGGGGGTTAGGTCTCTGGCTGGGGGTGGGTGGGAGCAGCTTCCGATGCTGTTCTAGTAGTTAGCATCCGTGGAGCTGTGGGCTTTCGCTCCTAGGCTGACCTTCTAGAGCCCTGCCTTGGGGTGATGTCCCAATAGCTTTTTGATGACTACCCAAGGCAATCAGTCCATACAGACGGAAGAGGGCTATTTTGGAACTTTCATCAGCCCAGGTGGACTGACTCTGGTGATTTTGAGCCTGTGGTGGGGGCATCGAGGTGTGAAGTGTGTACAAAGTAAAGCCGTGGGGACTTAGAAGGGAGGTGAGAGGGTGGGTGTCACCATCGCCTCCGAGGCTTGCCTCATGGAGCAGATGATAGCGCCTCTTAGGGTTCTCACTGCCCCAAGCTGAGGGCCAAGGCTTTGAGGGACAGAGTAAGCGCTTGTGGGTGTGAAGAGACAAATGTGTCCCTTCAGAATGCCCAAGGGCTTGCGGGGGTGGGGGGGGGGTGGGGGGGTGGGGAGGGGAGGAAGGAACAGAGGTGAGTCCATGTCCGATTCCCAGCATGCCCAAGGGATCCCCTCATTAGGGTCCCCAGGTAGGAAAGCAGTGAGCGGCTTTATCATTTAATATCGTTTCATCACCAGGGGGAAGTGATATCCCCAGGGAAGGCCTGAGAACTCTATGAAGCAGGAGTTTAATCGGAAGTTTCTGTTCTTCCTGTGTTGTGGGGAATCTATGTGGGTCTTGGCCTGTTCGCCGTGGTAGTGGTGGTCATTAAGGCTGAGAGAATATTTTCTGGCAACCCCTACTCTCTCCCTGAGGAGAGGGCACTAAGACCTGGTCTCCTCCTCCTTGCGTGTCTGCAGCTAAGCGGTACATCGAGACGGACCCAGCTAATCGGGACAGGCGAACCCCCATCACTGTCGTGAGGCAAGGCTTTGAGCCTCCGTCCTTCGTGGGCTGGTTCCTCGGCTGGGATGACAACTACTGGTCCGTGGATCCCTTGGACAGGGCCTTGGCTGAGCTAGCTGCCTGAGGAAGGACCAGAGCCACCAAAGTCACCAGTCAGTGCCTTCGAGAATTGTCGATCTTCCAAAGATAGACATGGCAAGCAGGAAAACTATGGTGTGTGTGTACATGGTTTTTGGTTTGGGGTTTTGGGTTTTTTTGTTTTGTTTTGTTTTGTTGTTGTTTTTTTTTTTTACAATAGCCAAAAATAGCCCTGGGAAAATTCAGGGTCTTTACAAAATTTCTTCAAGTATCTATGCTTTGGAAATTAAATTCAATAAAAGCTTTCTGAAGTGTGTCTTCTCAGTTGTGTCCCTGCTTTCCTCACTGCATGGCTCATGACCCTGGCAGTTCTGTGCCCAGGCAGATGGGCCAATGAAAGAGCAGATGAACTCCACCCACCCTGTGTGAGCATCTTAGTCCTTGAGAAGCCAATGGCACATTGAGGAAAGCTGCACGTAGCTTGTACGGAGGAGTGCCCTAGTTTGTGCTCTGTTACTGTGATAAAAAAAAAAAAACACTGAGCAAAAGCAGCTTGGGGGAGGAAATGGCTTATTTCATCTTAGGGCCTTTCATGAAAGGACGTTGGGTCAGGAACTCAAGACAGGAACCTAAAGGCAGGAACTGAAGAAGAGGACATGGAAGAATGCTACTTGTTGGCTTGCTCCCCAACCTGCCCAGGGCGGGCACCCTCCCTAGTGGGCTGGGTCTTCCTATATCAAACATTAATGGAGGAAATGCCCCCACTGACTTGCTTATAGGCCACCTACTAAATGCAGTTGCTCAGTTGAGGTTCCTTCCCCCGCCCCCCCCCCCAGAAGGCCTGGCTTGTGTCTAGAGGACAAAAGCTAGCCAGCGAGAAACCATCAAACCAAGAGGCAGGGCTGACCTACGAGAGGCCAGAGGGGAAAGGAGGTAGAGCAGAAGTGTCCTGCTCGCTGTCCGGTCCAGTCAAGTTTGTGAAGCTCCTAGCTAGGCCTGGGCCAAAGCTGAAACCTGTAAAAGGAAATGTTACTCTCCTGGCTCAATTGTTGTCTGGGAAGCTAACTGCCTCCTCCTGGTAACCTGGGCCTAGTCCTGGAAGCTTCTAGCCTCCCTACAATCTATCCTAGGCCTATAGAGTGTTTTCAGCCTCTGAGACTTACTGCTTAACAAGCTCACCCTCACTTGTTCTTTCTGAGCTCTGGGCTAGCTCAACTCAGCTGTTCTGGCTCAAACTCTTCTCCCAGCTGATTTGCTTAATCTGGCTTCTCTCTTGGCCCAGAACTGCTCTGCTTCGCCTCAAACTAACTCAGCAATCTGCTCTAAACTTCTGGCGTCTTCTCATTTTCTGGCCAGTTCCGTCTTCACCTGAGTTCTGTCTCTGCAGCCCGTCTCTCTATTACTGTCCTGGTAAAACCTGCCTCCTTGCTCTGCAAAACTATCTCTTAAGTAACTTCTCTTTCCTCGCTCTTCTTGTGAAAGTTGGGCATATCCTGTCAAATGTCTGATTCGTCACCTTTTCGGCCACTCAGACTTCACTTTCTTTTCTTTCTTTCTTTCTTTTTTTTTTTTTTTTTTTTTTTTAGCCTTGGCTGTCCTAGGCTCCCTTTGTAGACCAGGCTGGCCTCGAACTCATGGCAATCCACCTGCCTCCTGAGTGCTGGGATTAAAGGCGTGAGCCACCACACCCGGCAATTTTTGTTTACCTGATACTTGCTCTATACCAGGCTGGCTTGAACTCAGATCTGTTTGCCTCTGTCTCCTGGATTAAAGGCATGTTTGTATTTCAGACAGATCACATAGACCTAGAAGATTTTTAGATGTGATCTCTTGCCAGAGCAGCCATGTTCAGAAATTAACATTCCTCTACAGAAACACTTTGTTTCATTTATTGGTAGTGTCTGTTTTTGCTTCTTTTTTTCAGGACTGAACCCCAGATTTTGCAAGTTAGACAAGTGCTCTATCACTGAGCTATACTCCTAACTACTGCCCCTACTCTGTGTGTGGATGTGTGTGTGATGTGTGTGTGTATCTCTGTATATGACACCCCCCCCCCGTGTGTGTGTGCGCGCGCGCGCGTGTGTATGTGTGTGTGTGTGTGTGTGTGTGTGTGTGCATCTCTCTCTCTCTGTCTCTCTCTGTGTCTGTCTGTCTGTCTCTCTCTTTGTGTTGTGTGTGTGTGTGTATCTCATGTATCTCTCTGTGTGTGTATCTCTCTTTCTCTCACTCTGTCTCTCTCTGTCTCTCTCTTTCTCTCTCTCTGTGTGTGTGTGTGTGTGTGTGTGTGTAGGTGAGGAGACAATTTTGAGGAGTCCCGTCTTCTCTGCTGCCACTCTGGGTTCTAGGAATCAAACTCGGATCACCAAGCTTGAGTCGCAGGTGCCTTTACCCTCACAGCACCCTAAGCAGCCCTGTCTCCCCTTCCTGAACCCTCTTCTGTTTTATTTTGAGATACTAAATTGTCCAGATTTGATTTGAATTGCATTGCAAATCTTATCCTCCCCCAAAGCTGAGATTCCAGGTATGTGCCACCGTGCCCAGTCTTTGTTGTTTTTCATATAGCAAGCTGTGTGTGATAGAGTATTTAATTTGAATCACTCTTAGGCGTACAACTCAGAGATATTAAACAGATATATAATGTGATACAAGGTGTTACCGCTACCTGTACCCAAACGTGTCTGAGTGTTTTGCCTGCGTGTTTTGCATATGCACCATGTGCGTCTGTGCAGGTGAGGAAAAGGCATCATATCTGCTGGAGTTGCAGACTGTTGTCAGCTGCCTTGTGGGTGCTGGGACTCTAACCTGGGTCCTCTTGAAGAGCAACAAGTTCCCGTAACAGTTGAACCATCTCTCCAGCACAATCTAAACATTTTTATAGCCCTCAACATGAGTGGATTATTATTATTATTGTTGTTGTTGTTTTTAAGAAAGGGTTTCACTATGTAGCCCTAGCTGTCCTGAAACTCACTGTATAGACCAGGCTGGCTTCTAACTCACAGAGATCGACCTGTCTCTGTCTCCTGAGTGCTGGGATTAAAGATGTGCACCACTGGCCCTGGCTCCTAAGTCTCTCTTTCTACCACCCTAGGAATTCTCTATTTTTCTTTTGGTCTCGATAAATTTGCCTATCCTACGTACCTCACCTCAGAGGAGTCATACAATATTTATTGTGTGTCTGGCTTGTTTTACTTAGGAGTGTGTTTTTCTACACTGCTGGGTGAATACCATCCCATTGCACATATACATCTTATTTATCCGACACCCTGGGTGGTTGGATTATTTCTACCTTTTGACTACTGTGCATGGTGCTGTTGTGACTGCAGGGCACAAGTATGTATTCTAGAATGTTCTGACAAATGAGTTGTATATGTCCTGTGAGCACACGAGTCTTGCCTCCCCTGTCCTGTGCACTGTCATTAGGAGGTTTGGCCTTAGGGCAGTGCTGGGGATAGAGGTGAAAACCAACTGCATTCCCTGGCGTAGGAAGGGGGCAAGGTGTATTGTCACAGGGCCACATACTGTGATGTCCACCCGTGCCTGCTTTTACAGCTGGTTCCTTCTGTTCATTCTGTTACTCAAAAGACTCTTTGATGATATCTCTGCACTGCCAGCTGCCATAGCTTGGGAGGCCCTGGATACACTCCTGTTTGCAGCCTTTTGAACACAGGCGAGGGACTCCTTGGTGTCCAAGGACTCCTTGGCGTCCCTCTAGGCCTGGATCTCTGCTGGTGTTCAGAGCGTCAAAACTCCCTCTTGGGCACTCCCACGAACTACCTCAAAAGCTTTCCTCCAGGGAGGTGCCAGACCAGGGCAAGGAACTGAAGGCCAGGGCCTGTTCCCTCCCCTCCTTCCTTCCGGTTTCTTCTTGCCGGCTTTCCTCCTCTTGATCCAGGCCACTCCACGCTATGGCATTGACCATCTGTTCGTGACTGTAGAGCAGAGCCCAGGGCGAGGTATGGTAGGAAGAGAGAGTTGTGTGTGTTTACGCTGTTGTATCCAACTCTGGCTGAGCCCTAAAACTGTCCAGGGAGCTCTTTAGAAACATGGTTCCCTTGGGGCCTTTTCTCCAGAGATTCTGAGTCATTGCCAAAGTGCTGAGAGCAACAGAGGAGGAATTTTCCAAGTGGAAGAGGAGATGGCTTATGGGTGGAGGCAGATCATCATGAACAGGGTTGTAGCAGAAATAAAGGTGGGGTGCTGTGGCTAGAGTAATGCACCTGGGGGCAGACGGCCGGCCGGAGCAGCTTGTGTGTGCCAGGCTTCAAAGCTGAACCGTAAGCAGGAGCCTTGAACGCTCTGCCAAGGGGCTTGGCCTCGATTCTACCTCCGAAGGGCGGCTCTCGGTAGTCACCACGATTGACCCGGCCAAGTGTACCATGCTGAGAATGCACAGCAGAGCTGGAGACTGCTTCTAGGGCCTGTGAGCGGTTTCCTCCCACAGATAAAACACTTCATCTTGGAGGGGAACCCATGGAGCCCAGGCCAGAAGCAGACGACACAGAAGCTTCAGGAAGTCGCTGAAACTGACCAGAATTGCCAGGGCTCTCTCTCCCCAGATTTATATAAGCTGTTACGGACTGTTGAGAGACAACCTCAGAGAAGCCAGGCTGTCTCAAAGAAGCTCAGACTGACTGAGGTGCTCAGAAGGGACAGCTCTGTCAGCTCCAGGTCCCCAGTTTCTATAAGCTGTCCCCCTTGCTGGGGTGGCCTTTGGGGATGCAGCTGTCTGTGAGTCATTGCTGCTCCTGTAAGTGACCCCAATAAGCCCGTTTGGTCCACCAAATTGGACTTCAGTGGTATCCTGTCTCCGTTCTGCAGTTGGCTCACTGTCTGGGTGAGCAGAGACACACCTCCCCAGGGACATTGCCACACAACAGGGATTTCCCCACAGGGAGGTGGGAGACTTCTCTGGACAAAGCCAGCTTACTTCCTAGAAATCCATGGTTCTGCCTTAGCCCAGTGTAGGACTCCTGCTAAGTGGTAGAAAATTACACATACAGAATCTAGTGCTTTGCGGTAGCAAGCACGCCTTGAGCTGGGTTGGATAGGTTGTGTTGGGCTGTATATGATGAAGAGCCAGCCCAAAGCAAATTGCCTCAGCTCTCTGTGGTGTCTGGCTCAGGCTGTTAGGTCAAGGTTTCCCACTGACTGCCTTGGCTTTGAGTGTCAGCATTGTAGTGAAATGTCTGCAGGCCTTTGGCTCTCAGTTCTGCACGGGCGAGTCAGGGAAAGACAGATGCATTGTTTGTCGATGTTCTCCTGGGAGAGGGAGGGTGAGCTGCTTCCAAGTCCACAGAAAACCTTACTCAGTTCCTGGAGAGGTCATAGGTCAGTGAGGTCCATCAGGTTGCTGGGTGAATTTCTCCTCTCCTGAGTGAACATTCTCAGAGGGATCCCTGGGAAGAGGGCAGAGGTTCCAAGGAAGAATGAGGCAAATGGACACAGTGGATGGCGATTTTGTTGCCTTGAGGGGGTGGGGGAGCGATGCTAAAAAATAAAAAGTTTTAAAAATTAAAAACTGGAGCCAGGTGTGGTGGCGCACGCTTTTAATCCCAGCACTCGGGAGGCAGAGGCAGGCGGATTGCTGTGAGTTCGAGGCCAGTCTGGTCTACAAAGTGAGTCCAGGACAGCCTGGGCTACACAGAGAAACCCTGTCTCGAAAAACAAAAAACAAAAAACAAAAACTGAACAGTAGGCTTCCTACAGCTTTGTGGTGTATAGCCATTCTCAGAGGGTTAAATTTCCAGCCCGTTTCTCCCTTCCTCAGCAAAATCTTAAGGATTTACTTCTATTTTTATGAGCGTTTGCCTGCATGTACATGTGTGCCTGGTGCCTGAGGAAGCCAGTGTTGGATCGCGAGGACTGAATTGCAGCTGCTTGTGAGCTGTTTTTTGTGACAGGTAAGACAGTGCAGAGGTTCCTCCATCTTGTATTCTTGCTGAGGTTTTAACTAGAATTTGATCTCCTTGATGGAGAATCCATGGGGAACCAACTACCTAATTCTAGCCTAGGAACCCGAGGTCAGGACGTCCCAGCTAACTTCTCTTGGCATCTGTTAAGCTGCCTGCTGGTGCGCAAATGCCTCCAGCTAACTGTCACAGCTTTTGTCAAATTGCTTGCTTGCTTGCTTGCTTGAAGCCTGCCCCTGTAGCTGCCAATCAAGTGTGAGACAAAAACAAGAACAAGAACCACACCTCTTGCAAGTTAATGGGAATCCCGAACAGGAAAAATACACCTTATAGCTTAAGAGTTCTGTTTGCAGTGAAGACTCAGTTAGGAGTAAGTTCTCATTGGTCCTGTGTCACTTGGACCATTCTGCACCGGAAGTGTTTGATCATATGTGGGAGGCTGCTTTGTGGGCAGGAAGTGTATCAGGATGTATGTTTGCCTCGATTGGACCTGATGGGATATGTGGTGAGTTGTGGGTTGGCCTTTTTAAGCCTCTGCACAAATGTGACTCCTGGCCATCTTCCTGGGAACCTGGGTTTGGACCTGGCAAGAGTCCATCCATCTGGCCAGTATTTCATTAAACCTTGCTTCAGATGTCATGGTCTTATTCTCCACTGGTGGGATTAGTGCAGGCTGCCCATGCCCTGGACACTCAGGGCTACACCTGGGTCCCCAAATACCTGCCCCAAACTGGTATTCCAGAGGGATAAAGACTTTCAGTTGGCTATAAACTGCATCTGAGTGGTCGTCTCTGGTGAGCTCATGTAACTATGGGGGTGCTGGAACAGAGCCTGGGGTCATCTGGCAAGGAACAAGTTCTCTTAACCTTGGAGTCATCGCTCTAGTCTCTTTCCCCAGAATCTTTAAAGAGGATTATATTTTGTTTTATGTGTGTGGGTGCATGTGCGTGTCATGGCAGGTCTGGGGAGATCGGAGACAAACTGTTGGTTCTTTCCACCATTTGTGTTCTGGGAATTGAACTCAGGTCATCAGGCCTGGAGGCAGGTGCCTTTACTCAGGGAATCAGCTTGCTGTCCCTACCAGGAATCTTTTAGGGACCATATTATGAGTGCCAAGTCTCTTGATTTCTAAAACCTGCTTTAACAATGGCTTTCAACATCCTCTCATCAAAGCTTTCTGGCAACAGAGCAGATCCAAAAGAGCTGCCTGCATCTTTTTAGTGTCCTTTCTAGGCACTTTTGTAGCTTCACCTGAGCCTGGGCCTGCTGGATACCTGCTGTCGTGGGCATCACTCTGAGAGACAGAGAAGCCTAACCGAGCAGGGATCTCCCCATAAGCTGGCGCACACACCAGGCAGGACCATGAAAGTAAATGAAAGATGGCAGCCTGCTGTGCACAGCCCTCGGCACTGGATAAATTACGGTTTCCTTGGTGCAATCTTCAGTTGGCACAAAGCTGTCTTAGGTAGCTGGGTATTTGTAGAGTATAGGGGTAAAGTTGTCCAGCAGGCCTGATGTCTGGAAGGTATGGGTAGCCGTGTCAGTGTGCGTGTCAGTATGTTCCCCTTCCTGCTTAAGTGTACGTGTTTGTGTGCAGTTGTCCAGGATGCTTTACAGTGTTTAACACACTCTCACAAGGACAACACATAGGAACCACCCAAGGTCAGGAGCATGGTTTTCAAACAGGGATCTGCAGAATTCTATGAGGCACTTTGGTAATGTTACAAACAGAACTCAAGCCCCATTTAAGTGGTAAGAAAATCTGACGCACAGCTGAGTGGAGAGCCCGAGTTAAAGGCTGTCATTTGTGGCTGATTAACAGCCTCACTGTCCCCACTGAATTTAAGTGGTAGAGATGTGACTGACACTCCCTGTAACCGACGCGTTAACTTTTTCAACAATGGATCATTTCCTTGGAAGGAAAGTTTTGCTGCTAAAAGGAAATCTGAAAAGCACTGGTGGGTAGGCAGGCCTGGGATGACCACAGTGCACAGACTCGCATGAAACAATGTACTTGAAAGCACAATCAAACTCAGTCTTTTGAGTCTTTTTTTTTTCTATTCTAGCCAGTGTTGTAAACATGTGGTTACAGATACTTAACCAATTCCCCTCTGCCCTGAATCGGTAAGGATCCCACAATCTAAAACTGAAGTTAAAGTTTAAGGTCCCTTCAAGTGTCAATGCAAACAGCCCGAGTGCAGACAGAAACAAAGCTCTCACAGACTGAAACGCGTCACGGGGCACACACTTTATTGTACACGGCTGAAGGCAGAAGCGCTGAAACCCTCCAGCATGGCTCCTATAAGCTTGCTTTTCCCCACCTCTCCCCGTGGCTGAACTTCAGCCTATTGCATTACTAACTGATAAGGCACAGAAGCAAAGGCCAGCTGGTGTCTGGAAGGGGAAACTGAGAGAACCAAGTTGCATCATTTTTCACTTCCAAGAAGATGTTTTCACCAGGACACAGGCTTTCCTGGTCCTCCATGTAGGGCGAGCCACTTCTCCAAACAGATGAAACCATCATTTTAAATTCAAAATGTAAATGCAACTTGAGTCCAAGGTGGGGGTGCTCTATACACTTCTAGAAACCCCAGCTGGGCTCCAGGCTTAGAAACAGAGTGTGTGTGTGTGTGTGTGTGTGTGTGTGTGTGTGTGTGTGTGTGTGTGTTGTGGAGGTGGGCGCTCCATGTGGGCCTGACAGTGAACAGCTAAGGGCAGATGTCAACAGCGTTGCTACAACAGGGAGCCGTTCCTTCAGGCTTCTCCGGGGAAACCAAGAGCCTTAAAGACGTTGCAAAAGTCACCACCAGCCTTTCCAGGCCCAGGGAAGGTGCCACAATAGCAGACTGTGGTTCAGAGGGCTGGACCACTTCATCTATTAGTATCAATGTTTTGTATGAGAAAAACAAAGCAAAACTAGTCAAACATAAGCATTCTCCTGCACGGGAAGGGGGGCTGGGTGGGTAGGGCTCACAAGAACTCCTTAGTCATCACAATAGTCACAGTATCCAACAGCCAATGGTATGCAAAGAGGAAAGTATAATCTTAAAATTTTTTATCTTAAAAAATTTAAAAAGCAATTCAGAACTTAAGCTATTCAAAGGGGCATATAACAATTATCTATGAAACTGAAAAAGTAATTTTTAAAAATCAAAATGATTTTAAAGACCTGATACATGAAAATAGGCAAAAGTGAGAAAAAAGCACTTCTGCGACCAGAATTTAGCTGCTTTTAAAGGTGACACACAGGGATTGGCAAGTCTGAAGGTGAGGCTCACAGAGGCCTTTAAAAACTGCGCCCGCTATTTTAGAAAGGACTATAGCAGCGGTGCAGTCCGGCCTCAGGAGGGCAGTGGAGCCTCTTGTTGAATGACAGGAGCCTCTAGTTGGGTTCTGACAGGATCAAGCAGGAAGAGTGGATTAGTCCAAAGCACAGGTTGGGCTTAGAGTGGGTAGATGGACAAAAGACATGTCCTTCCTTAAGGTTCCCCAAAGGGCTGGGCTGTGGTGGCGCACACCTATAATCCCAGCACTCAGGAGTCAGAGGCAGGTGGATCTCTGTGAGTTCGAGGCCAGCCTGGTCTACAAAGTGAGTCCAGGACAACTAGGGCTACACAGAGAATCCCTGACTTGAACGAAACATTAAAAGACAAAATTCCCTGAAGAGAAGGCACAGGTGGCAAAGAGAAGCGGGTGGCACAAGTCTTCACTGTCGCAGAGCGTTTGCCAGTGGGGTCGGGTGGCATGTCTAGGCTGGTCCCTTGCCCTGACTTGACTGCTCACACATGGCTCAGAATGACTAAAAGGAAGTCAGAAGAGGGTTGCAACTTACTCCAGAGTAAAGACAGAAACCTAAACAGTCAGATGTCACAGGTAACTCATCTGTTTCTGGTTTTTGTTTTGGTGCAGAGGATTAAACTCGGAGCCCCGAGCATGTGCTCTACCCCTGAGCTGCGCTCCTAGCCCCAAATGGAGTCCCCCACTGGCTTCAGGACTGCTACCCACTCTAAGAACCCCACACTCCACTACAGAGAAGGAGGGGAAGGGACAGTCAGGCGTTCTGCTAATCTCAGGCTAATTAGGTCCCCACTTCCCCGGGGAGGGTTCGGCCCTCGGCCCTGCGCTGCTGCTCATTTTTTAGGGCTCAGGAGGCCCTGCAGCATGTCTATGGGCAGGGGGAAGACGATGGTGGAGTTCTTCTCTGCAGCGATCGTGGTCAGCGTCTGCAGGTAACGGAGCTGAAGGGCAGCCGGAGACTCGGTGATCACTATGGAAGCTTCCTTCAGGGCTCGGGACGCATTCATTTCCCCCTCAGCGGCAATCACCTACAGAGGGGAAGAGGAGGTCAGACAGGCACGGAGCCATGCAGCAGTCTTCAAGTGAGGGTTCCTGTGCCTTCGACAGCATGTGCGACTCCCAGGAGCCATCAGTCCCCAAGCACTCAGTTTCCAATCAGTCTTTCTCCTGATGCTGAGTTACTCAAGGACATGTCGGGCTCAAGGCATTCTCTCTCAGGGCCGCCTAGTCTCCCACGGAACAGCCGGCAGCTCTGCAAAGGGGTGAGCGGCTGACCTCAAGTGTGCATACACCTTTGCAAGTCAAGTGGATTACCAGGTCTTTGAAATCAAAGGAAGGAAAGACTTTACTGAAGCGAAAACTGGCAGATCTTGTTTGCTAAAAGATGGCAGTGTGAGTTTCAGCTAACATGTGTGCACGCTAGAAAGTGCATGACAGAAACCAAAATCCCCCCTCCATCTACTTATTTAAATACAGTTTCCTAGTTCTATCAGCACAAAGGCTAATAAAGTTGGTGCTGCATGCTGTCTCTTTCTAGTCACCCGTGCTAACCGTGCACAACCGTGTGAATGACTCCTCCGTGTTCTGCACTCAGAGGAGCGTATCTAGTATCGATGGTTTATTTAGCAGAAATTCTGAAACACTTGCAGACTCCCTTTCATACCCACAGAAAGCTTTCGTTCCAGCCGCCCAAAATACAACACTGTACGATAATAAAGGAATCCCCAGTAAGATGCCCATGGTTGTGGTGCTTCTGCACAGCAACAGAAAAGCGGCCAATACACGTTAAACAGGGCAGCCAGCAGACAGAGCAGGGAGCCGGGTTCTGAATGAGCACGTGGAGCCTGCTACGGCACAACAGTAGGCACGAGCCCAGATTGGATAGGGTCTCTCTGCAGCTCTGGCTGCCCAGTACTCACTGTGTAGACCAACCTGGCTTCAGCCTCACAGCGCTCCACCTTCCTCTACGGCATGGAAGGGGCAGAGACAGGATGTGAGTCCGAGTTTCCAAATCCTGACTGCATGTGCAGTATCATTAAATAGGATAGAGGGACCCAGGTGCTATGCTGAGAGAAATAATCCAGTTTATGGATTAATCCTTCAGTTTAAGGTGGGACAAACTGTCATGCCCCTCCTTGGTCTATGAGATAGGACAAACGTAACAGTGTCCTGAGGCAAACACTGGGGAGTACATGAACACATTCCACTATGTGTGGCAGGCTCAGACTTTCTTCCACGTCATCGCATACATCCAATTAGGTGCATATTTTTGTCTGGACATGGACCACAGATATTTTATTTCCCACCTCCAATCAATAAGCCATTTATTGGCCAGGAAGCCAGACCCACTGTGTTGGGCAAACATATAGTTCATCAAAAAGCTACTCTGTGTAAACTACCGAAGATGTGAACACAGTGCCACCGGCTTTGTCGGGATGTAGCCCAAGTGCACTCCTGTGGATAGCCAGGTGGGTCTCTGACCAAATGAGCATCAATTCAATAGAAATCAACACTTCATTTTCACAGACCACCACTAAGGTTATCACATGTCTTACTATGCTGGAGACTCCACCCACGAGTTGGTCTACACACTTGATGGGATTTGGTCAGAGTTCAGTTCTGTGGGGGAGACTCTTCCCTCAGCTGTGTCTTCCTGCGCGGATATACCACCGTGGCTCCCTCTGCTCAGAGGATGTTTGGGAGCAGTTCTGTGTTCATTTGTCCTACGTACTATTATATTTTGGGGTGTGAGCCTAGCCTTTAAGGGCTGGGCATCTCTCCTGCCCTTTTCTGCATACTACTACTTCCTGTGAATCATTATGCCTTTATACACTCGACTCGGGACAGGTACTTAGGAAGTGTCCAGGTTCTGATGAAGGGCTGCGTTGGCACACTGCTGGTGAACATGAGTGTGCACTGTGAGATACGTGCTGGGGGGTGGAGCCACTGGCCACAGACTCTGCAAACATCTTGCTCCACTGTCTTCCATAGGCAGCACCAATGGACACCCCCACAGAAGAACTCCAGTGTGCCTCCACACTCCCAAGTCCTCTCACCTTGTGTTTTCCAGCCATCCTGATCAGTATCTAGGGTGACATCAGCCTGGGACTTGAAGTTGAGTGTCCCTATGGCTAATTAACTTGAGGGCTTTTATTCTGAAGTCTGTGTCTATGGGTCCTCTCGTCACTCTCTGTCTCTGTCTCTCTCTCTCTGTAACTTGCTTACTGAAGAGGTGGCCACCTTCTATTTCCCATGAGAGCTTGCATGTGAGCTCACAGCTGTTTCAGAGTTACTCATTTTACTAGTGAGGTTTTTCAGAAGCAGGTCCACTGTGTGACCCTTAAACCCTGAGGACCGTCAGCCCTTGCCCAGGATCATGTCACAGCTGGCAGGCTAACCTGACAGCCACGTCCAAGGGACCGCATTCTATCTGGCCCTCCCTTTACCTTTGCTCCTTGTTAGACAGTGAAGACAGGGACTTTTGAGACTGGTGGGAGTGAGGGGAGTAGAGAGTTCTCACCGCCTCTCAGCTGTGGGACCTTGAGCAACCACTCAGCTGTTGGGCTTCAGTTTTCACTGAGGAGGATGGCAACAAGTTTCATTTTCAGGGCTGAAGCCAAGCAGTTAAGAGTTGTTATCTGGAGCATTGTAAAGGGATCCCGATGCCAAGTCTAAGCTCAGCGGAAAACAGCTCTGTAGTTAATCACTGACATGGGAATAGAAGGGCGGGCTCTTGATGCTCTAATTCTGATATTCTGTGTAGGAGAAACTATTATTCTATATGGTCTAAAATGGGCTTTTTGCTAATGACAGGTAATAAGGTAAAAGCAATTCCTAGTTTTCAAATAACTGGATGGTAATAGGGAACATTTCATAATGCTGTACATAGGTTTTAGTTCCTGAAAGTGATGGTTTTATAAGCAAGCACTTGAGAGCTATGCAATGTTATCATGGGCATCCATGAGCACATGCAGAATACGTGGACACTCTGGCTGATACAACACTCTGGAGGCAGTACCTGCTGGCTAAGACATTGCAACGGCAGTGTATGCCTTAAGTGGTCCGGCCTCTATGAGATGGACAGGTTTCTGGGGTCAGCCAATCACCAACTACGACTCCTGTGTTCAGGAGATCTGTCAAAGGCACAGCAAGCCCTCCTGTGAAAACTGCTCTAGCTGCTCAGAGGCTGTGCGGCCATGCTTGGATGGGGCCTCGGCCTTGCAGCAGATAGAATCTATCTCTCTTCTACACATGCAGCTCTGTCCTTTACTGCTCCCTTGGGAAGCCCTCCACCATGGCCAGGCACAGTGAGACAGCGCCTTGTCCAGTTCCAGTCAGACCTGCCTGAATTTCCGGTCCCCAGGTTGGATACAAAATACCTTTGTATTTTGTATTTTGACACACTGTCATCTTGAAAGATACATTTTTTTTTGAAGCTAGCTTAACAAGTATTTACTCAGCACTACCAGAAGGGCCACTCATGCAGGCTAAAGACAAAGGCAAGGTGAAGATGAAAAGAAAAAAAATGTAGAAAATGTAGAAAGAGAAGGAAACCGTGGGAACAGAAGAAAGAGGAAGCAGTCCTAAGGAAGAAGCTCCTGGGGAGGAAGGAGGGGATGAAAAAGACAATAAAGAGTGAGTGAGGAATGGATGACAGCAAGCTGACGCGATTGTCTTGTGCTCTCAAAGTCAACCTGCCTTTAATTTCCTTTAATCAAGGAAATAAAGCACGCAGCTCTAACAGACCTACATGAAAAGGCCAAGGTACAGGACGGTGTGGTAGTGGGCGGTGTGTTTCCACCGGGGCCACTAATCCCATGTCCTAGTCAAGTAAATGCAAGTAAAGGACTAGGGAGGGGCTCACCGATAAAAGTGCTTTCTGTACAGTCACGAGGACCAGCCTTTGGATTCCCAGCACTCATGCAGAAGCAAGGCGTGTCAGCACGCATCTGCAGCCTCAGTATGGAGGAGGAAGGCACACATACACACATCTGTTTAGAGTGGTGACCTCTAAGGAAACAGGGCTTGAGGTGACGGGCATGGTTTCATCTCTAAGTGTCCCTGGCTATTTCGCTCTTTTTCAGTGACAGAGTCTTATTACTGTGGTATTGAAAAAGAAAATCAAACTAAAACAAAAACAACAACAGAGGCTAAACAGACAGGGAGTGTTACCTTGGCTCTGGCCTCGCGGGAGGCTTCTGCCTCGGCAGCCATGGCTCTCTGGAGCTGCACAGGCAGCTTCACGTCCTTAATCTCCACACGTTCGACCTTTATTCCCCAGTCATCAGTGGCGTCATCCAGCGTACTCTGGGAAGAGAAGAGAAGGAAGTGAGGCACCTTTGCTCCTGTCCAGATGCTGGGAGTGGCAGCATTCACTGGATGTGTTGTAGATAAGGTTTGGTAAGCGGCAGAGAAACAGCGTCATAAAAACGCTGAGACGGGGGCCAGAACATGAGGAAATAATGAGCTAATGTAGGTTGGCAAATTTCTAAGGGGCCATAAAGGAACTGTTTATTCCAAATAGTCTGTCCTGCTACCATAGGTCAAGAGCAGCATGGGTAATACACAAGTGAACAGCCAAGGCTGTATTCCAGAGAACCATTATTACAAAAAGAGGGGTCAGCCACCTCTGTGTTAACGTGATGCATGTGAGCCTGTTTCTCTTTCCTCCTTTACAGTCGTAGATTGACACTCTCTATCTCTCGAGGCTGTGCTGGCATCATACAGGTCAGACACCGTTAGCAGGGAGGTGGTAGTAACGCGGGGCAGAAACGCAAGGCCCACCTGGGCAGCAGAGCGCATTACTGGCCACTCAGAGCTGTAGAGTGACTGCTTATTTCAGACAAACAAGTCACAGGTTTTAACCACAATGAAGCCTCTATGGAGAGTAGGATTTGTATTTACAGTATATAACTTTTTTGAACAAGATATTAGCGTCTATGTCACAGGCAAGACTGGAAAGCGTGGCAATTACATGGGGACTCATGGGACTTGTCCTTAGGCCAGAGTTTTAGCAGTTCTTATACTGTCTTGCAGAACAGCCCCCAACCCATCGTGATCTACACGGAGGATAATATGGATTCTGAGGAAAATAAAACACCCAAAGGAATTTAAAAATAGCATATGCCTGAGTTCCATGAACCCATGGGTGCTGCTTTGAAAACATGTCTATAAAGTCTGAAAAACCTGAAAAAGAAAAAAGGGCAGCCCTTCACCTGTCTGGTCATGAACTCAACTTCGCTTCTCTGCCTCTGGTTAGCTGACCAGCAGGGGTGCATCCCTCACCTGCATGTGTGATCCCATCCTCACCTGCATGTGAGTGTGATCCCATCCTCACCTGCATGTGTGCGATCTCACTCCTCACCTGCATGTGAGTGTGATCCCATCCTCACCTGCATGTGAGTGTGATCCCATCCTCACCTGCATGTGAGTGTGATCCCATCCTCACCTGCATGTGAGTGTGATCTCATCCTCACCTGAATGTGAGTGTGATCCCATCCTCACCTGCATGTAAGTGTGATCCCGTCCTCACCTGCATGTGAGTGATCTCATCCTCACCTGCATGTGGTGTGCGATCTCTTCTCTGTCAGACAGGATCTGAGACAGGTTCTTGGTGCCCAGCGCATTCCTGAGTGTAGTTTGAGCTAAGAGACGGGTTGCCGAATCAGCATTGGTGATATTTGCCACAGCCAGGGTTGCGTTCTGAACACGGTAATAGACCACACCATCCACGCTGATGGTCACGGAATCCTTCGTGAGGACCTACAGGAGGAGAAAGGCAATCACACACCCACTGTAGCTTCCTCACTGTCACTACAAACACCGTCCTATGGACCCTCTTAAGCAATGGGTGATTTTCTTTAGGAAGTCACCAGGTTATTTATACCTTTAGAGATTTAATAAAGCAGTCCTATTTATCCAAGTCCATAGATTCATTCAAACACTCAACAAATTTAGAGGTGCCACCCAAAAGCTGGCATTGTTCTGGCTCGTTTCTTCCCGCCATTCCAATGCCTTCTCAGTGGACTTCCTGACTCTCCACCCGGGGCGCCATTCTGTGTGCAGCCATTGCCGTCTGTGGAGTGGTGCACTGAGCGGAATGGGTGGATGCCTCTGCCTCTCCCTTAGACTGTAAGTTTCTGAGGGGCACGTCTGTTTTCCTAGCACTGGCAGTGTGACTGACACACGGCAGAGGGCCACTAGGTGACAGGTGAACTGAAACAGGAGCCTAGGAAATGAGTGATGAGCCACGCAGGACTGGAGACCGGAGCCTGAGCTGGGTGGGCTGTCTCGGGGCTGTGTGCCATGTGACCTGCCACCCCTGGTCTGTCAGCTGAGGCTGGCAGCATTGCCTCCCGTCCGGGGTTCTGATAATCGGTCGAGGGAGGAGGTGTCATGCAGGAAGTCTTCTACAGGCATCCCCAGCTGTGTCAGTGAGAGGTAATAGTAACAGCTAAGCAGCTACGAGGCCCTTTAGCTCTGCAGGCACCACAGCAGCGGTCTCTCTCATTTTGTAATCTGAAAAACCTCTGACTTGGAAGAGAACAGCAGAGGTCTAATATTACTGTCTAGCAAGGCAGCGTCTCATAAGGTGGTAGGAAAATGAACACTACTCACAGATTCCTGCCACAGCTGCCACAGTCAGACTCTGCGGCTTCTCAGAGCCCTGGCTACTGTGGGCAGAGTGTTTACCTCCCCCTGCTGTAGGATCACAGGGGATGGGAAAGAGTCACCTGCCAAGTTCCAATCACTTGGGGTTGGCAGCTTGCCGGGAAAGGGAGCAGAGAAAGGCAAAAGCTCAGTCACATGCCAGATGCCTGCAGTGTTTACACAAGGAAACGCCTCGAAGGGGCTCTGGAGAGCCAGTCTTCCTGAGTGACAGGGAAATGTGGAGAACCCAAGATGCTCTCGGGCATCTTCATGTCAGGCGTGGGTGGGGTTCTCTCTGGCTCACTGAGTCTGTGTGGACTGAAGTCTGTCCCTACCAAGTGGTTGGGAAGGGAGTGCCCAAGCTGGCTCCTGGGTTTTGTGATTTACGGTAAGAGAAAGCTGCGCTCCCCAGCTAGACCCTCAGCAGCTTGTGGGTTTCCTGTCTGCAATGGCTACTATGTCTCCTCACATACGGGTACCAAATGGCCATGGCAGAGCTGGGGTCCGGTGCCGTTACCCCTGAGATAGGGAAAGCAGCAGGACAGGGAAGCCCATGAGCTGGGAGCTGAGAGTCTTCCTCAGTGCGGCTGTGTCCATCTAGGAACTGGCTGTAACACCGACTATGAGCTGTTTGTGAAGGGATCTCAAGGGGCTTGAAATGATCACAGAGATCCCTAAAGTGCCAGATGAGCAGTTTCTAATTCTTTTGCTTACAACCAATTTATCTCGAATAAAAATGAAGACCTTAGAAAGAACGGTGAGCTAGATTGTTTCCTGCCAGGAGCCATGGACGAGAGTTGTGGCCAGCATGCCCATTACAATGATGGCAGCCCAATGTCCTTGGCATCACAGCATGCTTCCAACAACAGTGACAAGCGCCCACACAGCACTTCAGCTCCAGGTACCTCGCATCTCACTCCCTCCCTCCAGCGGTCGCCCCCCCACCCCGCCCTGCCGCCCCCTTACCACCACAACCTCCATTTTACAGTTGAGGACACCGAGACACAGAGAATTTAAAGACTTACTCCAGGTCACAGAGCTGGGAAAAGAGACGGCAGGCAGGCCTGCAAGCTCAGGCAGCCCTAGTGAGAACTGCTCACCTCCTGGGGAGGAATGTCGAAGGAGATGGTCCTCATGTCCACCTTGATGAAGCTGTCAGTGCATGGCAGGATGAAAAACAAACCTGGAGCACACGGGGTCAGAGACAGCGGTTAGGCTCGGCTGAGCCTCATCAGGTCTATGGCATCAGCTCAGACTGCTCTTCCTCAGGGCTCGCTCACTTCTCACCTCTGAGAACTCAAAGTTTCTCTCTCTGACCCATTTTCCTGAACCACAAGGCCAGAGACACACATAGTCCCTCCCTCCCTCCCTCCCTCTCTCTCTCTCTCTCCCTCTGTCTCTCTCTCTCCCTCTGTCTCTCTCTCCCTCTCTCTCTCTCTGTCTCTCTGTCTCTCTCTCTCCCTCTGTCTCTCTCCACTCTGCTGCATTCTTTCCTATACTGCTCTGCGTATCCTGTGGTTTCTATCAGGGCCACCTCAGTGGCTAAGCCTTCTCCATGCCTCAGAACTCAGGACAGCCACAGTAGTGCAGTCAGGTGTTTATAGTACTTGGAAGACTGAGGCAGGGGGATTGCTAAGAGTTTGAGGGCAGCTTAGGGTACACGGCGAGTTTCAAGTCAGCCTGTGAGATGCTGTCTCAAAAAGAAACAACAGCAACAAAAACCAAAAGACGAGCAAAGCAGAGGGCCTGAGACAGCTCTGTGGTGAAGAGCACTTACTGCTCTTCTCAGTGACCCACGCTCCGCTCCCAGTGCCAGCCTAACAGCTCACAACTACCTGCCTCTAACTCCAGCTCCAAGGACTCCGACTCCCTTCTGGATTTTAAAGGCACCTGCAACTCATGTGCACATATCCACTCACACACACCCCCACGCCCACCCACACATAGACATAAAAATGTAAAACAATAAAAATAAGTACTTAACAAAGCAATGAGAGAGCTTTGGTCTGTGGCCACTGGCTCCTAACACTAAAGGCAGGCCTTGGTATCTGTTTCTTTATTAGTGTTGGGCTGTTGGATAGCAAGCCCTTTGGTTAGGGGCCTTTGTTCCGCTCTCCCTGGAATCCCCAGAGCCTTGCTGGATGTGGGGCACATTCCTGTAAGGCCAGCGTTGGAGGGACTGGAGTCCTTTCCTTGGCGAGGGTGCTCCTGCTCAGCCTCCCACGGCCAAGGCTGTTGTTGGCCAAGGCCAGTGATAACCTAATCACTCTACATAGATAGCAACGGGAAGGCTGGACAGCACCCAGACTGGCCAGAGCCTCTGCTACTGTTACACAGCTTCTGCTCCAAGCAGAGACCTCACTGGGGAGCTCGCATCAGTAAGACTGGAGGAAAGGCTCAGCAGTAAGAGCACTTGATGTTCTTCAGAGGACCCGAGTTCAAGTCCCAGCGCTTACATTAGGTGGTTTCCCAGATTCTGTAACTCCAACTACAGGGGGATCCCACACCTCTGGCCTCTGTGGGCACCAGTACTCATGCGCACACACCCACACACAGGCACACACGTACACAAATAGGTTTAAAAATACAAAACACAACACTTCGGTTTCCAGACTGAAACCCAGTACTGACCAGGTCCTCTGGCGCCTCCTTGCAAAATGCGACCCAGTCTAAAGATGATGACTCTTTCATACTCTTTTACGATCTGGAATAAAAACACGGATGGAAACCCATCAGGACAAATGCTGCATTGCCGTGCACAGCTTTCGAATCATGTTTCTGCTCTGGCCAGGCTCAACGCCTCCTGCTATTTTCTCCATTGCCTGACAGTTTCTATAAACAGCGTATCTGGTGTTTACTCTTTCCAAGCACGATGCTTATTTATTATGTACCCACGTTTTGGGTTTTTTTTTTTTTTTTTTTTACTTCTTAGAAAAGCAACAGACCATCCGGGGAGTGCTAACATATGCCTCTAATCCCAGGACTCTCCAGGCAGAAGCGGGAGGATGGTGAGTCTAAGCCAACCTCAACTACAAGGCCAGCCTGCACGGTCCAGGAGCCCCTGCCTCAAAACACGGAACTAGACTGGTGGTGCAGCCCTGGAGATCACAGCGCAGAGACATCCGTCTCCAGGCCCATCCCTTGGCTGCTAGCATCCCTGCTGCTTACTCACGGTTTGTTTGCTCAGAAAAGCTTATAGCTCTTCTTCTGATTCCGTTAATTATGATACAATTTATCAGAAAATGCAGCCACATATTCATTATGTTAGGAACATGCAAATGACAGTTACTTGCCTAAGTATTAGTAACTTTGACGGAAAGACAACTGGGCCGGGGAGCGTTGGCTCCGTGCCAGGCTCCGCAGGAAGTCTGTCAAAGCAGGCTATTTGTGTCCTCCCCAGTCGTCCTAAGGAGGGACTGCCATTTTGTCCGCTTTTACAAGGGAGGAGACACAGCAAAGGAGGTGTTATCAGGGAGCCTGCCACCCAGGCCTGCCACCCGAGCTGTAGGACCTCTTCTCACAATGCCAACACAGAAACTGCGGCATGGTGACCCTCACTTGGCCTGTGGGGAAGGACGGAGCGGACAGCAGCTGCAAGGAGGTTAGGATTGCGCTATAACTCACCTGCAGAATCTAACCGAAAGAGAGATGAAAGAAAAGAACCACAGGCCAACATGGCATCCCCGATGCTGTTTCACAAGTGAAAGAAATGTTCTTTACCTTTATGCAAATCCATATTGAGATCGGGAAGGTTATAACTACAAACAGGATGGAGGCAGCCACCAAAAACCAGCCACAAGGTCCCAGTTCTGCCTTGGGATTATCTGTCAAAACAAAACCATAGGCCTGTTACGGGCACAGTCACTTCATCCCTGCTTCTCACTGAACAGCTCTGCTTGGCATTTTGCTGGCTGATCTTCCTGAGTTCCCTTGTCTAATCTCACACAGCCCTGAGGCCCCGAAACATGTGTACCTACTTTTTGTTTGTTTGTTTGTTCTTCGAGACAGGGTTTCTCTGTGTAGCTCTGACTGTCCTGGACTCGCTTTGTAGACCAGGCTGGCCTTGAACTCACAGTGATCTGCCTGCCTCTGCCTCCCAAGTGTTGGAGTGCTGGGATTAAAGGCGTGCACCACCACGGCCAGCTGTGTACCTACTCTTTTCTCGCATCACCTATTGTTTTGCTCAGCTAATGCTTATCAAATACTGCTTCACGATGTGAAAGAACAAAAACGAAGAACATTCAGCTTCTAACAAGATCTGAGTGTCGTGAGGAGTAAAGACAGTTATAATTCTGGGCAGTAAACAGAAACAGGAGGGAGAGCGGCATGCCTGGGCCGGAGGGGACGGAGGGGACGGAGGGGACGGAGGGGGCGGGTGGAGCCCAGCCACCGTCAGCATCCTCACAGTAAGGAACAAGCCGGCAGAGAACGAAAGTAGATGTGGATTCTTGTTTCGGGCACAGCATGACTCACGATGAAAACCATGACCCAGGCACATAATCCCATGACAGTGTCTTTCCGCAAATTACTTCTGCACACTGTTGCCCTGGGCATATGGCCCCCACCCATTTTCTGATTAATGGCAGGAGATTTCTGGTTTCTTGCCATTAAAAACAATGCTGCGATGACTCTCACGTGTATAAATAGTGCTTTTGTCAGATTACAAATATAATGCGTACACGCCTGCTGCAAAAAGGCTACAAAAGTACAAAAAGGTGGGGAGATACTCTACACTCAGAGCCAGTAAACATTTCGGTACATTTGTCCAATCTTTTCCCTGGTTCACACTATATTTTAAAATTCACATAAATAAAGTTAGTAGCATACTCCCCCCCCCCCCCAGCTAACATCTATATATATAGCCATGAACTTGTGCTTTTCCTGGATTTGAATTTAAAAAAAAAAAAAAAAGGTCAAACAAGGGGCCAGTAAGACGGCTCAGCAGGTAAAAGTGTTTGCTGACAAAACGGAGACTCTTGAGTTTGGTCCCTGGAACCAGCAAGGTAGCAGAAGAGAACTGATTCCTGCAGGTTGCCCTCTGACCTCCGCAGTGTGCTGTCACACTGACTCTGTGGCATGCCTGCTATGGCGCACGCATACTGTGGCATGCACATGCACAGAAACACATTTTTAAAAAGTCAGACAGTTCTACAAGCTAACACAGAAAGGTGCAGTTTCTGCTCTGCCCACTTCTCACCATTTCTGCGTCCTCAAAAACAAAAACACGCTCATCTCCTGGTTGTGCTGGCTCGCGGCTACCTGCAGGATCTAAGTAACCCGCTGGCTTGGCCTTCCCTGGCATTTTCGGTCTGAGCAACCACATGACTTTCCACTATGGAAGAACATTTGTTCTTCCTTATCTCTTCCTTCAACACGAATGTAAAACTGCACTGTAATTTTGGTTATATTAATAACCATCAATATGGCAGCCAAAGCTACACCCCTTTCCAGTACTATTTTTCTTCCTGTTTTTTTCACTTTGCTTAGTCTGATTTAGTTCCAGCTGATCCAACCGTAAGCTTTAATCCACAGTCTAAATCTCCTTTCACAACAGCCAGATATCTCATCAATTTCGGCTCTGGTTTGCACAGCTATTATTCTGCAGGTGCCTCTTACTCTTAAGCCTGGGAATCCACCATGGCCTCCTGGGCTGAGTTTTCCATTTCCTGTGTCCAGTGTCCTCCTCATTTTAGTTTGTTTTTCCTTTCTTGGAGCAGATAGGGACTGAGAGGGCCCCACTGAGCATTCTCATCAAGCCCAGGGCTTGGCCGTCACTGCAGGTCGTGCTTTAGAGACCAGGCTGGCCTCGAACTCACAGCGATCGTCAGCCCCTGCCTCCCTGAGTGTGGGCATCATGGGCATGCGCCACCACGCCTGGCAAATGATCTACTTCTCAGTCATCTAAATTCTCTCCCATCTGGTCACAGTTCAGCAACCACAGAAACCACATTTCTCAGGAGACGAGGTTCCACCAGGCTCAGAAAGGAATCTCAGCCATCTATTATTGCTGAACAAATAAGAAAAGGCAACTCAAGCCGGGTGTGGTGGTGCACACCTTTAATCCCAGCACTCGGGAGGCAGAGGCAGGTGGATCGCTGTGAGTTCAAGGCCAGCCTGGTATACAAAGCGAGTCCAGGACAGCCAAGGCTACACAGAGAAACTGTCTTGAAAATTTAAAAAAAAAAAAAAAAAGGTAATTCTCAGATACCCAAATCATAAAACATAAGAGTACACGCTGTACAGTAACTTTTGTTGTCTGGCTGCAGGGAAGGTAGGAGTACCTTCCTTGTAAGCTCCTAGGCCAATGTTCAGGGCCGCGTGTGTTGCTGTCCATCCAGTGTCAGCTGGCTGAAGATGGACTGGAGCTAGCCTGACAGAAAAGTCCCGGGGAGTGATGAATCCCACTCGCTACTGAGATCTAATTACTCTAAGGTTCAAAATGTATTGGATTTCCTCTGCTGAGAAAGGCCAGAAACATGCCTTACATCTAAAATTAGGCTGAGTCACATGCACCATGCACAAGGGGAAAGGGACTGGCAGAAGAGGTGGTGAAACCATCCGAGTTGCACTAGTTAGGAGCAAGCCCTTTCCTTCCCTTACACAGAATGTGGCTGAAACACTTTATGTTGTAAACTGTCATGCGCAGTATTGTCTGGGTAGAGACCGATAGGATGGCTGGGAGTTTTATCTTAAAAACACACGCTACCCAGGTCTAACAGCACTTTTTCCCCCTAAGGAGTAAATGGTGGTGAAAAGAAAGTCTTGGTATTTTTATAATTTTCTTCTTAAAGCATTTATATTCAAGATACAAGTGTTTCTCCTTCTCCTCTTCCTCTTCTTCTTTTTCTCCTTTTCCTCTTCTTCTTCGCCATTATTCCACAGCAGGCTGTTAGAATTTAGCAAGTTTTTTCATGAGAGGGACAAAGAGAAACCAGGCTTTGCAGACCACAGAGTCGGAGCAAACCTTCAAGTCTACCATGGAGGTACAAACCAGCCATGGGCAACACACAAGTAGATGCAAGGATCGTGCAGTGTTCCAGTAAAAGTTACCTGTGTACAGTGGAATCTGATTTGCACATGTAGCAAAGCAACAACAACAACAAACGTTTTAAAAAGACTATATAAAAATGAAAAAGCTAGCCGGGCGTGGTGGCGCACTCCTTTAATCCCAGCACTCGGCAGGCGGATCCCTGTGAGTTCGAGGCTAGCCTGATCTACAAAGCGAGTCCAGGACAGCCAAGGCTACACAGAGAGACCCTGTCTTGAAAAACCAAAAAAAAAAAAAAAAAAAAAAAAAAAAAAAAAAAAAAAGAAAGAAAGAAAAAAAAGAAAAAGAAAAAGCTGGAATAAAGGGATTTTTTAATGTAAAAATTATTTTTAGGGGCTGGAGAGATGGCTCAGCAGTTAAGAGCACTTGGGGCTCAGCAGAGGACCTGGGTTTGGTTCCCAGCACCCACATTGCTGCTCACAGCCATGCAAACCCAGTTCCAGGGGGTGTGATGCTTTTTTTTTTTTTACTACAGTAAACACTAGGGACACATGTAGTGCACATATGTATACATAGACAAAACACTCATACACATAAAATAAAAATTAAAATATAAAAGGGGGCTATTCACCTAAACAGAGGGGCTGCTCCGGTGACTCCTGAGGAAATGAGTGTGACATGAGTGTGTAGCCCACACTGGTGACACTGACCAAGTGCTGAGTGAGTGGAGCAGAAGAGAAAAGGAACCTGCTACGTGATACAGACTGAAACTACAGGCTACAGGCCAGCAGAAGGGATCTGGAGCACACTGCAGAACCGCTCTGTGTCCTTACGGAACTGTCAGCTGCTCTCCTCAAGTGTCCGTTCATAAAACACAGTAACAACAACAACAACAGCAACATACAACCCACAGCCTCTCCCACTCTTCTCAGGAAGGGCTAAGCTTGACCCTGTTGGAGAAGCACAAGACCCTTCAGAAAAGAAAGCAATCTGCCAAGGAGTACTGACGTCATTAAACAGCGAGTACTGATGTCATTAAATTTAGACTTGGCCCAAGACACATATAAACAGGACAGGGCACGCCTTGTGCTAGTGTTTCTTTCTTCCCAAGACTCTTTTACTTATACATCTTAAAAATATCCAACCCTGCTTGAAAAACCTTTTTAAAAATTCCATAGTTCAGAGAGTCTTGTAAATCTCTAGCCAGGGATGGAGTGCAGGAGGCAGAGGCAGGCTTATCTCTATGAGAGTGGGGCTAACCTGACTGATTTACAGAGTGAATTAGAGAGCAGCCAGGCCAACAGAGAGAAACCTTGTCTCAAAAATAAGTGCATACGTAAGGAAATAAACAGATAATGGCTTTGGAGGGTAAGATTACGTTCATTTAAAATGAAACCGAAAAACATAAGACACAGTATCATTAGATTCCTGATTCTCCCTCAGATGGACTGAGACAGAAATAGAGCTTGACAGTTTGGTGCCAGATCCCAACCCTGGAAGGAAGAACAGTCCTTATTTCACAGTGTTATGAAGACCAACTGAGAAAAGATGTAAAATGTTTGGCACTTAAAGAGTATTCAAGCAGTAGCCAGTGTTTCCAGGACAACTTAAGGTCATTATTAAATAGCTTATAGGGTGTCTTAGTGTTCTGTGCTGTGAAGACACCATGACCATCACAGAAGGAACAGGTGTTTTATTAGTTGAACTGCCCTGTGGGACCTAGGTACCATGGAGACAGTGTCAGGACTAACAATCTGTTTGGGGATTCCGTCTCAGGGGGAGGAACAGGTCACATGTGGGACAGCACATTAGTTCTGAACTTCATCAGGCATCTGTCATGCGCATCTATCCAACTTTCTCTTAGATGGGGAGCGAGTGGGAAATCATTATATGTTCTGCAAGTCTAGCCTTCACCGGGTTTTTCCTTCAGGATATATTATCATAATAATCTTTAAAGTTTCAAAAGAAAATTCACCTGTATCTGTGGGGGTCTCTGAGACCACCATGGCCAGCAGGATGTTCATCCATAAGACACACGAAGGCAGTTTGGTTGACGTGACTCAGCAGTCAGTGCTGCCTCAGGCTTTCAGAGCCTGAGCCTGAGTATATCAGTTCAGGCACATCCAACTGTGGCACAATTCGGTGAAAACAATTCCTGATAATTAACTCAATCCCATGTGTACAATAGAGCTTTCGACATGACTACATTGAAGGTGAGGGTCTGGGGGAGGGTCGGCTGTCAGCCGCTGGGTGGGAAGCAGGTTGTGCATCTCTCTCTCTGAAGAGACAACCTGGTGTGTTTAAGATCCGTGGTCCCCCTAGAGTTATCTGTGAGCACAAGGCCCCCCGGTGCCTCCTACATGCATCTTTGCATTTGATACTTAATACAAAGTGTAACACCTGGGAGGTCGGGCAGGGAGATTATGACTAACTGTAAGATGAGGAACTGACTCTCTGCAGTTGCGGAACTTGCGTAAGTGACCCAGGTAGAACTTGCGTAAGTGACCCAGGTAGTCGGTAATGGAGACCACACTGCAGTCTTTCCATCCTGAGGCCACTGCCATTTCCTTACACTACGCTATCTTCCCAGCACTGGCCTAAGTGACCCAGGTAGTGGGTAATGGTCCTGAGACGACACTGCAGTCTTTTCACTCTGAGGCCACTGCCATTTCCTTACACCATGCTATCTTCCCCGCACCGCTCTCTTCAGTGGGCAACACGTTTGGCGTCGTTTTTGTTGTCTCGTCCTTGAAGGCATTTTCTTGGTTCTATCTTCAAGGCTCCATCTACTACAATATCAAACAAAACCAAGAGGCTCGAGTTTCTTTAGTGGCCCCGGAAAGTAGAGATGGAAAAAGAAGGAACAAGAGTGCAGCAAAGGACCGCACACACTTTTTCCTTCCTCACCCTCTCACGTCCCTCTGTTTTCAACTCTAACGGCTGAAATAAACATATCAGTCCCATGGTTCTGCTTATTTTCAAGAGATTTTCCCAGAGGGATTTATCCTGTTGACATGGCTCCTCTGTACAACAACACATGTCTTTGCAATCCACCTGGACTGTTCCATTACAGACAGAATGCTCTGGCTTTAGGTTAACTTCCTCCATTAGTTTGGTCATATTTATCTATTGAGGACTCGGTCTCTAGGAAGACACAAAGAGCCAAGAGCTGGGCTTTGTAATTCCACTGCTTCCATAAGAGGCAGTCCCCTGCAGTGGCTTTGTCTGAGAGGTTCCTCTGGGCATCCTTGACTATTGCTTCTTACCCTCAGTGAAATCCTGAAGTTGGTACCTGCTTTATTGATCACTGCAGGATGGGGAAAATGGTTCAGAAAGTCAGAGCCTGGGCTGAAAACTTGGTTCTGAATTTTGGGGCTGTCTGCTATTTTATCACTCAGACTCAGTTTTCCTACTGAAAGATGGGGAGTAAAGAGATTTCCTTGTGGCAGGATTTCAACTAGATGTTTGTAAAGCTTTTAACCATGTTTGTCATATGACACAGATTTAAGAATGCTTGATAATGATAGATTTCCTCCTACTGTCAAGTCTCTGAGGCTTACCACTAAAAAACAAAGAAACAAACAAACAAAAAAACCCTAAAAGGTAGCCAGGTGAGCTGCATCGGCCCACAAAGGCGCTTGCTGTCAGAGAGGATGACCAAATTTGATCCCTGGATCACACATGTTGGAAAGAAGGATCTACTTTCTGATCACTACAAGACAGCCATGTCAGATGTGTGTGCATGTACACACACACACACACACACACACACACACACACACACACACAAAATGCAAAGCTTTTAAAATAAAAAGTGGCAAAGCCATGCAACCAAGTGAAACGTCATTCGTATATATACTTGAGAAAAAGCACATTCATTTTCACTAGTTCTAAAAGATTTCTGTCTAAAACAGCTTATTGTAGGACCTAGAAAAAGGATTTAGAACTAAAAGCCAAACTTCTCTGTACCCAAGACAACGGAATCATCTTTCAGTACAGACTGTGTTTATTCCCAGGGCACCGAGCCAAATCCATTTCCCACTGCAGTTGTCCAGGCACAAGTAGACTACCAACACACCCACAGTAATTTTGTTTCGTTTTTCAGGACAGGGTTTCTGTGTAGCCCTGGCTGTCCTGGACTCACTTTGTAGACCAGGCTGGTCTCGAACTCACAGAGATCTGCTGCCCTTGCCTCCTGAGTGCTGGGATTACAGGTGTGCGCCACCACGCCCGGCTCACACTCACACTTTTATCTAGGCACACAACATTATGAAGAGTTAATACTAAACAGTTCTTTCCTGTTCAAGTTTTAGAATCAATTAAATAGGAATTTAAAATATGACTCCACTAATCCTGTGTGACCAAGTCCATCTCTTTGAGTATCAGTTGTGAGGATTCAATAAAATAACATTTGTAAAATACTTAGCATAGTGCTTACCCTATTAAGTGTGGCTTTTTTTGTCTGTTTTGCTATTACTCTCTTTAATTTTATACTTCCAATTTGGACGGGGAGGATAAATTATAGACAAAGATACACACACACACACACACACACACACACACACACACACACACACACACAGTTTTTATGCATGATACTGAGGCTGGAACCCAGTAGGTTCTCTACCACTCTGGAGCCGTCTGAAATTCCTGAGAAAGAATTAAAGGTGGATGCTCCCGGGCAAGGGGGTAGGCCTTCGCTGGGAGGATGGGCTGGCTTTCTAAATAATCCGAATGGATGATGGGAAAACCCACTCAGCCTCCCTAATCTCTTCCGCTGCCTCATCTGCTCTGAAATTCCATCTTTAGAAATAATTCCTTCGGATTAGTAAAGCTCCCGAGAGGCTAGCAGCGCTCCTGCGAGGTTTATTGTCTCTTACTGGGCTCCTCCCGACCCCAAGGAGTTAACACAATTTAAAGGCTCAAGGAGACAGTTCGCTGTACGGCTCTAATTTCTTCACGGAGAATAGGGTGGGGTGGGGTGGGGCCTCTTAACAGTTAATGCTCGCCTTCAAGACTAGGAAGGTCCCAGTAGAGTGGTGAGCACCGGGCTATTTACGAGGAGGGAAAGATCTCTAAGACAAAAGAGGGTAGAGTGAAGCAGACGGTGGGGCTGGAAGGAAAGCCGGGGACACCACCTTTCTTCTGCATATACCGCCTACTGTGTCAAAAGCTGAAGCCCACTAGCCCTTTACTACGAAACTACTTAGTTCCCCAAAGCTGGGGACGGCGGGAAACCGGTGGGAACTCCTCCGTGGTTCAGAGGCGTGGGATCACGTGGGGGTAGACGAAGGCTGCTTGGAGGGACCGCTTCCCTTCCCGGGCGCCGGGGCAGGAAAGAAAACGAAAAGTGGACAAGGCTGAACCCGAAGGACAGCTGCCTCTACCACTCCTGACTGCCAGGGACTGCCGTGGAACGCGTGCACGGCGGGAGATAAGGAAGCGCTGCACCCGGCATCTCGGAACCGAAGGATAAGTCTGCCAGGGTACCGAGCAATGGATGCACGCCCCTGCCGCGGGTGCGCCCTCTTAGCTGTCATGCAAGTTGCACCCCAGCACCCTGAAATCATCATCTACCAGCCCGAGGAGTCAGGGGTAAAGGAGAAGACGGCGGCTCTGAGAATTACACACAGTGCCGCGGAGACACGCCTTTCCGAACCCGGTCGTCAGCCGGGTTCTCGCTGCAGGCGGGGGACTCGGTACCCAGGGCGTCTGTACCCCGGGACGAGGGACTCACCCCTGAAGGATTCGGGGAGCCGCTGAGTCTGGCTGTGGCCGGCCTGTCGTTTCTCGGACATACTGCTGGAGTCGGAATCGCTCTTCACCATGTTAAAGGCAGAGCCTCACAGAAAGCGGTTAGCAACGACCGGGCACGAGCTCCGCGTGCAGTCCCGCCCCCAGCCGGCGAACCGCCAATAGTCGCACGGAAATGGGGAAGGACACGCCCCTTACCCCGCCCTTCTACAGGCTACAGGGCGTAGCCTGAGGGGGCGTGGCTTGAGGGGGGTTGTAAGCTCGGCGGGGGCTTGGAGAGAAAGGTGGTGGTGAGGCTGGAATGCTTAGGGCTCTGCCAAAGTCTTGCCCCCGCTTCCGAAGGGCAAAGGGCGGGATGACCCGAGGAGAAGGTGCAAGAAGAGGGCGGTGCTGAGGAGCGGTTCTAGAGCTCCACTTCCTGAGGTCCCGGGGCGTTAGCTGGGAGGAAGGAACGTCCTCCTATAACGGGGTGGTGCTTGTTGAGGGGCTCGATGAAGGCGGTGAGGACAGCCTTGGAGCACAGGGTAGGAGGTGTGAAAGGAAGGCGTGCACGCCAACGCCCTTGCCTCAAAGAGGACGGATTCCTGGGAGGTGCATTTACTTTTTACAAACAAATTAAGTTATGGAGCCTCTGGTCTCTAACAGGAAAGCCCTCCCAGTTGGTGATGCCGTGGGCAGGGGTGGACCCAATGCCAGCCAGCCCTCTTAAAGTTTGTATTATGCCACAACAAGTTAAGGGTGTTGTGAGACCAACAGCATAAAGAATCCACTTTGGTTAAACGAACCCGGAAGGCTTCTATAAATAAGGATGTGGCCCTTGGATGTCCCCGGAAAGATGACAAGGCGCCAACATTGAGAACGGGCCAGTCTTGTTCATGAGAGGGGGAAGGTCAGGCCTTGATTCTAACATTACATTTTTACAGCTTTTGCCAGAACACTCCCAGTCTCAAGTTGCCTCCTTTGGAGTTTTGCGACTGAAACCTCATGTTTGAAAAACCACTGCTGTTTTATTCTCCCTAGTCGGTACTAATGCAAACGGTTCAGGGAAATGTTAACAGTAAGTTCTCAAAGCATTTTATTTGGAATAAACCCTGGGTCACAGAAAGCTAAAAAGACATTACAGAGATCCGAAGGACCCTACTCACGTTAGTCCTGTAGTTAAGCCTTTTTTCACATGTAGTCTCAAAACAGGAAATAAACTCTGACAGATTAAGTACATAAACATGTCATTTTATCATGTACATAGATTCTTATAAACACTGTTAGAAGGATACAGAGCTATCAGAGCTACTTCATCACTGCCAGGAACTTCCTCTTGGAAATTCTGCCTCCCCCACTCCACGTGTGTGTGTGTGTGTGTGTGTGTGTGTGTGTGTGTGTGTGTGTGTGTAGTGTGTGGTGTGTGTGTGTTTGTGTGTGTGTAGTGTGTGGTGTGGTGTGTGTGTGTGTGTTTGTGTGTGTGTAGTGTGGGGCGTGCGGTGTGGTTTGTGGTGTGTGTGTGTGTGGCATCTTTTACTGTAATTTCAGATGCCTTGTGATGGTTCCCTGTCATGAACTGATAACCGTTCCTTGACTTTATAGCTCTGGAGCATTGATGTTGTCCGGAAGAAAACAGGAGCACATGACTGTGGAGGGGGATCAAGGCGACCTTTGCTTGACAGGGAAGGTTTTAGATTTTTAAACCTTGTAATTCAGCTCTCCCAAATTGACTTCCTATAGAATAGGCCAAAGATTTTCAAAGAACTGTTTATAGCCCTGGGAGTGGGATGACAGCTCATGTAACCACATTATTATCCTTTATAGATAAGCTGTTTAGTAGAGAAGGAGAGACTGTAGTAGTCTAATGGTCTGTTCTCTTGGAATCGTCCTTTACAAAGTCCACAGTTCATTTTTTTTTTCCATTCTGCCATAAATAAGCCCCAGAGGCGTGAACTTCCTGAATGTACTGTGGTTCTCTGGGAAGCAGAGCAAATAGGAAATTAATCCTCCTTGCATATTGTGGTAAAGTATTTAGGCTTCACTGTTTTGTTTTGTTTTGTTTTCTAGAAGGGAAAATGGTGTTTCAGAGTGTATTTGTCTGTACTGTTCCTGCGATGGAACTAAGCTCTCAAGGCAATTCCAACCGGCGTCATTTCGGAGGCACCGCCCTCTGGGACAGAAGGTTTGGTAAACATTTGCTGGCGCTCAATTCAGGTTGCATCAGTTCTAGCATTAGCTCTGGGCCCCAGATGAAGTACAAACTTTTGGGAATAGATGAGCGTTTCTAACGCTGAGTAAAATATTTTGGCTTTCACCTGCCCATAATACTGCTAAATTTTGGCTTTCACACACATTTTCTGTAAATGCATGGTTTAAATATACTTTAAAAATAAGTTTTTGTGGGTTCAGTGGTTAGGAGCACTTCTTGTTCTCTCAGAGCACCTGAGTTGAGTTCCCAGGCAGTTTACAACCACCTGTAACATCAGCTCCTCACATCCAGTTGCTCTTGTCCTGTCTCTGAGAAAGCCAGGCACACCTGCAATACACTGACATACATGCAGGCAAAACACTCACATACACACACACACACACACACAGAGAGAGAGAGAGAGAGAGAGAGAGAGAGAGAGAGAGAGATTGAGATTGGAAGACTTTCTTAAAAGAGGACCAGAGAGACGGCTTTCTCCCCAGTCATAAGGAAGAAATGTAGATCCCAGTGATGCTATGGACCCCGGAGGCAGAGGGAAAGAAAGACAGAAGGGAGATGTTTACGGACAGAAGCATGGGACCAAATCACTACACTCGAAGGGGCACACAAGCACCGTAAGTCTGGTAGAATAGGGGCATCATCAAAAAGAGGATATGTGAACCCACAGAAAATCACAGCCCCTTAGCATCAGTGGCTCTCAGCTCTATAGACCCCTAAAGTCTGAGAAGTCTGTACAATGCTTTTGTTTTGCATCAAGCCATTTTCCTGTGTTTTAGTTCCTTAGTAGACAGAGAAGAAACATAAACAAACAAAAATCCCATCCACTAGCTGGTGTCACTAATGCCCACACAAGCCTAGCATCCTCCAGTTCTGAGAAATCTGACCTCCACGCACAGAAATGTTCGTACACTGGCACACATACATGCTCATATGCAACTGAGGACAATTTGTTTTGTTTGGTTTTGGTTTTTGGTTTTTTGAGACAGGGTTTCTCTGTGTAGCATTGGCTGTCCTGGACTCACTTTGTAGACCAGGCTGGCCTCGAACTCACAGGGATCTGCTTGCTTCTGCCTCCCGGAGTGCTGGGATTAAAGGCATGTGCCACCACGCCGGTGACAATTTGTTTTTAAACAGCATTTTCTTTCTTTTTTCTTTTTTTCTTTTTTTGGTTTTTCGAGACAGGGTTTCTCTGTGTAGCCTTGGCTGTCCTAGACTCACTTTGTAAACCAGCTGGCCTCGAACTCACAGCAATCGCCTGCCTCTGCCTCCCAAGTGCTGGGATTAAAAGCGTGTGCCACCCACGCCCGGCTTAAAAAGCATTTTCTGAAAGAACTTTAGGCTTTAAGAGTGAAAACTCAGGTGAAGCTATGAATCGTTAGAAAAGAAAATTGCTTACACTTATATCACCTCTATTATTATAGGGACTTAAAAAGATGTGTGTCGGTGTTTTGCTTTGCATGCATGTCTATGTACCACTTGTGTGCTTGGTGCCTGCAGAGTTCAGGACAAGGTGTTGGACGTCCTGGAATTGGAGACATAAACCAGTCTGAACCCAGTCCTTTGGGAACTGAACCCAGTCCTTTGCAAGAGCATAAAGACTCTTAACCGCTGAGCTACCTCTCCAGTCCCTTTCATAACTTTGATAATTAAAAAAAAAAAAAAAAGATTTTATTCTTAACTATGTGTGTACTGTTGATCTCAAACCAGAGACAATGGCCAACCGAGACATCTATTTAACATCTGAAAGCAGACCTGTCCACCAGGTTCTCCCAGCATGCCTCAGTCCTTCCTGTTCACATATCCCACCCCCTACTCTAAGCCTCTCCAGACCAGGGGCTGGGCTGCCCTTCCCTATATAATCCAACCATTTGGGCTGCCTGGTGTTGTCTACCCTTTACTCTCCTGGTTCTCCCCTCTCCCCTCCCCCTTCTCCTCACAGGCCCTGGCTCAGGGTCATGTCCACTCTGGACTCTCCCAGATGTCCCTGCCTCTGGCTATGCTCTCCCTCATATTTACAATAAACCTTCTCTTCCTCCATACTTAGGAGCATTCATGCCCTCCTTTTAAATCTGTTTTACATTCATATATGTGTGTGTGGGGTTGTGTGTGTGAGTGTCGTGCTCATGGAGGTCAGAAGATGCTGTCAGAATTCTCGAGCTGGAGTAACCAGCAGTTATGAGATGCCAAATATGGGTGCTGGGAACCCAACTCTGGTCCTCTGAAAGAATGTCAAGCTCACTTAACAACTCAGCCATCTTTCTAGGCCCTTGATGGATATTTTTTAAAAGGCTATTGGAGCCAGGCGGTGGCGGCACACACCTTTAATCCTGGCACTTGGGAGGTAGAGGCAGGCAGGTCGCTGTGGGTTCGAGGCCAGCCTGGTCTACAAAGCAAGTCTAGTCAGCTAGGGCTACACAGAGAAACTCTGTCTGGAAAAACAAACAAACAAACAAACAAAAAAGCAAGACAAAACAAAAAGATATTTGTAGCTAAAAATCAGAACATATATTCATTCTTTAATGCTTTTTCTTTTATGTTGCTGTTATTTGATTAGTATATTCAGGCTACCAAATTAAATATTGATTGATAATGATGATGACATTAGGGCATGGAGATGGGATTGAAAGATGTGCCATGAACCCATAATTGAATGAGTCCTAAGGAAATTTAGTTAGTCTTTTTCCTGTGCTCATAAAACATGCTTCAATGAGAACAGGAAAGTTCTTAATTATCTAGTACTTTAAACTGCTGATCCAGGCTGCTCTGCTGCCTTCAATGAAGTCAGCTAATGGACACCTTGCAGAAATAGGAATTACAAGCTGTGTGCGTGTCCTTCCAGGATGCTAAATCTGATACGATTCTCTGGGTGGGTTAATTCCCGTTTACTGCATCACAGCAGGACTTTTCTGTCTTGTCTCTTCTTCAGGATATTGCTCTAGGATGTGACACATCACCAGGGAATTTTGTCCATTCGGGGTGTGGCAGCAGATCCATTACATCACAGTATGTGGTAAGCCTTGGGGAGTCCAGCTTTTGGGAACTTACAGGTGGGAGGCATTACAGTAGACAGCATTGTTGGTACTTAATCAATTTATCTAAGGCTCACTCTTATTAATCTACTTTCTAAGTTCACCCAGCCAGTGTTTATTGATGATCTACTGTGTGCGGGATAGCATACTGTGTTTAGAGTGTATCAATGAACAAAATAAAGCCATTACTGACCTTATCGATCTAGTATTCCCTCTGTGCATGTTAGTTGTTAGGAGTTTTCTAAAACAGCGTCCCACAGGCTGGGCAGGTTAAACATTAGAAATTTGTCTTTCTTGTTCCAGGTCAGTGGTTTTCAACCGTCCCAATGCTGTGACCCTTTAATACAGTTCATCACGTGGTGGTGACCCCCCAGCCATAGAATTATTTTTGCTGCTACTTCGTAACTGTAATTTTGCTACTGTTATGAATTGTAATGTAAGTATGTGATACGCGGGATTTCTGATATGCGACCTCATGGAAAAGGGTCGCTCATCCCATAGGTTGAGATTCACTGTTCTAGAGGCTCAAAGTCTGAGATCGTTGTCTTTAGCAAGGTTGGTTTTTTGCCCCCTAGAGACTGTGAGAGAATGATCTGTCCCAAGTCTCTCTCCTTGACATGTAAGTAACTCTCATTTCTCTGTACTTTCACACCCACACACCCACCCACACACACACTCACACACACACACACACACACACACACACACACACACACACTGTTTGCTTGTGTCTAGCTTTCCCTTTTTCTTACAATACAATCCTATTGGGTCTGAGTCTATCTACCCTAGTGACCTAATTTCAACTTAATTACTTTATAGGTCTTGTTTCCAAGTGCGGCCTCGTGCTGAGATACTGCCCGGCAAGGCTTTAGCATCTGGATATGGGAATGCAGCTTAACTCATAATAACATAAAGACTACAGGTGCTTTCCTTGCTCAGACAACTGTGTCGCTGTAAACCACGGGCTAAATAAAGCAATCCGCTCCTCCCTCAAGGGCTTTTGTTTATTTATTAGTTTGTAAGCATCGAGAAAAATAAACAAATAAAGGTAAACAAATAAACAAATAAAGGCCACTGCTGTGACTGACTTGACCTGTGGTCCTTAGGCCTTGTATTTGTTTTGCAAGAGGGATGTAGGACCTTGTAAGCAGAGCTTAGTGGGTCGTTTGGGATGGCGCGTGGAAGTCCAGAATGCAGATAGGGGTGAGTACAGCGAAGGCCGAGCCCGTGAGATTATAGGCTGGATCCAAGGGCACACGGAGGAACTAGATTAGAGGCCATTTAAGTCACGTTCTGGAAGAACGAGGTCCTGCTTTTGCCCTTGACCTAAAAGTCTGTTACCATGAGTTCTGAAGAAAAGGACAAGTAAAGCAATTTGTTTGGTGGAGAAAATTTCAAGCTGGCCTAATATCCAGGCTGCAGTGTGGTTGCTTCCCTCTGCCTTTAATCATGACTGGAGTGAGGAGTCGGGGAGAAAAGGTGGAGGGGTGTGGGGGGTGGGGGTGGGGAACGTTTGGCAAGGCCAGGAGAAAGGCATATTGGAAGTTTGGACACAAGCCAGGCTTGGCGGTGCGTGCCTCAGTCCCAGCGTTTGGGAGCAGAGGGAAGAGGATCAGGCGTTCAAAGCCATCCTCAGGCACACAGTGCCTGTGGTCCAGGCCTGTCTCAGCCACACGAGGCCCTGTCTCAAAAATAAGCCAACGCCATGTGGACAAGGCAGGTCCAAAGAAGTGGGTGCCACCGAGAGGAGCCTCGCACTTCATGCTTTGGGGACTGGAAGGCCTCACTTCTCCTCTTAGGTCCTGCTCCCTATCTGCTGTTCACGGTCCTGCCTCCACAGACTACCCTGATGCAGGTGCCATGTTTTCCCTGAGATGACCAGCTGTACCGCCTGTAAGCCAATATAAATATCTCCTCCCTCAGGTGGTTTCCATTAAGTCGCCATGACCAAAAAGAAAAGAAACTAACGCAGAGGGGAAGCACGAGGTTTGAGAAGGAAGAGAACAAAATCACAGGCATCACAACTTTATATAGGAAAACCTCAAAGAATTAACTTAAGCCTCCTTTAACTAGTGAGTGAGTGTAGCAAAATACCAGGAATCGGTTAATATGCAAGAAAGCGTCAGTTGCTTACTCAAATATTATCAATAACCAATTAAATTTGAAGTTAAGAGCAAAATGCAACTTATATTAGGCCTGCCTGCTGGAAGGGGACTGACAGAGATGCTCCTGTATTCTTTCCTAAGTTGGTTCTTTTTTTTTTTTTTTCCCAAAACAGGGTTTCTCTGTGTAGCCTTGGCTGTCCTGGCCTCACTTTGTAGACCAGGCTGGCCTCGAACTTATAGTGATCCGCCTGCCTCTCTCTCTCAAGTGCTGGGATTAAAAGTGTGTGCCACCACATCTGGCTCCTAAATTGGTTCTTTCCCTGTTTGATCCTCAGATCTTACGGTGTGTGCGGCCTCGACGTCTACCTCTAAGGTCAGCATCACGAAGGTCCACGCACACAGGCAGTGCATCTTCCTGTTTCCCAGGACCACAGCCCTTCACACCTGTTTCTGTCAGTGTGTACTCTGGACAAAGATCATCAGTTCCAGGATAACTGCCCAGTGCCCTGAGTGAGAGGGGGCACCTTTGGCTCTCTCTCTCTCTCCTTTCAATACTGGTTGTATTCTTAAATCTTACATTGAAATAATTTTAAGTTTACAAAAGTGTCTTAACTGAAACAGGAAGTTCCCGTATACTTTTCACCAAGCTTTCTCTCGCATAAACATTGCAGCCAGTCATGGCATAGTTACTGACACTAGGAAACGATCACCAGTACTGTCAATAACTAAACCAGACTTCCCTTGAATGTCGCCAGCTTCCCACTGGGCTCTTTCTGTTTTAGACTTTCGCACTGCATCTGGCTGTCTTGTCCCCTTAGTCTCTCATCTATGACAACGTTTTGGTCTGTTTTTTTCTTGACCTTAGACACTTGGAGGAACACTCATCAGGTTGGAGAGCTCTCTGTAAGATTAGGTGGTATATGTCATTCCAGATCTCGGCTTTTCCCACAGTAGTTTGAGTTATTTTCCTTGAAAAAAAGATGGCTTCTAAATTTTGTTACTATTTCCTCCCTATGTACTGCTAGGTTTGTGAGATTTTTGAAAAATCCATTTATAGCCGGGTGGTAGTGGTGTATGCTTTTAATCTCAGTGCTCAGGAGGCAGAGGCAGGCAAACCACTGTGAGTTCAAGGCCATCCCTGTCTACAGAACAAGCTCCAGAACAGCCAAGGCTACACAAAGAACCCCTATCTTGAAAAACCAAAATAAATATAATATAAATAAAATCCATTTGCCATGCTTTAGTGGGATTTCAGACATAGTGAAACTGAATCGTTATATTTAATCTGTCATCTTTAGCTTGTAGATAAAAATTTCAGAGAAACATTTTTGGTCACTCTTACTGTTATTGTTCTGTGGGTAGAGTTGTCATAATTCTGTCATGGATATGATCCACAAACGTCACTAGCCTTAGTTTTATGTCATTGTTACAGTCTTTAAGAGCTGTGATGAGGGATGCAGTCCAGACTACAGATACCCATCGCCTCGCTCCTTCAGCCCACACAATGCTGTCCATGTACCTATCATATCCCACACATCCACACATCCCACACATCCACACATCCTCACATCCGCACATCCACACATCCACACATCCACACATCCCACACATCCACACATCCACACATCCCACACATCCACACATCCACACATTCACACATCCCACACATTCACACATCCCACACATCCACACATCCTCACATCCGCACATCCACACATCCACACATCCTCACATCCGCACATCCACACATCCACACATCCCACACATCCACACATCCACACATCCACACATCCACACATCCTCACATCCGCACATCCACACATCCCACACATCCGCACATCCACATATCCTCACATCCCACACATCCACACATCCACACATCCCACACATCCACACATCCACACATCCACACATCCACACATCCTCACATCCGCACATCCACACATCCACACATCCACACATCCTCACATCCGCACATACACACATCCACACATCCCACACATCCACACATCCACATATCCACACATTCACACATCCCACACATTCACACATTCACACATCCCACACATCCACACATCCTCACATCCGCACATCCACACATCCACACATCCCACACATCCACACATCCCACACATCCACACATCCACACATCCACACATCCACACATCCACACATCCCACACATCCACACATCCACACATCCCACACATTCACACATCCACACATCCCACACATCTCACACATCCACACATCCCACACATCCACACATCCACACATCCACACATTCACACATCCCACACATTCACACATCCACACATCCACACATCCACACATCCACACATCCACACATCCCACACTTTCACACATTCACACATCCCACACATCTACACATCCCACACATCCATACATCCACACATCCACACATCCACACATCCCACACATCCACACATCCACACATTCCACACATTCACACATCCACACATCCACACATCCCACACATCCCACACATCCACACATTCACACATCCACACATCCCACACATCCACACATCCACACATCCCACACATCCACACATCCCACACATCCACACATCCACACATCCATACATCCCACACATCCACACATCCTCACATCCGCAATCCACACATCCACACATCCACCCATCCTCACATCCCACACATCCACACATCCCACACATCTCACACATCCACACATCCACACATCCACACATCCCACACATTCACACATCCACACATCCACACATCCCACACATCCCACACATCCACACATCCACACATTCACACACCCCACACATCCACACATCCACACATCCTCACATCCCACACATCCACACATCCTCACATCCGCACATCCGCACATCCACACATCCACACATCCCACACATCCACACATCCACACATCCACACATCCTCACATCCCACACATCCACACATCCCACACATCCACACATCCTCACATCCCACACATCCACACATCCTCACATCCACACATCCACACATCCACACATCCCACACATCCACACATCCACACATCCTCACATCCCACACATCCACACATCCACACATCCACACATCCTCACATCCCACACATCCACACATCCTCACATCCGCACATCCACACATCCACACATCCACACATCCTCACATCCGCACATCCACACATCCACACATCCCACACATCCACACATCCACACATCCACACATCCTCACATCCCACACATCCACACATCCCACACATCCACACATCCACACATCCCACACATCCACACATCCCACACATCCACACATCCACACATCCACACATCCCACACATCCCACACATCCACACATCCACACATCCACACATTCACACATCCCACACATTCACACATTCACACATCCACACATCCACACATTCACACATCCACACATCCACACATCCACACATCCCACACATCTACACATCCCACACATCCATACATCCACACATCCACACATCCACACATCCCACACATCCACACATCCCACACATTCACACATCCACACATCCACACATCCCACACATCCCACACATCCACACATCCACACATCCCACACATCCACACATCCACACATCCACACATCCCACACGTCCACACATCCACACATCCACACATCCACACATCCTCACATCCCACACATTCACACATCTACACATTCACACATCCCACACATCCCACACATCCACACATCCACACATCCCACACATCCACACATCCACGCATCCCACACATCCCACACATCCACACATCCACACATCCGACACATCCACACATCCACACATCCGACACATCCACACATCCACACATCCACACATCCCACACATCCACACATCCCACACAGCCACACAGCCACACAGCCACACAGCCACACATCCACACATCCACACATCCCACAGCACCGCCCCACCCGAGCTGTCCAACTTCTCTCTCATCTGTACTTCCTGCTTGCAGTGAGCTGATGGCTTCTGTCAGAACTACGGATAGGCTTTTGCTTCTGTAGTTCGGTTTTCTGGACTGACTTCTACCCGGTATGTTCTCATCAGAACTGTAGAAGTTTGGAAACGTAGTTTTTGTTAGACTAAAGCCTTTGGTGTAGACAAGATGTGGGGAAGAAGTGGTTACGCTCTGTTCCTTTGTTTGCGCAGACAGGGTGCACACACATTTTCTTACCGTAACGCAAGCCCAAAATGTTCCTGCCTAGCAAGAGGTGCTATTTTATGCCTAACCACATACAAATAGGTAACAGCCACTTGTGTCCTGTCACATTATCAAAAGGTTGTGTGGAATCTCTTCCAGGTTTAGGGTCCCCAGAATGTCAAATCTAAGACTCCTCTGTTGCTCATTTATAACAGGAAACACACGACTGATGCTTCTGGGAAGTGGCCAGGACAGGAGAAGGCTCTTCAGGATGTTGCAAGTCCCTAGATCTATTCAGTGGTGCCCAGAGTGCCAGTGGCTAAGAAGGGCTCATGGCTTCTTTGAGCAAGACTCAACAGGAAAATTACCAAACAAATATCTAACGTCTGAGATCACAACTGAGCCTACTTCTTCTGGCAGAACCATTTCTTCTTCTTTTGAGAAGTCCGTAGCTTACTCTCTTCTTCCCTGGTAGAAACTGGAAGATGAATATGCGAGTCTAAAGGGTTACCTTCGCTGTCCTTTCCGAGCGTTAGCTGTTCAGGCAGTACATTAAGTATAGTGTCAAGGCTGGGCATGCACAGTAGCTGTCTATCATCAAGTGGAAAGTATATGTAAGTCCAGACTCAAGTGAGTCCAGAAGACACGTGCATTTACATCAATGCATGCAGTGTTCTGGCATCCACAATGACTACTTCTGCTGCCTCGGGGTGGCGGCGGGGCAGGGGTGGGGGTGGGGGGCGTGGGGATGGGTTGGTCGGGGAAGAAGGGTCTTCCTCACTTTCCACTTAACATTTTTTTGTTTTAAATTTTCTATTTTTATTTTAAAATATATTTTATTAATTTATTCATATTACATCTCAAGTGTTATCCCATCCCTTGTATCCTCCCATTCCTCCCTCCCTCCCATTTTCCCCTTACTCCCCTCCCCTGTGACTGTGACTGAGGGGGACCTCCTCCCCCTGTATATGTTCATAGAGTATCAAGTCTTTTCTTGGTAGCCTGCTATCCTTCCTCTGAGTGCCACCAGGCCTCCCCATCCAAGGGACGCAGTCAAATATGGGGCACCAGAGTTCATGTGAACGTCAGACCCTACTCTCCACTCAATTGTGGAGAATGTCCTGTCCTTTGGGTAGATCTGGGTAGGGGTTCGAAGTTTACTGCACATATTGTCCTTGGCTGGTGCCATAGTTTGAGCAGGACCCCTGGGCCCAGATCTGCCCATCATAATGTTCTTCTTGTAGGTTTCTAGGACCCTCTGGATCCTTCTATTTGCCCATTCACCCATACATCTCTCACCTAGAGTCCCAATAGGATGTCCTCCCCTCTGTCCCACTTTCCTGGTAAGTGAAGGCTTTCATGGGACATGCCCCTTGGGCTAGTGTGCAGATATAAGTGAGTATATACCATCTGACCACTTAAGGTTTTTACGGAGAGTTCTGTATAACACACTGAAGGAAAAGCGAAAGCTTGGACTACCTTCACAAAAAGCTCTGTATCTTATGCTAGTACAAGCATATTCACCCAGGGCTGCCACCGAAAAGGAAGCGTCAAGAGACGCTCCTGCAGACATCAGGGCTTTGAGCAGTGTATCTTGCAGTAACTGTGGCCAGGAAGCAGAGGTGGCCTGCGATACAGGTCCGCACTTACTTATGGAAAGCAGATCTTTAGTCACGGGTCAGAAACGTGAGCATCTTTGAAAGACTGGTAAAAAAAGATGATTGAAACTGAGGACATGAGTGGGTCTTTCAGAGATGAGCACATGATAAAGGGACTGGCATGGACACTTGCCAAGCACAGAGACCCTGGCAGAGGCCATGGAACAGAGACAGGAAAGATGGCTTGCCCTGCGGCTGCCAGCCTTCACCTTTCCTCACCCCCCTCACCCTAGTTTTAATGGACCTGTGTACAAAGTGTCCACAATGTCAGGAATAGAGGCACAAAGTAAACAACATGGACTCCCCCTGCTGAGCTAATCTGTCGGTTGGCGCTGTTGAGTGCCTAAACTACCAAGAGCAGAAGCTAGGCTTTGAGTTCCGGATATGTAGCGCCATTTGTCCAGGGTATTAGCCAATCATCTGTTAGAAGACTGAGTAGAGTATCCTTCCCACTATGGAAGTTTTTTTTTTTTAAGATTTATTTATTTATTGTGTATACAGTGTTCTGCCTGCATGTATGCCTGCATGCCAGAAGAAGGCACCAGATCTCATTATACATAGTTATGAAGGCTCGGAGGCAGAGGCAGGTGGATCGCTGTGAGTTCGAGGCCAGCCTGGTTTACCAAGTGAGTCCAGGACAGCCAAGATAACGTAGAGAAACCCTGTCTCAAACAACAACAACAACAACAACAAAAACAAACAAAGAAACAAAACAAAACCAAGATAAATAAATGGTTGTGAGCCATCATGTGGTTGCTGGGAATTGAACTCAGGACCTCTGGAAGATCAGCCAGTGCTCTTAACTGCTGAGCCATCTCTCCAGCCCTGGAAGAATTTTTTTTAAAGCTGTAACAGACAAACAGTTGGGTACAGATTCACTTTTCCAGCTGAACTGTGCTTCTACAAGTACATTCACAAAAGCCGCCTCCTTTTGTCATGATATTCTACTTAACACAGCTTCTGACCAAGGACACATGTAACAACAGAGTGCACCTAAAATGTTTGAGCTATAGAAACAAAGAAACAACCTTTTGTAAGGTTGGGACTCTTCTATAGGCGCTTGCCTACCATACATGGGTCCATGATTCCGTAGCTGGAGGGTGACTTCCCTCAGTCATAGTTTCTCTCCCCTTTGCCCCCAAGCATCTCACTGAATTGTCCTGTTTAGTTAAAAGGGAATAGAGTTGCTTCTGGAAAGCAAGAGAAATTGGTACAGCTCGGAATGATGCCACCGAGATAACAAAAGTCAAGGGGAAACTCCGGCAACAAGAGTTAGGCTCTTCAGGGAGGATGTGCTAGGTACCACATTTGGTAGATGCTGGCTCAGGGGAAAGAGAACATGAAATAATCAGGGGGGAAACTATGAATTAACTTAGGAGGGAGGTAAAAGACCTCTATAATAAAGACTTTAACATACTGAAGAAAGACTCCGAGGCAGACAGAAAATGGAAACACCGCTCATGGCCATGGGCTTGTGTTTTAATACTATGAAAACAGCCACAGTGCTAAAAGCGTTCTAGGGGCTCAATGCAAACTCCATGAGTTCCAACACATTTTTTTTCACAGAACTAGAAAAAAAATCCTAAAATTCATACAAAAGTACAAAAGATCCCAAATAGCCAAAGTAATCCTATGTCAAAAAAGCAAAGCTGGAAACACAATTGCCTGGTTTCAAATTATCTTACAGAACCATACCAAAAGCAGTTTTGTGCTGGCAAAATCAATCAACCAATCAAAAAACTCAATCAGCAATATGAAGACTAGTGGACTAGAGTAGACAACTCAGAAATAAACCCACATCTGATTATAAAAGCAAAAATCATACACTGGAAAGCAGCCCTTTTAACAATGGGAAACTGAGAAGACTGTCTCTCCATATGTAGAAGAATGTACCTCTCACCTGGTACAAATTTCAAATTTAAAAGCTAAAAATGGGGAGGGTGGTGATGGCGCATGCCTTTAATCCCAGCACTTGAGAGACAAAGGGAGGGAGATCTCTGTGAGTTTGAGATCAGCCTGATCTACAGAGCAAGTTTCAGGACAACCAAGGCTACACAAAAAACTCCTCTCTTAAAGAACAAACAAACAAAACAAAAACTAAAAGTGAAACTGCCACATGACCCAGTTATAAAACTCCTAGGTGTATGTCTGAAAAAACGTAATGGACCACATAGACAGAGAGCCCTGCAAACCACTGTTTACTGTGACACTATCCACGGCAGCCACGTTTTGACATCAGCCTGTTGCTCACCTATAGATGCACAGACAAAGCATGCTACATGTATGTACATAAAGAAACTAAGATTGTTATTTTCAAGAACAAAGATGGGACTGGACATCATCTGCTATGATAAAGCGAAATAAGCCAGAAACACAAAGACAAGTGTTTTCTTTCGCATACACGATCTGGATTTAAGTACTTATATGAGTATATATGCATGTCAGTGATGCTGTGACTTATGGAACATACTCATGACCAAGCAGTATGTATCAGTTAAGCAGGTGAGGGAAGGAAGGAAGGAATAAACAATTCATGACAAGTTTGGACAAACATTCTTCAGACTCTGTAACTGGAGAAAATAGGAATGGCGGAGAATGAGGACTCGTAAGCCTGTACTGAAACACACATGTCTGGAAAAGTCGACTGCCTTTGTTCTAGGAAGAACAGAAAGACCAGCAGGTGGGGACTATTTGGGACATTGAATGTGAGAAAAACACACAGAAACTTTTTTTTTTTTTTACAATGAATATCCATTAATTTTTAAAACTGTTGGAAAATATTTTTATCTATATGGCAAAATTCTGGCTTGTATTTAATTTTGTTCTTTTTGTTTTGTTTTGATTTTCAAGGAAGGGTTTCCCTGTGTAGCCTTGGCTGACTTGGATTTTCTTTGTAGACCAGGCTGGCCTTGAACTCACAGAGATCTGATTGCCTCTTCCTCCCTGAATGCTGGGGCTAAAGGCATACACCACCACACCCTGCTTAAAAAAATTTTTTAAAAAAAATTTTATCTGATTGGGTGTTTTGTCTACATTAGTATCTGTGTACCATGTGCATGCAGTGCACATGGCAGCCAAAAGAGGGCGTTGGATCTCCTGAGACTGGAGTAACGGAAGGCTGTGAGCTGGCTGCTACGTTTTAGGAAGCTGAGCCTGGGTCCTCTGGAGGAGCAGCCAGTGCTGTTAACTCCTGAGCCATCTCTCCAGTCCCCCTGGCTTGAGTTTAAATGGAGTTCAGGGAGATCAACTTCTAACGTAGAACAGCAGCTGTTTTGGTTTGCTCTAGACACTGAGTTTGACACTGTAACTGAGACAAGGTTTCTCTGTGTAGCCTTGGCCATCCTGGACCTGCTTTGTAGACCAGGCTGGCCTTGAACTCAGAGAGGTCCGCCTGCCTCTGCCTCCCTGAGTGCTGGGATTAAAGGCGTGCGCCACCACGACCGGCTGGAAATGGTATTTCGTAGTGTCTCATGGTAGCTGCCATTCAGACCCATCCCACAGCAGATCTGGCCTAGCATTCCAGGGAGAGTAGATCAGAAGTGAGATGTAACAGAACTGTTCTGCGCACCCATCACTCCCTTAGCAGAATGTGCGTGTAGCATAAACAGAGTCTCCTTCATCATGGCTTCTGCTCCTTGGAAAACTTCGTTGGTGACATCAGTTGGTGACACGTTCGAAGAACTGCAAGGATCTGGGTGACTAGGGAGGCTAGAGAAGGAGGAATTTGATCAGTTTTACTGGGACGCAGGGGAATGGGGTATGCAGGGGCGCAGAATCACCACACGGAGGGCGTTAATCGGAAAAAAAAAAATTCCAGTTAACTGTCACCAAGGTGACATCAACAGGCTCTCCCAGAAGCAGCTCCGGGTTAGAAGTGATAATCAGAGTTAATTTCTTTCTATGTTGCGCCATCTAGTGTTCATACTCATGTACTTCTTGCATCCTAGTTCGGATTAAAAAAGACAGAAGGCTTGCCCTCTCAGAGCGCGCACGCGGGGGTGGGGGTGGGGGCAGCCCCATTGTTCCTACACTCCAAGGTTTGCTTGGTCTTGTAGCAAATGCACCAGCCCAGCCTGGTGAGTTGCCCACACCCTAGCCCTCCCCCACCCTCCCCACGTTCCCAGGGTCTCAGGTTGTGCAGCAGCTCCGCACCCCTGTTCCTCCCAGTTCCCACACTCCCGGGCTTAGGTCATATAGGGCAGCTTGTGCACCAGCCCAGGCACACCTAGCCACGTCTCACAATCGTCCACTTTCTTGGACCACTAAATTGGAATGACCCCTGTCCCTCTAGTCAAACATCAACACTGAGTTCTTCATATCCAATCTAAAATCAAACATGCTTGGGCAACAGCAAAAACAGAATCAAACTTCCACTCAATAGAGGCAGGCATCTCATTTCATATACAGCTAATGAAGGAAGCCCATGTGACTTCCAGGCTATGTCGGAAAACCACAAACAACACAAAACACCAAGACAATACAGAGTCCCCTATACCCTCTAATATGTATAAATGTTCTCTGATACAATGACCTAGATAAAACAGCATTAGACTATTTTAAAAAATCATAAACACAGTCATAGAAACCAAGGAATTCAAAGAAGAAATGAACAAACGGATTGGGATAAACTCCAAAAGGGAGTTCAAGAAAACACAAATATATAACTGAACGAAATGATGAAGACAACTTAGGATTTGAATTCAGTAATCGAAAATACTGAAGAAATTCAAGCTGAAATAAAAGTGGAATTAAAAAAAACCCAATTAGAAAACTCAAGATCCAGTAGAAAGGATCAATTAAAGCATCAGAGCTTGATGGAAGAATTGGAGCACTCCATCTATACTAATTAAAAAACATGAGAATTCATATTGCCCTATCTCTTAGGTAATAATTAAGGAAGGTTTCTTTAGTTACAAAAGTGATGTTATATGGAAGCATGAAAGCTGAGCAGTGGTGGCACACGTCTTTAATCCCAGCACTCCCTCGGGAGGCAGAGGCAGGTGGATCTCTGTGAGTTCGAGGCCAGCCTGGTCTACAAAGAGAGTTTGAGGACAGCCAAGGCTAATACAGAGAAACCCTGTCTCAAAAAGCCAACCAACCAACCAGACATATGGAAGCACAGAAGACCCTAGCAAGCAAAAGCATCCTGAACAAAAAGAAAATTTCTGGGGATAATACCATTCAAGATTTTGGGCTATACTACAGAGCTATGGAAATAAAGCCAGCATGGTACTGGCACAAAGCTGGACATGTAGACCAGTGGAACAACATAGAAGACCCAACATGAGTGCTCATGATTACAGTCATCTCATATTTGACCAAGATGCCAAAAATACACACTGAAGGAAAGATAGCATCACCAACCAATGTTGCTGCGAAAACTGAGGTCCATATGCAAAAGAATGAAATTAGATCCACACCTTTCATCCTAAGCAAAAATCAACCCCAAGAAGAGCAAGGACCCCAAGGTAAAACCTGAAATACTGAAATTTCTATAAGGAAAGCAATGGCGGTACCCTACAAGATTTAAGTACAGGAAAGGACTTTCTGAATAGGACTCCATTGGCTTAGAAACTACAACCAATGAGTGAGAAAAGGGGCCTCACCAAACTAAAAGGCCTCCGCACAGCAAAGGAAACAGTTGAATGAAGAAGAACCCAAGAGAGTGGGAGACAGCCTTCGCCAGCCATACATCTAATAGAAAACTAATATCCAGAATATACAAAGAACCCAAACAACAAAGAATCTGGAAAACAAACGACCCAACTGAAAAGTGGGAAATGAATCGTGAGTTCTCAAAAGGAGAAATGAAACGTGACTAAGGAACAGCTTAAGAAGTTTTCAACATCCTTAGCAATCAGGAAAATGCAAATTGAAACTACCTTGAGAATTTATCTTGTCCCAGTTATAATGTCTAAGATCAAGAGAAAAAAAACAGGCTATTTCTTTTACTCTCTCACTCACTCTTTCTCTCTCTCATAGGCACCTCCCTCTCTCTCCCTCTCTGCTCCCTCCCTCTCTCCTCCCTCCCCATTTCCCCACAATAAACCTCCTTTATACCAGAAAGAAAAAATACTATGCCTGTAATCCCAGCAGTCTAGGAGGCAGAGGCAGAGGCAGCAGAGCCGTGTGAGTTTTAAGCCAGCCTGGCCTACAAAGGGAGTCCAGGACAGTCAAAGCTACACATAGAAACCCTGTCTGAAAAAACATGGTACAGAGCCAGCTGGTGGTGGCACATGCCTTCATCCTAGCACTAGGGAGGCAGAGGCAGGCAGATATCTGAGTTCAAGGCCAGCCTGGTCTACAGAGTGAGTTCTAGGACAAACTGAGTACGGATGTAAACAGAATTCTCAAAAGTCCAAACTCAAAATGGCTAAGAAATGCTTAAAGAAATGCTCAAAATTCTTAGCCATCAGGGAAATGCAAATCAAAAGTACTTTGAGATTTTACCTTGCACTCATCAGAATGGCAAAGACTATATATATATATATATGTGTGTGTGTGTGTGTGTGTGTGTGTGTGTGTGTGTGTGTGTGTGTGACAGCTCATGCTGGTGAGGATATGGAGTGGGGAGAACTCTCCTCCGTTGTTGGTAGGAGTGCAAACTCATAGTCACTATGGAATTCGGTGTGGCAGTTCCTCAGGAAGAATGGAATCTATCTAGCCCAACATCCAACTCTACCACTCTTGGACATATACCCAAAGGATGCTTCATCCTCCCACAGAGGTACCTGTCTATGTTCATTATTGCTCTAGTCATAATAGCCAGAATTGGAAACAACCTAGGTTTCCCTCAACAGAAGAATGAATAACAAAAAATGTGGTATGTTTACACAATGAAATATTACTTAGCTGTTAAAAACAATGAAATCATGAAATTCACAGGTAAATGGATGGAACTTAAAAAAAAGAAATCATCCTGAGTGAGTTATCCCACACCCGGAAAGACAAATATAGTATCTCTTTGCTTAAATATAAATATTAGCTGTGAAGTTGATGATAACCAAGCTACAATTTGTAGAAGCAAGGAGGTTAGGTATAGAGTATGGGGATGGGGTGGAGGACAGAAAATATTATTAAGAAAGGAAAATGGAATAGATAGTTATGGATGGGGGAAGGGACCAGAACAAGAGGATCAAATGGGGAGGCGGAGGGGAGGGGGGACAAGGGATGGTATATGGGGAAAGACAGCTAAAATTAAGGGCCATTTGAGGGTAGTATGGAAACCTAGCGCACATATATATATACATGAATATATAGAATATATTCTAACTGAAATTGCCAAATAATAGAGACAGAGCTTCAATTGGCCATCTCTTATTACCAATGAAGCTTCCAGTTCTAAGACTTGATTACATTTAATTGAGCTGTTGGCCTGGGGGGGTTCCATGGGAATCCATCCAGGCTGCTGCCAAGACTATAGGTTGCTCTCTATACAAACTGACGGCAAGACCCCGTTGCTGAAGACAACACTTATACAATTCATTGAACATAGAGAAGTCAAGCTGGTGCCTACATCTTCAGTACAGGAAGATGCTCTGAATACTTACTACCAAAGGGGAAATGTAAACACCAACTCAGCCATAAGCCTTTGTATTGACAATGGTGTCCTGTCTGAAACACGTTATTACAACGGTGACACAAAGCTTGTGGGAGTAACCAGTCATTATCTGTTCCCACTCCATGAGATGGAACCCATAGCCAAGACTGCTTGGGTGACCAAGAACCTGAGACTAGATAGTCCAGGCACCTAGAGTAAGTTTTTTCTAAAGGAAAAACCAAAAAAGTAGTGGTACAATGTGTATCTAATGGTGAATGGGCGTGGTAGCACACGCCTTTAATCCCAAGGCTCAGGGAGGTAGAGGCAGGTGGAGCGCTGTGAGTTTGAGGCCAGCCTGGTCTACAAAGCGATTCCAGAACAGCCAAGGCCACACAAAGAAACCCTGTCTCAGGAGGAGGAGGAGAAGGAGGAGGAGGAGGAGGAGGAGGAGAAGTCCTAACGGCATTCTGCTGTACTCATAGATGAGTGCCTTGCTCAGCCATCATCAGAGATGCTTCTTCCTGCAGCAGATGGGCGCAGATACAAAAATCCATAGACAGACATTGTACAGAGAGTGACAGGCCTAGACACACTCAGCCCTAAATGTTATATCTCTATCCAATCCCTACCCTGAGGGCTCAGGAAGGCAAAAATAGTGTAAGAGCCAGAGGGCATGTAGGACACACACACACAAAAATAAATAAATAAATAAATAAATAAATAAATAAATAAATAAATAAAAAGAAAGAAAAAAGAAAAAGCCAAGGCTCCCTAAATCAACATGACAGATGAACAGAAAAACTCGCAACACCCGAGGCAGCGTGCACAGGCCTGTACCAGGCCCCATTGCATATATATTGTGGCTTTCAGTTTTAGTGTTTTTGTGGGATTCCTGAGTGTGAAAAACGAGTGGGCCTCAGTTTCTTATACCTCCTCTTAGACTCGTTTTCTTCTATTTGTTTGCTTTGTCGAATTTTGATGTGTTAGTTTTTGGTTTTTATTTTATTATTATCCCTTTAAAAAGTATTATTTTAAATTAACGTGTGTATATGTGTGTGTGCGTGTGCTTGAGTGTGTAAAGGAGCCCGCAGAGCTGAGAAGAGGCTGTTAGATCCCCTAGAACTGGAGTTTTAGGCTGCTGTGAGCAGCTGCTGTGTGGATGCTCAGAGTTAAACCCAGGTGTTGTGCTCTTAACTGCTGAGCCATCGCTGTGGTCTCCGTGGCTCTCTGGGCTTCGCCTGGCCTGGAGGATAGTTTCATTAAATGGTATTGTGCTTCCTTTAAAACTACCTCTTGCCTGTGTTTCTGGCCCGCCACCCTCGTGCCTCTTGCTCTTTAAGATGATTGTTTTCCTCGAGACTCATTTAGTAGGCTTATTTATCAATGCCTCTTTCTGAAAGGGAGTTTGTGATGTAGCTGCTTCCTCTGCCGTAACGTGACTGCCGTAACGTGACTGCCGTCCGTCACGGAATAGACACTGTCAAGGTGGCTTAGAGACTATGTCGACCTCTGTGATGGTGGTAATAGAATAAGCAAAATACCACAGAAAAGACTAGGCGTGCGGTAATAGTAATAGGCCCGTGAGGGAGTGGGGAGTCACTACGCTCCACCGTGTCTTAGGCAGTATTAGAATACACGGGAGTGGGAGGTTGACGGGAATGGAATACGCCAAGGACTCTGCTTGCATGAGGTCATTACCTCATCCTGAAGTGTGTACTGTGGATTTTTTTTCCCCCATCCATGCCCTTCTGCTCAGAAATAACGACTCACGACATTCAAAAATATGTTTACAAATACTTAGGACATCTAGGTGGGCTCTTCTGTGACTTAGCCCATAACTTAAACCAACCCAGGTATTCTACCCTAGGCTCCGCCGTGTGGCTGGTTACCTACGCTCAGGTACCATAGTCTGTCCTCCTTACATCTTCCTGTACAAATCTCCCGTGCCAGGCTCTCTCCCAGAATCATGTCTTCCTGTTAGATGTCCCACCTTCTATTCTAACCTTTCCTGTAGGTCATAGTTTTTTATTGAAAGGGTTTTGCACCCATAAAAATACACAGGAAATTCTCTCTACAGAACTGTGATTTTTCCCCCCAGCAATGCAGATGCATTTCAGTTACCCATACACTCCTTAAACGTCATCCATATTTCTATAATTGACTCAGTAGATAAACTCATTGGTCAGCCAAAAAAACCACAAAAAAAAAACAACAACAAAAACAACAACAACAACAGAAAACAAGCAACCATAAATGCTGGACAGTATAAAAGGGAAGCACTCTCTTGCTGTTGGTGGGATTGCACAGTGGTGCAGCCACTCTGCAAATCAGTGGGGAACACTTTTGAAAAGCTAAAAGTAGAGCCTCCTCCATACGGCCCAGCTGTGGCGCTCCTTGGCGTATCTGCAAAGGCACCGGCATCCTCCTGCAGAGACACTGGCTCAGCATGTTCATTGTTTCTTTATTCATAATAGCTGGGAAATGGAATCAACCCAACTGTCCTTCAACTGATGAGTGGCTAATAAAAGATTCACTCTGTAGCACAAGTGCGTGTGCACTCACACACACGTCCACACACATCAACACACATGCACAACAAATGAGTAAATAAAATTTAAAACAAAAAGTGCTTTTAATTTCAATTTCTCCCCCCCCCCCCCCCCGTTTTCACGTGACTGTTTTCTCTGTCTTGATGTTAAACTTGGCTCCCTTTTTTTAGTTTTCTCCACATGACCACAATTCAGATTTTTATGCATCTTTTGGAGGGATCTATTTCAACTCATAACAGTGAGTTATTCAGCCATATAAAGGATGTGTGATATTAACACAACTTATGCCTGTTGATGACAATTTTGACTGTGATAGTTTTAATTTTCTCCATTGTAAAGTTATTTTATATTCTTTTTTAAAAGATTTATTATTTATACAGTATACTGCCCAGATGCAGGAAAAGGACACCAGATCTCATTATAGATGGTTGTGAATCACCATGTGGTGGCTGGGACTTGAACTCAGGACCTTTGGAAGAACAGACAGTGCCCTTAACCTCAGAGCCATCTCTCCAGCCCTGAAGAGTTACTTTTTCAAGGTAAACATTTTTGGTGGGGAAGGAGGTCACTAGGCAAATGCTGTTAACGAGTGGCGAGTGTTCTCCACCTCCTTGAGAACTGAGTGTCCCTGTGGTTTATTTGGAGTTACTACCCAATGATCTACTTTTCAAGACCCTATGGTCGGAGTTAAAATACACTTGCACTGTCTTGTTATTCAAATAGTCCCATTGAAAGCTTCGGTTTTAGGCTTCCAGAGCGGAAACAATTTTATCAGCAAGAGTCCAATCTTTCTGTTCAGTTTTTCAGTTTTAGACTCACAATCTTTTCCTTTCTAGAAATCCTTCCCCAAACCCCAAAGTTATATTGGCGTATTTTCTTCTCTATCTCTTCAGTGAGGTAATCCTATACACTTCTCGCAGTCTACCTTTTAACCTGTGCTCTCCTGTGAGACTGTGAAAAACAAAAACCTGCAGGCGCCGAGTGCTGCTCAAGCCAATTCTGTGCTATAAAATTCTGTGTTTAATGCATAAATAATGGCACATAGCCACTGACACAGTATCTTATGGAATAATCTCATGCTGGAAAGTCCTGTGCTGTGCTTACTGCTTATTTATTTATTTTGGGGTTTTCCAAAACAGGGTTTCTCTGTGTAACAGCCCTGGCTGTCCTGGACTCACTTTGTAAACCAGCCTGGCCTCGAATTTACAGAGATCCGCCTGCCTCTGCCTCCTGAGTGCTTGGATTAAGGGCGTGCGCCACCACACCTGGCGCTTATTGCTTATATAACCATCCTCCCTTCAGGCACCCACTCATAAGCTCATCCTATCCATAGCTTTGCCTTTCCTCACGTCTCCTGCAGGAAGTAACCTGGGATGGCCAATTCTGTGCCTCAACTTGAGCGAGTTAAGTGGGATCAGATGGTAAAACATTAGTTCTGAGTGTGTCTGTGAGAATATTTATGAAAGTGACTACTGCTTGAGTCAGCCGATGGAGTAAAGAAGATCTGCCCTGAGGCGGGTGTGTGTGTGTGTGTGTGTGTGTGTGTGTGTGTGTGTGTGTTTCCATTCTTTTCGCTAATATTTATTCTTCTATATGATTTGGAAAATGATCTATCTTTGTCATACTTTTGGTTTTGACTGAGTTAGTTCATTAAATTATATGAAAAAAGCACAGAGTAAAACAATAACGTTCAAGGGTGGATGGACAGACAGCAAAACATCATCATATTGGGGTCTCAAGACGCGCAGCAGAAATGCACCGGAAACCCTGTTAAGGCAGCCAGATGGAGTTCCCAAGAAAGGCTCTAGCAGAGTTGAAGGCCGCCTTAGGTGAGACTTGCAAGTAAACGTACAAATAGCAGCAGAGAGAGACTTAAAGTGGGGGCTTACAGATACCCAGCAGAAATCGGCCGGGGAAGCCGAAGTAGGAGCTCCCAAGTGTGCTTCTTCTCCGTGGATGAGCTTCCGGTGGCTGAACTTCCGGTTTCTCTTTGCCACTGCAGGCGTTTTCATACCATAGGATACGTAACAGTTGTCCTCAACAGCACGTTTTACGTTTGGGTTGTTTGCTGGTCTTTTCCACACTATCACAGGGGATGGGGAGCCATCCTCAGAGACGTGGGTTCAGAGGACACAGCTTAAACATGCTTGAGTCTGGAGTGGAGGGAGGGACCAACTCACTTCCACAGCCAGCTTCTCAGAGAGCTCACACAGCACATAACTGAACGCCAAAATAAAGCACATTACCAGCATCTAGCTCCTGGCGTATTGGATGGGGTGGGGACCGAGAGTTTGTTTGTTGTTTTTTAACTTTTGAACTTGTAAAATAAATACTTATGGTTAGTTTATTTTTTTAAGACTATAAGCATCCTTTTTTAGACTATAGGCATCTTGAGGACAAAATAATTTCTTTCCTTCATACTCGTGTATCTTTTTTAAAAACGTGAACTCAAAGCTAGAGAGATGGCTCGGCAGTTAAAGACGCTTACTGCTCTTTCAGAGGACGCAGGTTCAGTTCCAAGCACCCACGTGGTGACTCCTAGTTCCAGGGAATCCAATGGCCTCCTCTGGCCTCAGAGAGCATTAAGCATGTGGACAGTGCATAGGGACACATTCAGGCAAAACATCCACACACACAGAAAAAGTTAGAAAATTAAAAATAAACTTAGCACCACCAGCACTGAAAGCAAGTTCCTTATTAGTTACCTAGAGTGTTTTCAGGTCACCTAAGTTCAATCACATCCTAGGCACGCTGAATACTGACCAAGGAGACTGACGCTAAGAAATATATATCACAGTAAAAAAAAAAATGAGCTAAGTGGTGCTTGCCTTGAATCCCAGCACTCAGGAAGGCAGAGGCAGGCAGAGCTCTGTGAGTTCAAGGCCAGCCTGGTCTACAAAGTGAGACAAGGCTACACAGAGAAACTCTGTCTCGAAAAACCAAGAAAAAAAAATGAGCAAAGTGATGAATATTAAGCTTCTGTGTATCTATTTGACATGTATGATTGCTTCATAAAAAATCATCCATATCCACAAAACGATTCTAACAGTATTAATAGTGCATTCATAAAATATTACATCATGTAAGTAAATAGCTTATCTATTTACTTATATTCAGACTAAGGAGAGTTATAACTTCAAGGATAATTTATTCTGAAATACTATACATATGTTTCACAAGTTTTATATTTAGGAATCCCTGTTATGAACTTGTGAATTCATAGCTCAACCATCAGGTAACTTATGGCTGCCACGCTACCTTAATGCGCTTTATTTCTGGAGGAGTTTTATATTTCGGGTTCCAGTTGTACTCTGGTGATAACACCCTGGTGGGTTTATTGATAAAAAAATGTTTATTTAGGTGGTTCTCATATGTGCTGTCAAGTTTATTGGCCCTGTCCTCTGTAATTCCCTTTATATATTGTTTAATAAGGGCTAAAACATCATTGGGTGTGCCACCAACAATGGCACTGTTGTAGTAGAAATCTCCCTCTTCAAAGGGGATGAAGGCCGCTGATTTAACTCTTCTCTCGTAAGGGAACTCTCTGGGGTTTCTGAAATACCACCACGAGTGAAGCTGAGCTACAGATCTGCCCACGGTCTCTACTCCAACGTCATTCTTGAAGACCTGGCTCGCAGCCATCACGAAGAGGAAACTGACTTCGTATCGTATGTATTGCATGATTTTGCTTTTCATGCTGTTCATGTTTCTGAGGCTGCAGTCTTGACACTTGTCTTTATTAGATAACTTCCATGCTTTAAGTGTCCGAAGAGGACCCAACTCTAAGTACGGTAGATGGTACTTCTCCTCAGCCAAGATGTAGAAGATAACACTGTAGCCAACCATGAAGTGCTTATCGGCAGATTTTATGAAGTGTTTCAGGGACTGACTTGTAAAGCTATGAAAAACACGAAAAGACACCTACTTCACTGAAATCCCCTAAGAGATAGGTGCCATTTAGCATCCCAATTAACACGCAAGACATTGGCGGTAAGAAGATAGTGGTCTTGTGTTTGTGCCTTCAAGCTGTATTGGTTGGTGAAAGAAAGTGGGGTGAGCTTGGGGGCCCTGAGAAGAGACATAAAGTTTGGTACAAAGAAAAGGAAAGAGATTTAAGTGGCCAGTAATGAGGAGGTTTGCACACGTTTTAACATTCGGCTAATGCTGGAGGGGGAAAACCACCCCACTATCCACAGGTACATGGGGCAGTGGGAAGTGATGACAGGTCCCTTAGCAGGCAGTGCTCTGGACTGAGACAGTCCATGCTGTTTGTTCATCCTTATGTCTCCAAAACACAAAGGGCAAATACCAGTAATACATACTTTTCAGTAGCAAAGACAGCCAAGCCTATGGTAATGTTCAGTCTCTTATAATATTGTTCTAGAGCTTTTCTATCATAAGTTCCTTCCCATATGACTGGAGCGAGCCAACTAGTTGTAGCTCTAACATCAGGACGTTTCCTGTTGAGCAAAACAGAACAAAACCCCAGCAGATTAGCTTATTGTGACAGCAATACAAGTGACATGGTGAAGTCACACAAGTGATGATAGCTAATGGCTGTAGAGTGCTCACTATGTTTTTAACCTCTATTTTTCCTTTCTTCCCCAACCCCCGAATACCTAGGGCATTTGTTTTTGTGGAGCTGGGAGGATAATAAAGCTGCTTGCCATGAAAACATGAGGACCCGAGTCTGCTTCCCAAGACCCCATGTCCAAAAACTGAGGACCTGAGTCTGCATCCCAACACTCCATGTCCAAAAACTGAGGACCTGAGTCTGCTTCCCAAGATCTCATGTCCAAAAACATGAGGACCTGAGTCTGCTTCCCAAGACCCCATGGCCAAAAAACATGAGGATCTGAGTCTGCTTCCCAAGACCCCATGGCCAAAAACATGAGGACCTGAGTCTGCTTCCCAAGACCCCATGGCCAAAAGCTGAGGTATGGTGCACACCTAGAGACAGGATCCCTCCGACTCACTGGCCACCCAGCCTAGCCCACAGGGACCTCCATGTTCAGTTAAAATCTGTCTCATAAAAGTAGAAGCACACTGAAAAGGACAATTGGTATCAACCTCTGGCCTGCACATGCACCTGCGCGCGCGCACACACACACACACACACACTATTCGTTATTCCCTTCTCAGCTTTTCCTTTATGCTTGAGGCACTTGAGGCACATGGATGCAACACAGGGGGAAACAAGACTACTTGAACAAAGAAAATTAGTAGACTTGTTTCTGATGACTTGATGGCAGCCCAGAGAACTGCCTTCCAAAGAACACAAAGAGCTCTCTGGGATGCTCCTTACCACTCTCATCTCCAGTAGTAACGGGAAATTGTGGTGCCTCAATCAAGCAGTGCTGCTGAGGGACTTGGGTCTTCAGGAATGAAGGAGATCACAGCAGACACCACAACCAGGGGCTGAGGAGACCGTGGGTCTGGTCCTTACCTGCTTCCGCTTGTTATCCATCTCCCTAACAGCTGATGTGACAGGACTGTAACAGTTATGCATGGGGTAAGTTATTTCCCCCTCTTTCTCTTCGACTTTGTAGGATGAGTATTGGGGGGGGGGGGGCGGCTAATGTTATCATGTGACTGTCCTGTCATCCTCTTGTGATGATACAGTTGATGGAACCTCATGTTTATCATGTTTGGGGACATGAAGGATCTCATGTCAGTGAAGGCCTTGGGAGACAGTGCAGTCCGTAAGAGGCTGTTGTGCTGCTCACTTTCCGTCTGTCTTCTTATCCACCCACATCCCCTCTCTGCTCTGGGGAAAGACTGTCACCCAAAGTCCTTTGATCTATGGCTTCTAGTAGGTTCTACAAATGAGAAGTACCAGTGAGAACTCAGAGGGCACGAAGGGAGAGAGGTCAGGCTACCTGTTTGTTTGTTGTGTTTCCTCTTCCATTTTGTTGCACAACAGTGTCCCTCTCTGATTACAGCATCCACAGCTCTGCCAGTCCCTGATCTCCTATAAAACCATCCCACCTCCCCTTGCTCCTCTAGACCTAGGCGCAGTCACAGCCAAGAATGAAATATTCGATATTATAAAACTAACATCAGGTAAATATGTAAGATAAATAAAACATTACTAATACTTACCCACTATAGATTGGAAAATAAATAGTATAATAAGTGTAATTGAATAGCCTAAGTCAAAAGTTTAAATTTTTATCCTTTAGTCGTTAATCTTTAAAAACATATTTATTTTCATTTTCTAAGCGTGAGTGTTTTGTCCGCAGATACTCATGTGTGCCACACGCATGCCTGGTACCCAGTGTAATTGAATAGCCTAAGTCAAAATTTTAAATTTTTATCCTTTAGTTATTAATCTTTAAAAACATATTTACTTTCATTTTCTAAGCGTGAGTGATTTGTCCGCAGATACGCATGTGTGCCACACGCATGCCTGGTACCCAGTGATGCCAGAAGACAGCATGGGACCCCCTAGAACTGGAGTTACAGATGGCTGTGAGCTGCCAGTTTGCTCCAGGGATCCTCTGTCTCCACGTCTTAAGCATAGGGAGTATAAGCTGAGTACCAGCATTTATGCGGATGCTGGGGATGAAAATCCGGTCTTCACGTGTATGCTACATCCACTTTACCACACAGAGCCACCCCAAAGCTTACAACCTGTAGCTTTCAAACCAATGACTCCTTGTTAGAAATCCATACTCTTACATCACTCACACACATACACACACACACACACACACAGAGAGAGAGAGAGAGAGAGAGAGAGAGAGAGAGAGAGAGAGAGATTGCAAATATCACACAATCTCAAGGAAATGCATAAATGCATTACTAACCTTTTATAAACGTACTATGTAAACATAAAGTCAGACATTACACAGCCATTACAAGCAGATAATGATCTCCCCTGGGTGTTAATGCCAAATGAGCGTAATAGAAGAATTGACACTAGCAAAACATAATATATGCATATGTGGAAATGTCACAGTAAAACCTATTCATTTGTATAATTAATATGCTAATCACAGAGATAGTAAATTAAAATTCAGAGGAGCCAATACTGGCATTTTTAGGTTGCACCTGAAGACATCTTCGCTTTAATAATACCAGGAACATTAAATCAGATTGAATATGTCAGCTCTCTTATCAGACCTCTTAGCTGCATGATTTTTGAAAAGTAGACCATACACATATGAAAAGGCTTCTGAGTAGGTCTTAGACCTAAGCCTATTCTGTGTATCTTGAGCACCTACACTTTGATGACAGAGTAACAGTTTCTTCAAATTGAGTTACATTACTATTTTGTTCTTACTTGGGATTAAACCAGGCTGAGAGCTGAGGTTCTTCCGAATGATCGTTCCTAGGTGCAAAGAGAAGACTCACCTCAGGGGGCGTTCACTCAGTGAGTATTCGCCCCGTCTGTGAGGTAAAGGACGTGGTTTGGTGCAAAGAGACAGACATGGGAAATGTTATCAATCGTATCAAATGGAGATGGCACAGAAATACTTCAGTGGTGAGCCCAACAGCAGGGTGGGGGAGCTGAAGAGAGGACTCAGCAAACCGGAATATAAAGTAACACAACCACTCAATTTGATCAACAGAGACAAAAAAAAAAAAAAAAACCAAAAAACAACAACAACAAAAAACACACAAAAAAGAAGTTTGAAGAGATGCAGTGGGCCGTAACAAAGGCTTCTAACTGGAGCCTCAAAAGGATACGAGGAGAGGGATGCTTAAAAAAAAAAAAAAAAAAAAAAGTGTGTGCTGGATAATTAGCTATTGTTATTATTCTAAACTTGGGCATTATGCCTTTTAAATAATTATTTATTAGACCCCGACTGCAGTTTCCCCTTTCTTCGACCTCTCCCAGTCCTTCCCCTTCCCCTCCTCTGACCGCCCCCTCGCCCCCCATCCACTCCTCCTCCCTTTCTCTTCAGAAAAGGGGAGGCCTCCCACGTACATCAACTGGCCTTAGCATATCACGTTGCGGTAAGACTAGGTGCACGTTCTTCTATTGAGGCTAAAGGAGGCAGCACAGCCAGAGGAAAGGGTCCCAAAGGCAGGCATCAGAGTCCGACAGCCCCTGCTCCTGTGGTTAGGAGCCCCACATGCTGACCAAGCTGCACAACCGTCACATATGCGCTGAGGGCGGAGGGACGTCCCATGCCTGCTCTCCGATTGGCAGTTCAGTCTCTGTGAGCCCCTATGGGCCAGATTAGCTGATTCTGTAGGTTTTCTTGTAGTTTTCTTGCCCCTTCTGGTTCTACAATCTTTCCTCTCCCTCTACCAAAGCATTCCCCAAGCTCCACCTAATGTTGGGGGAGGGGGCCTCGCTGCATCTGTTTCTATCGGTTGCTGGGTGAAGCCTCTCAGATGACAGTTATGCTAGACCCCTGTCTTCAAGTTTAGCAAAATATCTGTAGTGGGTGCAATTGTGTTTTTGTTTTGATCCCAAGCGCAGGATGTGAAACAGACTTGTGCGAGGGTGTGCGGTGATTGTTTCCTGGAAACAGACTTGTGGGAGAACACCTGGCGTTTGTTCTCCCACAAGTCTTGCAGAGGCATGGCCTTTGCCAACTGATAAACGTCCTACTATGGACTCTGAGAGGATATATATACCCCAAGCAAGAGGTATAGTTTTGGAATTGCTTCCCATTGTCTGGCTGTTCATCACTCTGCTTCGAGACACTCATAGAAAGACACGCTCCCGAGAATGCTGCATCGAGGGTCCGGGTTCCGGCTGCTGCGGTTGCTGCGGTTGCAGTCACCTTTGCTGAACTGCTGGTTTGCTGGAATCCTGATGAGGAGGAGCTGAATCTCTCCCAGGAACTACGTCTAAGAAGGTCTACTTCTCCTGCTCCCATTAACCTCTTTTCTATCCTATCTAGGGTAGGTGGGTTCGAAGGGAGGTGTAAGCATCAAATAACCCCAAATAAAGTAGGTTTGAAAGAGTTCAAAGCCTACAAATATCATTAATGGTGTCAGGGGTGGGCTCCCTCTCATTGGCATGGGCCTCAAGCTGGACCAGTTGATAACCCCCTCAATTTCTGCTCCGGCTTTACCCCTGCACATTTTGTAGGCAGGACTAACTGTAGGTCCAAGGTTTTGTAGCTGGGCTGGTGTCCCAATCCCTGCATTGGAAGTCTTGCCTGGTTACAGGAGATGGCTGGTTCAGGGTGCCTGTCCCCCACTGCCAGGAGTCTTAACTAGGGTCACCCTCGCGGATTCCTGGGTGCTTCATTGACCTAGGTTTCTAGCTCGTCCCAGAGATGCCTGCCTCCACCCCATTGCAGTTGTCCCGCCCAGTACAATTCCCCTTTCTCCTACCCCAACTTAATCCCTCCTGTTCCCATCCCCGCCCCCACCCCTGTCCAGGCCCCACCCCCTCCTTCAAAGCACCCTTCTTTGCACAGCATCTCTGTCAGGAACCCACTTTGCTCCACCCGCTCTTCCCTCCACAGTTCTTAGAATATTCACGAGACAGACTCTTACCAGCAGACGTACATCTTCTGTAGGTGATCCTTTATTCTTTAAGGGGGAAAAAAAAGTCAATTTAGCTTTAAATTTGAAAAAAAAAAAGCCTATACATAATAAAAATAGCAAAAAAAAAAAAAAAAAAAAAAAAAAAAAAGCCAAACAAACCAACAAGCTCCACTACAGTTGAGGCCTCTCCTTTCATGTATTTGGACACATTAAACGCTCACTCTATGCCTGGCTTAAGGTTGTAGCAATGAACTACGTACCAAAGGCAGGCCTGCTAGTAGCTTGTTGGCTGTGTTAAGATTTATAATGCCCAGCTGTGAATCTCCTTCATTAAAATAAAATAACTCTGGAGGGCAAATAAGTATAGCCTCGGGTACCAAAGCGATGGGGTTAACTTTAAAGACATTACCACTCACAACTGCTTTTTAAACAGCGGTTGGTGCCATTGGTACAAAGAAGACAATTAGGGTAGAGCGCTGAGGAAGGGAGAATTTAAATTTTTCTGTATTTGGGGAACATTAGCATGTTAATGGTCCCTGTCTGTACCCTCACCCCACCCCACACACAGCTTTGTTTCTCTGGCAGGTTGGTATTTTTAGTCTCATCCACAATGATTGGAACTTTGGTGTTACAAAGTTGTTTTTCCTAAAAACAAAAACAGAAAAAACCTAAACTAGCAGCCCATCCTGCACACATTTGTGTGTGTGTGTGTGTGTGTGTGTGTGTGTGTGTATGTGTGTGTAATACACTGGGGGCAGAATCAGCAGAGAAATTCAGATTGAACTGAATTTCAGGCTAATATAAATGTTTGCTTTGGTTTTTTGAGACAGAGTTCCTCTGTGTAGTCCTGGCTGTCCTGGAACTCACTCTGTAGACCAGGCTGGCCTCTGACTCCTCCTGCCTCTGCGTCCTGAGTGCTGGGATTGAAGGTGCGTGCCACCGTGCCTAGCTCAGAAAAAGTTTTAATAAACGAGTGCCTTAAGAGTAAAATAGGGCCTGGCTCAGGGGTTAAGAGTACCGTGTGCTCTTCCAAAGGTCCTGAATTCAATTCTCAGCAACCATGTGGTGACTCTCAACCATATGTAATGAGATCTGGTGCCCTCTTCTAGCATGCAAGCCTTACATGCAGGCAGAACATTGTATACATAATAAATAAATAAATCTTTTTTTTTTTTTTAAGGATAAAATAGGAAGCTGGGGAGCTGGCTCAGCAGTCAACAACAGTGCTGCTCTCGCCCAGGGTCTGGGTTTGGGTTCCCAGCATCCACCACGTGGTGGCTCACAACCTTCTGTGACTCCTGTCCTCCCCTGCCACTGAACGCACATGGCGCATAGACATGTATGCAGGCACTCACACCTACACAGGAAACAAATGTAAAAAGTTGAAGAGTAAAAATCAGAGAGGAGCTCCCAGTGGCCCTCTCATTGCCTTATCTTTTCGTAGTAGCGTTATTAGAGGGCACACAGCACCCAGATGACACAGGAAACATGTCCTTCCTCCCCACCAGAACACAAGGCTCCACGAGACAAGCGACTTTAGGTCACTGTGCTGTTCTACACCAGCTGGAACCAAGAAATTGGTCAATACTTCTTGAAAGTTTAAAAAAAAAGAAAAGAAAAGAAAAAAATTAATGTATACGTCTGTCAAAGAAAAACTGATTTCTTTTAAAATTAAGTTGGAGAGGGCTTTAATGCCTTTGTGCATTTTAGGTCAGCTAGGCCAATTATTAACAACTGTGATACGTCGGTGTTTCATATTTACCTGGAGTACTGCTTAGTTAATGCCAACAACAAAGCAAGCAAAATTAGCAACAGCGTTTTCCATGTATATTTCATTCCCTCCTAAAAAATAAAGAATGAGGGGGGGGCACAAGAGGGGAGGGAGAGGGAGGGAGGCAGAGAGGGAAGGAGATTTCAGTTAAAAGGTTGAAAATAAAACTTTCTTCAGTGTCTTCCAACAATGGATTTGCAGAATTTGGCCACCAACTGAATTCAGTGTCTGATTCCAGATCGCTCTACTGTCAAACAACATGTGTCACAAAGATAATAAAGCCAAAATTTACTTAAAGACCTCAGGATTACCTAATGACCTCAAAATATACTGTCTCACAGGTATAGAAAGACAATAAACCCCCACTATTGAGTGTACATGGGCGATATTAAACACCTACACAAAAACTGGGGTTTGGGGGGCATCATTGGAAAGTAAGACTTGCCTTGCCTTTGGGTAAGGAAGAAGACAGAGGTTTAATTGCTTTGGACACTTATTTAAGTGTAGGACTATGCCGGTTAAGGTAGAAGTCTGGCCCTCTTTAGGTAGCCAGCTCTGTGCTTGGACTATGAAGAACAGACTCCCTTTGTCAGTGGGGCCACCTGATGTGGCCATTCCAGATTTTCGTAAGGGGCGTCACATAGCCCTAAACGAAAATACAGGCCTGACCTTTCCTGATAACAAGCACAGGGAATTTCCCTGGGATTACCCCACCCCATGCTGAGATCTTAGCCTCCAATAAATGTCTTTAACTATGCCTTGGCACCATCCCCTCACACATAGGATAAATAAGTACTGTTTTCATCCTGTGATAAAGGCTCCGGGTTACTGAGGCATGGTATCCCTGCATATAGATGAGGTATCTTGACACCCTGAGCCCTAGGGCATCAGACACAGTTACTCCCACTGCCCAGGGCTTATAAATCCTTAATTCACAAGTTAAGTTGGCTTGACTTCTCATCCCACAACAACTAACTGAGACTCCATTTATTCTGGGGTAAGCACTGTTGGATGCCCCGTGATCAGGCAGCAATCAATGGGGTCTGCAGGTAGCTTGGTGCTCCACCCTGGGGAAGCATCCGTTGAGCCTGTTTCACCCTGTCTGCCAGTGGATTTCAGGCATCCACCCCCTTCCCCTGCCCAACCAGGTGCAGTAGATGAACCAAAGAGCTAACAGTGACATCAGGCATGCGAATTCACTTCCCACCTGCCCCCTGGAGAAACTAGGAACCCAGCTCTGTGCCCATGTCAAAAGGCTACCCCCAAAATGCTCTAACTGCCAGAGAGAGAGACAGACAGACAGACAGACAGACAGGACCTCTGATCCTGAGGCCCACCCATTTCCGTCTGGAAGCAAGCAGCGGTTGCACCAACCTGTGGAGATCCAGGCCGGTGCTACCAGGTGTGGAACCACATTTAATGATTAAGAAGTTTCAGGTGTGTATCTATTAACACAGTGGCCACCAGCCACATGAGTAGTACGGAAACCACTCATGTTCCAAAAAGTGAAGTTTGAAAACAGAGTGTGAAAAAAAAGAAAGAAAGAAAGAAATCAAGAAAGAAAGAAAAAAAAAGAAAAAAGAAAAGAAAAGGAAAAAGAAAAAAAGCCTTTAGTCCCAGCACTTGGGAGGCAGAGGCAGGTAGATCTCTGTGAGTTCGAAGCCAGCCTGGTCTACAAAGTGAGTCAAGGACAGCCTAGTCTACACAGAGAAACCCTGTCTCGAAAAACCAAACAAACAAAAAGAATGTGCAGGATATAGCAGTGCAGGAGGATCTCTGAGTCTGGGGCCAGCCTGGTCTACGTAGTGACCAGCCAGGACTTTATAGAGAGGCCCTGGAGGGTGGGAGGAGAAATTTTAAGATATTTGATTTCGGTATTAACCAAAGTTGAAGTGAAAATTTGGAAACATGAGTTAAAGAAAATATTTGACTAAAGTTTCATTTCTACCTCTTTCTAAGCTATCCCCTCAGATACTTAAGGCAACAAATGTGACTTACATTTCTATTGTAAAGTTCTGCAAGTACCATATCGAGGTGTAGGTGGACACAACCTCTATGTCCCAAGAACAATGTAAAATGTTCACCGTTTACATTCAAGGTCATTTGGGAGAAGGTTTGGGTGAAGTGAGACTGTGGCTCCTTTAGCCAGGTTATTTCCTGTCCATGTGCCCTTGATGACATTATTCTTAAAAAGCCAAGAATACTTTGATGTAATCACCCATCGCTCTCTATAATAGTGTTTTTAGGCCAAAATTTGGGATTGATAGCCAGCTCTGACTTTTACCATGATGACCCAAAATCTTATATATTCCTAAGAGTCATGTTACCTTTAGTTTTGATGATGTAAACATAAATGATAGGAAAAAAAAAAAAAGAAACAGGCCAGGAATTACATGGTACCCTTCTGTTGCCAGAGTTTTCTCTCCTGATGACATCACTGTACTCTTTTGATGATGGAAGCATTAGAATCTGCTGCCACAGTGGCACCTGAGGTAACACCTTGTTCTTGTGGCTACCATAAAATAGAACTTTGTCTCATCTGAAAACTTCAAAAAAAAATTTTTTTTATTATATTTTGAGAGTCGGAGAGATGGCTCAGTGGTAAGAGCACTGTCTGCTCTTCCAGAGGTCCTGAGTTCAATTCCCAGCAACCACATGGTGGCTTACAACCATCTAATAATGTGATCTGATGCCCTCTTCTGGCCTGCAGGTGTATATGCAGCTAGAGCTCTCATATATATATAAATAAATAAAAATATTTTTAAAATGTGATTTGAGTTTCCTTTGCTATTTTCCTTGCCTTTTTTCATATTTTTATTGGTTATTTGGGAATTTCACATTGTGCACCCCATCACACTCACTCTCCAGTCCTCCCAGGTCCACCTTCCCCCAATTCCTGTGACCTCCCCATCAAAAACCAAACAAAACAAAAAACCCCACAAATCCAATTTGTATTGCCTATACCTCACTGGAAAATGGTCAAACTCCCAGTCACCAGCCCCTTAAAGAAAACTAAATCCTTCCCCACCTTCTTTTTCAACTGTGAGTCTGAAGTCATCAATGTCACTGCAAACATATCGGACATCCACATGATCTCTGGTGTCAGTGCGTGCCACCTACCTCAGCATGGTCTCCCATGGCAATACAGACCACAGACATCAACGCAGCCCTCTGGTAGAGCTCAGGCCACAGACACCATCATAGCTCTTAGTGACAGCACAGGCCAAGGACGTCAGCATGGCCTCTGGAGCAATTCTGGTCAAAGACACCAATATGGTCCCAAGCCACAGACATCAACATAGTGTGTGCTCCTCCAACCCCCTCCCTCAGCAGCACAGACCACAGACATCTACATGGCCTTACTTTGTCAGTGACATGAGCCAAAATCATCACCACGGTCCCTGGCTGCAGTAGGACCATGGACCCAGACACAGCCCTTGTTGGCAGCATGAACCACGGACCTGGGACATCAACATGACCTCATGTGGCTGCAACAGGCCACTCACATCAACATGGCCCTCAGTGGAAACATAGCCATGGACATCAACAGAAGCTTCATGTGGTAGCAGCATAGACCATAGACACCGCATGGCTCTCAGTGGTAACATATGGTTTTAACTCACACTTGTCACTGCCAGACTCTAGTCTGTCTCTCTCTCTCATTGGTCTGGTTCAGGGTTTCTGGTTTGTGGACCATTACAGGGACTCACCTTGGATATCCTGCTGTGGTCCAGAGTCAGGGTGAGCTTCCAGGTAGACAGCATGTCAGGGTGAGTTCTAGGCTGCATCACACCTCCCTGCCCTTGATACTGGCCTCCCTGAGGCTCACAGAATTCTACCTTTGCTCTTACAGCCTGCAGGCGGCACCACAGCTCGCCCCCCTCCCCCATCTCTCAGCAAGGCAAACAGTGAAGTCTGCAGCCAGAGCAGGTCTAAGCTGGGGCCAGTCAGCGGACTTAGGAACAGCCCTATTTAGTGATGACATTTGGTTCCACAGCTCCTAGACAGAGGCTGTAGTGGACTGACGCAAAGCACTGTATCTGGACCCAGATGGCATCAGAGTTGGTCTTCTAATCTTGCTCCAGTTTCTTTATATTTCTTTATGATATTTATTTATAAAAATATATTTTGGATGATGTGTGTGTATGGATGACCGAGACAAATTACAAACATTTTCCCATGCTTTTTAGACATCGTTTTCTCGGGCAGAACTAGTCTCCCCTTATTCCCTTTTAGAATGTTTTCATGGTGCTTATTTTTCAGGACTATAGAAATAATGCATTTTCAGGAACTAAAAGATGATAAATGTAATTACACTAACACACTGAGATAGCCACACATAATTTGAGATAACAAATGCCTTTTTCCCCTGACCTTTAAAACTAATTTTGTTTTTGTTCTTGAAAGAGATGCAAGCATATTTATATGTATGTGCACATGATAAAAAAAATTCTAATATAAAAAAGGAGATCCGAGGCACAATGAGTCTTCTTTTGGCCAGCACCTGACCCTTGTCATTCTTTACTCCTTAGCCCCATCATTAGACGCTGTTATGGGCTTCACGGCAAATATATTTTGAACATATGGCTTTCTTAAAAATACGGGGCTACAAAAATCAGCATATTAAACCCACTCTTACCATTTTTACTTTTTTTCTTTTTTTTTGCATTAGAACATCAATTTATTTTTTTATATATTTTATTAATTTATTCATATTACATCTCAATTGTTATCCATTGTTACTTTTTCGCCCAACCTACTTTGAAGTTCAGTCCATAACACTTCATACAGAAGCATCTCGTTACTTTCTACAAATGAGCTGTATTGTAGTCACAAACATAATTATGCATCGGTTGTCTACTGCCAGACAGTCTGCCTGTGCCTCTGCTGCTCTAGGAAGCGCCACGCCGGGATAAACGTTCTCTATGACGGTGTCGCACCAACCTACCGGGCTCCTTCCTGAGTTCATATGCAAGATAAACTCCTAGAAATGGAATTTCTTGGTCAAGAGGTTAAACCTCAAGCAAATATTATGGAATTGTTCTTTATATTAATCATAGCAATCAACTCATTGTGACTGTGTTAATTTGTGTTTATTATACTGATGGTAAGCATCATCTCATGTTTTGGAGCTGTTGTGTTCTATGTAAACGGACTCTGGCATTTCTTTCTTTTCTATTAGATTTTTGTAACTTTATACTTAACAAGATTCATCTGTCAAAACCATATGGATTTGAAGATTGACAAACAGGTTATTTGAGCAAAATGAAGCTTAAATATGGACTCACACATATAAACAACTTTGACAAGTAATGAAAGTCATTAGAGAAAAAAAATCCTTTTCAAAGGTGTCTCAGGAATGATTATATATCCAGCTGTAAATAGGGCTGATCTGTACTTTCACATCATATACAAAAATTAATTCAGAACATTTCATTAACCTAAATGTAAAAAGTCTAAAACCATTGCAAGACCAAGAAAACACAAGAAAGAAAGGAAAGGAAAGAAGGAAGGAAGATGGAAAGAAGAAAGAAAAAAAAGAAAGGAAGGAAGGATGGAAGACACTGTTGAGAAGGAAACTGAGGATTGAGAGAAAAATCAGTGAAAATTTGTACAAAGGATCTGGGCAGCCACTTCAAAAGGAGCAAAACACAGCACACAAACACACTGAAAAACAAATCAAAATAAAAATTCCTGTGTCCAGAGGGCATTGCTTTTAGGACCGGCTGCCCCACCCCGCACACCTCTGGATGCCAGAATAGATCTGTGGATGTTCCACCATTACCAAAATGGGATTCTGCTTGCTTAAAACTAAAGCACTCCATCTGTCTTAGTCACTGCTCTATTGCTGTGAAGAAACACCACGACCACAAGAACACTTTCAAAGGAAAGCATTTAGCTGTGGCTGGCTTACAGTTTCAGAGGTTCATTATGATCACGGTGGGAAACATGGCAGCATACAGGCAGACATGGTGGGAAACATGGCCGCACACAGGCAGACATGGTGGGAAGCATGGCCGCACACAGGCAGACATGGTGGGAAGCATGGCCGCACACAGGCAGACATGGTGGGAAACATGGCCGCACACAGGCAGACATGGTGGGAAGCATGGCCGCACACAGGCAGACATGGTGGGAAGCATGGCCGCACACAGGCAGACATGGTGGGAAGCATGGCAGCACACAGGCAGACATGGTGGGAAACATGGCCGCACACAGGCAGACATGGTGGGAAGCATGGCCGCACACAGGCAGACATGGTGGGAAACATGGCCGCACACAGGCAGACATGGTGGGAAACATGGCCGCACACAGGCAGACATGGTGGGAAGCATGGCCGCACACAGGCAGACATGGTGGGAAACATGGCCGCACACAGTCAGACATGGTGGGAAGCATGGCCGCACACAGGGAGACATGGTGGGAAGCATGGCCGCACACAGGCAGACATGGTGGGAAGCATGGCCGCACACAGGCAGACATGGTGGGAAGCATGGCCGCACACAGGCAGACATGGTGGGAAGCATGGCCGCACACAGGCAGACATGGTGGGAAGCATGGCCGCACACAGGCAGACATGGTGGGAAGCATGGCCGCACACAGGCAGACATGGTGGGAAGCATGGCCGCACACAGGCAGACATGGTGGGAAGCATGGCCGCACACAGGCAGACATGGTGGGAAGCATGGCCGCACACAGGCAGACATGGTGGGAAGCATGGCAGCACACAGGCAGACATGGTGGGAAGCATGGCAGCACACAGGCAGACATGGTGGGAAGCATGGCCGCACACAGGCAGACATGGTGGGAAGCATGGCCGCACACAGGCAGACATGGTGGGAAGCATGGCCGCACACAGGCAGACATGGTGGGAAGCATGGCAGCACACAGGCAGACATGGTGGGAAACATGGCCGCACACAGGCAGACATGGTGGGAAGCATGGCCGCACACAGGCAGACATGGTGGGAAGCATGGCCGCACACAGGCAGACATGGTGGGAAGCATGGCAGCACACAGGCAGACATGGTGGGAAGCATGGCAGCACACAGGCAGACATGGTGGGAAGCATGGCCGCACACAGGGAGACATGGTGGGAAGCATGGCCACACACAGGCAGACATGGTGGGAAGCATGGCCGCACACAGGGAGACATGGTGGGAAGCATGGCCGCACACAGGCAGACATGGTGGGAAGCATGGCCGCACACAGGCAGACATGGTGGGAAGCATGGCCGCACACAGGCAGACATGGTGGGAAGCATGGCCGCACACAGGCAGACATGGTGGGAAGCATGGCCGCACACAGGCAGACATGGTGCTGAAGAAGAAGCTCAGAGTTTCACATCTGGACCTGAAGGCAGCAGGTAGAGAGGCTCTGGGCTTGGAATGGGATTGTTGAAACCTCAAAGCCCATCCTTAGTGACACACTTCCTCCAACAGTGACTCACTTCCTCCAACAAGGCCACACCTCCTAATCCTTTCAAATAGTGCCACTCCCTGGTGAGTAAGCATTCAAATATATGAGCTCATGGAGGCCAATCTTATTCAAACACCTACATTCCACTCCCTGCCCTCCCCCATAGGCTTAGAGTCATACCATAATGCTTTTAGTACAATTTCAAAGTCCCCATAGTCTATATCAGTCTCAACACTACTGAAACTCATGGCGCTCTCTCTCTCTCTCTCTCTCTCTCTCTCTCTCTCTCTCTCTCTCTCTCTTTCTAAGACAGGGTGTCTCTGTGTAGCTTTGGCTGTCCTGGAACTCTCTTTGTAGACTAGACTGGCCTCACAGAGAACTGCCTGCCTCTGCCTCTGCCTCCTGAGTGCTGGAATTTCATAGAAATCTCTTAAATGTAATCTATATAATCAAAATTAAGAAGCAGGTCACATCCTTCCAACACGCAATGGCATAGGATATACACTACCATCCCAAAAGGGAGGAAAGGAAGCATAATGAAAAAACACTAGACCAAAGCTGGGCAAATTTTAAATTCTGCATCTCCAAGTCTGATGCCAAAGCGCTCTTCAGATCTCTAACTCCTGTTGGCTTTGTTGACTGCAACAAACTTCTGGTTTTTTGTTTTGTTTTGTTTTGTTTTTTTGGTTTTTTTTTAGGCTGGTTCTACAGCTGGTTTGCAGCTCTCCTTGGCAGGTATCCCACAGCTCTGGCATCTCCAACATCTTAGGGTCTCCAGTGAAATCTAGGCTTTTCCATCACAGCTCCACACAATGGTTTCTCTCTGAGCCCCTTGACATATTCCTGACCTCAGCAGCTCTTCTTTGCTGGGGAGGGAGATTCCATATTCCCTTTCTCCCATTCATGACTAAAGCCGGAACCATGTGGCTGAAACTTCTAAGTTCTTCTGCCTGCTGTGGCATCATCTTTCTGTTTTCTATGGTTTTATTTGCTGCTTACCCTTTTTCCCCCTTTTCTTTAATTCCTTTGCCAAGTCGGAAGCCTAGCTGGTTAGTCTCTTGCCCCAAGGCCACCACACCCTTTATTCCATTTGGCATCAGGCTTTTCTTTAAAGTTTATCTCCTTGAGCACCGGACTTAGCTCTTTAGCGCCATTGCTCTTCCTGTTTCTCCTTTTCTCCTCAAACTGTTCAATCTGTGTTTCTCCTTGTCCCATTTGCTTCTTTTCATTGTAGAGCTGCATAAGAGTGACCGCTAGTAACCAGGTGACACAGGCAAAGGTAGGCTGTCTTGAAGTCTCCTCTGCCAAGACCATTAATTTAAAGCTCTTTAATTTAGCCTCAGGCAGACTTTTTTGTTTTTTGTTTGTTTTTCAAGAGAGTTTCTCTGTGTAGCCTTGGCTGTCCTAGACTCACTCTGTAGTCCAGGCTGACCTCAAACTCATAACTATCTGCCAGCCTCCCGAGTACTGGGATTAAAGGTGTGCACTACCAAGCCCAGCCGGCAGACTTTTTAGACAAGGGCAAAAAGCAGCCACATTCTTTGTCAAGATCAGCCTCTAGTCTTCCCCTCTGAAACTTCTTGGCTAGACCTCAACAGTTCAAATTACCCTCAGCATGGTCTTCCATGCTCCTGCTGGTATGGCTTATTAAGCTTTTCTTAAAACGTTCAACTGCTTTCCTAACCTAAAAAATCCTAAAGTCCACATTTCACCAACAACAGCATGGTCAAGCTGTCACAGCAGCAACCTGCTCCCTGGTGTCAACCTCTGGCTTAGTGTGTTGTTGCTGTGAAGAGACACCATGACCATGGCCACTCTTATAAAATAAAGCATTTAATTGGGGTAAGGTTTCAGAGGCAGGAAACATGGCAGCATGCAGGCCGACATGGTGCTGGAGAAGGAGCCGAGAGTTCTATGGAGACCAGCTCTCACCAAGTGGCTCAGGCTAGCCTTGAACAATTCCAACTCCCAAGTTCTGGGATGATAAGAGTGTGAGTCACTGAAGGGAACAGCTCCCCTCCTCAAGAACCTCCATTAGGGTCTCTGTAAATTTCCACTGCTGCAGGCTGTTTCAACTTCCCCTCCCCACCAGTTAGAATGTTAAAAACAATTCCAAGGAAAACCACAGGCTGATAACTGACCCCAGCCACCGCCACCAATAGATTTAAAAGTCAGCCTGACCTATCAATAGCAGCTTGAGGACTCGCTGCTGCTTACACACTGCTCCTTAAGTCTGTCTGTCTGTAAAAGTATAAAAACTGTGCAACTTTGCTATTCGAGGTCGCTTCTCCTTAGGGTACAGGACGACCCCAACCCATTGGAACAATAAAGCCTCTTGTTTTTGTATTGATCCGGTCTCTGTCTCTCATCCGGGGCTTCCAAGAATAGACTCACCAGACTCGAGTCTTACATTTGGTGCATTGGCCGGGAAATGAAGGCCCTATGAGAGGGGAAGACTAAGGTCAGAGGGGAAGCTCAAGCTCACCAGTCAGGTCCCGCGGTTGTCTGTGTTTGTGTTTCACTGTCTTTAAGTGTCTGTGTTGGCCAACATCTCCTGTCTTACTTTTGGTTTCTTCGCAAACAACAGAACTGCTTGGGTTAGAGTCTCGAGCAATGGGGCTGCTTGGGTTAGAGTTCCAAGTGTATAGTCATCCTCAGGACGCTGTGACTGTCAGGGACCTGGAGGATGCTTCAGAGGCAGGTAGCAGGAGGGAACGTGGAGGAATTCCATTTCTCCCAGGTAAGTGGTCAACTGACTCCCGGGGTTGCGGACAGGGTCTGTCTGTTGATCGGGCAGTCACCACTCCGGGTTTTTCCGCCACTGGCAGTGGCAAGTTCTTGTCTCTTTTTGTTTGCGTGTGGACTCGGTTTGTGGTTTGTTTCCTTTTTGTCTTTGTGTGACTCTTATGACTAAGAATCTTTTGCAGGAATTCCAGATCAGGTATGGTTCTCTGTTTCAGGTAGAGGCTAGTTATGGACTAGGCTGCTTTGAGTTTGGTTTCTGGCAGAACCTGACAGAGCCCGCTGACTCTCAAAACAGTTGCTGTTCTGAATTTTGGTACCCGTCTGGTTTTCTCCCTGACCAGTGGCAGTGGCGGACTATCTGTCTGTTGATTGTTTTTCTTTTCGTTGCCCGTGGACCATGACTGATGATATTTTTGGACATGGAATTAGGCGGGTCGCTCCCGCAGCCAGCATGCAGTCTGTGTCCCATTTTTGGTTTTGCTTCGGATTGGGTCTTTGGTGCGCAGTTTCTGTTACTCTTGTCTTTGGTGTTTAAATGTTGTTTTATATTTTATATTCTGGTGGGAGGAAAAAGGGCCAAACTTCATCTGCTGTTAGGTCTAACTCGTTTCAAAGATTCTCAAGAAAAAAAGGCAATAAAAACTGATAGACTAGCTCTGTCCTTGGAGCCAGGCTGGGAGTCTCTTGCTTAGACCAAACTGGCAGGAAGCCCAGGGCTGCCTGAACTCCTAATGAACTCCAGCAAGCTCAGAAGCCTTACCATGGTGAGTGCAGGGTCACTACCCACAACAGGGAGAAATAGGGGGTTGGGCAGTGGGAGCTAATGGGTCTTTATGGGGACTGGGTGGTAAGCAACGACCAGATGAAGCCACTGGTAAGGTCCTTTTCAGTCCTAATCACTCCTTGGATTCCTTAGCAATGGGCTCTGAATAACTTTCACTATTGGGGGCTGTGCATTTTCAACAGGGGCTTGTGTGCAGAAACATCCCGGGCAAGATGCCAAACTCAGATAGTCCTAGTTTCCCTATTATCTTCCACAGGTTCTGCCTTTAGCATTTAATATTTAGCTGTAAAATCTTTTTATGTAATAAAATTATTAAGAACTGTAATGTGCTAACCAGGCAGGCAGCAAGATGCTCCTCCCTTGAAACTACAGCTAGGAAAAAAATTAAGAATTTTGTCTACTTTACTACATATTTGTTTCTTATTGACTTTAAAGGTATAAAATATTATGTTCTATATATAGGTTATAAATTATTGGTTATGGAATATGGTTAAAAATCTTTAATATTTACAACAAATAATTAAGCTTGTAATTTAAGTCTGGCTCCATTCTAAACAGCAAATGAAATGAAACATCTCCAACAGTACTAGACTTATGAAAGATAAAATTTTACCTTTCTAAATTTTGGTTCTTTTCTTTTGCCGTACCAGTACATTTCTGTGTGTACTCAGTTTGTGTTTCTGTTTGCTTGTAACTGTCTCAGTTCTAGAAATGGGCCAGGTCTCAAGCATGATAAAGAGGCCTGTCCCAAGCACGGAAGGCCTCCAGGGGACCCCCCTCCCACAAACATGGGGGCTACTGGATTCTTGCTGGCTGGAAATGCCTGAGCCCTCAGCCAGCAGCAGCACGCCCTGCTCCCCACCTGCTTGTGCTCTCTGGCTTGAACGTGTAGTGCTAGGAAAGACGTGGAAACAGGATTGCTAAGGTCTGCCTACTCTCTCCTTGTCTTGTAAGTTGTCCCACCACTGAGCAAGCACCAAGATGACACTGGAACTGCAGGGTTTTGGTGCCGGCGGCTGTTTGGCCTTGGTGTGCTTATGGTCGTGAGTGATTACCAGGATGGGATTTATTTGGCCTCCTATGTTTGTTTCAAAATTAAACAGAGGTAAATAACTAAATTATTACATATGACTGGGAGATACAAATTGATGGTCAATTTTCAGTTAAGGAAGGTTATATTTTGATTATAGTATACTATGTATCAACTCTTTTAAGATGGTGTATGTAATTCTTAAAAATGGTATATGCCTTCTCAAGGTCTCATTGTACATCCCGGTATTATAGGTGGGGATTGTAAGGAAGAAATCAGAATCATAATGTGTGTAAAGCAGGAGATGCAAATTAATGCAGGGGACAGAATTGCTCAGCTGGTATGGTTTCCTTAAATTAAGGTTAAAGCCGCTCCAGTAGAAAGAACAGGTGCATTTGGGAGTACAGGAAAATGTGTATTCTGGCAAACAATGGTATATATTCGCTTATAAGTAAACATGCCAACATAGATGTCCTCTGAGAAACTCCACCCAGCAGGGCATTGGGACAGATACTGGGAATCACAGCTCTGGGCAAAGAGATGGAGGAGAAGCCCATGGCCGGCATGCATGGAGAGCTGGCCTAGATGAAGAACAGCAGCAAGTGTTTGAGATTATGGATGGGAGGTAGCTTGATGATAGAAATCATTAAAAACAGATGGCATGGGGTTGGGACAGGGATCCCATACCTGCCCCATTGTGGAAAGTAGTTTAGAGGATTAATAGCTGCCCTGTCCCAGGTTAGCTAAGACTATTTTAAAATATAACGGGTGTCTGTGTCTTGATTTTTTGCTATGGGGTTAAAAAGCACAGCTGTAATAATAATTATAGGCCTAACAGTTAACATTCTTAAGCTGTGCTGGTACTTTAACCTCAACAGGTATGCAAAATTAAGAGCTACTATCACAAACTGTTTAGGATAATCACAATTTATGGTTTTATTAGGTGGTAGTTGTTTTCTAAATTAATCAGTCAATGTAAACAATCCAGATATGCTAAAAATAGATTATCTTATAGGCAGAAACTTATCTGCAGATTATAAGTCATAACATCCAGTCTTATATTTATGGGATGTATTTTACAACAGACAGCTAAAGACAGACAAAGATTCAGCTCTGGCCCTCAAGATTGTCAGAAACCTGATGAATATGGCATTAAATGTATTTAAAGTATTTAGGACAGAGATTTCCCCTAGCAGTTCCTTCCTAAGGTCTCTGAGAGGATTTTTGGCATGGCAGATGACTACAACGCTGGATTACAGTATTCTAACCACTGGGCAAAACTGCCCCAATGCTTCGCCTGCTGCTAGGCCCAGCATGTACTGTGGACAACTAGCTGGACCTCTGGAGAGTTATTGTCTCATGTTGCTGAAAACAAGGTGAGGTCAGTCTCTCATGTTCTTCTTCCATGGAAACAGCCTCTCGTCTTCTGTGCCTGATGGCCAGACTGCCTTTGCCCATGATACCAGGAAACCACATCAGCCTGGGTGAGGCAACTGTCTAGTGGTTGACTGGCTAGTCATCAGTGTCATTTTAATTGATATATAGATTCATTTAAGTTACAATTTTTCCTTCTCAAGTCTCTGATCACATCGATGGCTAAGTTAATGGTAGCTTGACAACTAGAGAACAATTAGAGCCACTGTTAACTAGTTAAAACTACCAGATATTAGGTGTCTTTTCTTATTTAAAAAGACAACAACAACAACAACAACAACAACAAAAAGAAGACAGACAAGCTTGCCAGGCTCACATGCTTCATGTTAAAAGGTAAATGGATTCTAATGTAACTTTTTACTAATCCTTCATTTGGATGACTGCTCCTAGTAATCAATTGTGTGTGTCTCTTAATGAGTAACTGGAAAAAAATAATGTAAAGTTTATATAAGGACTGAGAATATAAAAATCTAAGTTAGGAGGATCTAAAATATTAAAAGAACCAAAACGTATTTTATACATACTAGAAGGTCTAAGAAAATATTTAAAACTTGATAAAAAAATTTTGGGGGGTCTAAGAAAATGTTTAAATGATAAGTGCAAGTGATAAAGATTAAAGGACATTGAGAAAAGTTTTAAGGTTCATAAATACACGTTGTAGAGCTACAAAGATAACTTACGGCATATAAAAATGAGATCAAGAGTTCTGATAAGCCGATGAAGCACTGACAGCTTATTAATCAGTCACAAGCTCAAGATTCTAATTTCCCTTTGGTTGTCTTCTGAATATAGACTTAAGGGTGCTTGTCATTGTGCTAAAAACAAGTCTGTCCAATCTGTATATCAAGGCTATTGGAACTGAGAAAAAAATTATTCATGCTTTTACTGGGTCTCAAATGTATGAGTCTACTGTTGCTGTCTTTCGCACTTGTAATTTTTTTGCATTATATTTTTTTATTAATTAATTCATATTACATCTCAAGTGTTATCCCATCCTGTGTAACATCCCATTCCTCCCTCCCTCCTGTTTTCACCCTATTCCCCTCCCCTATGACTGTGACTGAGGGGGACCTCCTCTCCCTGTATATGCTCATAGGGTATCACGTCTCTTCTTGGTAGCCTGCTCTCCTTCCTCTGAGTGCCACCGGGCCTCCCCACCCAGGTCAAACATGGGGCACCAGAGTTTGTGTGAAAGTCAGTCCCCACTCTCCACTTAACTGTGGAGAATGTCCTGTCCATTGGCTAGATCTGGGTAGGGATTTGATGTTGACTGCACTTATTGTCCTTGGCTGGTGCCATAGTTTGAGGAGAAACCCTGGGCCTAGATCCAGCCATCATAGTGTTCTTCTTGTAGGTTTCTAGGACCCTCTGGATCCTTCCATTTCCCCATTATCCCCTACTTCTCTCACCTAGAGTCCCAATAGGATGTTCTCACCTCTATCCCACTTTCCTGGTAAGTGAAGACTTTCATGGGACATGCCCCTTGGGCTAATATGCAGATATAAGTGCGTGTATACTGTTTGACTCTTTCTGCTTCTGGGTTAACTCACTCATTATGATCATTTCTAGTTCAATCCATTTGTCCACAAATTTCGGGAATTCCTTGTTTTTAATAGCTGAGTAGTATTCCATAGTGTAAATGTACCACAGTTTCTTTATCCATTCTTCTACTGAGGGACACTTAGGCTGTTTCCAGGTTCTGGCTATTATGAATAAGGCCGCTATGAACATGATTGGGCATATGTCCTTGTACAATTGTAATATTAATGTGCTTCCTTTTGTAAGCTAAAATTCATATAAACTTCAAGAAAATCAAAAAGTCATAAGAACTGAAACCACCTGCCACAGATCAAATGAACTCCAGATAAGTATATGTACCTTTTTCTGAAAACGGACATTTTCCCTGGTCTTGGGATTCTACACCTTCCCCAGTTCCTAGAAATTTTTAATTCTGTTCCAAGTTTATATTTGTCTCAGCAGATTTTTACCTGGCTAACAGACTCCATCCAGAGATCACCTGTAGATTACAAGCTGCTGGGATCTGGACCTGCTAGAAGCTGATATTAACCAGCCTTGCAGATACGACCGCTCCCTGTCTCTTCAACTAGATTGGCTAAGCAGATGCTTCTGATAAGCGCCCCATTGCCTAGCCTTTGACTAGCTTTTCAGCCTTTCTGGGTCTTCCTAGATAACAACATCCTAATGTCAGCTTGAAGAAGCTACAGAAGAGACTACAGCGCCCATCTTCCCACTTTATAGGCTGAAATGCTAAGTCAAGGGCGACTCTCTGGCACGAGGGACAAATGGCTATAAGATAATAGACCCTTAGTTCTGTTTCTCCAAGCCATGCTTTGTACCCCTTATATGATAGACTTTATGTTTATCCAGACCTGCTTCAAGATTGGAACAGTTACAAGAAGAAGGGGGGAAATAAAGGAATCCGGCCCCCTACTGGAGAACCTCCATTAAGGTTTCTAAATTTCCACTGCTGCAGGCTGTTTCAACTTCCCCTCCCTACCAGTAAGTAGAATGTTAAAAACAATTCCAGGAAAAAACCACACTAATAACTGACCCCGACCACCCACCCCCAGGGCAAAAAGCCCCAGAGCAAGTCCCTGTCTTAGAGATTTAGAAATGCACTCTTTAGACTAGCCAATAGATTTTTAAAAAAGATTTATTTACTTATTCACTTACTTACTTATTGTATATGAGTGCTTTATCTGCAGAAGAGGGCACCAGATCCCATTGTAGATGGCTGATGAGCCACCATGTGGTTGCTGGGAACTGAACTCAGGACCTCTGTAAGAGCAGGCAGTGCTCTTAACCTCTGAGCCATCTCTCCAGCCCCCTAGCCAATAGATTTAAAAGTCAACCTGACCTATCAATAACAACGTGATGACTCGCTGATGCTTACACACTGCTGCTTAAGTCTGTCTGTCTGTAAAAGTATAAAAACTGTGCAACTTTGCTGTTCAGGAGTCGCTTCTCCTTAGGGTGCAGGACAACCCCAATGCATTGGAACAATAAAGCCCCTTGTTTTTGCATTGATCCAGTCTCCGTCGCTCATCTGGGGCTTCCAAGAATAGACTCTCCCGACTAGAGCCTTACAGTCACCATGCCTAATGTGTTGGCTGGTTTTGTGTCAACTTTACACGAGCTACAGTCACTTGGGAAGATGGAAGCTCAACTAAGAAAATGCCTTAGCCAAAACCACCTGTGAGCAAGCAAGCCTGTGGGGCAGTTTCTTGGCGGATGGTTGATATGGAATGGCTCAGTCCACTGTGGGTAGGTACCCCTCCTGGGCTGGTGGCCCTGAGTGGTATAAGAAAGCAAGCTGAGCAATCCATAGAGAGCAAGCCACTAAACATCACTCCTCCATGGCCTGTGCTCCAGTTCCTGCCTACCTTGAGTTCATGCCATGACCTCCGCCAATGATGCGTGACATGGAACTATAAGATGAAATAAACCTTTCTCTCTCCAAGTTGTTTTGGCCATGGTGTTTGTCACAGCAATAGAAACCCCAACTGAAGTCTAAGACATTACATCTCAATGTTTCTGCTTCGCGAAGGCTCCAGTTGGCCCGCTCTGGTGGAGGTGGGCATCTATGCTGCAGGTGGCTGCGTCTGTATATGGCAGTCACTTATGCTATCAGCAAGCACGGGTAAAGGACCTGTGAATTGCTGCAGGATATTTGATCCCATTCTGATCCCCGAGATTGAGCTGTAAATCCCTGTTTCTTGTGGTTGAGCCCTAACATATCTTTAATCCAAGAACTTTCAGTTCATTATAAGCAGGTGATTAAGGTGTGGCTCAGCCAGCCTTACACACACCTTTAAGCGAAGAGCTATCTGTACACAGGATTTAGTAAAATTAGCCCTAGGTTAAAAAGTGGAGCAAGAAACCAGCTGACAGGGATTAAAGCATAGGACAGACTTTGAGTTGAGGAGTATTTAAGACAGCATGGAGAAGGAGAAGGGGGCCTTTGGTACTTCGCTGGGCTTGGAATTTTAGCTTGAGCTTTTTAAGCTCTTGAACTCATTGGCCTTTGGTTTTTTGGGGGGGCTTTGAGCTAGCAAGCCTTTGGCCTTGGGTTTGTTTTTTTGGACTTCTCCTCCCGGGCTGTCAGTTGAGCTAGTGAGCCTTTTGGGACATGAGCTGAGTAGGAAGGTCAACTGGGTGCTTTCTCTGCCTCTCTGAGCTAGCAGGTTTTTAATCCACAACATCTGGCTCCTGTGTTTTTATTGGTAAAATAGAAAAATCTGGGATTTTTCAATTAAAACTACAGTGGATGGGCAATAACAATGTCTCTGGATGAACCTGGCCGCAGGATGTGATGGTTACAGTGCCACACAGGGTTAGGATGTGAGTGCGTGCAGAGACCACCCCTGCAAGATTCTCTAGTGCACTTATCCCTCCATCGTCCTGACTAGGAAGATTCTCAGTGGTCCATCCCGCATTGCTCTGGATCACCATGTAACTAGACGGCACACAAATTGCTCGCCCCTAACTAACAGTGGCTGTGTAAGAGGACCCAAAATTTTCTCCTGCGTGTGCAAGGTCATTGATACTCAATAATTAAATCCTTTCAAAATTATCTGTCCATAAACAGTTCTCTCTTTAAGTGAAGTCTGAACGTTTCAGTGCCCTGACAGATTGAGGCACCGATGCCAGAAGTGGAGGCATAGACAACGTAGAGATAGAATTGCTTGCCAGGCCTGGCTTACATCTAGACGTAACTAAAATACAATGTCAGCACTCAGGAATAGGCATTTAGCACCCTGTGGAATATAGCAGAAAGGAGCTGATTAGATTAGCTCTGAGACAGGGGGGCCTACACAAACTACTGTACCAACCAAGGACAGTGCATGCAGTAAACCTAGACCCCCCCTATTCAGATCTAGCCAATGGACAGCGCGTACATTCTCCACAGTTGTGTGGAGAGTGGGGACTGACTCTGTCATGAACTCTGGCGCCCCCTATTTGACTACTTCCCCTTGGTGGGGAGGCCTGGTGGCACTCAGAGGAAGGGGAAGCAGGCATTCCGGATGAGACCTGATAGGCTGTGATCACATGGTAGGGGAGGAGGTCCCCTTCTGTCACAGACCTAGGAGAGAGGAATGGGGTGAAAGAGGGAGGGAGGGGGGAATGGGAGGATACAATGAGGGATAACAATCAAGACATAATCTGAATAAATTGTTTTTTAAAACTTAGCTCTAAGAAGCTATATGTGGTAGCGCATACCTGTAATCCAATCCCAGCACTTGCAAGGTTGAGGCAGAAGGGTTGCTGCAGTAATTTAAGGCAAGCCTGGACTACAATTATGAATTGTAGGCTAGTCTGGCTACAGAGTAAGTCTCTGTCTTTAAAAAAAAAAAAAGACATCTTTGAAATCACAGAATAAATTGCAATTGGAAGCCAAAGATCTTGAGAGTAATTTGGGCTCCCACAGTGAAAATGCACAGTAGTGATGAGGACATACTGATGACGGTGACAGTCACTCTTCCTGTGACATTTTGCATGTGCCAGGCACTGCTCTCAGCACTCTCTATAATGAAATAAATATTATAAAGAAAGCAAGGAGCAGGGCTGGAGCACTTGTTTTCCTAGAGGACCTGGAGGGCATGGTAGCTACCAACTGACTGGAATTCCACTTCCAGAGGATCCAACAGCCTCTTCTGGCCTCTTTTGGCACTCAATGAACATGGTGCACATACGTACATGCAGGCAAAATGCCTATGTACATAAAACAAGAACAAATCTTTTAAAAAAGGTAAACAGATAGGCTGGCAGTTTAAACGGTATGCTATACTGGAACGCTTAAAGAAAAACTCAAATCTGAAATCAAGTCTTCCTTGTGAGTCTAGCTTGCACTGGGCAGCTTTGGTCCTTAGGACAGTGAGTTATCACTGGTGGCCCTGCATTCTGACCCTTTTGTGCCTCTTAAATTTGTGGTCCACCATAGCATCAGTGTCTTTGATATTATTGCAGTAATTTCATCATCTTTGTAATCAATCGTAGCCTAGAAACTCCTTGTTTTAAAGACCCAGATGCCGTGATTAGCTCCTAATACACTAAATAAACAATACAAAATTTAAAAATAAAGGCAGGCTGCAGGGGCTATCCTCTCTCACCTCTGTTCTCTCCTTGCCCCCCTCTCCGTGTTCGCTGAAAAGCCAGAGGGCAAGGCCGACAGCAACATCTTCATGCCTTCTTCCTATTGTAACCCCTCCTTCATGCAAGCAAGGTCAGCCTCAGTCACACCCAGCAGAGGCCATGTAATGGCGGCCACAGCTGTTTATCCTCTCATCCCATATGTGCTATTTTGATATATTCTTTAGATCATCAGCCACTTTAGGGGCATCCCCGTATTCTCATAGCCAGCCCCCTTCATCAAGAAGCCATGCCATCTGCATCACATAAAGATGTTCACTCTGGAATCTCTCCCCAGAGTCATGGGCACTCCTCCTCTGTCTCAGCTGTATATCTTATTATCTACAGTAGGGGACAGCAAAAAGGCAGATCACCATATACTGCCTACCACATGGAAGTTGGATATATATATATATATATATATATATATATATATATATATATATATATATATATATATATATCAGAATAGTCCCTGAAGACACTCCACTCTCAGATGGCTCAGCCTCAGCTGCATGTATTAGCCGCCATAACAGAAGCCACACAACTGCCCCTCCAAGGCCCATCCTTGGTTCTGTTGTATCTCTGTCACAGAACCAAGTATTATATGACTTTTCCTACAAAATCTGTGTGTATGCGTCCCAGATAAAGGAGGCAAGAACAGACCAAAGAAATGTCTTTCTTAGTGAGTCGAAGAGTTTATTGTTGTTACTTATAGATGTGTGGGTAACTTACACTGACAAAAAGCCTCTTTTATTTTCAGCAATCATTAACCATTTATGTACCTTCAGGGAGGCTGGGGGCGCCTCATGACTCTAGGGCAGCCTTCCTTCCTCCTAAGAGGGAGTGTTGATGGGCCCTATTTTGTGAGGGTCTCAAAAATGACCATAGCTTCTCTGATTCAAGATAGCAATGACAAGCCAAGCATGGTGGCGCACGCCTTTAATCCCAGCACTCAGGAGGCAGAGGTAGGTGGATCACTGTGAGTTCGAGGCCAGCCTGGTCTACAAAGCGAGACCAGGACAGCCAAGGCTAACACAGAGAGATTCTGTCTCCAAAAGCCAACCCACCAACCAACCAAACAAGATAGCAATGACTACATTCAAACTGAAGAAAGTAACCCCAAGACATTCAGCTCTCATCACCTGGCATAGATAAGGTTTCCTTTTCTACTTCCGGAATCTATTCTCTCTGTGAGCTACCATTATATTTGCAACAGTCTCGTGCAAGATGTGAAATTCCCACCTGCCTATCTGCTTTCAGCGAACTCGCTGTGACCTGCAGCTCCTTTATTGCATCATTCGGAATGAACCGGAGGATGAGTTCTCCGCTGCTGGGCTTGCCACTTGGTAACGACTTGTTTATTGTTAAAACGTGCCAGGTGCTAGTTTTCCAAGGAAATTGATCCTCTTCAATTCAGAAACTCAAGGAAGGGCTAGAAACTTACACCGACCTTCTAAGAAGTTCATAATACTTAACCTCCCAAGAGAGTTTAACAGTCTGAATATCAGGAGTCTTATCCTGACGGGAATCCCAGCAGAACTCTGGCGACAAGAGTTTAGTGGGTCTATGGAGAAAGAAATACTTGTTTAAATGGCTCTCATCATGCCAAACAGCTTCAACGTTTTTTCTCTTGTCATTCATAATTCCTTCCGCACACTCCTTGGTAATCTTGAGGACCTCTGCGGGCGTACCTCCAAAAACAGCGGCATGGTAATAAAAATCCCCTTTGCCCTCTGGTATGTACGCCTCTGAGGATTCATTTCTCTCATAAGGTACAGTGTTTGGACTTTCCTTATACCAATAGGCATGTAACTGGGCTACAGAGTCTCCCAGAGTCTCCAAACCATAGTTGGCTTTGAATACTTGATCCACATCCATGCAGAAGACATAGTCGACCTCGTACCGTATGTGATCCACGATGTGCTCGCTGATGATCTTCATGCGCATCATGCTGATGTCTTGCCACCTCCTCTCTTGTTTAATTTTAAAAATCTTCACTGTCCGGTAGCGATTCAGATTTATCCATGGCACATAGTAGAAATCATCCAACATGATATAAATGATGACCCTCTGGTTGACCATGAAAAACGTGTTAGCAGAATTCAGGAAGTTACCCAAGTAGAGCCACAGGTACCTGCAAAATAAATAGGCAGCGGCTGAGTTCCAGCGTCCAGGTTCAGGGGAACACACACAGTCTCAACCGCCTGGGTATGGCTTCTCCGGCAACGCAACTCCGCAAGCAGAGAGCCGCTGTTGTCCTTGAGCAGAGCGGGAGAAAGTGAAGCCATCTACTCTCTTTTCCTTAGCAGGGTCTACAGATCGTGGAATGGAAAAGGGGCTCTTCGGGAAAAGGAATGGAAATTAGTGAGGTAAGGAGGCTCGTTTTTGAGCCCTGTGCAAAATGGAAGCCGGAGTTCGCGGTTGTCCAGGCAACCCAGGAGGAAAGGCAAGGGGCCTCTGTACAGGCTTCGGCTGCTGTTTGTGCGTTTTGGTGTAGTGGCTGGTACGGTTGCTTGAGTTGTTTTGTATTGTGAGCCTTATGATGGTAGCAGAACCGCTGGGCTGGAGATCCACATCTCCTCCTTGGAACCCAGTAAGAGATTCTCGGGGTAATGGATAGACTCAGGTGAAGTTTGAAAGAGGAAAGGGCGCGACTTCAATAGCGCTTATGTAATCCTTAGTGATAAGTCCTGGACGTTGACCTACATTTTGAGAAACAGGCTAATGATAAATCATAACTACTGGTCAGGAGAAAATGCTGTAATTCATCAAATCAAGTATTACTTGTGAATGATGCAAAGTTATCACTGAAGTCCTGGCTCTGAGCTGGATGCTGTCACTCGAATCCAAGGAAGTGAACGTTGCCGACATTTCTTTTTGTGGCATGTTTCAGAAATCTTTGTCTCCCTAGTGAAAATATTCTCTCACATCTTGTATTAGCTTTATTCTTTTGCCATTTGCCCATTATCTGTCTGCATTAAGTTTTACACATGAAATGGTACAGAACGTTTTTTAAAAAAGGGGGTCTGTTTAATTAATCATTAAAAAATTTGACATGGAACACATGAATTAAGAAGAAGTTGTAGTGGCCCAGTCTCATAAGTAACTACACACTGAAAGTGGAGTCACACAATTAGTGACAGTCTTGAGGTCACGTGTACATGATGTCGGCCCCGTCTCCCTGGGATCTTGGCCAGTGTGTTTTTTGATATCACTGCCTCATAGGAACCTCAAAAAAATTGTGTTTTTTTTTTCAGCAACCAAACTGTCTTTGTCATTTACGCCTACAGCCATATTAATTTTACCCCAGACACATCTTGTCCTCTCATATGTATATCTCCTCTCTTTGTATAACAAGTGGTTTTCAGTAAGGCAGGACTTTCTATTTTTTGAATGTTACTAAATTTACAGAACAGGTTCCCTGTGATACTAGAGCGCTCCCATGCATATGTCATCCAGCCACTGCCGGCATCCTCTGGAGGCAATGTGCTTTTGTCAAAGTGTGGAGACCGTAGGCTGTCACGTGCTACTAGCTAAACTAGAGATTTCATTTCGGTTTATCTCGAGTCACCTCAGTTGCCATGACTCAGCCCAGGATACACAATGGGCTTCGTCCTGGCTGACGCTTGCTCCCTTCCAGCCTGCATCAGCGTCTCTGTGACTCATGACACTGGCGGTTCTGAAGGGTCCTTATCAGGATGTTTCCTAATCTGTTTCTTTTTTTTTTTTTTTTTTTTCAGAGTTTGTCGATTTGATTGACCTTTTGTAAAGGATCAATTTTGGTTTTAATTTTATTTATCTTCACCCCAATGTTTTATTCATCTTGTTTGTCTTAGGTTGTTTGCTCTCCTCTATCCAGTCCCTTAAGATGAAGGTTAGGGTATGTATTCCTATCCACATGTGTGTGTGCATGTGTGCTATGTACATGAGGTGTGTGTGTGTGTGTGTGCATACGCGGTATGTATGTGCGCATGTGTGGTATGTATGTGTGCATATGTGGCGTATATGTGCACATGTGTGGCTCCAGAGTTCAAGCCCAAAGACTCACAAGAAGTAGAGAATCCCTCTTTTTTTTTTAAAACCTGAGATAGACTCACATGTAACCCAGGCTAGCCTCAAACTTGCTGTATAGCCAAGGATGACCTTGAACTTCGAATCTGTCTGTCTCCACATCCTCAGTACTGGGATGACAGCTGTGAGCCACCAGTGACCTGTTCCTGAAGTGCTGGAGGTCACCTAGGGCCTTGTGCCCTCCAGGTAAGCACACTGCTACCTGAGCAGCATCTCCAGTCTTGACCTATTGGGTGTTTAAGAGGGTGTCATTCGGGGCTGGAGAGATGGCTCAGCGGTTGAGAGCACTGAGTGCTCTTCCAAAGGACCCAGGTTCAATTCCCAGCACCCACATGGCAACTCACAACTGCCTGTAACACCAAGATCTGACGCCCTCACACAGACATACACGCAGGCAAAACACCAATGCACATAAAATAAAAATAAATAAAAATAATAAAAAAAAAGAATGTGCCATTCAGGTGAGTGAGTAAAGAAATGTAGTAAAGTTGGATATAGTGGTGCACACTTGAGACGATTTGGAAAGAACAGAAGGGCTAATGGGAGGAGAGAGGGGGAAAGAGGAGGGACAGTGGAGAGGAAAGATAAGTATGGCGTGTTTTATTTCACGCGCAGAATTAGAGTATAGTGGGGTAGGATGGCAAAATAGAATAATGAGATGTAACTATGAGCATAGGACAGTGTGGCGTACGTGTGTGAAAATGTCACAGCGAAATCCGTATTTTGTATGCTAAGTTTAAAAAAAAAAAGTTGTCCTGTTCAAAACAATGGTCACGTTTTCCTCGTTTTACCCTATAATTGATTTTTCTAATATTTATTTTAAATATGACCATAGAAGACATTTAGTTCAATTTCGGCTTTATCGTTTATCTCAACTCTTGTGACCTAAGCGTGGTCTACCACAGAGAATGATCCAGGCACATGGCGAGAACGTCTGGTGGGTGGACTGTGTGCTATGTGTGTTTCTGCGATGTTAAATGTGTACACCGGGAAAGCGCTGTATGAAGGCAGAGGGAGGCACCGCTAGTCACAGCACCGGTGAGAACCCTGCTGACGGGCCGTCTCCCATGCGCAGCCCTGACAGGGCCGAGTGGCGCAGCTCAGCAGCACAGCTCAGCGGCTACCTCTGCGCTCCCCTGGCAGCATCCAACTCTCCTCACATTTTGGATATTTGGAACACACTCTGAAGTCTGCAGATTGCATACATGTGCCCAACGTGATGTCTCCCTACACTTGGTTCACATTTTGTATCTGGCGAATAGTCTTCAAAGTTTCCTGTTTGATTTGCGATATGTCCTGATTGTACTGAACTCAGTGGTTTCTATCTCTTTTTTTGGGTCAATGTTCATTGTCTGCGGCATTTTAGAGGACAGAAAATCAGTGCAGTGTCCACCCCCTCTATCTTTAGGTGGAAATATTTTCCATTTGTTTCTCTTTTTGAATAGCTGACTTTTATGGTTTTGGCTTTCTATCCAATTAGGAATTCAGCATAGATTTACTATGGTTTTAAAAGTACTGGCTGATTTTTTTTTTTTTGGTTTTTTTTTTTTTTTTTTTTTTTTTGGTTTTTCGAGACAGGGTTTCTCTGTGTAGCCTTGGCCATCCTGGACTCACTTTGTAGACCAGGCTGGCCTCGAACTCACAGTGATCCGCCTGCCTCTGCCTCCCGAGTGCTAGGATTAAAGGCGTGCGCCACCACACCCAGCTCTGGCTGATTTTTATATGCTTGCTTTTTAAAAAAAAAATATTTGCTTGTTTATTTATTTATTTATTTAGTATTCTGTCTGCATGCCTGAAGAGGGCACCAGATCTCATGTGTAGATGGTTGTGAGGCACCCATGGTTGCTGGGAATTGAACTCAGGACCTTTGAAAGAGCAGCCAGTGCTCTTAACCTCTGAGACATCTCTCCAGTCCTGTATGCTCATTTCTTAACATTATGATTAATGGTCAGAAAATGTAGCGCATAAAAATCCTGCTGCATATAATTGCAGCTACCTTATTTTGTTATGTTCCTCTGACAGCCAATATGTATAGCTTAGTGGGATTTTTCTAAAAGCAGTTACTTATCACTTGGGGGGGCATGCATAGGAGGTAGAAAAATACCGGATTAAATACAGAAGTAATGAAGAGTGGTATACACTGTATTGATATGGTTAGGGAAAGACCCATGAAACGAAGTTAGTATTGGGGGGAAGACTGTGAAAATCAAATTATAGAATGACACTGAGAAACTGGGAGGTTTTTGTGGGCACCAAACGGGTGTTGCTACCTTGAATTATGGCAAGAAGCGGCTTAGGAAGAACAATTATAAAGCAGACTTGGTAGATTATCTATTTTCTGCAATGAAAAGCCCGAACTTAAAAGACACTCGACACCATTACCTACCTCCCCAGTGCAAACACAATCAACCCCACGGTAACGCGATGCCTTTCATAATACTTTGCCAAGACTGATGCGTTGTAAGTATCGCTCCACACAATTGGGGCCGACCAGCTAGTAGATCTCAGGCGCACGTGTGTTGAATCTGCTGCGTATCTGTAAGAAAGACAGAATTTTAAAGTAAAATGCATTATCCTACGCCATCAGGAGAAATGCCGCTGACGGGTCAAGCCTTGTCTTAAGGCAGCGTCCCATTACAGCCAACCCAAAGTCTTGACAGTTCTGCTAACCTAGGGAACCGTCGTATCAGAAAGGACCGTATCGAACAGTCGGGAAGGTGAGACAACTGTGAGTTCAAGGTCAGTGTAGACTAGGTTTTCTCAAGGAAATAAAGCCGAGCGTAGTGGCGCACGCCTTTAAATCCCACAGAGGCAGGCAGATCGCTGTGAGTTCGAGGCCAGCCTGGTCTATAAAGTGAGTCCAGGGCAGCCAAGGCTACACAGAGAAACCCTGTCTTGAAAAAAAAAAAAAACCAAAAGAGAGAGAGAGAGAGAGATAAGAAAGAAGCCAGCAAACAAATGTATGTCAATGAAAAAAAGGAAAGAAAGAAAAGAAAGGAGTAGAGCGATAGTTCAGCCATTAGGAGTGTACACTGCTCTTGCAGAGGACCGCCACTTAGTTTCCAGTACTAGGATGGATGTCTCACAGCCTTCACAACTCCAGCTCCAAGGGATCCAGCGCCCTCTTCAGGCCTTAATGGTTCCTGCACTCACATGTACAATTTGCATATAATTAAAAATTATATATATAATATATTCCATATATGTTAGGAAAGAATATTATATATTATAATTTACAAATATGTACATATATGTAAAAAATACAAAGTGTTTTCATTTCTTTCATTTTTAATTACTTCATTATCATTCTCCCCTTTATAGCCTCCCGGATTCCTCTTCTCACTTTCTCTAAATCATGGCCTCTTTTGCTATTAATTGTTTTTGCATACATATAAGTATCAAGATGCTTATATGTATTCATAACTACACAAATGTAACTTAATAATATATATATATATATATATATATATATATATATATATATATATATATTAGGGAAGAAGGCGGCAGGCCAGTCCGTTACATAAGTAGGCTCCTACAGGTAAGTAGAAAACATGGACGAAAAGCCAGGGAATGCTCATGCGCAGATTTACCCCCATCCTCAGGGTCAGAGCTGCATCTAAGCCCTTTTCCCTGGGGATGAAATCTTCCTCAGACTTAGAGCAGAATTTCCTGGTGACCCTAATCCTCTTCCTTGTTGGAGTACATGGCTTGGAGTACAAAGTCTTTGGACACATCAGGTTTCTTGTGCTCAGAACAAGGAACCCAGTATAAATAGCAACAGAGCCTTGGGCCTGAAAAAGGCCACTATTACTAATGATCATATTTTGGGTGACAACAGCTTGGTGTTTTCCTGGCTTTACATTTCAGGAGACTTGTACTCTGGAAGGACAGCAGCACGCAGGGAAGTGAGGAGTAACCAACCCAGGAGGCCTTCTATATGGTAGTTTCCCTTCTTGATGTAAAATTTGCATCTTTAATTTTTTTTAATTTTTTTTTTTAGTTAGACCTCTTAGAAGCTTAGGAAGCAGGATTAACGATCACAAATAGGCATATTACTCTATGTATAAGTGTGTTTCATATATACAGTAGCAAATATGTTTGTTTCAGTTGATGCAAACAGTTATTGGTCAAGTTTTAAATAGCAGGGTTGCCCAAAGTTGGGACTAGGGAGACGACGGCTCAGTGGTTAAGAGCACTTGAAGCTCCAGCCGAAGGGTCCAGTTCAGTTCCCAGCGCCCACATCGGTGTCACACAGCCATCTTTGACTCCAGTTCCTCAAGATTCAGTGCCCTCTTCTGGCCTCCTTGGCACCATGCATGCATGCACACACTCCCGACGGTGTCGCTGGTACCATCTGTCAGCATTCATGTAATTAACCCCACAGAGGGAGGAGCTGCATTCTTCTTACGTGGCATTAAACCAGGTTGGTAGCTGTAGTTCTGGCTGGTTTTTCAGAGACCTAAAAGAAAGACATAAGAAGATAGAAAATTCACAGTGAGCAATACTGATGAAAGCCGATGGTGAGAGCAAGGAAACGGCTACCCAGCAGCCTTCACGGCGTTTGTAGTTCCCTCACAGAGTCACCTGCTTCCGAGAGAATTGAAAGCTCCTGAGACTTTCCTGCCATCTCAATCTCCCTTCCAAATGTACTGTGGATTCTTTGGTGTTTTGTTCGAGACAGGGGCTTTCCATGTAGCTCTGGCTAGCCTCGAACTCACAGAAATCTGGCTGCCTCAGCCTTGCCCTAGCTGTGTTTTTGTTTTGCTGTGTTTGTTGTAACAGTGGAAAGAGATGCTATTTTCTTTGCTAGGTGAGCATTAAATATCTTATTTGCCGAGGAGTCTTCATATGAGCTGTGGCAACAGCTTTTATGGGGGTTTCTCTGACACCCGTTTCTCCGCATTTTCTTAGCACTCTCCAGTGGCTAAACTCCCCAGGTTTTTTTCATACGATTTGGACTTCCCCAGGAATCCTTGAATATTCTACTGCTTTCTGCAGGTCTTGGGGTTTTAGATGCCACCGGGTGAAGGTGGTTAGTGCTGAAGTCATCATCTCACCTCCAAGTCCCTCCTCTCGTAGCTGCGTGCACTGACAAGGCACAGCAGTAGCCGCTCTCCCCTCGGGAGCCCCCTGGAAGCTCGGCATCAAACCCTATGGGCTTCAAAATGTCTCTCAAGTCTACTGCCTAACTCCACCCCCTGCTTCAAGCTGCCAGCATCTCTTTCTGGGTCATGGCGGCAGGTTCCTAATTGACCTCACTGTGTGTCTGTGCATGCATATGTGCGTGTGTGTGTGTGTGTGTGTGTGTGTGTGTGTGTGTGTCTGTGTGTGTGTGTGTGTGTGTGTGTCTGTCTGTCTGTCTGTCTGTCTGTCTGTCTGTCTGTGCACGCGTGTTTGGTTTAGTGCTGGGGAGTGTTCCCACGGCTGCATGCTTACTAAATAAGCACTCCCACTTGAGCTAGATCCCCAACCTGGAAGACTTAAAAGTCTTCATAGGATGAAAAGTTTAAAACTCTCAAAGGAAGCACATGGTCTTCTATGCACCCATCTCCCAGAATTGGCTCTTGGCGCCCTTTCCTGTCATTCTCCGGACTCCTGCTTGGCCTCTCATGTTGTGCGTCAGAAGCCCCGACCTTACCATGTCGTCATTGTTTCACAGTGTTCATGTCCGCACTCCTCAGACAGCCACACACTTCCCAGGATCCATTGTTTGTTTGTTTGTTTGTTTTTTGACACAGGGTCTCTCTGTGTAGCCTTGGCTGTCCTGAACTCACCTTGTAGTCCAGGCTGTCCTCGAACTCACAGCAATCCATCTGCCTCTGCTTCCCAATTGCTAGGATTAAAGGCACGGCCACCACCACCTCCTGGCTCCCGGATCCATCTTTTATACTGTTCCAGTCACATCTCTTATTTCCGTATAAGCTGCTGAAAGCTACTGTCCCCTAGTAGCCGTTGCTATTGAGATAGGTTATTGTATATCCCAGATTGGCCTTAAACTCACCATGAAGCAAGCACCACTGCGCACCAACTCAACTTTTTTGTTGTTGTTGTTGTTGTTGTTTGTTTTGTTTTGTTTTGTTTTTTGAGACAAGGTTTCTCTGTGTAATAGCTCTGGCTGTCCTGAAACTCACTCTATAGTCCAGGCTGGCCTCGAACTCATAGAGATCCGCCTGCCTCTGCCTCCCAAGTGCTGGGATTAAAGGCGTGCGCCACCACTGCCTGGCTCAACTCCTTTTTAATATATTACTTTCACACATGGCCCAGGTAGACCCAGTTCCTCTTGGGATGTTATAAGTGACAGAATCATCAGGAGACACAGCACCTGGGCCCAGAAAACATCAGAAAGTAAAGCTGCTGTTGGCCACCGTGGACTCCCACAACAATCTTCTCTGAAGCCATGATTGTGTGGCCACTGCAACCTCCTGACAGCCTTTGCTTGCTGCTTATTTTATTTTTGAGATTATATGATAATGAAATCATTGCACCCCGCCCCTTCCTTCCTTCTAACCTTCCCATACGCCTCCCTCCTGGTGTATTTCAAATCCGTGGCTTTGTTCATATGTTTTTAGGGCTGACCACTTGATATCAGAAAACCAGCTGCTGTGCTCTTCCCTGGGGAAAACGATTTCTCCGTTCTCCGAGTTTCTAAGCTGTGTGTGGTTCTTTGTGCCGGGTTGAGTGATTGTGATTTCGCCTCCCCTGCCACCCACTCTGCCTCGTCCATCCGTGTCACTCTTCTTCCACTCATGTTTGGGCAGTCTTACAGGTGAGACTCAGTGGGTGTGGCTCCTGATGGTCGGTCAGCCAAGTCTTGTACCTGTGTGCCAGCCCAGAACTTCCAAGGAGGCAAGGTTTGTAGAGCCTAAGCTCTGTCACCTGTTAATATGCTTCTCCTGGGCTGGAGAGATGGCTCAGAGGTTAAGGGCACTACCGGCTCTTCCAAAGGTCCTGAGTTCAATTCCCAGCAACCACATGGTAGTTCACAACCATCTATAATGAGATCTTGTGCCCTCTTCTGGCTTGCAGGTGTGCATTCAGACAAAACATTGTATACAAAACAAATAAATAAAATCTTTAAAAAAAAAAAAAGAGCCCTTTGTTTAAAATATAAAATTAAATTAAATTAAAATTAAAAAAAAAAAATGCTTCTCCTAGGCCATTCCCACCCCTCCATCAAATACGGCTCTCTATCCATCTGCTTTTCTTTGATTCCTAGCATTCCAACTTTAGTTTTTACCAAGATGTGTTCGTAAAAATGGTGCTGGTGTAATGTGACTGCAGGAAGCGTGGACTCATGGGTACTCCAAGCCCTTTAAGCAGTTTTGTCCTCAAAGGACAAGTCATACCATATTTGTAAATAAAAACTTACCAGCATTGATATGTCATCTGCAGCTTCTTTGTGCTTAGGAGAAAAAAAAAGCACTATATTACTTTGAAATGTATACAAAGGGTTTCCATAAGTCATTGATCTCTTTTATTAACTAATGTTTCAAAATATACTATTGAAAGTACATTATCGATTGTATATATAATGTAGTAAACATGATAAAGATTATTAAATTAGAGCCTCATGTCCTATACATTCATTGTTTTGTTGTTTGTTTGGTTGGTTTTTTTTCCTTGTCGTGCTGTAGACTGAACTCAGGGTCTTGTTCATTCTGGGCAGTGTTCCACCACCAAACTAAAATTTCCCAACCCTTCCCTACATCTTAGGAAACACCTCCACCTCCTAATAATTCTTAGAGAAAAATAAATACAATTAATACCATTAGCAGAAACTTGTTAGTTACCTAGGAAGACTTTTTATTTACTTCACATTTATGGAGTGAATGCATTTTGTATTGAAAGACACCAACAGTAAAGATGTCTCCTGCTTCCAAATGGCAGTTTCTCTTTAACATCTTTTTATGAGCATTATGCTGCCCACAGTAAGTGGTAGCTTCACACTGCTTCTCCTACAGCTTTCCCTGCCCCCCAAAACAGGGTTTCTCTATATAGCCCTGACTACGCTGCCTCGAACTCACTCTGTAGACCAGGCTGGCCTCAGACTTAGAGACCTGCCTGCTTCTGCCTTCCAAGTGCTGGGACTAAAGGCATATACTACCATATCTTGCCTATAGAATAAAAGAAAAAAACCTTTGATATCATTAAAAACAAAGGACTGGGACAGAGGGCTCTATTTATGCAGACCTACTGGGGTATCATTCATATATATTTGAACTAATGCATTTGGTTGGATTATTTAAGGAGCAATCTATTAAATTTATGACTCATCATATTTTGTTTGTTTGTTTGTTTCTCGAGACAGGGTCTCTCTGTGTAGCCTTGGCTGTCTGGACTTTCTTTGCAGACCAGGCTGGCTTTGAACTCACAGCAATCCACCTGCCTCAGCCTCCCAAGTGCTGGGATTAAAGGCGTGCGCCACCACGTCTGGCAGGACTCATCAGATTCTTACCAAGAATACAACAGTAAGTTTTCAGTTACCTGAAATAGTATTCAGTATACTGGGCATACAGAGCCAATAAGATCAATAGCAACAGGATTAATATTTTGTATCTCATTCTCTTCCTGGAAGAAAAAGAAAAAGAGGAAAGTTGACTAAGTTTCTACAGAGTAAGCCGTGGGAACCCCTGTTTCTCTGTGACTTCACCCTAGTGACACTGACTAGACATTAAGGAACTGTGGCTCCTTGATTGTTAAAATTCTACTTCTCTCCGGGCATGGTGGCACACGCCTCTAATTCCAGCACTTGTGAGGCAGAGGCAGGCGGACTGCTGTGAGTTCGAGGCTAGCCTGGTCTACAAAGTGAGTCCAGGACAGCCAGGGCTACACAGAGAAACCCTGTCTCGAAAAAAACCAAACCAAACTAAAACAAAAATTCTACTTCTCAGCTTAAGCTACATTGTGGGATATGAGTCAAAAGAGTTACTTATGAAAACACGCATATTAGGTTTGGGCTAAGGGCTGCTCGGGCCACAGCCATCCTCAGCAGCCACTTTCTGTTTCTACTTTCTCAGCTTCTGTAAATGAAATAACCAACACAGTGACTGTGAGTCTATAATCTTCACTCATCAAGAGAAGTTTACCAAGTACCCTTAGCTATTAGTAGCTATGGGTGGAATAAACCATAGGATGGGTCCACATTAGCCAATGGCCAAACTCCTTTCCTTTCTCTTTCCACCTAGAGATCAGAGGCAACCTGACTATGCCCACATATTATAGGCTACTCATCATTGATGCCATTCCATAGGACCCCTGAAACCTATAAAGGGGACCCCTACATTGCTATGTGGGCCCGAGCTCACGTCAAAGTCCTCACTGGGCATTTACAACTATCCTTTACCTCAAAGTCCTCCTTGAACCCCAAATCCTGAGACTTTCCAACTTTGACTCTAAAGACCTCTATACTAATAAAAGAAATTGTTAATTCTTTTGAGTAATATGCTATTGTCATGATCACAGTAAGAACAGTAACAGGACTAACAGCAGTGTAAGACTTAAGCTTTCTCTAGACTAATTGAAAAAAAAAACCCAGCTTTGTATGCTGTCTGGGGGCTCTACCATATCGCTTGCATTATCTGTATGCTCACCTTGGACTTTTAGCCATGCAGTTTACAAAGTCTAGCCAAGCATGCAAGGTTTCCCTTATATCTCAGTGCTCACAGAGGCAGACATGAGAGTGACAGTGCAAGCTTGAGGTCAGACTGGAACCCACAGCAAGAGCTTAGCTCAAAAATAAACAGGACCAGACCCGAGTTCGATTCCCCAATACAAACATGGAGGAAGGAAAGAACCATTTCTCCTACATTGTCTTCTGATCTTCACACACACACACACACAACACACACACACACACACACACACACACACACACACACACACACACACTACAAATTTCTCTCTCTCTCTCTTTTTTTTAAAAAGAGTTTTACTATGTAGCCCTGGATGGCCAGCAACTCACTATGTAAACCAGAGTGGCCTAGAACTCACAGAGATCCCTCTGCCTCTGCTTCCTGAGTTCTAGGATTAAAGACATGTGCCATTATAGCCAGTGTAATGTCTTTTTTAAAGTTACAAAATCGTGTTATTTAATCCACCCCAAATGAAATGGTCTGTGTATGAGAAAAAGGGCTAGACGTTACTCAGCTCAGCTGGCATGAAGAACAACCTCTCCTGTGGTTTCCCCCACATCATGAAGGAACTCCTCTCAGGCCTTCATCACAGACCCTTCCCATCCTTGGTACAGTGGCTGGAGAAGACAGAACCTTAAAAGGGAGGACAGTTTGAAATGCTTGAAAGCTAATCCAATGTGTTGGTGTTCTGCCACCCCACATTTTTGTGATTTTATTATTCTAGGTTTTTTTTTGTGTGTGTGTGGATGGTAATGTCATCAGAGTCTCTTGAAGGTAAAAGAATCTGATGGTTCTGATCTTAGCAATTCGTATGCTGGAATTTACTTTTCACAAGTAGAAGGCCAGATTTTGACTTTTTATCTAGATGTATTTGTTGAGCGTTCCATGCATGACTCCTGTGTTTACATCATTTCCCCTCCTCTAATGCCTTCTGTGTCTCCCTCCACATTCCCTCTCAAATTTATAATAGCTTCTATAAGTAAATATATATTCACACACACATGCATATATATACATACGTATGTATGTATGTATGTATGTATGTATGTATGTATTCCACTGAGTCCATTTAGTGTTGTTTATGTGTACATGTGTTTAGAGATGAGGAGTTAGAATTGGATAACCTAACAGGGTGCTCATCCATGCCAAACAACAACAACAACAGAGAAACAAACACCAGATTCTTCCTCTCATACCAGCTATTATTTGCCTATTATTTGACTTTATTCTAGGGGTGGGCTTTGTAACATATTTGATTACACTGTGAACCCCATGTTTTTAAAATATATTTTAATTTAATTTTTAAGTTTCTGTGCACTGGTGTGAGGATATCAGGCCTTGGGGTCACAGACAGCCATGAGCTGCCATGTGGGAATTGAACCTGGGACCTCTGGAAGAGCAGACAGAGCTCTCAACCACTGAGCCAACTCTCCAGCCCCCGAACCCCATGTTTTTAGTTGTGGTGTGGTTCAGCCTTAGCATATACCTTTAATCCAAGAATTTTTCTGTAAACAGGATTAAATAAAGTTAACCCTAGGTCAAGAGGCAGAGCAAGTAACCAGTTGACAGGAAATGAACATAAGAAAAAAAAAAAAACCATAGAGAGTGAGAAGAAGTCCGGAGGATGGATGGAGAGACCCACAGGAAGTAGTAAGGAGGGATATTGAATTAAAGAGTATTTAAGGTATCACGGAGAAGGATATGGGGCTTTTTCCTGAGTAGGAGCGGCTTTTTCTTTCTGTGAAGTCCGCTGAGTAGGAAGGTCAGCTCGGTGCTCTCTCTGGCCCTCTGAGCTAGTGGGCTCTCGCCCCAGCATCTGGCTCCCGAGTCTTCAGTGGTAAAATGGAATGATTGGGCTTCTGTGTTTTAAAAACAACACCCACACATAATGGAACGCTGACTGGTCTTGTCACTATACATACAAGCATACTATTGTGATTTTATGCGCACAGCTTCCCTGTCATGTCTAGAAGACAGTTGTCTTAGAAGCAGACATCCCAATCCTCTGACTCTTCTCATTTTCCTGCCCCCTCTTCCCATGAAGTTCCCTGAGTCCTAGGCAGACCAGTCGGGGCTGGGCACCATGGTCTGGGTTGTGACCACCTGTGGATCTCTGTGACAACCACCTGTTCAAGAAAGGAGTTTCTTCGATGAGGGGTGTGAGCTACGCTTGTCTATGGGTTGTAAGGATATGTATTGGGAATCCAGTTAGAAATTAGATTGGCTTAGGAAGAAATGGCAGTAGTGGGGGTTTTCTCAAGGGTCTATGACCTCCCTGGTCACAGGTTTCTAGAACCAGGCGTGAACTCCCTCCTACTGAAGAGGCCTTACGTCCAACTAGACAGCTGTTGATTGTGTTGGCCTTCTGGTTTGGATGGAAGGGTGTCCTGGGTGGGGCTCAGGAGCCAGGAACCACACAGCTCTGAGAGGAGGCCTCCTCAGCAGAGGCACTGCAGCTCCCAGGGGAGGATACTCCCAGCTGAGCTCAGGAGCCTTAGCCCAGCTCCACTCCTCTTCATTGTTTCTTGGCTTCTTCCAATGAGAGAGTCACACCAGGCAGAAAATCTCTAAAGGTGATTTGTTGGGAGGGTCCGGGGTATGAACGGACAAATTCAGAGTTGGCTGCCCTTGCTCCTGGGAGAGGCCAGCAGGGAACTGAGCAGACACAGCCTTTATATAGGACTTCTTAGGGGGCGGAGCTTTCTAGGGCAAAGATTTCCAGGGTGAGGATTGGTGGGATCTCAGGTCCTGAGCTTGAGGGAGCTCAGGGATGAGAGGGTCTTCCTGTTTGGAAATTGATGGATTTTTCCTGCTCAGGGATTGGTGGATTTCTGTGAGAAGCTCAAGGATTGGTAGATTTTCCTGCTCAGGGGTTGGTGGCTTTTTGTTCAGACTTTTCACCGGAAGTTAGCATAGTCTAGGAAGGGTCCTATTGAAGGGCTGGAGATAACCTTTGTGACAGTTACAGAGGCTGGAAGCACTGTTATGGCAGAGAAGTCTGGGGGAGGGGCCTGGCTGCCGAAGCTGCTCAGGCAGAAGAGGCCTGGCCACTTTCCTGCCTTGAGGGTTTGCCAAGTTTACAAAGTGTACAAAGTTTACAAAGAACACAAAGTTTCCAAAGGGAGTCCACAATCCCTGTGGCTTGAGTCTGCCAACTGTTGGTATCCCTACCCCTCCAATGGAAGTCTTGCTTGGTTACAGGAAGTCTGACTCTGTTGCCGGTTCGCGTTCCATTTCCCCCAGCATCACCCTCATAGATGGCTGGGAGTTTCCATTTTCCTAGATTTCTAGCCTGGCCCAGAGATAGCCTCCAACTGATTCTGGTTCCCTCAGTTCTACGGATGATCTCCCCACAATTGATCCCTCCCCGTCCCCTCTCTCATAGAGCTCAGCGGCTCCAGGAATCTTGTAGAAGGATGGAAAGAGGCGGAGAGGTCAAGGACACCACAAGAAAACCTACAGAATCAACTACCCTGGCCCCATAAGGACTCACAGAGACTGACCCATGAAGGAGAGATAAACCTGTTTTTTAGGATTCCAAGTGCGGGATCGGAACGGTCTCATGAGAGAACAGGTGAGGTTAATTCACTAGAAGAGCAACCACCTCGTGCAGGAGCTTAATTGTTGCCAGCTGAAAAGATCCCGTGAACAGACTCTGGGAGGAGATATATAAATGAGCCAGAACTGGAGGTGGAGTTTTTTGTTGTTGTTGTTGTTGGTTTTGGTGGGGGGACACTTGGGATAGATTTGGTTGTTCATCGCTGCACTTCAAGACGCTCCTAGAGAGAACCGCTCGAGAGAAGGCTTCGGGGCTCCAGCTCATCCGGAGGTTCTGGGTTCTGGTTACCCCAGGTTCCAGCATAAGAAATCCTGCGGCTCACGCCCGGGGAATCGTTCCTCGGAACTGATATCCTTAAGGTTTTGTTATTGTGTCCATTAATCCTCATTTCCTATTGTTGTGGTTAGTCCGTTTGGTTATAAGTGATGTATGCTCGGTCGCTAAGTTGTAAATAAAATATATTGGTTAGGAAAATTGAGCCTACAGACCCACCAACCAGAGAGCAGGCATGGGAAGGGCCTGGGCCCCCTACACACACGTAACAAATGTACAGCTTGGTGCTCGTGTGGGGCCTCTCTAACAGCAGGCGCAGGGGCTGTCTCTGACTCCTCTGCCTGCCTTTGGATCGCTTTCCTCTTACTGGACAGCCTTGTCTAACCTCAATAGAAGGAGCGTTACTACAAGGTATGCAAAGGCGGGTTGATATCCATGGTGGGGGGGGGCTCCCTTTCTCTGAGAAGAGGGGGGGGTGGGGGAAGAGGAGGTGAAAGGGAGGGACTGGGAGGAGAAGAGGGAAAGGAAGCTCTGATCAGGATGTAAAGTACATAAATTAATGGAATGAATGGGGGGAGGGGAGGAAATTCTTAACAAAATCCAAACAATAAAAACACAAAACCAAAACCAAAACAAAAGCCACACACAAAGACCATATTGTCCTAATGTAATGGCAGCGGTCCCCAAGCTTCCCAGAACAACTGAATCACACCGAAAGATTTTAAAACCCCTGACGTCCAAGTCCCACCCAAGCCAGCTGGACGGCAGCAACCTTTGGGATGAGACCCAGATGTGAATATTCTCAATCCAGAAGATCCCAAAGTGCAGCCAAGTTTGTAAACAAATGCTGGGTCCCCAGACACTAAGAAAGACCCAAAGTCCCCTGGGCTGCCTTTGGATTCCTGAGACAGTGTTCCATCGGCGTGAATGTCCGGCAGCCTCCTGTCCACCTGATAAATATAAGAAGCAGTGAGCTTCCCCTGGACGGGAGGTCTTCAGCTGGTCCAGGCTACCGGCATGGTACCTTCCCCAGTGGATGCTGATGACAAGCATTGCCTACATGGCTGAGTAGCTTTGAGATGGATGGGATAGGTCACTGAAGGCTGTAGCTCACCTTGACAGGCCACTTGGAGCAAGGGCCACTGAATTCCAGGCTACTTCTTCAGTGCTCCCTTCTCAGTGCGTGTCGTGTTGCGACCACACAATACTGGTGGCTGGGTTCTTTACAAAGGAAAAAAAAAAAAAGATTTTTGTGGCTTCCAGTTCCAGAAGCCCAAGAGCGTGCCACCAGAATCCACGTTGCTTCTGGTGGAAACCTTGTGGCAGGTGGACCCACAGCAGTAAGCCAGAAGTGCTTTGTGCACAGGAGCCTAGCGTTGAGAGGGGGAGGGGAGGGGCCAGCCTTGCTAACAACTGTGTCACAGAAGCCCGTCTCCAGAGTAACAGCTCATTCACAGAAAGGCCTAACACAACGCTGCCCACTGGGCCCAAACTTCAATGTGAACTTCAGCGGGGAGAATCATATTCAAACCGTAGCAGCCTTTGGACAGACAACCAATGTCTGTCCTTTAAATCAGCGTTTGGATTGCCCTCTGTGCCCTTTTTATCCATCGTAGTATATTTAGGGGTGACTTAAGCTTACTGTTTATCTCGCAAACTGCCCACAACACACCTACGTCCTGTCACAGCAGGGACGCAGATACTCTAAAGAGACACAAACGTCCCTGCCCTTGACCATCACAGTGCTGAGACAATGCCCTACAAGGAACTGGCGTTTCCTCCGTAGGAATCTCGTGTTGATGAAATGAGAGGCTGAAGACTGGTATGCACCAGAGGATGGGCCTGTCTCCTGGGAAGAGACCTCACATGGTTCCCAAAGCTTGTCATCCAGCCCTTCAGGACAGACTGGAGCTGGGACGCCGACTGTGACAAAGCCCGGCCTGGCCAGGACTGCCTAGTTATGCATACCTCTTGCTTCCTACTTATGCCTCTTATTTTCTACCTTAACATGTGTCGTGCCAGAACTCTGAACAAGAAGGGCTTGGGGCGGCGTCACTGGGCCACTTTATTTCTTCCTCTTCCAATCGTGGCCGCATTGAATAAATCTCCTTTTTGTGTTTTTCACCATGGCCTGTTTTTTTTTTTTTTTAAATTAGCTTAGTTGGGGATGTGTGGCCAAGCTTAGCTAGTTAGAGCTGCCAGGGCCCAAACTCTGACCCTAAAAACTCCAATAACAGTCAGACGGGTTGTAGAGCCCAAAGAAGCAATGGTTAAATACTCTAAGAAACCCAGCACTCTGCCAGGAATGGTGGCGCAAGCCTTTAATCCCAGCACTTGGGAGGCAGAGGCAGGCGGATCTTTGTGAGTTTGAGGCCAGCCTGGTCTACAAAGCAAGTCCAGTACAGCCAAGGCTACACAGAAAAGCCCTGTCTCAACAAACAAAGAAACCCAGCACCCTGATATATCTGCAAATGCCCCCATGTCCTGCTGCGAGAGGGAGCTATGCTGAAGCGTTGCAGGGCAACTCTGGACCATGCATGGTGGGAAGATGGATGCATTTTTGAGGTGTGGGAAGGATGTCTGGGTTTGCAGCGTCCACCGTTTTCAGCTGTTGAGATCCTCCACGTCCTTGGTTCTTGCTCATAATCATGTTATGGTGATGTTCTTATGAATTGGTCACAAGTGATAAAAAAAAAAAAGGATGATTAAAAAAGAGAAGGGGGGGAGAAGTACTGTGGCCTAGGGTCTCGCTGATTTCTGTGCGTGCTGCAAACGCCACAGTGATGCCATTGAACACACAGCTGGGGAACACGCTCCCACAAGCGAGCTTGTTAGTCATATCTTCCTCGGCTTCTGTAGAGCTCTGCATCAGCCCTCCATTAAGCACCCATGGGGCTTAGACAGATCAAGGCTGCTCCTCGTCTCCATAAGGGAGCTGTTTAACCAAGCCTGGAACTTCTTTCCCTCAGGGCAGTTACAGGCAAGTCGCTGGGAGTGTTCTGATTTCGCATAACTCTCCACGACCCCATCCCTTAAACCTCAGAGCCAACTCCATTTATGTGCAGAACTAACACCTTTCTACAAATACGAAGCCTCCAATCCCGCCAAGGAGAAAGTTTTAAATCACGTCACAAACTGGTTATCTTTGGAACGCCTGCCCTCTAGTGTCCACTCAAGGGAACTCCTTTGTCTGAACTCGGGGTTCTTGGGAGGAGGAAGTTGGGCTTTTGAATTTCCCACACAAACAAATGTTTCTAATGGAGAAATCTGAAAGAATGTGACACCAGTCATCCCCCCCCCCAAGGTTGGCACTAATGACATTTCTTGAAATGGGGTGAGGTTTGCCACCCTGCGTGCTGTTAGTCATTTAGCAGTGTTCCTTGTGCCTACCCACTAAATGCCAGTAGCACCCACACTCACACACCAGTTATGACAAGAAAAATATGCATACACTGCCAAATGGCTGCATGGGTGGGGTGGGGATGGGGTGGAGGGAGGACTCCCAAGCTGAGAGCCACTGTTGTGCTGCTGGGACAAAAGCAGGCCAGGCCTTACTGCCTTCCAAGCAGCACCAAACCCTGCCAGCCACAGCACTGGCTTAAGAGCCTCAGGCTGAACACAAACTGAAACCCCTGAGCTCCTAGCTTGTGAATCACAGGAAGAAGGCTCCGACCACTGTGAAGAAGGAGGGGCAGTGTAATGTCCCAAGTTGTGAGACCGCTCTGCCCCCCAAGACCATCAGGAATCAGCTGGATGCAAATCACAGTCTCGTTTTTTAATCAAGCTCTGATCCCCCCAGCCCAGGCTCTGAGCTTGGTAAATAAATGAGACTCTTTGTGACGGTCTTCAGTCGGGGGGGTCTCACAACTTGGGCATTATATTAGCAGGGCCTTGAGGGAGCTGGTCACACTGCACCTACAGTCAGGAAGCAGGGAGAAACACTGGTGCTCTGTCTGCTTTCTGTCTTGGACCCCATATTGACTGGTGCCATCCAGTTAGAGTGGGTCTTGTGACCTCTGATCTTGTGACCAATCTAGTAACGCCTTTATACACAAGCCCCGTGTCTTTCACATTGGGAGGGCTTGGGGACCGTGCCTGGGCTGGAAAGATGGCTCAGTGGATAAAGTGTCTGCCACATAAGCATAAATTTGATTCCTGAAAACCAAATTAAATAGGGGTGAGGGCATTAGGCTGTAACCCCAACACTGGCGAGGTAGAGACAACAGACCCCTACCTGGATGTGCGTGCTTTGTAAAGGATATTTCCAGGTCAGAACGGCTTTTCTGAGCTGAGGCCCTAAAATTTCGTATGACCATAGACAATCAAAATTGATACTTTTGAACATCTTCGGGAGAAAAACCACATAATCCACGGCCAGACCAGAATATACTGAGAAAATAATTTATTCAGTTGTAAGCCAGAATTTTTATTCTAAAAATGTTTAAACATTACCTTTAATAAAATCCTAACTTTACTCATTAAGGATTTAAAATTAGATGAACTTTTTTTAAAAAATCAAGAAATCAATCCCCTCAAAATTCCTCCGGCCTTTTTCTACACTTTCAGAATAGAGTGACAGCTCGTGAGTGACAGAGGCAGAGTTCCTAACGGATGTGTGGTCTTCGCTTGCGATGCTAACCAACTGAGGAATCCTGTGAGAGTTGACTCAGTGTAGGCAAACGTAAGATCCTTTTTCATTGAAGCCCTCAAGACAGAGCAAGGGCTTTTTAAATAAACCACCTGGAAGTGGAGCCAGATGGCCGAAACTGGAAGACAAACACGGTATAAATACACGCAAACACAGAAACATAGACCGACAACCCCCTTTACGTTGATTTGTTTTTAAGTTACCACACATAGAGCCAGTGGCTCTCAGCCTTCCCGGTGCTGCGACCCTTTAATAACAGTTCCTCATGTTATGGTGAGCGCGCCCCCTCACCATAGAATTATTTTCATTGCTACTTCATAACTGTAGTTTTGCTACTGCTATGAATCATAATGCAAAGATCTGTGCTGTCCAATGGTCTTAGGAGACAATAATTTGGCTCCGCCCCCCACATGCCAAGGGGTCACGACCCACAGGTTGAGAAACACTGGCATAGACCTGCTACCCAGTACATTTGGCCGGCTGCTGCACTTGCATGGTGCAGATGGGGGGAGGGGGGGAGGTCACGTGACGGAGGGCTTCCTCACCAGTCCGCTCGTTCTTGTCGGTCCTCCATGTTGGAACGCGATGGGCTGAGGAGCCTTGAGGTTCAGAGAAGGTGGTAAGATCAGACAGTGACAGATTTATCTTCTGTTGAAAACCAGGTCCTTCTTGTTCCACTGGTGGCGCCCTCCTTCCCAAAAGCACCCTTTACCCTCTCTGCAGAACTCAACGCACAAGGCCAACGGCCTGAATGCACCTGCCGTTCATTTCCTGCTGTTAGTCATAGATAAGAAAAGCTGTATTTCCAACTCAAGTCAAGCACCAACGCCACGCCGTGTGTCCCTCCGGCACAGCACTGCCTCTAAGTGGTCAGTCTCGTAATTTCCTCTGAACGCGTGGCCATCAAGGTACCCATTGGCACCCTCTGCCTTCTTTATGCACAGAAGGCCAACAACGGCCTAATGGGGCCTGGCCTGCCAGCAGCTGCAAAGCCTATCTGTGTTACTTTAGAATCAGCGTAGGCAGGAAGGAGACGAAGCCAAGGCAACAGCGCTCCCCCCTGACCCAGGCCCTCTTGTTGCCAACACCCCATTCTCTAGTGTGCTATCTGACATACTGGGCAGAACGTTCCAGAGTTTTCTTTACCTATGGCAAATTAATTTTGATATCAGCCTATATAGTATTTCCCCCAAAAAACCAGCATATACGAGAAATCACTGAGAATTTACACCTGATTACTTACCACAGCCTCGTTCTCCCATATTACAGGGCTCAAGGTTATAAGGAGAAATAGTATGTGTTTGCCACATTGATGGGCTTTGTCTTTGTTTCCTTAAGTTAAAATGAAGTGTTATTACTTTTTTTTTTTTTTTTTTGAGGAATTAGCCGGAATAATGCTGTCAGATTTAGAAATCTGCCGTCACCATTTTGAAGTCAGACATTATTTCTAACCAAATTATACTCTTTTGTCTGCCAAGCTATCTTGACACTTTTAATATCTGAAGGCAGCCCTATCTGATAGTCCCAGCAATACTCTGGAGAGAGGATTTTTGTGGGTTTGTTGAAAAGGAAATACTTGTTGAGGTGGCTCTCATCGTGCCACTCTGCCTCGATGTCATTCTTCTTGTCCTGAAGGATCCCCTTAAAGCACTCCCGGGTGAGATTGAGAATATGAATGGGCGTCCCTCCAAAAATGGCAGCGTGGTAATAAAAATCCCCCTGTCCAAACGGGATGTACGCCGCCGACAGCTCCCGCCTCTCATAGGTGAACTCATCAGGGCTGGCCTTGTACCACCAGGCCTGGAGCTGAGCTACCAATTGGCCCAGGGTTTCTACACCAAAATTGTCTTGGAAGACCTGATCCACGTCCATACAGAAGACGAAGTCGACCTCGTGCTGTATGTGGGCCAGGATGTGCTCGCTGATGGTGTGCATGCGCATCATGCTGATGTCCTGCCACCGCTTCTGGGATCTGATCTCGAACACTTGTATCGAATGCAGAGGGCCCAGATGTACCAAAGGCATTTTGGAGGCGTCGTCTATCATGACGTAAAAGATGACCCTGTGGCCAACCATGAAGTACCTGTTTGCGGACTCCAGAAAGTCTTCCAAGTAATGCTCAATGTACCTGAAACAGAGAGGGCCATGTTTAGCCACGTGCTACAACGCTCAAATGATCTGTGTTGGCATGTACACATGGTAGCGTAGCACGCTGGCCACTCTCCACTAGCTGGTCACTCGGTCCTTGGAGAAAGTGGAATAGTTTCTCCCACTACCACCTTGGCTAAGGACCGCGCAGGAGCAGGCCCAGCCCTGTTCCTCTTCCTCTTGGGAGCTGGCCAGCCTGAGAGACAGGCATCTCAACTACTCTGCTTCGCAGCCAAGCCTCATGCTAAGGCTCTGTCCTCATATTTAGAAGCCTGCTGTCAAAGAAGGAACTAGCTCTTGAATATCCCCACCCCCAAAAGGCCAGTGTTACTACGGCCAAGCCAAACACAGCAAGAGTATGTTGCCGGAGTCCACTGAGCGTTCATAATTCACCTCCCCCCCCCCCCCCCCCGAGACAAGGTTTCTCTGTGTAGCCTTGGCTATCCTAGACTTGCTTTGTAGACCAGGCTGGCCTCGAACTTACAGAGGATGGCGCACAGGATGCAGATCTACTTCCACACTGCATGGCCATTCCACAAGCCTCCCATGGGCTGCCTCAAATGCCACTGTACCGTCTAGATGAATAGAATGTTATGAATCCACCCAAATACTAAACAATCTTGGATTTTACCTTATTTTAACTTTTTTTTTTTGAGACAAGAGTATCATGACCAAGAAGAGACTTGATACCCTATGAGCATATACAGGGGGAGGAAATCTCCCTCAGGCACAGTCATAGGGGAGGAGAGTAAGGGGAAAATGGGAGGGAGGGAAGAATGGGAGGTTACAAGGATGGGATAACCATTGAGATGTAACAAGAATAAATTAATAATTAAAAAAATTAAAGAAAAAAAAAGAGTATCATGAACACCATGCTGGTTTCGAACTCACGATGCAGCCAAGGGTGGCCTTGAACTTCTCTTGCTCCTGCTTAGGATTCCAAGGCCACGCCACCACATCTGCAGTTTGTGTGGTGCCTAAGAACAAGCCTAGAGCATCACACATACTAATCAGTCATCTAAGCTACGGTGCAGCTCTGTTTGAACTTTTTTTGTGTGACTTTTTAAAAATAGCATTCTTTGGGGCTGGAGAGATGGTTCCATGGTTAAGAGCACTGGTTGCTCGTAACTAGAGGTCCTCGGTCCCCAGCACCTACATGGCCGCTCACAACCATCCAGTTCCAGGAGATCCAACACCCTCTCACAGACACACATGCAGACAAAACAGCGATACACATAAAATTAAAAATAAATTTAAAAAAGTTTAAATAGCATCCTTTAGAATAATTCTGAATTCTGAGCAAACCCGAGCTTGAAGTATTGGGAGCACCCACACACCTCCGGTCTGGACATATGAACAGCCTTCCCAGGCGGCAGCTTTGTGACAGTTGGCACACACTTACACTGATATAGGGCACATCATTTACACTAACGCTCACTTTGGAAAGTGTGCATAGTGTCAGGTATATCTGCCACTTTTGTATCACTCAGAAGACTTTTGCTGCCTTGAAAATCTTCTAGGCTCTTCTTTCCTCCTCCCTTCTTCCCCCCTCCCCTCCCCCCCCCCAGCTCCTCACAGTCAAAATTCTTTCCCTGAAACTATAGTTTTGCCTCTTCCGGAACCAGAATCCGAAGTGGAACGGTGTGGACCTGTCCTGCTCAGGGGCCCCTTGCTCTGACGGGACACCAAGACCAAAAGCAACCTCGCAAAGGAAGGGTTTACTCAGCTTACCCTTCCACATTGCTGTTCATCATTGAAAGAAGTCAGGACAGGAACTCAAGAAGGGAAGAACCCGGAAGCGGGAGCTGACACAGTGGGCTAGGACCCTCCCCCATCAAGCACTAAGAAAATGACCTACAGGCTTGCCTACAGCTGGATCGTATGAAGGCGCTTTCTCAGCTGAGGCTCTCTCCTCTGGGATGACTCGAGCTTGTGTCAAGTTGACGTAAAACTAGCCAGCACAGGAACCTTTCCAGATTGGGTTCTTCATGTAGTGACAAGTGACAAAAAGTCTTCCTTGTTTTCTGTGGCTTTAGAGCTCACTTTTGTAGCGATGAATAATATCCTATTGTTTGACTTGAGCAGTTTATTTTTCCGTTTGCCTTGCTTGCTTCCAAGTTTTAGCCGTTATGAATAACGTTTCTAAAAATATCTATGCAGGTTTTTGTGTAGACATGTTCTCAACTCGCTTGGGTCAATTCCAAGGAATTTGATCGCTAGATTATGATAAGAGCATGTTTAGTTTTGCAGGGAGCTGCCAAAATTTCTTCCAAAGTGGCTGCGCCATTTTGTACTCCCAACATGAACAAGGGTTCCTGTTACTTCATATGTTTTCCAACATTTGATATCATCAGGTTTTTTTTTTTGTTTTTTGTTTTTGGCCATTCTAATAAATAGCTCATGTCAATTTGACTATTTGATGTCTTTTACAAGCTCAAGTTCCAGCCTGCCTTCCAAATCACACTAAGGTGACTGCAGTATGAGAGAGAAGTCAGAGAGTCTTTTTCCAAACCTTGAACTTACACAGAGAATATGACGGGTCATAGTCAGTTTACTGAGCACACAAGTAGCCAATCACGATGTTCCGGATGCAATAGTGACTGGTATTCTGTTTTTTGTTTTTCTCTTGTTGTTGTTTTGTTTTTCTTGATGCTCGGGTGGTTCGTGTGTGAAATAAATTGCACTGTTGCTGTTGGTGTCAGGAAGCCCAAGTGTTTCTAGTATTGATTCTTGAGATGGGGTAGATACATCTGAGTAGTACAAAGGCCCTCTGACAAGACTCCATGGCAAGAAGTCAGGACAGACTTCTGTACTCTGATCTTTAAGAAAAACCAGTGTGCCCTGAAGTTTAGGAAACAATTCTTGTGTGTGTGGGTGGTGGTGGTGGTGGTGGTGGTGGGGTGGTGACACTGTGACATCTAATGAAAAGTTTAAAAGGTTAACTTTTTTTTTTTTAATTCAAGTAGCTCCAGGCAATGTCATAAAAAAGACAAAGCAAGCTGCCACGCCTCCCTCAAGGTCCAGATGTACTAAGTGCATTCTAAGTGGTTTTGCTATTGTTGATGATGTCTTATGGGTTTTGGAGCCTGAGTTTCTATGTGTAGCCCTGTTGCAGAGTTGCCTAGCTGGAAGCACAGCTTTCACTAGGATGTGGGAGGGACTCCCAGGGCCTTTTGTTGCCGTTCTGTTTTCTGGCTTTCTGCAGAGTTGTGATCGGACGATTGATAGCACTGTGGGACAGTGGGTAACGTTCTGTTCCTTTGCGGGAAACACCAGGATCAAATCAATGTGCAGAGTGGCTGTCTTATCTGTGCCTACACGGTTTGCTGAGCTGGGCCCTGACTCCAATCCCTAAACAATACAAATTCCTCTAGTGAAAGGTCAGGGAGTCAGCACACTGAGCAAAGTCAGGACTTCCCAAAGACAAGGACATCTGAGCAATTGTGTGGGGGGTTCCTGTGATCTCATCACAGTGTCTTCTTTTAGGTCCTATCTTATCAAAGCTCAAAGTCAGGGCAACGTGCTCCTACCCCTTTTGTACATGGGAGTTTTTGAGACTGGGTTTCTCTGTGTAGCCTTGGCTGTCCTGGACTCTCTCTGTAGTCCAGGCTGGCCTTGAACTCACAGCGATCTGCCTCCCTCTGCCTCCCAAGTGCTGGGATTGAATACGTGCGCCACCACACCCGGCACTTAGCCTTTCTTAAAACAAACCCGGCGGTGGTGGCACACACCTTTAATCCCAGCACTTGGGAAGCAGAGGTAGTTCAAGGCCAGCCTGGTCAACAGTGAGTTCTAGGACAGCCAGTGTTAGCATATTGCCCCCGAGCTGCCTATCAACCTATGATGTCATTACCTGCCAGCCACTAGGTGTGCCTCTTCCCAGGATTATAAAATGGGCCAACTCCCCTCCTCCCAGCCTCCTCCCCCCACGCCCTCTCTCTTTTTCCTCTCTTCCTGTCTCTCTTGCTCTCTCTTCCTTTTCCTCTCTCTTTCTCTCTCTCTGTCCCTCTGGGGTGCCCCCTTCCCTCTCTCTCCATGCCTCTAACAATAAATCTTATGCCATGTATGTTGTGTGGTTCATATTTCATATTTAAAAGCCAGGGCTACACAGAAAAATCCTGTCTTGAAAAACAAAAATGAAGAAACAACAACAACAACAAAAAAGCCATCTCCTTGAAAATGCAACTCTGACTCAAATAAATAAATGAAAGAAAAAGAAAAAAAGAAGAGGAAAGGAAACTTAACGTTTTATTTTGGGGTAAGCACTTCATTCAGTAAGGAAACAAAAACAGGTTATGCTTTATAACCAATAACATAGCTTGACCTTCAAGTACGAATGAGTACAATTTTCCTTCATGAAATGCTCTGAAGAAGGAAGTGGGAGTTACTGTAACCAGTCTTAGCAGCTGGCATTTGGGGACTCCCCAGGAAAGCCCTGTAGGCCAGGGAGGAAAGAGTGGCAGGTGTGCGGTTAGTTCTGGGTTCTGGTGGCATTGAAGACCCTTTACCTCCTCTCTGTGGTAGGAATGGGTAGGCTTACCTACTGTTGATTTTTCTCCCCTCGGCCTTCATCAGAAAGGAGGGAGAAATCTCCTGTCTAGTAACTCAGACTACAGCCTCTGTGGGGCCACGGATCCCCCTCACAAATACCTTGACTGTAGAACGAGAAAAAGTTCAAGGGCAAGACGCTTACTTTCCCACAGCAAAGACTGTGAGCCCCACGGTGATTTTCTGTCTGGCATAATACTTTTCCAGCAGAGCTGTGTCGTAAGTGCCTTCCCACACAACTGGCGCCTTCCACGGGGTCACAGTCAAAACCTCCGGGCGGTTCCTGGTGACAAAACATACAACGCCATGAGTCACAACACTTATGCTAAGGTGAGAGACTGGCTAAGGAAAAAGAGGCCAGGCAAGATCTCTCCGTGGCAACCATCCATGGCTCCTGATTCTATCTCCATCCCAAATGCCTGAGCAGGAATGGCACTTGTAGCGGAAGCACCGGGCCCAGGCACCGCGGAGGGCTGCCCAGGCACCATCTTGGATTCTCGTTTAGTGATACCATGAGGCACGGCTTATTCATGTAGCCCAGGCTGTCTCAACCTCCCTTTGTAGCCAAGGATCACCCTGAACTTCTGACTCTCCTTCCTCCATCTTCCAAGAGCTGAGGTTACAGGCATGAACCACCATACCCCCTTTATGAAGAGCTGTGAATCCAACTCGGGGTTTCATGTACGCTAGGTAGGCACTCTACCAAAAACCCACATCCCCGACACCTTTGCTTTTCTCTCCAGTCTGTGACTGACATACTTGGGTTGTTACTTATCCCTGAGAATACCACCAAAGCTTAAGAAGCCCCTAAGAGGTGACGCAGGGTGGGTGAGAGAACGAAGTCAGAGCCGAGAGAGAAAAGGCTCTTCCTGTCTGCCTTTGGCTGGAAAAGAGCCCCAGACTAAGGGGCTGCTGGCGTCACTGGCAGTGAAGACACTCTAAGGACATGCCTATGCCCTTCCCAGAACTTCCCCAGCTGTCTGACGCTGAGGCCTGGTACCAGCTAAGCGGGGTAGTGGGGGGGGGGTGGGCGGACTTGTCTTCCTAGTAAGGGGTCTCACATAGTTCTACCAACTTGTGAAACCACACTGAAGGACAGACTGCTGTGGTGGCAAGGATGGGCCAGTGGTGGGCAGGACCACACACTTAACGGATAGTTACGGACACCTCTTGCTTGGTACTTAAACCTAAATGGCCATCTGTGCCCCAAAGATAGAATTATAAGACCTCTATTTGTTACTCTTGCCAATGTGGACACACCAAATAACCTCCTTCCTCCTATTTTCACTATTCTCTCGTCGCCGTCGTCATCATCATCATCATCATCATCATCACTATTATCCAGTGCTCTGCCTGGGTGTACATAGGCAGGCCAGAAAGGGGCATCACATTGTAGATGGTTGTGAGCCACCATGTGGTTGCTGGGAATTGAACTCAGGACCTCTGGAAGAGCTCTTAACCTCTGAGCCATCTCTCCAGCCTCTCTCTCTCATCTTTAGAACTTGTAAAACATCTGCATGTGTGTTATGCACACTGGCACGTATGTGACTGCAGTGTGTGCGCACACTCAGGGCCGCTGTTGGGACTCTTCGCTGAGACGGGAACTCAGGTTTGCATAGCAGAGTGAGAGCTTTGTAGCCATGCGCTGTCTCTCCAGCCCCACTCCTGGTCTCTTAGTGTGTTATAAGGGCTGCCCCGGGGTAACACTCATGACACCAGTGCCATTTTACAGATAGGGATGTAGAAGTGCCCAGAAAGGAAGGGACTCCGTGGAGCACAGCACAGCCATGGCTGGAAAGCAAGGCTCTGGCAAGACACCCCGCTTGCCCCCGCCCGCCGCCTGCCCCACCCCCACAGACACACAGACACACAGACACACACACACACACACACACACACACACACACTGCCCACATTTGTCTCTTCACTAGGAACATAAAAGGGACGAGGAGTCTTTTTCCATTACTCAGAATGCTTGAATGAGACCGAGCACACCAACACAGGGAGCCAGACAGGTAGCAACAGTGACTGCAGTTAAAACAGGAAGCAGCAGAGCCCAGCAGGGGTGGAGTCTAGGCAGGAGCGAGGCAAAGACTCATCCTGGACCTCCAGCTCATGTGGAACAGACATAGGTGCTGGGTGGGTGGACCATTCCTTGACCATGCTCACTTCGCTTTGCCCAGCATTTGCCTGGTATTGAACCTAAGCCTCCCTGGCTCCCAGAGCTGAAGTCCTGCCCTTGGATGGCCCTGGCCCTGACTTGGCCTTTGCCTGTGCTTCACAGGCACCCAACTGGGGGTGCAAGCAGGGCTGCAAGGAGACTGGGGCACACCCTGGATCTCGGTGGTTGCACACACAGCCCTGCCGCTGCTGCAAGGAGCCAGGAGAAATGTTGCCTGCACCTTTCATGGTAGCCGGAGGGCAGGGTAGCTGGCACAAACCTGGGCCTGTCATTAGCAAAGCAGCTACAGGGAGCCTGCTGGGGAGAGTGGGCAGCTGCCCACTCCCAGGCTCTGCTCTCTAACTCTTGAGGTGCCTTCCATCTCCCATCCCAGTCTGTATTGCCTCTGGCTGGCCTCTCTTTCTTCCTGCAACAGCTGGAAGGCCCTCCACTTGGTGTCCTGGCAGGGCAGGGAAAGACCTATTGGCCACCTGCTCTCCTGGCCACCTGGTGCCTCGTGCCAGCTTGCTTGAGACCTCAGAGTGAGTCTCGGCTCCATCTCTAGCATACCAGGCGTGCCTGCTGCAGGGTGGGCACAGGTCTTCGGGGCTCCCCTCAGCCATGAGAGATGCTGTAGGGGACTCTGTACCAACCCTAGGCAAGCTTGTCCTTATCACAGGCCTGTGACACGTTGTCTCCATTATCCAGGTATGAGAAGCAAGGCTCAGGAAAACTTACTAGTGTGTCCAAAGCCATTATCACTGGTCATGGATGCTGACAATTACATAGATGAACATGGGGCACTTCCTAGGAGACTTGGTTACCAAAGAAGGTTCTTTCTTCTGAGACAGGGTCACTGCTGAAGTCAACTGTATCCCCTCTGTCATTAAAGCAGTCTTAAGTGCCAGTGCTCTGAGCAGGAGTACAGGACATTACATTATGTCAGCGCCATGTGCAAGTAACCAACTGTTTCCTATTTAACCAATTAGGAGCCTGCAACAGGGAGGTTAAGTAATTTGCCTGCAGCCACACAGCTACTAAGGGGGAACGGTGGGACTTGACCCCAAGAGAGTCTTTCTCTGGGGTCTAGTGCTTTGAGCTCCAGTTCCTGCTGTTCCTTAAGTGGACATTCATTGCCCTATTGATAAAAATCTGGTGAAACCCCAGATTTTGCCTTGGTCCACTCTGCAGGTACCGAGGCATGTCGTCAGCGCTGAACTATGACAAGGGTTTGTGCCGCTGGTGTTGGGAGCTCACAGGAGCCAGCTCTGTGGGTTGCTCACCTGTAGAGCGTTATCCTGCTGCACTCCGGCTTTATCGGGGGACTCGTTTCAAAACAAAAAGGGAAAAATAAATAAGCATACACAGATTCCATTTCTCAAAACCTGCGGTCCGTGAACGTGTTCTCCCTCACCTACCACAGCCTCATTTGCTGCGTTGTTGATTCTGCCTGTCAAGGACGCCTCAGTAGCTGGAACCGAGCCAACTCCTTTGGTCGTGCTTGTTGTATAGGAGCAGGCAGCATTGCACTGTTTCAGTAAAAAGAGGGACTAGGCCTAAATGTAATGTTTTGTGTATACAGGAGCTAACTACAGGCCTTTCACTCCTGCATTTAATGTCCTCAGCAGCCACGGCCAGCACCCACTGTCATGTCCAGTGAGGCTACAGAAGGGGACTGAGCCACTGGTTGCTTAATTTATTTATACAAAGAGCCAAACTGAAGTTAAGCCCTGGCCCAGGGAGATGACATCCAGTTCTTCCCCTTGAGAGCCCCTCAAATCCCGTGGGTGCTCAACCCACCAGCCACTCCTTAGCTGCATGACCCCTCAGGCCCTGACTGGAAGAAATCCACTGTCCACTTTGGTCACTTGAAATGAAGAGCTTCTTTTGAGCCTGAAGACAAAACAGCACTATTAAAAATTAAAGCTAAATTAAAAGTTGAAGCGTCCCGTTTGCCAGCAGTTAATTGTTCAGTTCCACTGACAATTATAGCATGTCCGTGACCCTTGACTGAGAAACCAGACAACAGCTTGGAAGTGCAGGTGTGAGCAAGGGGGTGGGGGTGGGGGGAGTGAGAGGAGGGGGGCCCTGTGCCTGAAGCCAGCACAGTCATCAAAGCCCACAACCTCATCCCCCCAAAGAAGCCACTGTGATACCGTCAACTGCCTTAGCCAGCATCACCATGATGCGGTTCGAGAAGGAAGGAGGAAGAGATGGCAGGCAAGGCCCTCAAAGCCTTTCCTTCTGAATGGGGCACTCAACGCTGTGACCTTAGCATGCTCACATCCACCACACAGGGTGAAAGCTTCAAGGAAAAAAAAAATCACAGACCTCCTGAAGTAAAGCTTTACCGGGGGTTTGTTCTCGGCTGAATGTCTCTACGCACAGGTACATTAGTGGTATCCAAGGGCCAGCTAGAGCAAGTATTAAAATTCTGTGAATGAGGCCGGCAAGATGGCTCAGCAGGCAAAGGCCCTTGCGTGAGACCTGACAGCCAGAGTTTGATCCCAGACTCCCACCCAGAGGAAGAACCAACTCCCACAGGTTGTCCTCTGACTTACACAGGAGCGCCTTGTCACACACAAATAAATGAATCAATATTTAAAATTCTTATGGATCACATAGGAGACTGGGTACTCATTCTGTAGTAACCCATGAAAGAGCCGAGGGCAGCACGAATGGGGGGAGGGGTGGCTGTGGAGTGGAGAGAGCGTGTGTTAAGAATCTGAGAGCAAGAATTGATAAAAGAATTAGCCTATAAGTGGACAAAGACAAAAAAAAAATTCTCCCAGACTCGGAGTGAACTATTTACCGAGATGAAAAGTGAGAAAGAACAGGGCTGGGTCAAAATTGAGAAATCCATGTGGGTCCTGTGATCTGGGCAAAGAGAGATGGCAGCAGGCAGGTTGATACAAGTCAGGGCTCAGAAGCACGTGTGCCAAAGACACAGCCGTGAGAGCCAGGCTCTCCGTGCTGTCTTACGCCAGGAGACGGGCTGGGGCAAAATGGAAAGTAGACTACAACGAAGAAGAGGACGTGATGCGTCAGTGCCCAGACACTCCTGTGGTAGGAAGAGGGACAAGTGAGAACGGATAATGGCCAGGAGTGACCAAGACAGAAAGCAGAGGCCACGGTGTGGAAACATGCACACTCTACACTGGACTGGATCTGTGGTGGTTCACAGGAAAGGCTACACTGATACACAATTTTTTAAAAAGTGGTATTTAGTTACTTATTCAGTCACTTATTCAAGAAACATATTTTGGTACCTTGAGAAGGCTTTTTGTTTGTTTGCTTGTTTTGGTTTTGGTTTTGGGATTTTTGTTGTTGTTGTTTTTTGTTTTGTTTTGTTTTGTTTTGTTTTGTTGGTTTTTCAAGACAGGGTTTCTCTGTGTAGCCTTGGCTGTCCTGGACTCACTTTGTAGACCAGGCTGGCCTCGAACTCACAGTGATCCACCTGCCTCTGCCTCTGCCTCCCAAGTGCTGGGATTAAAGGCATGAGCCACCACGCCCCGTTCTGGAGAAGGCTTTTAATGTGATGGTAGTTAAAACCAGTATCTGTGTGTGTGCATGTGTAGGTGTGTGTGTGCATGTGTAGGTGTGTGTGTGCATGTGTAGGTGTGTGTGTGTGTGCGCGCACACTCAAAGTGGAGACTAGAGGGCACTCTTGGGTGTTGTTTCTCAGGTGCCCGTCATTCATGTGTATGGAGAGAGGTGGGGGGGGGCAGGGAGGGAGTTTCTCACTGGTCTAAAACTCACAAATTAGGATACAGTGGCTGCCCAGGGCTACACTGATCCACCTGCCCCCATATTCCAGTGTGAAATTGCAAGTGAATTCCCCTACATCTGGGTTTTGGGGTGTGTGTGTGTGTGTGTGTGTGTGTGTGTGTGTGTGTGTGTGTGTGTGTGTGTGTGTGTTTTAATGCATTCTGGGGATTAAGCTTGGGTTCTCAGGCTTGCAAGGCAAGCACATTATTGACTAAGACGTCTCCATAGCCCACAAAGCCATACATATTTTGGTTTGTTTGTTTTTTGAGACAGGGTTTCTCTATATGGCCTTGGCTATCCTGAATTCACTTTGTAGACCAGGCTGGCCTTGAACTCACAGAGATCCTGCCTCTGCCTCCCAGAGTGCTGGGATTTCAGGCATGCGCCATCGCACCTGGCTCCAAGCCATATTCTTTTTACATTTGTTTGCTATTCATTTCCAAGGGAAGCTGAGTAGGGCATGAGGTGGCTGTGGCCTGTTTCTTCCCTCTGCCCACAGTAACTCATTCACGGTGCAAATGCCACGGTAAGACTGTCGCATCCTCTTCAAGAAGGTGCTCAGGGGCCACCTCTATCTGTCCAGGCCCCTGGACCTCATCCCCATCGAAGAGGCTTTGCAAAGCTGCAGTGCTCCCAACTTTTTACACTCATAGTCTCTCCCAGGCAGCTGCCCCACTGCCTAGCCTATCACAGGACAGAGGCGGGATAGACCCCCGACTCTGGCACAGTGGCAAGAGTCTCCTATCCTGAGAAATAAGTGGACCTGCCAGAACACATCCAGTTTCTCCAGGGCCCAAGATCCCTCCTGAAGGATGAGGCAGTGCGCTCTCTCTCTCTGTCTCTCTGTCTCTCTCTGTCTCTCTGTCTCTGTCTCTCTCTGTTTCTCTCTCTCTCTCTGTCTCTCTGTCTCTCTGTCTCTCTCTCTCTGTGTCTCTGTCTCTGTCTCTCTCTCTCTCTCTTTCTCTCTCTCTCTCTCTCTCTCTCTCTCTCTCTCTCTCTCTCTCTCCTTCCTCTACAGCTGTTCCTGCTTCCCTGAGGGTTCTTTTTCTCCTCCAGCTCCTCCATCATTGAGACAGAACACATCAGGTCCCCCACCCGGATGCCCTCATCTACAGATCTCCCTGCTGCCTGTACTTTGATGGCACCTCATCCTCCATCTCCAGCCAAGCTGGTGAGCACCTGAGTCCCTCCACCCAGGAGCTCCTTGACACCTGCACCACACAGTGCCACCTCCCAGCTGCCAAGCCTCTGTCTGCTCCTCTCATCCCTTTCCTAGTAATGCCATGCCACCACCACTCACAAGTCCATCACCCTGGGCGGTTCTGTTCTTAGTTGCTAAACCACATATTTCTAGTCAGTTGATCACATGACCTCAGTAACTGTGTCAAATACTAGTTTCACATCAACTGTCCTATAGGACTATGAATCCCCCCCACTTCCTCCCCCTCTTCCCTACCTCCTCCCTTTTCCTTCCTCCTCCTCGTCTTCTTTATGCATTGGTCTTCACACATGATAAGCACATACTTTGCTACCGAGCTACACAACCCCAGCTCAAGGTCAGGAACTTCTTACGTGTACCACATTGTCCCCAACGCAATACCTACCATAGTGTTTTCTAAAGCCATAATTCCTGCTGAGAAATATAGATTTGGTTGTGATCAAATGAATAAATAGTTTATATTACATCCAAATACATACACATCCATAGAAACAAAATTCCACTTATGAATACTCATCTTGAGTGTGATGCACTTTGATAGTCTATTCTATTTCAGTCTCATGTGTGCATGTGTGCATGTGGTATGTATGGAGTGTGTAGGCATACACATTCCACGGCACACACGTAGAGGTCAGACAGGTGACTGTCCTCACGCCCCACCATGTCTGAGGCAGGGTTTCTTGTTCCTACTTCCTACACCAGCCTGGCTGTCTGTGTTTCCACTTCGATGCAGGTACCCGGTCACCACTGCATGTGCGTGCCATCGCGGCTGGCTTTGCACGGCTCCCCAGGGGGCTGCCCTCCAGTCCTCACACGAGCACTCTACCCACTGTGCCAACTCCCTAGCTCTTGGTTTGTTTTCTATAGCCAGTTTAGGCTCAATGCTTTGGGCTAGTGTCTGAAAACATGAGTCCGCAGGGAGCAGCGGTATGGCAAATAACCAACTAATAAATCCTAGTTCCTGATAAGCATTTGTGTAAAGGGTGAATTCATGGCCCAATAAATCTCTCAGCTCGTAATGTCTACTTCACAAATACGTTAACTGAATCTAGAGAGAGTTTTCTTGGCCCACTCCAGATCCTGTGGATTTCCACAGTGTTCTATGTCACGTGTAAGGCTCTTTTTGTTCAGTGTTTTGTGCTTCACCTACCACTGGCCATTTCCTGTCGCAGTTACCACAGTGCTCAGTCTGTTTGGTTCAACGTACCCAGATCTCAGCTTCTTAGCCATAATAGACGCTAAGACACCCCACTCCTGCGGGCACCATGCTCAGCATCCCCCACGCGGCCTGCACTGGCCCCACCTCCAGCCAGCTCCTGTGGTGAGAATACTCTCTGCTCTTACTTCGGATTGAACCAGTCCCACAGCGGAGGCTCTTGAATACTGTTTTCATGTTTTTCCTTTTCTTTCCCTCTTTCTACATCCTCTTCTTGATAACTGTGGGTCCTGTGTACAAAGAGAAAACAAGATTGGTAAGCACAGGTATCTGGGCAGTATGGGACTCTTTTATGCTTCGTGTCTCAAGGTAGAGAATGCACGAGTCTCGTGGTACTGGGTGGACTGGAGGATCCATGGCACTGGGTGGACTGGGGCATCCATGGCACTGAGCACTGATTCCTAGGCATTGTGGGTAAAAAGTGCAGGGTTTGCCTCTTTGGCCACCATGCTGGTCAGAGGTTAGACCTTGTAACCTTCTGTTATTTCAGAAGTAGGAGAGACTTTTTAGAAAAGCCCTCCAAGGGACATTTCTGTTGTTTGTCTATTCTGAAATTTAAACTTCAGCTTGATCTTTCACACACACACACACACACACACACACACACACACACACACACAGAGACAACATCTATTTATTTATTTATTTATTTATTTATTTATTGTTTTTTGAGACAGGGTTTCTCTTGTAGTCCTGGCTGTTCTAGCCTCACTTTGTAGGCCAGGCTGGCCTCGAACTCACAGAGGTCTGTCTGCCTCTGCCTCCTGAGTGCTGGGATTAAAGGCCTGCGCCACCATGCCTGATCTTCAACCCTTAACTGGAGAAAGAAAAGGCCACCGGAAGAAGGGAGGGAGGGAGGAGAAGAGAGAGGGGAGATCCTCAGAACTCCACTTGTAAGGTAGATTCCTCCGAACTGGTGAGATGGCTCATACAGTAAAACTGCTTGCCGTGAAAGCCTGACCATCTGAGTTTGATTCCCAGAACCCACAGCGGAAAGACAGACAGAGTTGTCTCCCAAAAGGTGTCTTCTGAGCTCAACATGTGTGCTGTGGTATGCATGCACCTGCAATCAGATATACACCGTACACACATACACACAACTACACACACAATAGCAATAGAAATTAAGAACAACAACTACAACAACAGAAAAGAGATTCCTTGGATGAGTTCAGTAAGGCAGGAGTGCGTGAGGAGGCCATGGATCCTCTGCCAGCGTCATGGATGAATGAACCCATCCGGATCCCTTACTCATTGTTAATCCAGCCTGTGGTCCACACACACCCCGTGTAAGCCCCAGCTTTCTCCTCTGAAAAGGATGGTCGATGACCACCATTCCATGGAGGGTTTGGAATGCCCAGTGAGCAGCACACATGGGAGAGCTTGGTGAGCTTGAACGTGGCTGTGATGAAGGTGAACTTAATTAAAATAATGCACCTTCCTAACAATGAGTGCAGGTGTGTAATGTCGGAGGAAAATTCCAGTTGCCCAATCAGTGACGACTTCTGGAACTGTGAAGATTGCCCAAGGGGATGTTAGAAAACTAGTTATAAGTCCAGGACAGACGAGGCTACACAGAGCAACCCTGTCTAGAAAAAGAAAGAAAAGAAAAGAAAGGAAAAGGGGGGGGGGGAAGAAAGAAAGACTACTAGTTATAAAAGCTCTTAGGCCCGACTTGAGATAATTTGGTCTCTTGGATGAAAGGGGTGGGGCTGGATACGGTGACAAGGTAACTCTAGGCGCACAGCGTTAGGGATGTCGTTTTCAGATGGGATCTTGGCACGTAGTTCAGGGTGGTCTCGAGCTCACTAGCTCAGCTGTCCTTCCACTTGGCCCCTGGCTGCAATGACAGGCACACTGTGGCACACCTGGCTAAGAAACCCACTCTAGAGGTCATCTGCCTCCGGAAGCACCTGAGTGGTGAATGGCACAATGGTGTGGTTATACTAATTGTGAAAGATGATGATAATAATAATAATAATAATAATAATAATAATAATAATAATAATAATAATTCCACAAGGAACAGAAAAAGAAAGGCCAGCAAGATGTCTCTGTGGGTAAAAAGGTACTTGCCACCAAGTCTGATGACCTGAGTTCAATTCCTGGAACCCATAGAGTAGAAGGAAAGAACCAAATTATCCACCACATTTACATACACACATACACACACACACACACACACACACACGCTCACATGCACACAGTAGGTAAAGTGCTTGTTTCTAAAGGGTGAGGGCCTGAGTTTAGATCTGCAGCATTCACTCACAAGTCAGACGGCTAGAATCCCAGCACTTAGGTGGGGCGCAGGGGCGGGCGATGGAAACAAAAGGATCCTGGGAATGGCTGCCCAGCCAGTGTAGGCAAAAATGATGGTACCTGGCTTCAGAAAGAGACTCTGTCTCCAAAATTAAGGCAGAGAATAACAGGGGAAGATACTAAAGTCGACCTCTGACACACACACAAAGGCAAGCACAACTACAGATGCATGCGCGCCCACGTGCACATCCCACACACCAAGAAAAACACCACTGATTTGGTAACCCCAGTGTGCCCTTTCACATGACCTTGGCAATCCCAAAGAAAAGCTTCACACTGATTCTCATTTTTATGGCTAAAATACAGGCTTAGGGTAGCTTTGAGCAGGATGCCAAGGTCCCTCAGCCGGGCCAGGTGTAACCTCAGGGAATGAATTACACTCAAGGGAAGGCTAAGGTGATCTGAAAGCTCTTAGGAAGAATGATTTGTTCAGAGCTTCCCGAAACTAGAGCTTAACATGGCTCTTCCCTCAGCCCCTCCAGCATTGCCTGGGCAGCACCGGCTCCCTGGGTTCTTTCATAGTCAGCCAGGAGTAATCCCCATGACCCCATGCAGAGTCCCCAACCAGAACCCAGGGCAAAAAAAAAAACGAGTCACCGTTCTATAAAGACCAGTCTGGGGACTGGCGGATACAGCTCTGACCTCGGGGCCCTAGGGGTCCAGCTATCTCTCCTGGCCTCTCTCCTCCCCACACTATGGCCAGAGCATCCCTCTTTGGAGTGTGTAGAGAGAGATAGAGGGGACTGAGGAGATGGAGACGTCCAATAGACACAGAGTTCAGAGCACTTACTTTGTGTGGTAAATCCACAAGAAAGAGCCTTCTTGGCTAAAGGCAAACAAATAAAAACATGTCATTACACTTTAATTCGCAGGGGATTCCCACAGGCATCACTGAGGAAAGGAAGGGAGCATCCAAACACTCTCAATTCCTGTTCTCATTTTGGGGATTTTTCTCCCTTCTCTCCCTCTCTTTCAGAGTCAGCCAGCTGTTCGGTGACAGGAAGTCCCCCTCTGCCACATTCTCAGACGCTGGGCAATGAGGAGGCTGGGGAAGGTGAAAAGACTGTGGCCTACCGGCCCACACACTGAGGATTTAATCTTCCTGCCAGGAAACAGCTTGGCACATTCGGCTCAGATCCCTTTGGCAAAGCAGACCCCAAGGCTGTTGCTTTAACCAGCACCCAAAAGGCTAGGCCAGGGAGAGCGACTTCCCCTCTAGTCAGTCGTTATATTAACTTTTAATACTTCTTCCAGCTCTAGAATGACATTTTATTTCCAAAAACCTTCTAATCAAATGCTTTCCTGGGTCATGGTCTATTATTATTATTATTGTTATTATTATTATTACTATTACTACTACTACTACTATTATGCATATAGGTGTTTTGCCTGCATGTATGATGATGATGATGATGATGACGATGATGCAGCATATAGATGTTTTGCCTGCATGTACATCTGTGCATCACTTTTGTGCCTGATCCCTTGGAGACCAGAAGAGGGCATTAGATCCCCTGAAACTAGAGTTACAAATGATTGTAAGCCACCATTTGGGTGTTGAGATTCAAATCAGGGTTCCTCCAAAGAAGCAACAAGTGCTCTTAACCACTGAGCCAGAGCCATCTCTCCAACCCCTATTATTATTTTTTTGACACAGGGTCTCACTGTAGCCCTGACTGGCCCAGAAGGCAATGTTATTTTTAAATGATTTATTTACTATTTGTTGGATATATTCACTTAGTTACATTAAATCCCTTTGAACACAGTGTCACCTGCCTCTCTAGAGTGAACACCCTTGGTCAGCCTCAGGTCATTGCATGGCCCGTTTGGACAGTAGCAGAGACCTGTTCCCTCTGGGAACTCTTGCAGAAAATCAAGTGATCTCATGAGTCAGAAAACAATGTATCTAGAGTTTCAGCATCAAACAACTACCCTGAAGCAGCCAGACTTGACCCAGGGCTCGAGTCTTAAAGCAAATATAGCACTTCTTCTGAGTAGCCACGCCTATATGGGCTCTTGAGCCTTCAGTGTGTGTGTGTGTGTGTGTGTGTGTGTGTGTGTGTGTGTGTGTGTGTGTGTGTGTAAGAGAGAGGGGGCAGGTGGAGAGAAAGAGGGGGAAGGGGGGAAGAAGGGAAATGCCCCATGTGTGCAGTACCTATGGAGGCCAGAAGAGGGCACTGGATCCCCTGGAGCTGGAGTTACTGGCAGCTGCGACCTGCCGCCCAATGAGGGTGCTAAGAAACTGAACCCAGGTTCTCCAAAAAAGCAGCAAACACTCTTAACCAGTGAGCCAGCTCTTTAAGTCATCATCTCTTCATTCTGTGAGCCACTCAAAAGACAGAGGCACAGTTCTAATTAGACAACACCAAAGTTGTCTAAGCAAACTCAGCTCACGGCTTGATGGCCACCCAAACAAGTGCTCCAGCCTTGGAGGGCACTTCCTCTCTTGGACAATCCCAGCCCTTGGAGTAATTTCTTCCATCTGCCACGATCCTGATGCCATGTTTTGCCCCTTGGGGCATACCTGCTACTGTGCAGTGAATGTGGCCACCCTGTGTCTATTGAAACCCTGTCCCCAACATGTGGCACTTGGAGGTGGGTGTCTGAAAAATAACTAGGTTTAAATAGGCATATAAGGATGGGACCACATGATGCAGTTAGTGTTTTGTTGTTGTTGTTTGTTTGTTTGTTTTTTTAATAAGAAAAGGAAACAATTCCAAGTTGCTTCTTCTCCATCACGTTTGGGTCTGGGGAGAAGGTGTCTGTCTGCAAGCCAAGGAGAAAGCTTCACCTGGGATCTGACAAGGACGGCATCTTCATCTGAGACTCTCTGGCCTTGAGAACACAGAGGTAAGTTCCTGCTGTTGAAGCCGCCCACGTTGTGGTACCTGGCTATGGTGACAGAGATGACTAAGGTGAAGGTGATGGCGACAGGGGGAGCTTTCTTGTTTGCTCATCTGTGGTGTGGAGATGGAACCTGGGCCCTTGTACAAGCCAGGAAGAGCTCTACCACTGAGCTATGATTTCTGCTGTTTGTTTTTAGAGTGGGGTGTGTGTGTGTGTGTGTGTGTGTGTGTGTGTGTTGACAGAGTCTCATTCCGTAGTTCAGGCTGGCCTTAACCTTACTGTGTAACCCAGGTTGGCTTCAACTCAAAGTGATCCTCCTGCCTCAGCCACTCAAGCGTGGGGACAGCAGGCATGATCCGCCGCACTTGGGACAGTACCCTCATTTTCAAAGGTGGAGAACTGAAGACCGGGACAGCTGAGGAACTTGGCCAAGGTCACACAGGCAGTAAAAGAAGCCCAGGACCAACCAAGCGGTATAGCTTGATGGTCTGGCCAGGATGCTCTATCAGCCCCCAAGAGCCCAAGGGTGGCCACACCTGACTAGCTTCCTCAATTCCAATGTCCTAGTTTCCAGACCTTTGTAGTCAGTCACGCCTTAACTAGTCATGCTTTTTCTCAAAACCAGCTATTCAGAAGGAAACAGCTTAACATTCTAGAAGTGGCTTTACGTTTGCCACCCTTTGAACCGTGTGTCTTCTGCCACTCCTAGTCCTTCCTGTACCTAAGGAGACCGTTTCGGTTTCTTGTAACCAAGGGAGTTCCTGTGAGTCATCCTCCAACTCTGAAATTCAAAATTCTGAAAGAGATAAATCAGATGTCAACCCAGATCACAGAACCCGCAGGCCACTAAAAACCTGCGCCACTGTGGAAACGGTAATCTACTGTGACTGCTCTCCGGCTAGCTCTGGACTTGCTCAAGTGGAACAGCGCACTCAGACGGTGTCCCTTCTTTAGGGGCCGGCGGGGACTTTGCTGTGGAGACATATCTCTCCCTGAGGCCAGACACTGGAGCTTCCAGAAGCAGAGGCAGCACAGAGATCTTAATTCACAGATGCCTTTGACAACAGGGAAACATTCATTCACTCTGCTTTCCAAAGCTGAGCGGAGGAAAAAGGGGGGGGTTGAGGGGAGTTGGGGAAAGTGCTTCAGCCAGGCACAAATGAATCACTAGGAAAACTTAATATTTTTGCAGCAAAACCCAACAACTTGGATGGCTCCTTTAAACCTACAAATATCTTAGGACTGCAGGGCTTTGGGCTGTTTTCTCATGGGATTCTTACCTGCTTTTTATTTATGTCTCTTTTCCCCTTTATTCTTATTATTTTGTGAATTTTATGTGTATGAGTGTTTTGCCTGCGTGTATGGATGTGCTCCATTTGTGTTTCTGGTGCCCATGGAGTCTAGAAAACAAGGAACTGGAGTTACAGGTGTTTGTGAGGCATCATGTGGGGGCTGGGAATCAAACCTGGGTCCTCTGAAAGAGCAGCTGAAGGCTGTCTTCCTATGAGTTTCTTACTTAGCCTTCCTTCTGGGGGGATGCGGAGTGGCCTTTGGAACACCACGCCAGTGATACTGAGAGTGGGAAGTTGGGGCTTTCCAGAACGTTAGGACAGAGCAGGCCAAAGCCGCCTCTCCAGTCCCATTTTATTTTATTATTTTATTTTATTTTATTTTATTTTATTGACAGTCTCCCTGTAAGGCTATAGCTGGCCTGGAAGTCACTATGTGGACAAGCCTGGTCTTACACTTGTTGGATCCTCTTGCCTCTGCCTCCCAAAAAACAAGGATTCCATGTATGCACCACCCAGCCCGGCTTGGAGTTTCTGGTCTCTGCTTATACAAATTACTTGAGATTGTGCTTTTGGCTTCATGTGCCTTCTCTCTAGGTCTAGGCTACAGATATGGCGAGAAGGGAGATTATTACTCAGAAGTCACCTAGACCGTCTGTGGTTTTAATGACCATCCAGGGCTCGAGGCACAGGAAGGGTGACTCCTGTTTAGGGCTCAGCTCCTCATGTCTGCCCTGCTTGGTCAGTCAGCCGGCACCATTCACACAGGATGAAAACGGCTGTTCCATCCCCATCACTCTAGCTGGCTTCATAATTACCTGTTGACATATTCCCAAAACACGACGACCACAGTTGAGACAACCAGCGTCGACAGGATTACTTTTCCCTTGACATTCATTATTTTCTCCTGTGGAGGCGGGGAGAAAAAGAGGGGAAAATAGATTAAATAAAATGGAGAGATGGCTTCTGGGGCTGGAGAAACAGCTCGGTGGTTTAAACAGGTCAGTGGAACACTTGCTGACTTCAGTTCCCAGCATGCACAAGGCAGCTCACAGCCTTAGGGAACACCCTTCCTCTTCTGGCCTCCACGGCCACCAGACACACAGGTGGCGCACATAAATACATGTAGGTAAAACACTCACACATATAAAATAATTTAAATGATGCAAATGACGAAAGACCTCTGCCCACAGCGTCTCTAAGGGGATACACTTATGTGTAATTCTGTAATTCACTGGAACCTGAGGCATGTCTGTCCCCCTCCCCCAACGCCTCAAGAGCACAAATCAGCCACGGCCAATTAGACCAGTGCAGTTAATGAGGCTGCGTGTGCCAAGGAGGATGCTGAGCTCTTCCATGTGGGCTAAGAATCCTAGTTACCTCTGACCCTGGGGGAGGCAAGCTCCCATTCACCAGCTCTGTTGTCCTGGGTACTGAGGACGCGTTCTAATGGCTCTTTATAATCTAGGCTTCACCCACCTTTCAGCCCCACCCACAACACACACAAGCAAGCAAGCCACTGGAACTACAGAAGGGGGTCCACGGGTGTTCTTAAAGCGCTGCCTAAGATGGTGCAAGAAGGGACGGGGTGCCAGGTGGGGGTGACTAACAGGGTAATCAGGGAAGGCACCACCCTGTGGAAGGGACACGAAAGGGGAGCGTCGGAGGTAAAGACAAGTGGTACCACCACGATAGAGAGGTGAGAGCCTCTGGGGAGCAACATCCACAATGCAGAAGGGCATAAAAACCAAAACTCACCTCAGAGTGTTTGCACAAGAAAGAAGGGGAGGGGTGGACAGAGCTCTCAGTGATGCATGGGGAGTTGGGGAGGAGGAGCCTTTGGGGTAGAGATGAAGATTCTGAGTTCAGAGGGCCTGCCCACCTGCTGGGGGCTTGGGGGAAGAGTACGAGAACCCCAACATTAGTGAGGAGAGTCACAGACTAGTCTAATGGCTGAAGAGAGGAAACACCTGTAGAGCGCATTTGCACGTGGCTGTGCCTATATTAGGGAGTTCTGACGTTAACATTTTGATCCCTCACTGCATTCTCCTCCCCGGGGAGGAATTGTTCCTCAAGACTTGCTGGCTCTTAGAGATTCCAGGAGCTCAGACAGGACATGGCTCTGAGCCACAGATGACCCAGCCACTCTGGAGCCAGGCCTTGTCTATCTGGCCCAAGCACCTCACAAGGCAATGAGTGCCGGGCCTTATCGCCCAGAACATCAGACACCTAGAGACCAGGCTTGCCAAAAGGACGCTAAGTAGATCCTAACTGCTCTGTCCTAACGTTCTGGAAACCCCCAACTTCCCACTCTCAGTATCACTGGCGTGGTGTTCCAAAGGCCACTCCACATCCCCCCAGAAGGAAGGCTAAGTAAGAAACTCATAAGAAGACAGGCTGAGCAAGCCATGGAAAGCAAGCCAGAGCACATGCCTCCACGGCCTCTGCATCTGCTCCTGCCTCCAGGTTCCTGCCTTGAGCTCCTGACTTCCCTCGGTGACAGGAGTGCAACCTGAGATCTGTAAGGAAAATAAACCCTTTCCTTCCCGGGTAGCTTTTGGTTATGGTGTTTATCATAGCAACAGAAATCCTGACTAAGACTGTGTGCTCCGGGGATTGAACTCAGGTCCTCAGGCTTGGCAGCAAGTGCCTTTACCTGCTAAGCTATCTCACTTTCCTTTTTGTTTTAGGTAGTAGCTAAGAATAAGAGGCATTTTGTGGAGCTGGCTTCTCCCCGCCCCCCGCCCCCCCTCCCAGGACAGGGTTTCTCTATGTTATCTTAGCGGTGCTGGACTCACTTTGTAGACCAGGCTGGCCTCGAACTCACGGCGATCTGCCTGCCTCTTCCTCCCGAGTGCTGGGATTAAAGGCGTGCACCACCACGCCTGGCTCTCGGAGCTGGCTTCTTAATGAGCTAAACAAAGACAGAAGCTGTGACCTTCTCTCAGAAGGAAGAGGCATCTGCAAAGTAGCAGAAGGCCTCCAGGTTAATTCTAGACGTGAGCACAGAGCATGTCAATCAGCTGAGTTCAGTTTCGAAGCCTTCCGCCTGCATGTGAGTACCAGGCTGGGCCTTGAGAGAACAGGGTCTATTTAATATAGTCCATTTACTAAGTTTAGCCCAGAGGCTGTGGATTTTAAAAGGCCCTGAGTGACCAGGACGACAGCTGACCCCTAGTCCTTGCTCCCCTCGCTTCCTAAGCCTACTTCTCCTACCTTACCTCCCACCCAGAGACCTGAGCCAGTCAGAAGCCTAGACTCCCTGGTTTTCTACAGCTGGAGCTCATCAGTGCTGGGGACAGAAAGCCCCAGGCAAGGCCAGGTTGGCCGCTCATCTTCTGGTCCCTTCCTTGCTTTTCAGGGGGCTGCTCTTCTACCTCTGAGAAGCTTTGTTTGCTCTTCTGTGAGCGCCTCATTCTGTGTGTGACGTAAGGAACCCCGACCCTCTCCCCCCCCCACCCCCCAACCCCCCGGGCCAGGGACTTGGGTGACCACTGATATTCCCAAGCCTTAGTTCTCTGAGCCAAGCCCACCTACACCAAGTTGACCCCACTGCACTTAAGGACACCCCACAACAGACTCAGAGCCAGAAGCCTCAGGTGTGAGATGACAAGAATCTGAGGCCGCGGCCTCGGATTAGGGTTTGAGTTTTAACATTACACAAGAAACTGGAGTTCCTTGGCCCTCATCCACATCTCTAAAGGCCTTGGAAAAGCAAAAACAAACAACAACAACAACAAAAAAAAAACTTTGTAATTCACGGGGCATCACAGCCTCTTGTAATCTCTATTCCATTTGAACATTTCTTCGCACAAACATTAACGTGTCCTGTTACTTGGTCCAGCTGCGTGAGAATGCTACACCTTAGATGCCCAGAGTCTGAATTCACCTATCTGAGGCCAGATTAGGCACCAGGGACCCTACAAGAGTAAGTTCAACTAGTGCTCTTGTTTTGACAATGGGGATAAGAAGAGTGATGCGGGGAAAGTCACATTTGAGGCCAGCCTGGGCTACACACAGCAAGACTCTATCTCAACTGAGACATAAGGGTGAGTAAGATGGCTCTAGGTGTAAGCCAGCTTTCTGGGAAAGCCTATGGCCCGAGCCTGATGCCCAAAATATGCCATGGAGGGGACAGCTGACTCTGACCACCGTATGTGCATTCTGGCATATGAGACAACACGCACGCATGCCTTTAATTCCAGAACTCAGGAGGCAGGAGCAGGAAGATGACAGCGCATTCTAGGCCGTCCAGGGTTACATAGTAAGACTCTGCCTCAGGAGGGAGGGGAGGAAGAGGAAGAGGGAGAGGGAGAGGGAGAGAGAGCTAATGATTTCAGAGCAATGCCTTTTGGAAACAGCCTTCATTACCGATGTTCAGAAAGGCTGCTGCTGGGAAGGTCTGCTGAAAATGAGGGCTGGCACTTAGAAGTGCTCAAAACGTTTGGAGGAGGGAGACCTCTAGAATACAGCTTCTACAACTGACGCAAAGGAGGGGCATTCAAGGCTTCATCATCTGCCTGAGCAGATGCAAAGGGAGACTAGCTTTAATTTCTCTAATCAAGTCCTAGGATGCCCTGTGCTTGCTGAGAGGCAAAGGCAAATCCCGGCTTCCAGGCTCAGCTGCACCAACCCCACTCACCTAGCACCAAATGCAAAGCCTCTCCTGAGTGGAAGGGATGTGACGTGGAGCAGCATCGTGGCCTGTGCCACCAGAGCCAGTCCTGGCCAGCGCTCCTGACCACCCCCCTCTTCCACAGCCCGGTTAGGTGAGCGTGACTTTTGTAGATTTCAGAAATTCACATCAGAGGCGATGCTCCAAGCATATTTCTGTCTTGGCTTCACTGATGGCTTGGAACCATGTGCCCCATGTTTGTGGCTCATCGCGCCTCAGGCAAGAGCCTTGCAAGCAGAAAGCTGTGGGAGCGAAGCGGCAGAAATAGGCACAGCATGCTCCCTAGAATCTGGAACCCACGTGCCCTGGGGAGGAAGGACTGGCAGGATGGCCAATTAGTCTTTTACAACCTTTTTGGTTTTCTCTCTGGACCAAATGAGATATTTGGCAGCCAGCATGGTCTAAAAGTCCTTCAAACTGCAGTTCTGAAGAGTCATGGATGGCCGTCTTCCCTACCGGGTAAGAAATGAATTTGGCTTTTTTTGGATCTTGGCTCCAAGATGACAATGACAATAATAATAATAATAATAATAATAACAACAACAACAACAGAAGGAGGAGGAGGAGGAAGAAAAACGACAACAAACAAATAAACAAACAAACATACAATGATCACACCAAGGAGAGCCGAGGGCCCATGTGCCCTGCACAAACTGTGCCTGGTACACGCCCAAGGACAAGGCCATTAAGAAATTCTTCATTCTGAAAATTGTAGAGGCTGCTGCTGTCAGGAGCAGATCCAAAACAAATGTCTTCGATGCTCACACACTTCCCAAACCCCGAGTCAAGCTGCACACTGAGTGAGCTGTGCCATCCATAGCAAGGCGGTCACAGCAAGGTCATGAAGCCCGCTCTGAAGGACCACCGTGATTTCCACCTGCGGATGCTGCCACATGACCTCCACCACAGCCTGTGAAGAGGTGGCTTCAGGTGAACAGAAGAAAAAAGCCATCTGGGGAAAATAAAAATAGAAGTTATACTTTTAAAGAAAGGAAGGCAGGGCATGGTGGCCCATACCTTTAATCCCAGCACTCCAGAGGCAAAGGCATGAGGATCTCCGAGTTCGAGGCCAGCCTGGTTTACAGAGCGAGTTCCAGCACCGCCAAGGCTACACAGAGAAACCCTGTCTTGGAAAAACAAAACAAAACAAAAGACAGAGAGAGGGAGGAAGGGAGGAAGGGAGGGAGAAATGGAGACAGAGACACAGAGAGACAGACAGAAACAGAGAGATAGCTAGAGACAGAGAGACGGGCAGTGAAATGAGTTTGAATCACACAGGAGACCCCTGGGTGATCTTAGGCCACCCAGTGGTTCAATCTGTGATGGTGTGGAGCCCTTCTGCCACCTCTGAGACCCTGTGACTCAATGCTCTTGTCATCTGTCTCTAACTCCATTCTCTGGCCACTCCCAGGCTCAACCTTGCCAAGGCTGGCCCCTGCATGGGTTCTCAGACGAACCTGCACCCCAACTCCTGGGACATGTGCCAATGCCAGTGACATCTCACAAGGTAGAGCCACGCTGGGAAGTCTCCACCTTCCAGGCTCCACCTCAGGGTTCAATGGACACCCCTCACAGACCCTCCCAGATCCAACAACCAGATGGAAACATTCCTTGCAAACAGTTCCTCTCTGGAGGGAATACTGGGCAGTCCTGTTTTCTCCATCTCAGTTCAGGGCAAAAGGTAAACCTCAGCTGGAGGCTGGATGCACAAGGGCCCTGGAAAAGCCATTAGCACCATCATCATCGTGGAGAGCAGGGGACAGGCAGAGAGAAAGCACTTGCCAAAGAAACTAAATCTCCTAGAAAGTGCTCTCGGCCTGTGGCAGAATCCTAATACTCCTACCTGCAAACCTGCCGCCATGGCCTGGAGCCTACTCCCCTTCCTCAAGGAACAGCCAGGCACGATGGGTCCAGATTGGCACAGTCCACCCTGACCCATCAACCGCCATGGACCAGACTACTGGGTACCAGTGGGTTCTTGAAAACAGAGACACATCCATAAACAAGGCCACCATGGAGCTTCCATTCCAGAGAGATAGGCAGAAAGTTAAACAGACCACAGAATGTCCAGTAGTGACCACTTGCCTATTGACTGCGCATGCGCTCTCTGTCTCTGTCTCTATCTCTGTCTCTGTCTCTCTCCATATTTCTCCCTCTCCCTCCTTTTCTCTCTCTCTCCCCTCTCTCACATGTGTGCAAGCACATACACACACATGCTACTGGTGATGGGACTCTGCACACCAGACATGCTAAGGAAGACTTCACCACTGTCCTAATCTTCTGCTTAAGAAGGCAGCCTTTGGGTCCCCCAAACCCTCAATTATAACCAAGAGTGTTTTAATCCAGCACTACAGGGAAAAATTAGACTAGGTGAAGACTCTGGCCCCAGCAGAGTCCCAAAGGTGTCCCCTGGGGAAACTGCTTTAAGCTGAGGTTCTGTCTCATATATAATATGGACACACAAACATCTTCCTTGAGGCTCTGCAAAGCACAGAAGTAGACCGTGCCTACAAGGTACACTGCGCCAGGCAATCAGCGTGTACTCCACAAATGGCAGCCGTAACCATGGCAATGCTCTTTAGGGAGAGAGGTTCCCATCATGGATGCAGAGCTGTGTGTGCACCAGAGACAAGAATGTCAGGCCCATATGACACCCTGTGACAGAGAAGTTGGGATGAGCCCAAGACCCCAGTACACCCAATCTGAGGCAAGGCTGCAGCCAAGCAACCTTGCGGCCTCTCATAGGTGCCCACATGAAGCATTTGCCAACATCAGACAGGAAAGCGGCAGAGGCCATCCTTCTCAAAGACCAAGGGTCAGTGTCCTATCCTGGAAGCAGAATTTCACAGTCCAGAAAGAAGTCATTTGTACCAGCCTTCTCCCAGCTGTCTCCACTTAGAGAAATCAGCCCCAGGGCTTACCCCTTAGGCACAAGAGCTCACTCTGCTGCCATGAGCCACGTGGATGACAGCCAACCAACATATCCTCAGCCCTATAAAGCTTGGGCCTTTGGATCCCCTCATAAGACGGAGTTTTAGGTGCCTGGAGAGATGGCTCAGTTGGCTGCTCTTCCAGAGGTCCTGAGTTCAATTCCCAGCAACCACATGGTGGCTCACATATACATAAAATAAATAAATCTTAAAAAAAAAAAAAAAAAAAGATGGAGTTTTATTCACACCAGAATACAGATAGGAGAAAACTCAAGCACTTTCTAAAGCAGAAAGAGTCCCCTAGAGTCTGGAAAAATCCCTGTCTAGCTCTGGCAGCTGTCTGAAGCTGGGGGGGTATGGGGGGGCAGGAGCAGGGGGGAGGGGGTATGGGGGGGGTGGGAGCATGGGGGAGGGGAACCCTGCTTATTCACCCACCGGGATCCCAGAACCTTGTATAGCACCCAGGACCCACCTTCTCCCAGCTCAGGGGTCACAAAGGGCCGGGCCTGCAGGGCCTCTCCAAACTGACACCCAGGTGGAGCTGCCCTGTTCTGCTGCCTCTCAAGGAACAAAGTCTACCCTCTCTGAGGATCTGCCTAAAGCCACCTGAGCAGGAAGCTGTCCAGACCATCCCAGTTATGACACCGCTAACAACAAACTATGGGACCCAAAGCAGTTCTGCCCAGTGCTCAGCAGTAAGCAATAACCACTTGTGAACTACACCGGAGACCAAGTGACCTGATCAGTCTTTTGGTTTCTTTTCTTTTTCTTTTTCTTTTTTCTTTTCTTTTTCTTTTTTTTTTTCCCCTCTTTTTCTTTCTTTTGCCTCTCTCATGACTTCCACCCCTGGGTCCTGGGGTCTTACATGATGTCAAGAAGTGACTCCTGCAAGCTGTCCTCTGACCTCCACATGCACGCATGCACGCACGCACGCTCACACACACATGCATCCTCCTCCCCAACACATGCTAAGTACATGTAATTTAAAACAACACTAGGACATCAGCTCTCAATCCGCAGATCTCGACCCCTTTTCACAGACCCCCCCCTCCCAGAAAGCACAGATATTTGCATTATGATTCATAATAGTAACAAAAGGAAATAGCCACAAAGATAATTTTATGGCTGGGGACTACCACAACGCGAGGAACCGTATTGGAGGGTCACAGCGTTGGGAAGGTTGAGAACCACTGGTCTAGACTATCTTGTCAGGATTCCGATGGGGTGGGAGTCTGCAGCCCTGAGGCTGGAGAGATGGTTCAGCAGGTAGGAGTGAAACTGCTCACAACCACTGTGACCCCAGGGACTCGCACACCTGGACTCACGCACACACTGCACACTCACACAGACACACATGCGTGGACATGACTAAAAGCAATAAAAATATTTTTTTAAATTTGCATCCAAAATGTAGCAAGTGTATCACGCACCTCCACACATCTCATCCCCCCATTTTCCATTTTCCCCCCATCATTTTCTTGTTTTCTGAATGCTGCATTTGAAGGACTTGGCCTTTTCACCTACTGTGACATCCCTTCTCATAGTCTGCCCATTTACTTCCCTGCCTGATTCTGTATCTACAACTTTAAATTCTTTTTCTTAAAGCACCCTGCCCCCCCCACCCCACCCCCCATTGAGTCAGCTTATACCTGCTTCCTTCCTGAGCCAAGCCTGGGCTAAGCCTTTCTCCAGCTGTCTTTCAGTTCTGTCTCAACAACCCTGGGCATAACTGTATTATTAATCCCATTATGCAGACCTGAAAACAGGTTCAGAAATACTAAGCGCCTTGCCAATGTGCTCAGCACACAGCGCTGGAGCTGGGATTCCAACGCGAGAGTTGGCCTCCAGGGCCCTGTCAGCCACTCAGGATTGCCACGTTGTGACTTGACCCCCCCCCCTTTCCCCCCTCAACTGGCCAAGCACTAGCTAGGGTCAGCTTTTCCTCAGACCAACTGGGGAGCCTGATGGGCCACTTTGCTGCCACTAGCAAGCTACCTCCTGTGTGTGCCTCATGTGGCTTTGCTTTCTGGCTGAGAGCAAGCGTGAGTGAGGGGGCAGCTGGCATGAGGTTACTGAATGCTCGCGGAAGTAATGGATTTTAAGGTCAGAACATCATCCAGCCCTACGTTTTGTTATTGGCAGTGGGGCAATGTCAGGATGGGGGGAGGCATTTTATTAGAAGATTCCCCATGCTGAGAAAAATGATACAATTGATAGGGGCAGTTAAGAAGGAAGGTTGGAATCTGGACCGGGCCTGGTGTGTAAGCGGACTTTCTGCTTACAGGGGGGCTGCAGCTTGGTTGCCCAGCACCCACATCAAGGCTCACAACTTCCTGTAACTGGCCTCTGGGCCCACAAATGTACATGAGCATGCGCACACGCGCGCGCGCACACACACACACACACACACACACACACAGAATATTAATAACAATAGGGTCAAAATAAACACAGATTCAAGAAAGTGAGACCCAGGTCTCTGATTAGATCAACTGTCACTCCGCCAGCTGTCGCACACCATCACAGGCCGCACAACCTGTTCCGAGGAGCCACCTTACTGTCTCTGCTTCAGTCTCCTCAAGAAACCCAAAGCCGGATGCAGCCACCATTTTTCCTGGCTGCCCCAGGAGCCACCATCAAAGCGTTTTGTACAGCAGAGACATGCTAGTGAGAGGACTGGCTGTCCTGAGAAGGCTCAGCAGCACCCTCCCACAATGCTCTGCCCAAGACTCAGCCCCTGCCCCTGCACTGTCAGCCCAGAGAACTCCAGGCTGCAGCCTTGACTGGCCCAGCCAAGAGATTTGGAATGCCAAAGTGGCTGAGCCAGCATTCCACCAGCCCCTGCTTCCAGAGCCACTGGGTAAAGGACAACAAAACCACAGAAGGGACCAAGAAAAGGTTAGGGAGAGAACGAGGATCCTCCCTCAGGTGGGACCATTTGGTGGCCTAACAGTAGCTCCTGGTGACCCAAGGCTGGAAGGCGCAAGTCCTTTGACCAATGCACATACCTCATCGTCTGCTGCGGTCCCTTCAGAGCAAACAGCAAAGCAAGGGAGTTCTATTGAGCTCCGGCCTGCCGAAGGAGGCACAGCTCAGAGGAAAGGAAGGTGCCGTGTTCCAGCTCCTGTCAAAAGAGTAAACAGCTGTTTCAGGAAGAGGGGGGTGGGCAGACAGATCCCTCTACAGCAGTCACAGGCTTTGTTCCCTTGGCCCCAGGAAATGGGCTGGTTATCAGGACTGTTGACTCAGGTCTACATGCCAAGGCAGAATAGAGGCTCTGGGCTGGTCCTCTGACTCCCTTGCCAAGAGGAAAAACCAAATCAGGCTAGGAGTCACAAGAGAGGAGGCCACTGGCCTCCACATCACTCACGGGGAGCCGTGTGGGGGTGCAAACAACCTCAAGTGGTACCTCCCAGGAACAACCAATGGAGAAGTGAGAGGTGAGCAGACAAGGCACTTTGATGATGAGGTGCCTAAATATGGTTCTGAGGCAAGCTCTCCTCCACAGCCCAGCTCTTGGAAGTAGCGCTGCTCTGTGGAACACTGCGCTTTAGAAAATGTGAGAGCTGGATGTGGTGGTGCACCCCCTTTAATCCCAACACTCGGGAGGCAGAGGCAGGAGGATCTCTGTGTGTTCAAGGCCAGCCTGGTTTACAAAGTGAGTCCAGGACAGCCAAGGCTACACAGAGAAACTCTGTCTCAAAAAAGAAAAAGAAAAAAAGAAAAAAGAAAGAAAGAAAGAAAGAAAGAAAGAAAGAAAAGGAAAATGATGTGACTCTCCATATAGAAACACTATATGAACTTGGAAAGGCTGCAGAGGCCGACACCTGTTCCTGAAGGGACAAGGTCTTACCCCTTCCCACTTTCCTGCCCCCCCCCCCCCTTTTAAGACAGGGTTTTGGAGTAGTCCATGAACTCAGTGTATAACCAAGGACGACCTAGGACTTCTGACCTTGACACCCCATCAACAGCACTAGGAGGATAGGTGTGCACTCCCATCCAGTTACATGGTGTGAGGGATGGAACCCAGGCTATGTGCATGCTAGGCAAGCGTGCTACCAACAGCCGAGCTTTCCAAAAGGCCTATTGTTCTTAGAAGCAGCTAGAAGCAGCGTTGCGCATGGCATACGTTGGCTCAAGCAGGGAGGTGACACTAAAGGCCCCCCTGCCCCAACCCTCCACAAGTGGCTGGGGCACTGCCGGGAAGTCTGGGAACCCTAGACAGCTGGGAAGGGGCCCGTGCCAGACAGGAAGGAGCCAAGGCCTGGCTCCAGGTCACTCCGCCTGGAATCTAGCCCTTTCCTCCTGTTCTCAGAAGGAAGTTCCATGGCTTCCTCCTCTGAGGGCAGGAACCAGTGGATCGTAACCTTCAGGGACTGGAAGCTCTTCCTAACGGCTTGCTTAAATCCTATCTGATGGCATCCATCCATCCATCCATCCAACCCATGGGGACACATGCCGGTGACACAGGCATTCTTCTCCCAAACTCTGTTTCCAAGGCATGAGCATCTGAAGGTGGCACACCCCACACTGGACCCCAAGGCCCAGCAGCAGCAGTAAGTTGCCACCAAGTGCCACAACAGCATCCTATGTGCAGCAGTGGGAGCAGGCAAGCTACAGGCACAGCACATCGGCTAGAGGGACCTCAACTTTCAGCACTCAGCAAAAGGAGCCAGACCCAAAAGGACACACTCTAGGTTAGCCATGGTGGTGCATGCCCACGATCCCTGCTCTGGGAAGGGTGGGGCAGGCGGGCAGGGCTCCAAGGCCAGGCTTGACCCCATAGTGAGCTTGAGGCCAACTTGAGATAAATGCAACCTTGTCTTAAAAGGGGGGAAGGGAGGGAGCATGAGCTGTACGCCTCCACATAAGATTCTGTGCTGGGAGCCGGGTGTGGTGGCGCGCGCCCTTAAGCCCAGCACTCGGGAGGCAGAGGCAGGTGGATCGCTGTGAGTTCAAGGCTAGCCTGGTCTACAAAGCGAGTCTAGGACAGCCAAGGCTACACAGAGAAACCCTGTCTTGAAAAACCAAAAAAACAAAAACAAAAAACAACAAAAAAAAACCAACAATAAAAAACAAAACTAAACAAATAAAAAACAAACAAAGAAACAAACAAGATTCTGTGCAGGTAAAATTAACCTCTGGTGTTAGAGGTGGGGATGGTGAGCTCCCTAGGGGTACCAAGTTTTGGTCTGGTTGGCGATTACACAGACCTGTTTGGCGATTACACAGACCTGTCTATTTGACTAGAACACACAAGTGGACCTCATTAACAGGGCTTTCCCATGTGTACATTAGGGATAGAAAATTCCAGGAAAGTGCCTGATGGAAGCTCCGTGTACTCTCAGGCACCACCAAGCCCCACCCAGCCCCGCCTCACTCTCTAGGGCTCCCCTCCCCCATAGGAGGTCCTGCCTCTTCCTTCTCCTGGATTCCTCAGGCAGACTGAATTCCTTAGGAGTGCGCAGCTGAGGGGTTCACTATGGGACCAAGGCCGCTGCGGGAGGGAGAGGAGCAGGATGGAGTTGAAGGGCTATGCTAAACCAAGCAGGGGCTCTTTAAATGTTTGCAGCACTGGCAACGGAACACTGGGCTTCCTGCATGCCTTACCCCAGCTCCTCACGGAGTTTCTGTGACATCCCAACTCCCCCAGGCCCGACCCCAGAACACAGAAAGTACTCTCCCTCCTTTTCCTCAGCGAACCCTCACTACTGCCCTCCAATTGGCCGGCTTGCAAGACGTCCTCCACCATTTTCACTGATGAAGAGAGAAGCTCTGAGGGTCAGGGTATCCAGCTGGGATACTCCCCAGATGCATCCCGGAACTGTCCTTCCTCCCTGGGGACCTGGGGGTGGGGGACTCTCCTGGTCAGCTGTTGAGCCACCCTCACCTTGGGTCTGTCCGCACTGTCCAGCCTGAGACGCCGCCGCAGCTGCGGGCCCCACAGTAAGGGGCCCTGGCTGTGTTTCCAGTCACCTCTAGCTAGGAAACACGGAGGCCTCCAGTCCCACCCGCTTACCTCTGTGGGAATGCAGGGATTAAGTGTTCTTGGCAGAGAGTGCTACTAACACAAAGCTCGCTAGTTGCCATTGCTTCAGTCTGTCCGGGATGGTCACTAAAGGCAGGCTTGCCGAGCAAGGGGGTAAAGTGGTGGCTGTCTCATCCTGGGTGATGAGGGTGATCGTGTCTCGGGGTGATGCTGAGTAATCAATCTGGGGTCTGGATGCCCAGTCATGGCTCTGACCAGTGGGCCTCGCTATCCTGGGAGACTTACTTGACTGCCTCTGTGCCTGCACTGTTCCATCTGTACAGTGGGGGGGCATGGACGCATCTGGATGGAGGCTAGCACCTAGTGACGGCCACATACAGAGAGAGAATGTCAAGAGCTAAACGGGTGGGGCTGGGGAGATGGCTCAGGGGTTAAGGGCACCGGCTGCTCTCCCAAAGGACCTGGGTTTGGTTCCCAGCACCCAGCACCCAGCACCCAGCACCACTGAGCTCCTGCAGCCTTCAGTTTCACCAATGCTGCCAACTCACTCAGTTTCCCATTGTGTGTGAAGACCGTGCGTGACCTGATCAGCAGTGGGGAGAGATTCCTAGAAAGATGCTCCCATGGCTATGAGAACTGAGTCACCAAGAAGAAGGAACCTCAATTAAGAAACTGCCTCCCTCCATTAGCCTGGCCTCAAGGGATGTCTTGATTGCTGATCAACTCGGGAGGGCCCCGCCCAGTGTGGCAGTGCTATCCCTGACTAGACAAGAAAGCTGAGCAAGGCTGAGGACAGCAAGCCGGTAAGCAGTTCCCCTCCATGGTCTCTACGTTCCTGCCTCCAAGGACTACAAGCTGTACGATGAATGAACTTTTTCCTCCCCAAATTGCTTATGGTCATGGCCTTGATCATGGCAGCCCCCGGAAGTACCCTGGTCACGAGCATAAGCTCCCATGAGTCTCCCAGAGAGGACATTCACCCCTCACAGGGAAAATGGGATCAGTCTCAGTCTCTCTCTCTCTCTCTCTCTCTCTCTCTCTCTCTCTCTCTCTCTCTCTCTCTGGGTTGGTTTGGTTTTTCAAGACAGGGTTTCTCTCTGTAGCCTTGGCTGTCCTAGACTCACTTTGTAGACCAGGCTGGCCTCAAACTCACAGCAATCCACTTGCCTCTGCCTCCCGAGTGCTGGGATTAAAGGTGTGCGCCACCACCGTCCGGCTTTTCCCTCAGTTTTTAAAAATTACATTTGAGTAATGGTGGCACACACCTTTAATGTCAGCACTCACGAGGTAAGCAGGTTTCTGAGTTCGTGGCCAGCCTGATCTACGAAGTGAGTTACAGGACAGCCAAAGCTACACAGAGAAACTCTGTCTCAAAAAGGCGCCCTCCCCCACCCCACGCAAAAAAGAAAAAGTGGGGGAAAATTACACTTGTTTGTTCGTATGTGTGTATATTTGGAGGGTACACAGCACACATGATTAAAGGACAACTTTTGAGAGTTTGTTTTCTCCTTTTACTGTGTGAGAACCAGGTATCAAACTCTGGTCATTGGGCTTGGCAGCCAGCCCCTTTAGCCACTGAGCCATCTCACTGGCCCCCACTGCTGAGTCTTCTCAAGCCATACACAGCCAAACCTCTTGAACACTGCCTGTCCAGTCTGGCTCTAAGACAGACCTCCCGCTGTGGCCCCCAGAGTTAATCTAACCCCGCATGCTGTAAGGAAGAGGCTGGTCCTGTTGCCACCTTAGAGAGGTGTGATCTCTAGGCTCCACAGGGAAAATATGCGGGCAGGTCTGCAACACCAGCTCTGTCCCAGCTCTCACTTCCACGCCACTGAGCGACCTGTGTCTAGTGTGCCTGCTCGGCTCCCCATCGGCACTAGGAAGTGAGGAGCTAGAGCAATTATTAATAGGAAATGTATTAGAAGCTTCAGATTTTCATAAAAGGCCTCAGGTAAATAGTAGGAGCTTATAGAAAAGTTCTTCTATAACCTGGCAACAAGCCAAGGAAATAGTTTAAAGATTTGTCCTACTTGCCCTTTGTATAATCAAGTTCCATTACTTGCTGGAAATAACCCTAAAGTTACCCCCCACCCCCGAAAAATGAAATTTGGCAGATGGACGGGTTTCCTTTTGCAGAGGTTTGAAAACTAAAGTTTGCACATCATACAGTTGATACCTATTCAGGATCCCATGGGCTTAGGCCTTGAATTCTCAAAAGGCTGATTCAGTAATTACACATTTAACGGGAGTGATGGCTATCATGGGGCTACCATTACAAATTAAAACTGATGATGCTTCGGCACATGTATCTTGTGAAATGAAGCAATTTTTTTACATATCATAACACAAAACATAATGCAGGCATACCATACAATCCTACAGGTCAAAGACGACCTAACTGTGCTTTAAAGAAGATGCTCATAAAGCAGACGGGGGACGTGAGATCCTGAGAGATCAGTTACACAATGTCTTATTACCTTCAGTTTTTTAGGATGACAGTGAGACATGTAGCACAGCTGCTGAAAAACACTGGATTTTGGAGAGGATTGCTGAATTAGATCAATACTTTAAGGATGTGTTAACCTCAGAATGGAAGACAGGAAACGTGTTGCCTTAGGGAAGAGGCCACGCCTTTATTTCCACAGGAAACAAAGGAAAGCATCAGATTCTTTTAAGGCTAGTAAAGATTTGACCAAAGGAGGCCTTTCTGAAAAAATCTTAGCTGTTGACAGGGAAGGTGAGAAGGAAGAGACCCAGAACCGTTAAAAAAAAAAAAAAAAAGCAGGTGACACAAATGCTGATCCGCCTATGGGAACAGCTAGCGAGACTGAATGGCTGAAGGAGAGGTGATGGTTCGGTTCATCAAACTAAAAAGCCTTCCAATGCAGCAAGCCTATTCCTGGTTATGGTTTCTACGGTAACTATACAGGTAACAAGGTTCAAAACTTTTATTCCAAACCCTCCGACTATAAAGAAGAGTAAGTTGAGGAGACATGGATGTCTCTGCAGGAGCCAGGCAATCTTTTTGGCTTCCTGGTCCTTGTGACTTATTACACGCCATCCTTTCACATGGCATGGATGGGGATACATAGCCCCCATCACAGCTTGGTTACGCAGTCCAAACTGACTTACAAAGACTGACAGGTGCTTTTCACCTGCTCGTGCTTAGAGCAGAGAAACAGCATTAGCCGATTTGTGCACATTGCACATTTCATACGTGTGCTAATACAAAATCTCCCTACAATGCTACTTTTAAAAGTTTGTACAAGCAGGGTGTGGTGGCGCACGCCTGTAATCCCAGCACTCTGAGAGGCAGAGGCAGGCAGATCTCTGTGAGTTCAAGGCCAGCCTGGTCTACAAAATGAGTCCAGGACAGGTAAGGCTACACAGAGAAACCCAGTCTTGAGGGAGAAAAAAGGTTGTGTGTTTTAAAAGCAAAACAACCCGACACCAGTGAAGTTAAAGTGCCCCTGACCCTTGAGGATGCAAAACCGATTCTGAGATGCTAACTATCTATCAGCTCCATCACCCTGCCAGGTCCAGGCGGTCCCTCAAAATCTGCATCCAGAACAGCTTCAAAGGTGGCTAGCCCCAGGTGGTCCAGCCTCACAGACTGCTTCAGCTAGGTCTTCCCACTTTCCTAGCCCAAGATGGTCCCACAGAGCCTGGACCACAACTGACACAACCAGCTTTCCCAAGACTTGGCCAGCATCCCAGTTTTCTTAAGGTTCTCCAAAGATGTTGTTGATCCTAGACAGCCAGGAAGCAGTCTAAAGAACACAGCACCTTCATTGGCACCTCACCATCATCCCTTCCTAGTTCCTCATTTTTAATTAAAGAAAAAGAGAAGAATGTTAGTGCACAGGCAACTCCACTGGTCTTCTCTCAGGGACCTAGCAGCTGCTCAAGTCATCACCTGCCACCTCCAGATGCTCCAGGTGTGCACTGCAGATAAATGGACCTCAGCCACCCCAGATATCTCCCTCCCTCCCTCCCTCCCTCCCTCCCTCCCTCCCTCTCTCTCTCTCTCTCTCTCTCTCTCCCCCCCCCATGTACAAGGCGCTATTTTCCCACTCTTTACTCATTTATTTCTGATTTCTTTGTAATGTATACTACCCCCCCAATCTTAATATTATATTGTGAAGTCTTTTTTAAGAATTTGTAACTTGTTCATTGGGTAAGGCTTAAAATCTATATAATCTACAACAAAATTTGGCTTTAAACTTTTAACAAAGAGCTTATAATTAAATCTATACATGAGTATCTATCTATCTATGCATCTATATCTATACACACACACACACACACACACACACACACACACACACACACACACTAAAAAACGGTTTTAAATACCAACCATGTGGCTCTCCTTCATCTTGGCTAGTGACCTCCTGGACGTAGGTGGCCACTTTGCTTGCAGAATGACCTCATGGTACAAAGCAACAATTGTAAAACTTCCTAGCCTCAATGAACTCTCTGTTTATTACTGTATTTCCTTTTTGACTAAGCAACAACTCTCAAATATTTTTGCTTGGTATGGACTTTTATGTGATGATAGAAATGTAAGGGTATATTTGTTACAATACACTGTATATGTGATTCAACTCTGGTTTAGAATATGCTACATATGAAATTTTAAGGTTATGAAGATCAACTCAGATTAACAAAAGCTAATTTAAAATGTATATCTAACTACTTACATCTTTGCTAATTGCTCAATACCAAGCAGGTAGAAAATTTAGATAAGTAACATGTTAGAAAAGCAAGGTTATTAATCTATATTCTTTGTCTTTAATCAAGATTTATAAATTCCTAATGTCTACTCAGGTTCACAGTAATGTTTACCTAACTTCTTTATCTTTTAAGCATTATCTGTTTGGATAAATTGTCATAGTGGCCAAGATGGAACACTATAAAAAAGTCAGTAAGTTGCCAGTCTCTCTATGGACATTTATTTGTTTGTTTGTTTGTTTGTTTATAATTTTTGGTTTTTTAAGATAGAGTTTCTCTGTGTAATGGTCATGGCTGTTCTGGAACTCTCTTTGTAGACTAGGCTGGCTTTGAACTCAGAGATCCACCTGCCTCAGCCTCCATGACTGCTGGGACTAAAGGTGTGCATCACCATGCCCGGTTATGAACTGCATTTATGATTAAAAATTTTGTTTTTATAACAGAAGAGCCTCTATTCAAAATTGTAATTTTTAAAGGTTAAGCCTAAAGTCCTAGTCTTATAAAAGCTACTATTGTAAACTGTTAAGGATAATTAAGAAATGCAAGTTGATAGTCAGTCACTTTTTTGTTTGTTTGTTTGTTTCGATACAGGGCTTCTCTATGTAGCCTTGGCTGTCTTGGACTCACTTTGTAGACCAGGCTGGCCTTGAACTCACAGCAATCCACCTGCCTCTGCCTCCCTGAGTACCCCCCCAAACCCTAACCCTAACCCTAACCCTAACCCTAACCCTAACCCTAACCCTAACCCCTGGGATTAAAGGCATGCTCCACCACTGCCCGACCATCAGTCACCTTTTCATCTATTCAGATATATAGTGGTCCTCAAACACTTCAGAGATCTGCAGAATATGACATTTAAAATGTTTTAATAAAAAAAAAAGCTGTTTGTGATAGACAGGCACATTGGCTCCTGGGAGCACGCCGATCTCCAAAGAAGATGATGGGCACAGAAGCCCCTCCACCTGGAGTGTGCTTTAAATGTGGCAAAGCTAGCCACTGGGCAATAAGCTGCCTTTATCTCAACTGCTGACAGCACACTGTCCAACTGTGGGCAGGCAGGACACTGGGGAGTCAATTGCCCCACTGTGCCGAGACAAGACAGGGCAGTCCCCCCTAAGGTCCTTCTCCACAGGGAAGTCTGTCAGATCTTCTGGGCATGGTGGCCAAAGACTGATGTCTCCACCAAACACAGAGGAACCCAGGGTGGCTGTCCAGATACCTGGTAAGTCTGTGTCATGTTTAATAGATTCAGAAGTTGCTTGCTCTGCATTTCCTGTTTACTCAGGTGCAATTTATCCTTCTCAGATCTCTGATGGTTTTGAAGATTAGACCAATAACAGAATTATGAGCTTAAGAGCAGAAACCAAGGCTTAAGCTGCCTTCTCAGTTCTCTCTATGTATAAAAAGCAGGCCATGGGCCTCACTCTCCTAGAGCCGCTACTCCTAGGTCTAGACACAGTCTACCTTGTTAGCAGTGTACATAAAGTCTGAGGCTACAGAAGTGTAAGTTGTGAGGATCTAAGAAGGTCTTTTAGGCTCTAGGATGGTGTTTTAGGGTTGCTACATGAAAGTTGGAGGGCATGAAAACTTAGCTAGTGATAAGAAAGTGGTTTAAGGTATTAAAAGGAATGGAAAAAAATGCTTTAGATTCCTTTTCCCTGACTATGCTACTGCTGTATTGAAACTTCAAAAATTCAGAGCTTTAATATTCATCAATGGGTCTCTGATGATACTGTCAGAGCCACGAGCTGAAGATCGTAAATTTCCTTTGGTTGTCTAAGTATTACTCAACAGGACTTTTCATTGTGTGGAGCCCTTTCTCCAAAGTAGCCAACCACAATCGGACTGGACATTGTATATAATTCTTACCCTGACAGTCCTCATAATTCTTCTTATTGTATATAGTTTACTGATGTTAACGATAAAGCCATTTCTTAGACAAAGAGGGGGAGAAACTGGGGTGACCTACCCCCCCCCACACACACACATATTGCGTCAACTGGTTACGAAGTTGTGTCCTTGTATTCTCAATTGTTAATTGCTGGAAGGATATATATAGCATTGTCACTCTATAGCCCATAATACCCACTCCCTATACGGAAATGTTTGTCGCTTCCCCACCTGCCCAAGATGATGATTATCTGAGATTATCATGTTAAAAGCAAGCTGAGGTAGGGGAGGTCTTCTAGCCCTCAATCTGGGCAAAAGGGACCACTAAGAAAGGGACGAGGGGGCGTGGTCCTGCTGCTGACTGGGTCAGAGTGGGTAAGCCATGGAACCTCTCCCAATATGCTATCAGCTTTTTTTGTATGAGAAAGGAGTGTGGCCTTTGTTAAATAAAAAGCTGGTGGCTGTGGCTGGAGCTGGGGCAAGGGGACAGGAGCAGAACAGGAACAGGACAGGGAAGTTAGGTGGTCTGGGTGGGTAGCTGTGGGACCCGCCCCAGAAACAGGCTCACAGCCGTACTGTACAGATGTCTCCAACTCTTTACTGTGGCTGGTCACAACCGCAGATAGGAATGCCAGTGCTCAGCTAGATTTCTCCTCTTTTTTTTTTTTTAAAGGGAGATTTGTTTTTATTGTTTTTTTAATATATTTTTTATTTATTATGTATACAGTGCTCTGCCTGCATGTACATCTGCAGGCAGAGGAGGACATCTGATTACATTATAGATGGTTGTGAGCCACCATGTGGTTGCTGGGAATTGAACTCAGGACCTCTGGAAAAGCAGACAGTGCTTTTAACCTCTGAGCCATCTCTCCAGCCCCATGTTTTTATTGTTTTTAACTCTGTGTGTGTGTGTGCAAGCACACGCAGATATTGCCAGAGGGCAGAGGTGGCAGGTCCCTGTGGAGCTGGAGTTACAAGCTGTTTGTGGGTCAGCCAACATGGGTCCTGGAAACTAAAGCCATGTTCTCTGTTAGAGCAGTATGTACTCTTAGTCACTGAGCCACCCAGCCCCTACTTTCTCCTCTGTGTTCAGTCCAAGTCACAAGCCCACAGTTAGGGTAGCTCTTTCCCTGCCCAGTTCAACCTTTCTGGGAACATTCCCCTCCTAGATATAATCACAGGTACATTTCCATAGTGATTTTAAGTCTCATCAAGCTGGTAGTCACAATTTTCCATCATCAGCCAGGCATGATGGCACACACCTTTAATCCCAGTTTAGAGAGGCACAGACCATCAGATCACTGAGTTTGAGGCCATCCTGGTCTACACAGTGAGATCTTGGCTTGTACGAGTCCAGGTGGCCTGAACTCAGCAGTAACATTAGCTAAGCAATGTAACATTCCAGGTGGCTTGGACTTAGCCATCATTAGAGTGGAGTTGTTAGCTGAGCAAAGCAAGTTAAGAATTGCAGGCCAGTAACAAGGGCAAACAAAGTAACAGCAAACTGAGAAAAACAAGTTAAAAATTCTCCACTAGCCTCCATTTCAACCCTGCACCCAGAATTTACTGCCCCACCTCACCCTACTTAGAATTTGCTACCTCAGACCCCCATTCACCTAAAAGGTCACCGCGGCTTATCTGGTCTCTTGTATGTGTTGTTCTGTCGCTTTTTTACATTGGGTATTGTCTAACAGCAACTTGCTGGGCAGTAGTTTTTAATTCCACCATCACTGGGGTTTGTTGGGTGGACTCTCCCATTCCTGCGGTTTGGGCCCAGGCTTGGGGAAAGGTGTAAGTCCAATAGTCCATGTCTTGGCCACCCTGGCTTTTACCAGGGGATTCAAAGAGTTTGTATTTATCATCTAATCTGAGAGCTAGCACATGGATTGGATCATCAGTGGGTCCTCGGATTTGGGGTCCCCCTGAAAGGAAATGGATTTGAGCCCCCATCTTATTGAGGAGATCCCTCCCCAATAGCTGGTAGGGGCAATCTGGAATTACCATGAATGAGTGGGATACCTGTCCCATTCCAAGGTCCACCGTTCTCCGGGTAGTCCATGAGTATTGTTTGGTTCTAATGGCTCCCTGGACCCAAGACTTTTTATTTGACATTTTACCTTCCACTGTCAGAAGAACTGAATGTTGGGCCCCAGTGTCTACCAGGAAGGAGACAGGTTTCCCCTCCACAGTGAGCGTTACCCTGGATTCGGGGAGGAGCTCCGAACTCCGTCATCCAGATTCAGAGGAAAGAGGAAAGCGACAGAACAACACAGACAAGAGACCAGATAAGCCGTGGTGGTACCTGTTATTCCTTATTCCTCGACCGACTCTGGTCCTCAAGGGGCTTCAGATCCCAGTGGGACCTGCAAATGCTAGACTCAGATCGTTGGAGTCTATCCCTGGAAGCCCAATTCAGAGTCAGAGTTCAGAGTCAATGCAAAAGCAAAGGAATTTTATTGAGCCGGTGCGCCGGGGTCCACCAAACTCCGAGGAGATGGAAGATCCCATTCTGCAAGAGTCAGGGATTAGTATGCCATATACACAAGCAGAGCTTAGTGACAATGGTTAGTGATAGGCTAACATTAGGTGAATGGGGGTCTGAGGTAGCAAATTCTAAGCAGGGTGAGGTAAGGGCAGTTAATTCTGGGGGCAGGGTTGAAATGGAGGCTACCGGGCATCCGCCAAGAAGGCACAAATCTGTCAATGAGTGGTAAAATACCTGAGGTATCTTCTGAAGGCTAGGCAGAGATGGTTGTCAAAAGCCAAAAAACAGACCATTTTAAACCTGCCAAGCCTAACAACACCTAAACAGTTGAGGGAGTTCCTGGGAACAGATGGCTTCTGCCGCCTATGGATACCGGACTTCGCTGAGATGGCTGCCCCCCTTTATCCTTTAACTAAGGGTAGCCAGCCTTTTCACTGGACTGAGACTGAACAGGGTGCCTTTGTAGCACTCAAACAAGCTCTGTTGAGTGCCCCAGCATTGGGACTGCCTGACTTAACTAAGCCCTTCCATTTATACGTGGCTGAGAATAATGGGATTGTAAAGGGAGTCCTCACACAACAATTGGGCCCTTGGAAACGGCCAGTGGCCTACCTGTCCAAAAAGCTAGATCCAGTGGCATCAAGGTGGCCTCCTTGTTTGAGGTTTATAGCTGCAAATGGCCCAACTTGCCAAAGATGCTGACAAGCTAACCTTGGGCCAATGACTAATGGTCACTACCCCCCATGCCCTTGAGAATGTAATCCACCAATCTCCAGACAGATGGCTCACTAATGTCAGAATGACTCAGTACCAGATGTTGTTGTTAAATCCTGACCAGGTATCTTTCTCCTCGCCCTCAGTCCTCAACCCAGCCACTTTGCTACCAGACCCTGACATCGAGATAACAGATCATGACTGTCTATAGATCCTGGCTGAAGTTCACGGATGGAGAAAGGACGTATTGGACACCCCGCTACCAGACACCGAGGTAACTTGGTACACTGATGGAAGTAGCTTCTTACAGACCAAAGCAGCAGTAGTAGACGACAACAGTGTTATCTGGGCTAAAGGGCTCCAGCCAGGAATGTCGTCGGCTCAAAGAGCCGAACTCATCGCCTTAACCGAGGCCTTCCAGCTGGGAAAGGACAAAAAAGATAAATATTTACAGAGACAGCAGATATGCTTTTGCTACCGTGCATGTTCATGGGGCCATTTATCAACAATGTGGACCCCTGACCTCAGACAAAAAAAAAAGAGATTAAAAATAAACAAAAAATCCTGGACCTCCTGCAGGCTTTACACCTGCCCAAAACAACGAGTGTCATCCATTTCCTGGGCCACCAGAAAGGCAGCAATCTGGTGGCCCGCGGGGATAACCGGGCAGACCAGTCTGCAAAAGAGATGGCCCAACAACATGTGGTCAGTTTAAATGCTCTGATTGCCAAAGTCAGGCTGCCTCTATCTTCTAATGTCGGGTCGGCCACCTACCAGCTTCTAAATAACTGAACAAAAGGATGGCCCCACATATTCAACTCCAAAGAAGATGAGGACCTAATTAAAGGATAATACTCTAATTACTACTTATTTTAAAAAGACAATGAAAAGTTATTTAAAAAAAAAGTCATTCTTCCCCAGGAACAGGCTATGGACTGGATCTCTTAGATGCACCGCTGGACTCACTGAGGCCAAGACAAGTTAATACAGGCTGTAAAGGCCTCTTCCATGTTTGTTCTAAGGCTGTGGGAAATAGTCAAAGAGATAGTACAAGCCTGTAAGTACTGCCATCTGGTCAACAGTTGAGAATGACACAGCCAACAGGGAAAGAGATTCAGGGGCAACAGGCCAGGAGTCTACTGAGGCCAGGAAAGTACGGCTACAGATATGTGCTAGTCTTTATAGACACTTTTCCCGGATGAGTAGAGGCCTGTCCTATGAAGCAGGAAACTGCCAACGTGGTAGCCAAGAAGATCCTGGCAGAAACCCTCCTCCGATTCAGACCACCCAAGGTAATAGTGTCAGATAACGGACCTGCCTTTGTCTCGCAGGTAAGTCAGGGACTGGTTTCTGTACTGGGGGCCAATTGGGATTTACATGGTGCGTACCACCCCCAGAGCTCAGACATGGTGCGTACCACCCCCAGAGCTCAGACATGGTGCGTACCACCCCCAGAGCTCAGACATGGTGCTACCACCCCCAGAGCTCAGACATGGTGCGTACCACCCCCAGAGCTCAGGCATGGTGTGTACCACCCCCAGAGCTCAGACATGGTGCTACCACCCCCAGAGCTCAGGCATGGTGTGTACCACCCCCAGAGCTCAGACATGGTGCGTACCACCCCCAGAGCTCAGACATGGTGCGTACCACCCCCAGAGCTCAGACATGGTGCGTACCACCCCCAGAGCTCAGACATGGTGCGTACCACCCCCAGAGCTCAGACATGGTGCTACCACCCCCAGAGCTCAGGCATGGTGTGTACCACCCCCAGAGCTCAGACATGGTGTGTACCACCCCCAGAGCTCAGACATGGTGTGTACCACCCCCAGAGCTCAGACATGGTGTGTACCACCCCCAGAGCTCAGACATGGTGCGTACCACCCCCAGAGCGCAGGCATGGTGCGTACCACCCCCAGAGCTCAGACATGGTGTGTACCACCCCTACACCTCAGGACAGGTAATTAGAATTAACAGAACAATAAAAGAGATCTTAACCAAATCGACCTTAAAGACTGGCGCAGACTGGGTGATGCTCCTTCCTATGGCCTTTTCCGTGTAAGACACTCCCCCTACAAGCTGGGACTAACCTCTTTCGAAATAATCTATGAGGGCCCTTCTCCCCTAGTGGCAACGGGCCCTGACTTTAACCTATCCAAGGATCTTCCTTCTGATATCATGGCCTGCCTGTTAGCCCTACAAAGTATACACAGTGAAATATGATCTCAATTGTCTGTTCTTTATGCCCCAGGGACACCTGACGTCCCTCACAAGCCACCAAGCCACTTCCCTAGAACGACGGTGGAAAAGACCTCATACTGTCCTATTGACGGCCCCCATTGCTGTCAAGGTAGATGGAATCGCTGCCTGGATCCACACTTCCCATGTGTCAAGGCAGCCCCGAAAGTAGCTCTGGATCCAATTGAGCCAGCGTAGAACCTTCAAAAGACTGACAACCCCCTAAAAATCAAGCTCAAGAGGACAGCCGTCGTCCCACCATGAGAACTCTGATCTTACTCCTGACTGTATGTACTATTTGAAGAAATTCCCAGCCTTCGCCCCATGTGCCTATGCAACTGACCTGGTCTATCCCGTCCAGATCAGGAGATACTGTATGGTCCATAGCGGAAGATCACCCCCCTTTCTCCTGGTGGCCAGACCTTTACCCTGACTTCTGCAAGCTCGCAGCAGGCTCAGTCCTTGACATCCTACACTTATACCCCTCCCAGCCAGCCTCACTGATTATCACCGACAGGAAAGGGTACAGAAAGCTTAGGCTGGACGCTGGCTATTTTGGATGTGCTACCACCTTCGGAAGAAAACGCCTCCAAACCCTTACTTTTGTCTACCCTAGAAATCACCAAAAAAAAAAGTCACAGGCAGCTAAATGCGGAGGGTCCTCTCATTACTGTGGTCAGGCATGGGGTTGTGAAACTACTGGAAACACTTACTAGAAGCCATCTTCCTCATGGGATTTAATCACGGTACAAGCTAACTATACTGTGCCTTCCCATGTAGATCAACAGCTCCAACATAATTGCTGGGGCTGGTGTCACCCCCTTTTAATAAGATTCACCCCCCACCCCTGGGCAAATTAGATAAATCTTGGGCCAAGGGACATACATGGCGCCTGCATCTCTATAAAGAACGTGGTGATGATGGCTTATTATTCATCATAAAATTTACTATGCTCAGAAAAACCGTACACAGTAGGATCCCATCTTGGCCCCCAAACCATCACCTCCAACTACCCCCATACCAAGGCTATCAACTAAAGATCCATTGTTCCAATTTACCCTGGGTTCTCCTTCGTCCAACCCGGACCCCCTACTACAGCTAGTTTCTAAAACTTTCTCAGTCCTCAATGAGTCCAGACCGAAGCTGACTGAGTCTTGTTGGCTCTGTCTCCACCCCGTACACCCTCCATACTATAAAGCCTCTGCCATAAACTCCTCCCTTCAAGCCAATGTCACTGATCCCCAATGGTGCAGGTGGCATCAGATACAAGATGCCCAGGTATCTCTCCAATCTGTCACAACACAGGGTCAGTGCATTGACAAAATCACCGGTGGGTGAGTTTACAGGACTATGTATTTCTACACTATAAAAAAGTCTGGGCCAGACCCAAGGGTGTACTACGTGGCTCTGGAGAATACATGGTAGGCCTGCTCATCAGGAGTTACTCCCTGTGTCTACTCAAAAGCCCTAAATAAAAATTTCCGCATGTTGGTTCAGTTAGTGCCCCGTATCAACTACAGCATGTACGAGTCCCTCCTAGATATCTGGGATGTAAAAAACCCTGGACTCCCATGGGAACTCATAACCTGACTAACAGTATCCACATTGTTGGGACTGGGAGTACTTGCAGCTAAAACAGGGGCATCTGCCTTGGTGATCCAAAGCCATAATTACCAGGACCTGAGGGTGGCTATAGATAAGGACATAAAACACCTCAAACAATCTATATCCCACCTAGAAGACCCCCTGTCCTCCCTATCTGAAGTGGTGTTACAGAACAGGAGGGGGCTAGATTTACTTTTCTTACAACAAGGGGGTCTCTGTGCAGCCCTTAAAGAGGAAATGTTGCTTTTATGCTAACCATTCTGGAGTCATAAAGGACTCTATGGCCAAGGTCCGAGAGGGCCTAGCCAAACGCAAACAAGAATGAGAAGCCAGTCTAGGGTGGTTTGAGTCTTGGTACAATTCATCTCCCTGGCTCACCGCCCTAATTTCCACCCTCCTAGGTCCCCTCCTCATCCTCATGATCCTTCTAACCTTTGGCCCATGTAGTCTTGCTGACTTTCATCCCGGGAGAGAATAAATACTGTCCAAATAATGATGCTAAGACAACAATATGCTTGCTTAGATAAGGGGGCCACCCTAGCGGAGCATGAACTGTAATCAGACTATTTCAAGATTGGGATAGTTACAAGGAAGAGGGGGAGTGTAAGATTCCAGGTGGCCTGAGCTCAGCCATCATAACAGTAACATTGTTAGCTAAGCAATGGAAGATTCCAGGTGGCTTGGACTTAGCCTTAGTAGCAATAGCTTTGTCAGCTGAGCAAAGCAAGAATTGCAGGCCGATAACAAGGGCAAACAATGTAACAGTGAACTGAGAAGAACAAGTTAAAAATTCTCCACTAGCCTCCATCTCATCCCTGGCCCCCAGAATTTACTGCCCCATCTCATCCTACTCAGACCCCCATTCACCTAAAAGGTCACCTATTGTTAGCCTATCACACGTTAACTAACTAACCTTTGTCACTAAGTTCCGCATCTGTATATGGTATATTAATCCCTGACTCTTGCAGAATGGGGTCTTCCATCTCCTCGGAACTTGGTGGACCCCGGTGCATCAGCTCAATAAAATTCCTTTGCTTTTGCATTGACTCTGTACTCTGTCAATTGTGTTTCTGGGAATAGACTCTGACGATCTGAGTCCAGCAGGATCAAAAGTGAGGAGCGCTAACCGAGCAAGTGCCCTCCTCCCTCATTCCTCCTTGCACCTTGGCTGTTCTTGTGACTTCTGGAACTTGCCTGATTTGATGCCTGAAAGGGGGAGACAAACAAACGTGTATTCAAATCTAAGAATTTACTGGAAAATTCTAAGATTGTTCCATCTAGGATTTTGTTTTTGTTTTTGTTTTTGTTTTCCTCCTATTCTATTTTGTTCAATTTCTTATAACAAATTAACGCAAGCATAAAAATGCTTTCAGGAAGTCATGTCTAATAGAAGAGGTTATAGCAGAAAATTAAAACAAAAACAAAAACAAAAAAACCCAAAACTCCCAATCAGATAAACAAAATAGCTAGTTCAAGGCCACCGGGGAAGTGTTTTTTTCTGTCTGTCCTTGGAATGAGACAGCTCTTGTTCAAGTACCACAACATTTCTTGCCCTATGACCCTCTCTGGACATCAACTTCCTTGAGTCTCAGCTTACTCACCTATTAAACAGGGGGAGTGTGCTGAGATGTTTATTTGCCTGGCAAGGGTGAGGTCTTGAGTTGGCTCCCTGGCACTACAGAGGGGGAGGGGGAGGGGGTGCTTTAGCCAAGCTCTGTGGCCCAAGTCTATAGTCACACCAGCTAAGGAAAACAATTTGAGCAAGACATCATTTTTAAAATATTATTTAGCCTTTGAATTATCAAGAAGAGCAACAAACACACCGGTAAAGTTCGTGGAATCTAGAATGCACTTAGGAAACAGCTACTAGTCTTACTGACTGTCCTAGGAACAAACTGGCTCCACCTCCCTATAGGTCATGAACCTAAATCTACGGGCGAGCCTTGGGTGTTGACTGAATGAATGGCTTCAGGTGAGTTGAGCTTTTAAAGACTTGGTTTCTGCGACCTGTAAAATGAGAATAGCAAAGCCTCTCTCTCTCTCAGAGTCATAAAGAGATGGCACCCATAAAGTACTTGGCCAAAGGCCTGTATTAACAAGTTCCCAATAAATAACAGTTTTTCAGTGCGTATAGATGAGTATTCCAGAGCTCTCTCCACAGGCTCTGGCACCATTTGCTGTTTGTCCAGAGCCACCGTGTACCCGTGGCCTAAAACCAGCTAACCCAGCCATGGCATGGACTGAGCAATTCCCAGAACCCTTCTAAATCATCTTTCCTACCCCAGCCTTGACAGCAGCCTTGGAGGCGGGGCCTTGGTACCCTTAGCAGGAAAGGTCAAGGACTCCGGTGGCTTGTCCCAAGTGACTTGGTGGGAATGGATGCCAGGTTCAGGCAAAGCCAAGAGCTCTTTCTTACTGCCCAATATCTCATAAGAAGTCTGCAAACGGAAGTAGCAAAATGGCTTAGTTGGTTAGGGCACTTGCCACCATGCCTGAGTTTACAGTGGTAGAAGAAGAAAGTTAGCCCCCACAGGTTCTCCCCTACTGCATACACACACACACACACACACACACACACACACACACACACACACACACACACTTACACACACATACATACATACACACAGGCACACAGACACACAGCACCACCACCACCATCACCACCACCACCCCACACAAATATATTTAATCTGCAAGAAGCCTAGTGTTAGAGCTCAGTGGTAAAGCACTTGTCTAGCAAATAGTACTTTAAAAACAAAAACAAACAAACAAACAAACACTCGAGGTCTTCAAAAGCCTCAGAGACATACAGAATATGGTATTTAAAGATGTGTTTATTATTATTATTATTATTTTAAAGACTCTTTGACAACAAGACAGGTAATCTCCTGGCAACACCCAGTCTACCTCAAAGAAGATGATGAATATCAGAAAACCTCCTTATGGAGATAGCGTCAAATGTGCAAACAGGCCACTGGGCAAAATGTCCTCATTTCTGCCAAAGACAGAATTCTGCCTAAAAATGGGCAAGCTGGGATGCAGGCAGAGCTGACGGCCAAACTCTGCCAGGACAGGGTAAGCAAATCCTCAATAGTTCCTGCTTCACAAATATGTCTGTCAGATACACTGGGCCAGAAGGCTGAAGCTGATGCTCCAATGTTATAGAGAGTTTTGAGTGACTATCTCTGCCGTTTTTTCATTTTGGAAGCTGCTGACCTGCACTTCCAGTTCACTTAAGTAATTAAGTTTTATTCTTTCTCAGGTCTCTGATGGAGTTGAAGACCAGATAGTTTAGTCTTACAATTAAGCTTAGTTGTATAGGAGTTAAGATGTTTTTAGTTCTAGATGGATATTTTAAGTTGATAGAGATGAGATATGACAGATATTGAGTAACATTCAGAATTTTAGATGCACCAAGATAGGAAAGATGTTTTCTTCAAGTTTGCCAAATACCAATCATCAAAATACTGTGAATGTACATACATATAATTCCTGATTGCTTAGTGGTTCTTCCTACTGTATGTAGTTTATTTATGTGTAATAACATAAATATACATGTAAAAAAAGAAATATAATTTTTTTAAAAATGAAAAAAAAAAACCCACCCTGTAAGCCACTGGTCCAAACCAGAGGAAGCTGGGTGTTCATCTGCTTACTCATTTGTGAGGTAAAGATCAGCATGTGGTGGGTGCCAGGCATTGTGTGGGCCTCCAGTGGCACAGCACGTGGATCCTGCGGACATCGGAGTTCAGTGGGAAGATGGACCACGAAGCCAACCACTTCCTTGCTTGGGGGAGTGTCCTGAGATGTCCACAGTAGAAGCTCCACTTTCAAACCCGATAGATTTCTAGAGAATTTTGAGGCTAACTTGAAGGCCTCCCCTCTGGATTTCTTCCCTGCTTAAGCATGGCCCCAATATTCTGAGCTACACCACTTTACAGGTGAGGAAACTGAGGCACCAGGAAAGGAAATGGCACAAGCATGATTTAAAGAAGCTGGCTGAGCTGGGCGTGATGGCGCACACACTCAGGAGACAGAGGCAGGCGGATCACTGTGAGTTCGAGGCCAGCCTGGTCTACAAAGTGAGTCCAGGACAGCCAAGGCTACACAGAGAAACCCTGTCTCAAAAAAGAAAAAAGAAAGAAAGAAAGAAAGAAAGAAGAAGAAGAAGAAGAAGAAGAAGAAGAAGAAGAAGAAGAAGAAGAAGCTGCTGCTGAAGTTGGCTGAGACCCAAGCTGCCCCATGAGACAGCGCAGGAAACCACAGAGATCAAGGAAGGGGCTGGAGACTGTTGTCTGCTGTTGTCTTCCTAAACAAGCTCAACTGCGTGTGAAAACACTCCAGCAATAGCCAGACTGCTCATGCGCACGTGCGCGAGACACACACACACACACACCTGTTCTGGGCTCTCTGATGAAAACACAGGCCACTGCCAAGATGAGCTTCACCCTCCATGAGACGTGGATGAGGCAGTGAGGCGCTGCACTGAGAGACCAGTCAGCCCACGCAAGAAACACCTCAGACACACAGCAAGAAACCCAAAGAGGTGTTCCATTCACCAACCACAGCAGAGCGGGACCTACAGGACCATATAGAAACCAGCTCCATCTCCGTGCTTCCGACTTCCCTATAGGCCCCTCTTAGCGGGTACCGTTGCCCCTGCACGGTCACCTCCTTCTATCCACGCCTCCCTCCCGGCTTCAGGCTTCTGTTCCTCTAGAGCCATCAGCAGACAGCCCTCGGATAAATTCTCTTTCTCTGCTGAGAAGCAGTGTTGGGGTTATCTTCTCTGGTTGTGGTTTCCGGTTTCTCAGCCTTCAGAGTAAGCCCACAGGCTTTGGACCAGGGGTGCCGGGGTGGGGGGTGGGGGTGGGGTGGGAGGCTGTTGTCAGCAAGCTTGGGACAAACGATAGTTTTTACTGTTGTTTAACTAGGTATCTAAAGGAGTTGCTTGGCTAAGGTCGTATAGCACACGAACCGGCCAGGGCTTGCTTTCTTTGTGTCAGGGAACAGATTCAAGATTCGCCTGGCTCCTTGAATGAGCCCCCAGCTGACCCAGGATGATTGCCGACTGAGGGAGGGTCAGGTCACCTAAAGCCCCCGTGAGGCACATTCTATTAGCCCCATCGTACAGAGCGGGAATCAAGTTCAGAGCTGGATTTCCTCCATCAGGGTCAAAGTCAGAACCAAAGGCGCCCGGGCATGTGACTCTCACTTCATTCCACTATTTGTTTTCGATGAGGTGGAAGATAAGGGGTCTCAGCCCATTTTACAGGTGGGTACCCAGCTCACGTCTACCATGCCGAGAGGCACCCTCAAGAAGGTGAGGTGGCCAGGCGGTGGTGGCATACACCTTTAATCCCAGCACTTGGGAAGCAGAGGCGGGCGGATCGATGTGAGTTCAAGGCCAGCCTGGTCTACAAAGCGAGTCCAAGCTAGTCAAGGCTACACAGAGAAACCCTGTCTTGAGAAACAAAAACAAAACAAAAGAAGAAAAAGAAGAAGAAGAAGAAGAGGAGGAGGAGGAGGAGGAGGAGGAGGAGGAAGAGGAAGAAGAAGAGAAGGAGGCAGAAGAAGAGGAGGAGGAGAAATGAGGGCTGGAGAGATGGCTCAGAGGTTAAGGGCACTGACTGCTCTTTCAGAGGTCCTGAGTTCAAATCCCAGCAACCACATGGTGGCTCACAACCATCTATAATGAGATCTGATGCCCTCTTCTGGCCTGCAGGTGTACATGCAGGCAGAGCGCTGTATACATAACAATAAATAAATCTTTAAAATAAAACAAAAATTTAAAAAAGGTGAAGTGAGAAGATATGGGACCACAGAAGGAGGGAAGAGTCTCAGCCTGTAGAAGGATGGTCCGTACTTCCGCTCTGCCTCTCTGCAGAACCAGCTGGGCCTGGTCAGCACGGCGGCTTCAATTACCCCTACACGGTTCTCTTTCGGCCAAGAGGAAACTTCCCTGTCTCCGAACTTCCCTTTGGCTGGGCGTCTCTTCAAGCATCTGTTATTTCTTCCCTCAGCGACTACCAGGCCTATCCGTCTCCTCCCTCATTTCAGGTGGTAACCATCTTAAGGCCAAGGATCTGTAGCTCATACAATCACATTCATTTTGATGATTCCGGTAACAGCAGCCATTGCAAATGTTCATCACTGTAAGACTCGGATTCCGCCAGGCAGGGGTCCTGGGCACCCGACTCTCACTTCACTCCTATTGATTTTCAACGAGGTAAGTACTGAGATCAGCCCATTTTCCAGATGGGACCGGCTCAGTTCTACCATGCTGAGAGGCACCGTCAAGAATCAATTCTTTCATCTCATACTGAGGCTTCAGTAGGCCTCAGCTCTTCTCTTCGCCTGCTTTAAACTGATACTAATAAATATAAGTTTATAGAAATAAAACTTTATATTTATGACAAAGCGATGTCAGAAGAGGCCCGCCAGCTTTCTCAGACACCAAAGGAGCCCAAGGCACATGAAGGAGTCTGTCCTCTTTCCACTCATAGAATCGGGGTGTCCCTGTCTGCCCCAGGGTAAATGACTCTTTGGTCATCCCTACACAATAGTGGAGAGTGGGGCCAGTGGGGCGGCGCGGTGGGTGAGAGCGCTCGCTGCCAAGCCTGCCGACCTGAGCTCTATGCCTGGACCCATACAGTGGAGGGAGAACTGACGCCAGCAAGTTGTCCTCTGACCCCTACGTGCATGCATACCATGGTGCCTGCATTTGTGTACATGTCCGCGCGCGCGCGCGCACACACACACACACACACACACACACACACACACAGAGTGAAAAATAAATGTTTTCCCCACCATAGAGCAGTATAACAATTACACCTAGAGTTTACAAGTAAAAAGACTAGGATACACAGTTCAGTTCAAGACAGGGTCTCTCTGTGTAGCCTTAGCTGTCTTGGACTCACTTTGTACACCAGGCTGGCCTCAATTCAGAGATCCACCTGCCTCTGCCTCCCGAGTGCTGGGATTACAGGCATGTGCCACCACCACCTTTACCTTTATTTTATTTATTTACTTACTTACTTACTTACTTACTTACTTATTTGAGACAGGTCTCACTCTGTAGCCCTGGCTAGCCTGGAACCCACTACATAGACTCGGCTGACCTCAAACTCACCTCTGCCTTCTGAGTGCTAGGATCAAAGGCGTGTGCCACCATGCCGGGCTTGAAAACAACTTGTAAAGAGCAGGGCCTCTTACACCAGCCCTTGCACAGTGGGGCCGACCTTGAACTTCAGCGACATATTCCATTTGTAACACTCATCACAATTAACACGTTCCATATTTCTCCAATAAAAGCCTCAATTTCAGTATCCAGCGAGCACCAGTTGCTAATTCAATCATGGGCTAAGGGGATGGCTTACAGCAGTCACTTCGCTACACAATCCTGGCAGAGCCCATCTTGAAGTATGCATCCTTGCAGACAGGGAGGCTTATGTTTTAGCATCCGAGTGCTGGCTTAGCCCTGGTGGCACTCAAAATGCTAACTGCCCCATGTGCTTTATACTGAACTTATATAAACTGCAGGTGCCCAAACAGAAATGCGGAATCTCAGGCCAGCAGCACTCTGTGAATATTGGAGAACCCTTGGCTGTGACCATGTGCACCGCCCCCCCCCCCCCACTCTCACCCCGCCAATCTCATCAGATAGCTGCTGGACTTGTTAGAAAATCAGTGCTGACAGCTGAGTCCCAAGACCCTCTGTACCTAGGGGACCACGTGACCTCCCACACCTGCCTATCTGGGCTTTTCTGTTCTCCAAATACTGGACATGTACTGGATCCAGTTACAATCAAAGTATCTACTGTGTTGTGAGTCTGGCCCTGTGGGAGATGCGGAGATTGGACAAATGCCTCAGGTCTTAGCCTAAAATGCTAACATTGTAACAAGACAGGGAAGCCTGGAAGCAAAAGAAACTGAACGGAAGAGGATGAGGGGAGAAGGCAGGGGGCCACAGAAGGAGGAGGGCGTCTCACCTGCGGAAGGATGGCCAGTGCCTCTCTGCATTTGCATGGTCTACGATGAGAATCTATGACTTTTATAACCCGACCAAAATGTGCTTAAGTAAGGTAGGCAGTTCTCTGACACTCAAAAGATTAAAAAAAAATAATAACAACAACAACAACACTGTTGACTTTGCAACAATGTAACTCGTATTTTCCTGTACAAAAGGAGCCGAGTGTAAGGACGCCAAGTGAAGTGCAGGCCACACTGCCTGCCGCAGGGAACACGGTCTTCCTTTCTAAGCCCTCCGGGTCTTGCCTGTATTTAAGTAAATTTCAAGTAAAAATGGAAACAAAATAAATCTTCTAATGAGCCTCCTCAGAACCAGTCTGGTTGGGAAAGCTCAACCCAAGAGAAAAGAGGAGATACAGCGACCGGGTACCAATGGGGACTACTTGTCCCCTGCCCCTGCAGGACATAAGCCTCTGCAGCTTGGAATACCACTCTGTTGGTAACTTTCTGTCCCTTCTGCTTCTGTGTGGGGTGGGACCCCAGATCCAGAGCAGCCTCCCCGCCTCCAGCCTGCTCCACTGTGGGGACTAAATCTTGGGATATTCCTTTGAAACATACTCTTCGCTGGTGACCAGGGGGAGGGAGGGCCGCCAAAATGGGAGTCAGCAATGGGTGTCAAGGTTATAGGAAGACAGTAAAACAAGGGCCTGACGTGAGAACCGCATACACGCTCCTGAGCCTTGGCTCAAGGAGAGAGGCCTGCAGGCCCTTCCCGGATCCAGCTCATGTGTTGACTTGCCAGCAACCTTCTTGGAGGCCTCTGACTGGTCAGCCAATTCCTGGAGGCTCAAGGACCCATTCAAGGTCACAGTTAAGAGACAGCTGGCCTCAGGGATTTTCGGGGTGTGTGTGTGTGCGCGCACGCGCGTGCTAGTGTAAGACACTGCCTTGCATGTATTCTATGTCGGCTCTACCTCCCTCGCCTTGCTTTAGGACTTGGAGCGGCAGTTTTTGGTACCGCAGCCCTTCCAGCAGCTGCCCTTTAGATACGTGACTACATCCCGCCTCTTCCTGAAGTCAAAGTGAGGGAAGCAGGTGAGCACCAAAGGCTCCAGTGGGGCCTGATTTCTTATCTGAAAGTGCAGCAGGTGGTAAGAGACAGCTATCTTGTCCCCAGTCGCCTCCCCCTTGGCCCTCAGGTCCCCAGCCAATCCCTGCCTGGACTTACTTGCTGGGTTACTCCCTCTTATAGCACCCTCTTCTCCTTTAGGGCTCTGGCTACTGTTTGGACACCTGTAAGGGACTGTTTGCTTGACGTTCGTTTCCAGTGTAAGAGAGAAACTGCTCCTCGGCCATCAGTGAGCAGAGAAGGCTTCCAGTGTTTGCTGTGTGCTGGTCTGAAAATAATTTGTTCTCCTCCATGCCCCGACGGAGCCCTGTGCCCACCTCAGCTCCTCAGCTATGGGATGTGGAGAAGAGGACCCCTCTGACATTTGTATAATCTCACATCATATTCATAATTCATGACCTCTGGCAAGCTGTGAGCCAGGGCAGTTCTCACGTGCTTTTGACCTGCCTCAGTTTACCTATCTATGAAAGGAAGGTTTAGACTGTTTTAGGCTCTATCCACCTCCAACTGGTACAAGTTTGGTAAGGAGGCTCTACCCAACCACTCACCTGTCACCCAAAGTTCCACTTGGGTCCCAACAGCAAACCGGAAAGGTGACATTGAGCAGCAGGCAAGCAGCCTGTGGCTGGCCCTGTGACATTTATGCTGCCTGAAAGGGAGGAAAGAGTTTCTGCTAAAGCAAGGCCTCAGGCCACTGTCTTCCTCTTCGGGGCGCCCTGGCCACCCCACTTCACCCACTCATAGGAAGCTAGTAGCACAGAACAGATCAAAAGCCACTGGTGCAACGATGACCAAAGCAGATGCGGTGAGGGGCTCAGCACAGTGAGCTATCTGGCTCCTGTGACCTCAGAGGCCCCGCCCTCTGAGGCCCCGCCCCACACGGTATCTTCAGTGAAGAATAAGTACTGGTAAACATGAGCTATAGAGTAGTAACCTGGCTCCTGGACCACCTCCCTCTCCCAGCTTGCCCATGTCCAAATGGGGTGAGCAGAGCTCAGGCAGTGGAGACCATGTCCCAGGGGGCCATCGCTCTCAGAAAGCAAAGCTGAGCGTCAAGCCCAGCCTGGCAGGAAAAGGAAACTAGATGGGAAGAGAGGCAGGAATTCTTCCTAGACACTGCCCCAAAGCAGAAGGATCATGGGACTGGTCACTGGGCATGGGAGACAGCTGCCGTGGAAGCTTCTAGAAGCTTGCTCTGGAAGGCAGAGTGACTTCAAGCTGCTGAAGTGCTGCTTCCAGATGTGTTTCCATTCCTACAGCTCTGCCCCAAACCACTCCCAGCAGAATGGACACCAGCCAGCAGCCTCTGTCTGGAAGGGGCCATGTCACACCTCTAGGGCAAGGGAGGTTAGGATCAGCCACGCTGTCTCTCTGCTTTTCAAAAGGAGTCTGCAGTTGTGCTGACCCCTGCATCTCCCTTGCAGAATGGGGAGCCTCCATTCCAGAAGCTTCTGGACTTTCTGAGGGGAGATGTGCCATTAGAAACCACAGTTTTCATTTCAGATTTGGATCATTTCTAGGTTAATAATATAAAATACTCTATCATGACACTGGGCAGTGGCTGGACCATAATCTTGAATCAAAAAGCCAAGCCCCTACACATACTACATGTATGACACTAAGCCAGGTGTGTTCCTCCAGCTAGGTGCACTCCACGAATTTTCAATTTATGATACTTCTTTTCAAATCACTATGAGGGTTTGCCGCAGCGCAGCCCCGCCGGAAGTCAGGCATAGCTGTACCTGTTCCACCAATGGATGAGAAAATGAAGGTGAAGACTCTCCCAGGGCAGTGCCTCTCAGTGCGTGGCCTTGAGTCATTTTACTGTATATGACCAAAATACCAGTCCCCTGAATACTACTGGGGATGGGCGGAGGCAGCACTGTGCTAAGGGATGTGTAAAGTGGTATGCAAATGAGGAGTGGTGCTGTGTTCTGACTCCTGGTGACACACCACTGGGTCCCAGCAGGTTCTGTGTCCATCCATGCATGCATGCATACATACATACATACATACATACATACATACATACATACATTCTGGGGCCAGGCACCCAGGTTAGTCCCCTTCACCTGACCCTAACACGTCTTCCCTAGCAACAAAGGAAAGAGCCTCACGTTTTCAGCGGGCTCCAAGGAAGGCACGCTCAGCACTGTTCAGAGGGTCGGCTCCCTCTGAGCGCAGTGCAGAAAGCTGGGCCTAGACTATCGACACCAGAGGGAAGCCATTTTGAATTCAGTCTGCAATAGCAGCCCAGCTGAAGAAAGAGGAAAATGGTCAGACCTGAGAATCAGTACACCCCTGCTCCATCTGTGAGGTCACTCAGTTGTGGATCGGTGCCTCGCTGTGTGGACGCAGGGGGCGAAGGACCTGTTTCTTCCTGGGGGCACTGCTTTCCGCTATACTGCAGGCATTTTTTTCTGCCGTTCCTGTACCTGAAAACCAAAGACCTGTTAACCAGCCAGACTCCCTTCTGTCACATCAGCCTCCTTGAGGGCTCCGCGGCATCGACTGTAGCCCGGCTCCTGGAAGGACAGCCTCAACCAGGGTTGTTTGAAGCAGCCTGTTACTTGACCTTTTGCCAGCACAAGCCTTGATTAACTCTAGATAACACTGTAACCATTTCCTGGTAAGCCAGATGTGGAGCCTGTCTCATGGTGTTCTATAGAGCACATGGCTTCTTAAGCTGTGGTTTGTGGGCCCCCTAGAGCGGCGTGTTACCGAATGAATGAGCCGCAAAACCTTTGCAACGATGCAAAGCTACGAACATGCAATGCCCCAAAACCCAATTTAAAACCAAACATCAGTGAACCGGAGGTGCTCACCCATCTTAAATCCGGCCCGTTCTGAACACACGACCGGCAGTTTGCAGTGGTCACACCATCACACCACTTGCCCACTCACCCCTGCCTACTGTGGCTGCTCAGCTGTCACATGCTGAAGTAAACAAAAGTGAAAAAGCACACCAGCAAAGAGCTTTCTTTTTCTTTGGCAGAAAAACTGAGGCTTAAGGAAAGATGCACCTCATAGCAAAGGTGGGGAGGGCGAGAAGTCGGGAAGGCTCCTTCCTTCCCTAAGCCCATTCCATCAACCAAACCACAATCTTGAGAAGCCTACAAGGTGCAGGGCAGGGCCCAGCTTAGCCTGGGATTCAGAGGTGAAGCCAGCAGGCAAACTGTCTCTCCTCGGGCCGCTAACATCCCATTTGGCAAGTGTTAACTTTCTGCCCCGGAAACAGTAATGGGGATATTCCGCTCATAAAGACAAATGGTTTTGTTCATGCTTTTTGGAATGTCAATACAGAGTTGATGGCCTCTTGCTTTGGAGACCTGGCAGTACTTTATGTCCTAAAAGAATGTCACTTATGCCATGGCCAGGAAGCAGAGAAGAGGAGGAGGAGAAAGAAAAAGGAAGAGAAGCCAGTCCAGATAATGCTAGACTCAGGTTGTCTGAGTCTATCCTTGGAAGCCCAATTGAGAGACGCAGTCCAGAGTTGATGCAAAAGCCAAGGAATTTTATTGAGCCGAGGCACCAGGGTCCACCAAGCTCCCAGGAGATGGAAGACCCCGCCTGCAAAAGTCAGGCATTAATATACCATATACAGAAGTGGAACTTAGCTGCAAAGGTTAGTTAACGAGTGACAGGCTAACAATAGGGGACTGAGGCAGTAAATTCTAAGTAGGGTGAGGTAAGGGCAGTAAATTCTAAGTAGGGTGAGGTAGGGGCAGTAAATTCTAAATGGGATGGGGTAGGGGCAGTAAATTCTAAGTAGAGTGAGGTAGGGACAGTAAATTCAGAGGGCAGAGAGAATTTTTAACCTGTCCTTCCCAGTTTATCTCGCGTTGCTCACCTAACAACGCGATAGCTATTTCCAAGCCGCCTGGAATCTTACAATAGCATGTACTTAAGATCCTAGCATGGATGGAACGGAGTCAGGAACACAGCAACTCAATAGCAGCCTTGGATACCTAGCGGGTTTTAGAACAGCCTGGGCTACGGGGGTGGGGGGTGGGGTTGGGGAGGCTGGGGGGGGAGTAGTCGGGAGGGTTCTTGCTGCTCTTGTCAAAATTTGGTTCCCAGTCCCGACACCAGGTGCTCAGAACTAGCTGTAACCCCAGCTCCAGGGGATCTGATGGCCTCTTCTGGCCTCCCTGGGCACTCTCACATACACGCCCACACACACATGAACACACCTGACGACAATTCCTTTCATCTCAAACAGAAGACAGAGAAAAGAGTCAAGTGAAAGGACACTAGCCACTCGAGCATGTGGCTCCGGCAGGTGCCACCACGGTCTGGTTCCTTATTTGGCCACGTCCTCCTCCTGAGGCCCGCCCACCAAGGTCCAGCTATCAAAGCCCCCCTTCCTGCTCACCTAATTACCACACCCAATCATCTTATGGTGTTTCCCCCTTGACTTTTATAAACGGCCATTTGCCTACAGGCCACGTCTGTCTCCACCTCTCTCTCCAGAGGCAAGCCTTTGTCATGGTTCCCCCAGCCCCCTGCCCCTGGGACAAATACTGCCCCCCCAGCCTTGATCCCTTCCCCCTCTCCTACCCTTTCCCCTCCTATCTTTAACTCATTCCCTGCCCTCTGTCTCTTTGGGGTAAATACATCTTGTGTCCTGAGCTGGTACTTTTCCTTTCATCTAGGAACCCACTGCTCTGTCAAGTGCACACTTCCAGGGGACCTGAGACGTCCATCTGGGCCCTGCTTCTCAGAGTTCTCACTGTGGGATTGGAGTGGACGAGTGGACATAGAGGGATGGTTAGGAGCCAACCTAAAGAGATAAACAAGCTAATACAGGAAGCAGGGAGTGTCAAGAGGGTTATAGAGTCGGGCATGGTGGCACACGCCACCTTTAATCCCAGCACTCCAAAGGCAGAGGCAGGCAGATCTCAGGTCTACAGAGTGAGGCCAGGACAGTCAAGGCTACACAGAGAAACCCTGTCTCAACCCTCCCCCCACCCCAAAAGAGGGATTATATAGCAAATGAAATGTATGAGTGTGGCGCGCGTGTGTGTGTGTGTGTGTGTGTGTGTGTATGTGTGTGTGTGTGTGTGTGTGTGTGTGTAGACAGGGCCCCGTATAAGCCAGTCTGGCCCCTAATGTTGGTGAGGATGGCTTTAGACTCCTGATCTTCCTCTCCCCACCCCCACCCCGCCACCTCCCAAGGGCTGGTGTGTTTATCACCTCTGCTTCCACTCCAGGCTCAACCAAAAGATCTAGACAAAGTGACTCAGGATGCGGGAGGGTCTAATCCGGAAGCTCTCTCAACACAGGCACCTCAGTTAGGGGAGGCCCCACTAGGTGAGCCTGTGCCCAGCAGTCAGCCCCAAACACATATACTAAATGAACTCCGTAGTTTCTTTTTATATGTCTATGTGGCAAAAAAAAAAAAAAAAGAAATAAGAAGCCATTAAAAAAAAAAAAAGATACCAGAGCTCATTTAGACACATTTACAAGGCTTAATGAGTCATACTGAGAACAAAGGCCACAGCAACTCATCCTTTCTGACCATCGTGTTAAGTTATCCTCTGGGTTCACATTTATCAACTGAACAACCAACGTAGGCAGAGTGGAAAATACCACAGCACTGTGGCGTCCCCTGCACCTTTCCTCGGTTCCGCAGGCAGCACTGGAAATGGACAGGGTGGAAACATTTGCACTGTGGAAATTGGCAAACACCACACAGCAAGGTGTTATGTTTGGAAGAACCAGTCACCAAACATCTGCCGACACCACAGTGCCTCCAAGCCGCCTGCGACTGTGAGAGGCCATGTTTTCCTGTGGGTGAGGTAGGAGTCCCTAAACCACCCCACCCTCAAGGTGGTAGCCTGCCCTCAACCATTTTGGGTAGGCGGTTTGGGTGGCTTGCTATATCTATTTGTTTAAAAGAAGATGGTTCTTTTTTATGGGAGTGGTGGCTCACCCCTTTAACCCCAGCACCCAGGAGACAGAGGTAGACAGATACCTGAGATGGGGGTCAGCCTGCTCTACAAAGCAAGTTCCAGGCCAGCCAGGGCTCCACAGGGAAATTCCATCTCACAGGGGGTGGGGGTAGGGGTGAGAGGAACTTCTTTCTTCAAAAACTTACATCAAAGGTGTAAGATGATGAAGACCATGTTTGTTTGTTTCTGTGACCAGGTCTCCAGTAAGTATCCTAGGCCAGCTATGTAGCCAATGGTGACCTTGAGCTTCTGATCCTCCTGCCTCCGCCTCTGAAGTGCTTAGCAGGCCTGCACCACCATTACTCGCTTTATGCTGTGCTGGTAGCAGAAGCCACGTCTTCATACATGCTTGGCAAGTGCAGGTACTCCACGCACAGTCTCCACCTCTCCCCACAGGAAGCCCTTGGGGGTTGGTCTGGTGCTTTGCACTCTAATGCTAATTAATGGCCTCCCAAGATCAGATTGCTATTCACCATTGTTGGGTAAAACTTGTTCTACCTAATTTAAAGTTGATAGGTTGGTAAAGTTGCTGAAGGCTGTAACTGGGCAAAAGAGAAGCAGGCGGAGCCAGGCCTGAGGGCCCTCAGGAAGAACATGAGGCTGACAGGAAGGAGAAGGGAAAATGGAGAAGGAGGAGAGGAAGCTGGAGAGAAAGAAATCGCCATGGGGCAGTAGGAACCATGAGCAGGTGGCCACGGCCTGATGGAACAGAAGCCGCCCCGGTAGGTACAACTGTAGCAAGTAACTTGGGAGTTTGTAGCTGGGAAATAGAAAAATCACTTAAAGGGTTGTTATCTGCCTAGTTATGGTGCCTTAAAGCGCTTATAAATCCAAGACGTCTCTGTCTTCATTATTTGGGAACTTAGTAAGTGCTCCAGCAACCCTGAATGAATGAGCAAACTCAAGAATGGATTGAGGCAGGCTGGAGCGATGGCTCAGAGGTTAAGAGGCCCTGAGTTCAGTTCCCAGCAACCACATGGTGGTTCACAACCATCTATAATGTGATCTGGTGCCCTCTACTAGCGTGTAGCTGTACATACAGACACAACATTATATACATAATAAATAAATCTCTTTAAAAAAAAAAAAAAGAAGACGAAGAAGAATGGATTGAGGGTAGCTGTTTGAGTGTTGCACAGCTGACAGAGTCACAGTGACTTTCTGGGCAGGTGACGTCCTGATATTTATATAGGCAAGAGCAAGTTGACGCTAACACGGGTTCCTCTGGGAAGAATGTGTTCTTCCTCTGTAGGTTTTGCTTTGAGGACTCATTTCCTGTGGTTCAGACTCCTTTCCTTGGTCTTCTGCTTAGCAGTGGATATGCAAGGTGGATGTTCAAGGAGATCATGTGATCAATCTGTGTCCTGTGCTGGTTGGCTGGCAAGGAAACTGAGGCCTCCACAACGCTACATCCAGCAGGACTAGCACTAGGTGGGACATGGCCACCTCACTTTCAGCCCACAGCCCCCCTGCAGCACTAGCACTAGGTGGGACATGGCCACCTCACTTTCAGCCCACAGCCCCTACCCCCGCAGCACTAGCACAAGGTGGGACATGGCCACCTCACTTTCAGCCCACAGCCCCCTTTGTGGCCTAGCCAGAGAGCAACCCAAACCAAGCAAGGGATCTAGATCAGAAGTTCTCAACCTCCCCAGTGCTGTGACCCTTTAACACATGCTGTGGTGAGCCTCAATGTAAATATCTGTGTTCTAATGGTCTCAGGTGACCCCTGTAAAAGGGTTTTCACCCCCACAGAAGTCTCAACCCACAGGCTGAGAACTACTGACCTACTAAGGCAAAGCTCCTGAGAGGGACCCACAGACTCCAATGAAAGAATCTTGTTAATAGCCAATCCTGGGCTGGAGAAATGGCTCAGAGGTTAGGAGCACTGGGTGCACTTTCAGAGGACCTGAGGACCTGCGTTCAATTCCCAGGACCCACATGGCAGCTCACAACTGTCTGTAACTTCAGTTTCAGGAGACCTGACACCCTTACACAGACATACATACAGTCAAAACACCAATGCACATAAAAATTTAAAAAACAAAACAAAACAAGTCCTAGGGTCAGGGATGTACCTAGCTCAGTTAGTAGTTTGCCCAATATCCAGGAGGACTTCAGTAAACTGTCAGCACCTTATAAACTAGGTATAGAGGCCTGTAAACAGGCAAGAACATGGAGAGAGAGAGAGAGAGAGAGAGAGAGAGAGAGAGAGAGAGAGAGAGAGAGAGAGAGAGAGAGAGATTAGTTGTAAGCCCTCATCCCCCCTTCTCCCCAGCATTTCCAGCAGCTGCCTCTGTATCTCTCTGTGTGTCTGTCTCTGTCTCTGTAGGTGTGTGTGTCTGTCTGTCTGTCTGTGTCTGTCTGTCTGTTTCTGTGTGTGTCTGTCTGTCTCTGTATGTGTGTGTGTGTGTGTGTGTGTGTGTGTCTGTCTGTCTGTCTGTCTCTGTGTGTGTGTCTCTGCCTCTGTCTCTGCCTCTCTCTCTGCCCCAAGCAAGAGCCTTCTCCACTTCCCAATGACCCATCAGCTGCCTCCAGAACACCTTCCCCTTGGAGCTACCAAAGGCTCCAAGGCACACTGTGGGAATTCAAGATCTAGCCTGCATGACTCAATTCTCCCAATTCATTCTTCGTTCTTGGCCCAGACATTAGCACTCTAAGCCTCAGTTTACCTATGGGTAAAGTGGAGAAGTTATGCCCATTCTGCTCCCTTCCCAGGATCACACACTCTGGCACTTCTCAAACTGACCATTTGCAGACAGTTCGACTCTGAGACTCTGAGACTCCTTCTCGATTTCCCCTAAGGTCTTATGCTCAGCCCATAGTCAGGTAAGGTCCTCACTCCAGAGCCTCTAAGAAGTGCCAAGCCCTCCCTTCCTTCAGCTTCCAGGCCTCTCTTTCCCCCTCCTCCTCCTCCATCTCAGCTCGCTCCACAGGAAATTCCCACAGCCTCTCTCACTTCTGCACCCCAAAGCTCTGCAGACTCCACGTGGCCAGCGCTGGCCAGAGACCTAGACAATCTATTCTTCCTCTTTTTAGATGTGGGAGGATTCTCAGAAATAATTCTGGGTAAAGAAGCATGCCAAGTGGTAACCTGCTTGGCAGCTACCGGCTGTCTGAGCCCCAGTTCCAGAGGGCCCAATACCCTCTTCTGTGCTTCAGAGGCACCAGACACACGGTGCACATACATTCACGTGGGCAAACACTCTGACATGTAATTACTTTAGTCATAAACATCTTTAAAAAGTTAAAAGACCATACATCATGACCAATCGGTTTCATCCCATGTGTTTGATCAGTATATGCAAATCAATAAATATGATCATCACATAAATAGACATAAGGGGGAAATCACATGATCATCTTGATAGGTACAGAAAGACACTTGACCAAGTTCAATATGCCTTCATAAGAAGTCTGATAGGAACTGGGAAGAGACAGAACATACTTCAACACAATAAACAAACATTGCCAAGATTAGACACAGGAAAATTGGCCATTTCCTCTGAATGCTGGAGTTAGACAAGGGCACCCACTCTCTCTGCTCACACTCAAGGGCACCCACTCTCTCTGCTCACACTCAAGGGCACCCACTCTCTCTCTCTCTGCTCACACTCAGGGACACCCACTCTCTGCTCGCACTCAAGGGCACCCACCCTCTCTCTGCTCACACTCAAGGGCACCCACTCTCTCTGCTCACACTCAAGGGCACCCACTCTCTCTCTCTCTGCTCACACTCAGGGGCACCCACTCTCTGCTCGCACTCAAGGACACCCACCCTCTCTCTGCTCACACTCAAGGGCACCCACTCTCTCTCTTTCTCTCTGCTCACACTCAGGGACACCCACTCTCTGCTCGCACTCAAGGGCACCCACCCTCTCTCTGCTCACACTCAAGGGCACCCACTCTCTCTGCTCACACTCAAGGGCACCCACTCTCTCTCTGCTCACACTCAAGGGCACCCACCCTCTCTCTGCTCACACTCAAGGGCACCCACTCTCTCTGCTCACACTCAAGGGCACCCACTCTCTCTCTGCTCACACTCAAGGGCACCCACCCTCTCTCTGCTCACACTCAGGGGCACCCACTCTCTGCTCGCACTCAAGGGCACCCACCCTCTCTCTGCTCACACTCAAGGGCACCCACTCTCTCTGCTCACACTCAAGGGCACCCACTCTCTCTCTGCTCACACTCAAGGGCACCCACCCTCTCTCTGCTCACACTCAAGGGCACCCACTCTCTCTGCTCATACTCAAGGGCACCCACCCTCTCTCTGCTCACTCTCAAGGGCACCCACTCTCTCTGCTCACACTCAAGGGCACCCACTCTCTCTGCTCACACTCAAGGGCACCCACTCTCTCTCTGCTCACACTCAAGGGCACCCACCCTCTCTCTGCTCACATGCAAGGGCACCCACCCTCTCTCTGCTCACACGCAAGGGCACCCACTCTCTCTCTGCTCACATTCAGTATAGTGCTCCAGGTCTTAGCTAGAGCTCTCAGACAAGAGGAGGGCATGAACAGAGTGAAAGTGGAAAAGAAGAAGTCAAAATGTTCCCACTTTCGGTTGACAAGATCCTACACTTAAAACACACCTAGCAGTTGTGACTCGTGCCATTAGTTTCAGCACTCAGGAGGCAGAGGCCAGCCTGGTCTACAGAAGTGAGTTCCAGGACAGCCCGGGCTATACAAAGAAACCCTGTCTCAACAAACAACCCGCAGCAGATTCCACCAGAAATCTTTTAGATCTGATAAACATTTTAAGTAAAGTTGCAAGATATAAAAGCCACTAGCTTTTATATATACCAAAAATGAACTTGCTGAGAAAGGAATTTGGAGGAATATTCCATTCTTAATAGATTCAAGAGAAATATATAAACATACAATAAGCCTAGAAATAAAACTAACAAAGGAGTTGAAAACTTCTACAATGAAAACATTAAGGCACTGAAAAATAAATTGAAGGGGCTGGAGATATAGCTCAGAGGTTAAAAGCACTGGCTGCTCTTCCAAAGGTCCTGAGTTTAATTCCCAGCAACCACATGGTGGCTCATAACCATCTATAATGAGATCTGGTGCCCTCTTCTGGCATGCACTGTATACATGAAAGAAAGAAAGAAAGAAAGAAAATATATAAATAGAAAAAGTGCTCATAATTTGGCAGTATTGAAAATATCTGAACTTTATTATGAGTGTAGAAAATCTACAAATTCAGTGCAATCCCTATCAAAACTTCAATGACATTTTTGATGGAGCTAGAAAAAAAATCATCTGAAAATTCATATGCAAGCACAAAAGACCACAGACCATCAACTCAATACTAGGCAGAGAGAAAACTGCTGGAGGAATCGCAATACTTGCTTCTACTGAGCCGTAGTGGCAAGGACAGCCTGGGGGAGGCACCAACACCGAGATGTACAGCAACGGACAGGAATAATTCACAGCTGTGGCCACTACATTTTGATAAAGTGTCGACATCACACACTGGAAAAATCCTACTCAGCAAAAGATGCTAGGAAAAAAATGAATGCTGCAGAAGAATAATATTTCTAAATACATACACACACACACACACACACACACACACACACCAATTCAACGCAGATCAAAGACTACTTTAAAAGCTGAAACTCACTGTGCTAAGGAGAAACACTTCAACATATAGGTACAGTGAGAGGTTCCTGAGTGGAAGGAACCCCACTAGCACAGGAAAGAGCCCCCAAATGGACAAACAATCAGCCAGTTAAAGAGAAGGCCCGAAGCAGTTACTATCTAGTCTATATAAAGAACAGGGAAAATAAAAACAAAACAAAACAAAAACAAAAACAAACAAACAAAAAAAAAAAACTAAGCACGTCAAAAAACCCTGATGAGCTGAGCTGGCCTCAAAGGAAGAAACACAAAAAGGCCAATGTTTATTTTAACCTGTTCAATATACTCAAACCATCAGGAAACACAAATTAAAGTGGCTTTGAGAGTCCATGCCACCCTGGTCGGAATAGCCACCATCAAGCCAGCCAATGAGAACAAATGCAAACGAGGACGCGAGGTAAGAGGGGCCCTTGCTCACTGCTGGCGGGAACAGAAATCTGTGCCGAGGTTTCTCACAAAACTTAAAAACAAAGCTGCCACAAGACCCCCCCTCCACCATTCCTGAACTCTGATCCCACCACAGCGACCCTTACCTGCCCGTGGTGACTGCTGCTGTATTCAGAATAGCAAAGAAGTGGAATCCCTCCTCTCCCCCCCCCTCCCCCCCCCGCTGCAGGAAAATGGGCAAAACTGGGAAACATTATATTGAGGTGCCCAGGCTCAGAAAGGTACATAGCCCACATTCTCCCTCACACGCTGATCCTAGCCTCTAATATTTATGTATGCGTAGCTATGTGGTTATGTGTTAGTTATGTAAGTGTGAGCGGAGGTTAGGAAACCAGCAAAGAGGCCCAAGAATGGAAAGCTTAAGAGACGGGAGTGCGGAAGGTGACAGAACACATGTGGCATGAATGCGAAAGGGGGAAAACTGGATGACCTTACTACTCTGTGTGCTAATTAAAAACTAAGGGGCTGGGGAGACGGATCAGCAATTAAGAGTGTTTTTTGGCTGCAGGCGGGCACAGTGGTGCCCGCCTGTAATCCCAGCACTTGGGAGGCAGAGGCAGGTGGATCTCTGTGAGTTCGAGGCCAGCCTGGTCTACAAAGTGAGTGCAGGACAGTCAAGGCTAACACAGAGAGACCCTGTCTTGAAAGACCAGAAAATAAATAAAAATTTAAAAATGTTGAGCATCCTAACTACAGAAAGAGACTGAAGCTAATCTGGGCTACATAGACTACATAGAAAAACCCTGTCTCAAAAAAAAAAAATGACTTCTTGGACTGGACATGGCGTCCTTAATCCCAGAACTCAGGAGGCAGAGATATATCTGTTAGTTCAAGGCCAGCCTGGTCTACGTATCGACTTCTAGGCCAGCCAGGACTATGTAAGGAAACTGTCTAAAAGCAAACTTCCTTGGGCTGGCCGGTTAGCTGAGCAGGTTCCAGCACTTGCCAGTGGGCTTGCCCATCTGAGCTCAACTCCCAGGAACCTCATGGTGGGAAGAAAGAACCAAGTCCTACAAACCGCTCACTGACCTCCACGCATGCGCCGTGGTGTGCATGTGCCCGCACACATGCACATACGATAGGCTGTAATAAAAAGCATCAATGCTTCTGGCTGGCTGAGCTTTCGTGGCTCCCTCGCCTTTCACTCTCATTGTATGCTGGTTATCTGTTTGCCCAGTGGAACCTCTCAGCCCGGTCCATCCTGCCCCCATCACCCCGCAGAACTGTTCTGCACCCCTTAACAAGGAACCCATTCCCTTCCCTGCCCCTCTAGCAGCACCCATGACAGAGACGCTGTAAGAAAATGGATTCTAGAGCTGGGTGTAGTGGGTGCACGCCTTTAGTCCCAGCACTCCTGAGGCAGAGGCAGGCGGATCTCTGTGAGTTCGAGGACAGTCTGTTGTACAAAGTGAGTCCAGGACAGTCAAGGCTACACAGAGAAACCCTGTCTCAAAAAAAAAAAAAGAAAGAAAGACAATGGATTCTGTTCTGGACTTGTTGAGTATTGCAGTACCAGAGATATCCAGAACTATCCACTTAAACACTGAAGATAAGGCAAATGCTTTAGATATTATATTTAAAGCCAGAACCATTCTTGAATTTACCTAGATTATCAGGGACAAGAACCAAGTCTGAGCACCCCAGTTTTTAACACAGAATATGCTAGAGCCCAGGAAGTTCTGCATAAGGCCACCACTGAAAGGCAGCCAAGCACAGGAAAATAGGTTAGTACCCAATAATGCACTTAACAGCCACACACGTACTACATACACACCCCTCTCCAATGTCCCCAGCAGCCTTAGAAACCTGTTGCAAGGACTGGAGAGATGGCTCAGAGGTTAAGCACACTGACTGCTCTTCCTGAGGTCCTGAGTTCAATTCCCAGCAACCACATGGTGGCTCACAACCATCTATAATGTGATCTGATGCCCTCTTCTGGCTTGTAGGTGTACATGAAGACAGCACTGTATACATAATAATAAAAAAATAAACTCTTAAAAAGAAAGAAAGAAAGATAGAAAGAAATCCATTGCAAATAACTTACCAGTATAGCCTAGGGTGCAAATAATTGACACAGTGAGATTATAGTGTATTTTTAAAGATGCAATCACTACACCAGGCAGAATCTAAACTACTCTAATCCTGTGGCCTCAAAACCTACATATATACCAATAACTTGCCAATCTAATGACTCCTGGGGTGGCTTTTTCCCAATTGTCACCAGTCCGGATACCAGCTCTTCCAACCTCCTCTTGGAAGCTCCGCCTTCCACTTCCTGTCCTTCTGCCCAGCTGATTGGCCAAACAGCACTTTATTGACAACTGCTCCATCTACTCAAGACATTCCTCTATAATTCCCCTTTTAAGTCTAATAAGAAGCCCTCCTTTACTCTCTACCAACTTAAAAACATCTTAACACCTAAACAACTAAGCTTAATTGTAAACTAAACTATCTGTCTTCAATCCTATCAGACACTTTAGAAGGAATAAAATTAATTACCTGAATAAACAGGAAGTGTAGATTAGCAGGTTCCAAAATGAAAAAAAAAATGACAGAGATAGTTTGCTGTCTGAACAGTCACTCATGCTTGCCCATTTCAGGCCCCATTTTGTCTGTGGCAGAAAATGAGAACATTTTTGCCCAGTGGCTGGTGTGCCACATCTGAAGCCATCTCCATAAGGACGTTCTTCAATGCTCATCACCTTCTTTGAGGCAGGCTGGGTGCTGCCAGAAATTAACCTGCCTCCTCACAGAGCAGGTGTGGTGGCGCATGCCTTTAATCCCAGCACTTGGGAGGCAGAGGCAGGCAGAGTGCTGTGAGTTCAAGGCCAGCCTGGTCTACAAAATGAGACTAGGACAGCCAAGGCTACACAGACAAACCCTATCTCAAAACAACAACAACAACAACAAAATCCTCGAAACAATAAATATATGTTTAAATGCCATATTCTGTAGGTCTCTGAGGTTTTTGAAGACTTTATCTATTTTACCTTATCTATCTATTGAATCATATCTGTTAAACCTAGGATGTATATTCTTGTGATAAAAATAGAGAAGTATTTGACATGACCACGAATTGATCAACTTAACAATTAACTTGTACTACTAATTATCCTAAACAGCCTACAATAGCATTTTCAAAATATTGGAAATAAATCCTGTGTCATAATTGAGTTGATTGGGTATAATACCTCATATTAGGGTAGAAATATATACATGTGTGAAGAATAATCTTAAATTTGAATTCTATACCAATGTATCAAAATTAAACTTATTTTATATCAATATACAAAATTCTACACCAATGAATTAAAAATAACCTGAGTAACAGTTAAGGCCTTAAGTTGAAGAGTAGATTCACTAATCTACTTTTTGTCCTATCATCCCTATATATTCCTATATTCTCCCTTCTTTCTTTTAAACTCCTATCTCCATACCTAAGAAAGACAAAAGAAAACAGAGAAATCCCTGAGTCCACTTTAGTTTTCTCTCTGAATAAGACCAATAATAACATAACCAACTCCCAATGAAAATAAGCATCCATAGCCCAAGAAACAACCAAAAGCTTACCCAACCCCCCTTAAGGGAAATGGGGCATCACTCTCTTTTTAAGGCCTCTTCTGACTGATTTGGGATGGATAATACCTTCATAGCAGAAAAAAAAATTGGGAAAATGGTTAAACAAGCTAGAGATAGCATTTGTGGTCCAGTCTCTAAATGTTGAGAAATTCCAGGCTTAATAGAATTCCTGTGAGGAACAGTCTGAGATGTTGGACCAATTGGAATCAGGAGATTTTTTTCAAAGCTGTCCTGGGAGCTGTCCTGTCTGGTGAGGAACAGCAACCGAAGCACTTGGTGCTGGAACATGAAGGATGCAGGATGTCAGCATCTCAGCATGCTGGAGGATGAATCCTGTCAGGTCTGATCCAGCATCAGTGTCTGGTTCTTTTGTTCTGAAAACATGTAATTTCTCAGAAGCATTACACAGTCCTAAAACTATAAATGTATGAGGTGTGCAGGATGCACAGAACAATCAAAGCAGGTTCTCTGATCTTTGTATGAGCAGAAGAAAGACATGTAAATTTTGATTCATGCCATACAGAGAACGGCATGCAATAATACGTCACGGGCATTCTGTAACTAACAAGAAGCAGTAGCTGTGCACAGACATTCATGTCTCAGCCAGTTTCAGGGTTATCCTCATGTAAAGGGGTAACAATACAGGTCAGCTGCTGGTTCTACAGTTTGCATTCATGTACGTATAGACTGACTTAAGTTAGCAGTCTCCCTTTCATCCAGGTCTGCTTCATTTTGACCTCTTTCAAAGAGGAAGCATAATATCACCATTACCAAGGAATATACAGTCATTATCTAATTAAAATCAAACCAAGATTGTATAGTTCTAAACATCCTTCTCTAGGCTCTGTAGTGCCTGATGTATAGGCCAGACCACTACTGTTTCCCAAGAGAAAGCATCCCGTTTAGAGACAAGCTGGTTGCCCTCAGCAAAAGAAAAAGTATTAAGCTTTAAATAAACTTATGTATACCCTAGGCATCTTGTACCTGGGTTTTTACATTTGTTGCGGGTGTTTTTCTCTCACTCCTCTCCATAGGGGATGGACACTTCCACCTTTTAAGCACATGAATTATAGCCTTTGAGTTTCTGGGACCTAACTAGGCTGCCATGTGCTTTGTCACCTCTAAGTCCTCTGTGTCTCTGCATCAGGCATGACCACCATGTGTCCACTCTGAAAGTGGCTCACATTTAGAAGGATAAGCCAGACACCAGAGCAGGGACACCTCAACTCAGTCAGCATCAACAGAACATATCTCTCAGACCAATTACCCTTTGGCACCACTTGTCCCGTGGAAGCTCCACTTTCAAGGAGATTGGCTGGCCTTTTTAGAGCAGTGACATCATTTTTCCTTACATAAACCTAAAATTGATGTGTATCCATCCTTTAGATCAGTAAGGACCTATAATCCATTATTAAGAAAAAGGAACTTACATAATAATTTTAAGGAAAAAAAATCTGGCATTTTAATAACTCCTAGACAGTCTCTGCAAGTAATTTATCTTAGCAGCAGGGAGGTCACGCCCTGACTTACTGTGGAGACCAGGAAGGGTCTAGAACTCACAGAGACCCACCTGTCTTTGTCTCCACCGTGTTAGGATTCAGAGTGTGTGGCACCACTGCCCTGCACAAATATCTCATCTCAATTCAGGAGTCTCAAGCAAAAATCAAGCCAACAAAAAAACTTCTATGTCTTGGGTCAGTTGTGTCAATTTAGGCTTCAGTAAGCAAAGCCCTGTCCGTCATTTCTTGGAATGTACTTATTGCTAATTCCCATAGGTGGACCCTCTCCACCTATGGGCTGAAAGAGCTGACAAACACCTTGCAGCTGAGGAGCTCTGAATTCCAGCCGCTATCAACTCTATGGAGAAGAGTTCTGTATCTTCTTCCCTTCTCGTTGGTAAATTAGCCTCGCATCTCTGAGCTTTCTGCCTTTCTCCCAGAACTTTCTTAGAGAGTACACGGAGAAGCGTGACTATCACTAAGCACATTGCAAACAAATACGTAACAATAAAAGCCAAAACAAAGCCAAAAAGGATCAGGGAGCCTTCTGCCATAGCGACTTGGAGAAGGGCCATAGCAGCCTCTATTTTATTATTTTTCTAAGTGGTTAACTCCATTCTCAATGTTGGGTTAGAAGACTGCCAACCTCCTAGTTCTGCCTCTCCAACCTGCCGTGTGTGTGTGTGTGTGTGTGTGTGTGTGTGTGTGTGTGTGTGTGTGTATATAGCTATCTCTGCTCTGTGAGAGCTGAGCCCCCAGGCAGTGAGGAGCAGCGCCCGTGAAATGCTCTGGCCCAGGGATGCACGTGTATTAAGATATGGGGAAACAAAACAAAACAAAAAAAACAAACACCATTGCTAAGGAACCATTCAAAAGGCAGTCGGCTCTGCTTTGTCAAGTCTGCTCAGTTTGTCTCCTGTCCGCCCGTAGAAGATTTTAAGCTTAGGTTCTCTCTCTGGGAGCAATTTCCCTCCTGCCCCACCCCAGCCCGACCCTCCCACCCACCACCACCGTGCCTCCCCCCCCCCCCCCCCCCCCCCGCCAAACTATGATTTTTCAAGGGCATGGCTACATTAAATGCATTGGGCAACAATTTGTTGTAAATTACTTATCAAAATGGCCTAGGGTGCAAGTAATTGACACAGTGAGATTGTAGTGTATTTTAAAGACGCAACCACTATGCAGGGAAGAATGTAAACTATTCTAATCCTATGGTCTCAAAAACCTACATATATACTAATAATTTGTCAATCTAATGACTCTTAGGGCGGCTTCTTTCCCAACTGGCAACTGTCCAGCTACCAGCTCTTCCAATCTCCTCTCAGAAGCTCCGCTTTCCACTTCCTGTCCGTCTGGCCAGCTGATTGGCCAAACAGCGCTTTATTGACAACTGCTACATCCACTCAAGGCATTCCTCCACAGAGACCCGGCAACCCTCCACCTGCATCAAGCTACAGAAGTTTCCCCAACCCTGGCAACAATGAACTTGTGACAACTTCTATCCAGATACAGGAAGAATAGAACTGCCGATCCAACTTGAACAGCTTTCAGATACACAAGTAATAAGACAAACCCATGCCCTCTAGCAACCTTTTAGGGAAAATGCCCTAGATGTACACATGATTAAAATCAGAGACATTATAGGGAAGGGCATGTGCAATAAGAAAAATCAGACCTAAGTGTAAATCAAACTAGAGACACCCAGATTTCGCCTATTGGTAACTCAATCCCTCCTTCCCTTGAATGACGTAAAAGGAAGCCCTCAACAAAAATAGGGCCTTTAAATGTCCTCATATAAGTCTCTCCACCCCCATGTTTTATATTTTTATTTTTAATTATGTATACATGCCGCACGGAGGAGGGGGTTGTGCACATAAGTGCAGGTACCCAAGGAGTCCAGAAGAGGGCAGTGGATCCCTGGAGCTACAGCTATGGGCATTTGTGAACTACCTATTGTGGATGTGGGAATGGCAGAAACAGCAAGTGCTCTTCAACAGCTGAGCCATCTCTCCAGGGGCCTCCTACCACCCCAGCCCAGCCCCACCGTCAGCCGTATCTCAATAAAGTTTTCTTGATTCTTTTGTAAATCTATCAACTCTGTTTTTGGCTTGTATTGTTTATAACAGCGTCTCACAGTGCAGTACTGGCTGGCCTGAAAACTCATAATGATCCACCTATCTCTGCCTCCCAAGCTCTGGGTTTGAAGGTATGAAAGTGTGTGCCACCATGCCAAACAAAAGGTAGAGGTTCTGATTTTGCTTTGTTTCACTTGTGTTTTATTTCGGTTTTTTGTTTTGTTTTGTTTTGTTCTGTTTTGTTTTGTTTTGTTGAGACAAGGTCTTACTATGTAGTCCTGGCTAGCCTGGAACTTACTATATAGCCCAGGCTAGCCTCAAACTCACAGAGATGCACTTGTGAACCCTCATTTTTGTTGTTGTTGTTGTTGCTGTTTTTGGTTTGGTTTGATTTTTTTCAAGAAAGGTTTCTCTGTGTAGCCTTGGCTGTCCTGGAGTCACTTTGTAGACCAAGCTGGCCTCGAAATCATAGAGATCCACCTGTCTCTACCTCCCTGAGTGCTGGGATTACCGGCACCACCTGCACCACAGTGCCCGGCTCCTCATTTTCAATTCTTTAGATAAGAGTTGTCGAGAACCTGAAAACACCCAGCCTGGGCCCTGCCTACCAACAACAACTAGTCAACCCCCACTTGGTCCCTTCCCTTCCAAACCCCAGCCCATAGTGGGCCTGCATGTCACCCGCTGATTGTATAGTGTACCCCTGCTCATGGTCTCATCTTCAAAACCCAAAGTTCAACAGAAAAAACAAGCAAGCAAGCAAACAAACAAGGCAGCAAGGCAGTGACACTGTCAAACAGCCACTCACATGGCTAAAATAAAAAAAGACCATCAGTGTTAATATTGTCACCAACTCTAGTTCACACACACACACACACACACACACATTTCAACAGCTCGTTGACACACACACCCATCTCAGCTCTAGCTCTTACACAGACGTGTGCACACACATCTCAACAACTCAAGATCTCATACACACACACACATATTGTGCATGTGCTTTTGCATGCTCATGAACACGTGCATGTGCTTGTGCATACATATATCTCAACAACTCCAGGTCTCATCCACTCCTGGGTGAACACCAACGTTCTAAGGTTTTAACAAGAATGCTTGCATGCTAGCTCCAAACTAGGATGGACTACCTGGTCATTAATGAGAGAAGAGATAAACAAATGGTGGCAACAGAATGTGACTTAACAATAGCAAGACTCAAATTGCTCAGATGCACACTGCAATTGCATCTCAACACATTGTGTGAGTGAAATAAACCAGATACATTCGGTTCTGTTTACACGAAGTCCAGGATTGGGCTAGATCAATCAGTGAGCAATAAACCCAGGAAATGGTTGCTTGGCCATAGGGTGGGGGTGGGGGTGAGGGTGGGGTGGGGGTGGTCCTATGGGTGTGATGAAACACCATGACCAAAAAGCAAGTTGGGGAGGAAAGAGGTTTATTCAGTTTACACTTTCAGATCATAGTTCATCACTGGAAATCAGGGCAGGAACCTGGAGGCAGAAGCCGATGCAGAGGCCAAGGAAGAGTGTTACTCCCTGGCCTCCTGCCCATGGTTTGCTCAGCCTGCTTTCTTTCTTTTCTGGGTTGTTTTTCAAGACAGGGTTTCTCTGTGTAGCTTTGACTGTCCTGGACTCACTTTGTAGACCAGGCTGGCCTCGAACTCACAGCGATCCGCCGGCCTCTGCCTCCCGAGCACTGGGATTAAAGGCGTGCACCACCACCGCCAGGTTTGTTTCTAAATTCTTTTATCAACAAGACTAAGACCCTGCAGAAGAGAACCCTGATTCTCTGGTGACATATTTGTCCTGTGAGGAATCATAAACAAGGACAAAACGGGTGACCAGATCTTGCAACCCAGGGAAGCTCCTACAGCGGCCCCTCAGTGCCTGCTCTTTGGCTGTCCTTTCAATTTGATTTTCCAGCTTTATCTGTCTATGACCATGGCTCTTAAGGCCTTTGCTTGATGGTAGCAGGCATTTCTTGGAGAGGGAAGTATCTGTAACACCGTGAGGTGATTCTTCAGGTCTTGAGACATTTTACCTAATGTGCCAACCTGTGTCCTGAAGGAAACTGAGATTTCCCCGGAGCCATAGCCTCCAATACACAGGCTAGGATAAAAGCTCCTTAAGAATTGCCTCCTGGCCACTCTAATTCTTCCGGGAAAGAAAGTAAAGCCATAGCTAAGAGGCAATTATATCTTTACTCTGTGTGTGTGTGTGTGTGTGTGTGTGTGTGTGTGTGTGTATGGGTGGTGTAAGAGAGAGAATCTCTGTGTGTGTGTGAGTGTGCGACAGTGGCTGTGTATATATAAGTGTGTGTGAGAGTATCTGAGTGTGTGTGAGTGTGTGTATGAGAGAATGTTTGTGTGTGTTTTGTATGTGTGAGTCTCTGTGTGAACGTATGAGAGAGAGAGTATATGTGTGTCTTATGTGTGTGTGATTGTGTGTGTGTGTAAACCTTGGTCCCCACTGATCAAAGGAACATGTGGATCCTGACCATCACCAGTTAGTGAACTTAGACCCTAGTAACCAAGGCACTTCAGGAGCATGTACCCCAATTCCCAGTAAACATCTGCACCTTTTTTCTCACCAACCAATGCAACCCAGTTGTCAATTACCCACAGGGTCTTAACCATCCAGCAGGGAAGTACAGCCAACAAGTCAAATAACTGGTGAAAATACAAGATAAAACTGATGGCTAGACTTAAAAGGGATGAGTCCGGCCTTAGAAGCCTCCATGGGCTACTGGCACACCGGGAAGGCCAGGCAGAGCTAAGGACTCTCAGCTTTTCCTGACCATAAACAAAACGCTGTATCCTGTGTGTCTGTGTATCCTGTCAGGTGGCACATCAGCTTTCCACACGTCTACAAACCAGACTCAGGCCGCCGAGACGGTGTCCAGATTTCCGTGGTGGAAATGAGTTCTGTCTGTTATGACCTTAGCAACAATCCTGTTGAGCTCAGGGGCTACGTGACTGTACCTCTTGCCTTCTGGCCTGGAGCCACCCTCAAATGGACTTTCTCCTATCTGGGTCCCCGGATTATTCCAGTGCTAAAAATCAACAAGTGTGGAGATGCTAAACCCTTCAATGCCTCCATTTCAGATGGAAGTACCCAGATCCACTAGGCATCCAGCTCCTAAACCTTAGGTCTCAACTCCTTTTTTTTTTTTTTTTTTTTTGTTTTGTTTTTCTCTTGTAGTCCTGGCTGTCCTGGCCTTCTGTAGACCAGCCTGGCCTTGACCTCACAGAGATCCGCCTGCCTCTACCTCCTGGGATTAAAGGCGTGCACCACTGCACCCCGCCTGGTCTCAACTCTTGAGGAGGAAATATTAGTTAGCTAGACAACCATTAACAAGCATGGGAGCCACTGAAGATGGTCTTCTCCCCCAGATGTGGGGGTGTGAGGACTGTGTGGGGCCAGTTAAGGGAACACTCATTTCTCTAAGTCAAGAATGGAATCTAAGCCCTATCTATGGCCTTGGGAGACATGACATTCTTCCCCCGCGCACGCCAGAGACAGGTTTCTCTGTGTAGCATCCTTGGCTGTCCCAGAACTCAGTTTGTAGACCAGGCTGCCCTGGAACTCACAGAGATCCACCTGCCTCTGCTTGCCATGGGCTGAGATTAAAGGCATGTGCCACTGCCACTGTCAAGTGACCTGGAATCTGGAATTACCAGAGATTTACCAGAGAGTGACCATTCTTTCTTAACAAGGTGACATAAACTCCTAGGGACGTTGTGCAGAGAAAGGTTCACTTCTTTTTGTTGTTGTTGTTGTTTTGGTTTGTTTTCGTTTTTTTTTCAAGACAGGGTTTCTCTGTGTAGCCTTGGCTGTCCTGGACTTAGTTTGTAGACCAGGCTGGCCTCGAACTCACAGTGAACCACCTGCCTCTGCCTCCCAAGTGCTGGGATTAATGGCATGTGCCACCATGCCGGGCCTTTTTTTTTTTTTTTAATTAAGGTTTGGGGATCAAATTTGTCGTAACCATAGAGACAGCACCTGATAGGTGAATGAGCGCAGGGATTAAAGGTGTGTCCCACTATGCCCAGCTACGTTCTGATCAGTCCCAAAGATTACAATAATATTACGCAATATTTTCCTCTCCCTTAAAATTGTTCCAGCCGGGCCTGTCAATCAACTGGATCTCTGCCTGGCGGTGGTGGTGGTGGCGGTGGCAGCGGCGGCGGTGGCGGGGCACGCCTTTAATCCCAGGACTCGGGAGGCAGAGGCAGGAGGATCTCCATGAGTTCGAGGCCAGCCTGGTCTACAAAGTGAGTCCAGGACAGCCACGGCTATTAACATAGGGAGACTGTGTCTTGAAAAACAAACAAACAAACAAAATCAACTGGATCTCTGCTCCCATAGGTAACCCCTTCCGCATAGTCCCATAAGTAGCCCCAGTGAAGCTCATTGGTTCACCAAACTGGACTCCGATGCTATTCATATTTTGGTCTGTCCTGGATTCCCTATCTGGGTGACTAGATGCTCCATCCCACTTCACAGGAATTGATCAACCTGGACCAGATATAAGGGCTGTCTGTCCAAAACATTCCAATTCATTAAACCAAGAAACCAGTTCATTAAACCAAGAAATGCTTATGACTTGTGGACTTTAGCGTATATAAATTACAGTGCAATTAAAAATTATTAAACAACCCAGCACTTGGGAGGCAGAGGCAGGCGGATCTTTGTGAGTTCGAGGCCAGCCTGGTCTACAAATGGGAGTCCAGGACAGCCAAGGCTACACAGAGAAACCCTGTCTCAAAACAAACAAACAAACAAACAAAAACAAAAATAGTAAACAAGGCTTAAATACCCAAAACAAGCAGAAAGCATATTCACTTCAAACAAAATAATATTTATATCCGGCTGCACCTGTGTAATTGCTCAGCCCCCAGCCCTTGCAGCCTTCTCTTCCACTCACCCCCCCAGCCCCTCCCCCACAGCCACAGCCTGTTCCTTAGCCATTTTCTAGACAAGATGGGCAACTGGCCAGAATGCATTCCCATCTCAGAGTCGATTTAATCCCCTGGTGCCCATAAACCAGTTACTTGGCTTTTCTAGAAAACCTGGGAGACTCATTTACCCTGAAACTCCCACAAAGACCCAGAAGTGCCTGGGAATAATAACTCGAGATCCGCCCCAGACCCAGAAGTGTCAGAGCCCTGGGGAAATCGCTGCTCGGGGCCTGTGACTTAGGACAGTTTCCTGGCAAAGTTCAGCCACAGGGGGTCAAGATAGTAATCAATTGATCTTCTCACGCCTGAACTCAGGCATTCCAACAACAACAAAAAAAAACTGGCCCTATCAAAGGGGATGGCGACAGGAGGATGAAATACTCTGGGGAGTTCCTAACACTGAGACAATATTGGTTTTACCTAGTAAGCTTGTTGGAGCAGGAGCCACGGCCTCCAGGTACACTTCCTCGGTCTTTTGGGGCCTGAGTCAATGAGGTTCCGGAACCAGGCAGTCCCAAAGGAAGCTTCCAGCAGCCCTGCATTTAATCTCCGGGACACCTGTTACTTGCACCAGCGTCAGCTCAGATCCTCATCTGGCTACCATCCGGAAGGAAGCAACTACTCTCAAAAAATAACTGTGAAGAAAGTGCCTGGTGCCGCCAAAAGGCAGTGGCTACCGCCGTCCCGACGCCCCAATCCCTGGGCACCCCGAGCCATGAGCCAGCCCCCTCGCCTTTGCCTACCCAGAGCCTGAGGAGCGAGGTCTTCAGCAGGCAGTATTTCGCATTCCAAGAAGAGTCTGCCTGGGAAGGTGTCTCCCAGCTAAAGAAAAGGTAAGCCCAGGGCTCCACTCGCAATCTCCGGCCTCCTGAGACACACCTATCTACCTCCAGGCAAAAGAAAGAGGCAGTCGGATCTGTTCTGGGGCCGATAGTGCCCAGACAAGCAAAACCACAAAAATAAGAGTCCCCGGGTCGCCGGTCCTTCCCCCTGGGGGAGGAGCTAGTGGCGCTGACGCCCCCCACCCCACCCCACCCCCGCCCTCCTAACCTCCATCCCGGCCCCGCCACAGAGAAGACAGCAATCTCTCCAGTTGCTTTGCTCCCTTTCTGCGCCCCCAGCCCAGCTATAGTTCCCGCTTTGCTGTTTCTTGGATGATTTTCAAGAGTTTGTGCAATCGCATATGTATGAAAATGCCATAATGCAACGCATTACTTTGTATGCTAACATAAAATAAAATGTGTGTGTGTGTGTGTGTGTGTGCTCTTCTGTTCTGTTGACCAGTTTCCCTGCCATCTTCAAACGCTGGATGGAGTCTCTTTGCAGTACGAACGAGGTAGTTTGGAAAAGTTGGGACGGGATTACCTCCCATCACCCCACACTGCAAAGTTAGTGTCTGAGACTTTGCTCAGGCTTGGTTTTAGCTTGGTCCTTCCTCAGCTGTTAAGAGTCAGCTACCTATCTGTCTCTGTCTCTCGAACTTGGGAGCCCCTCACTTTACCCATACCTGCACCCCTTTCCCACCTTGTCGGGAAGAAGAGCCATCCCGCCCTGCCCTGTCCTACAACACAGGAAAAGACACCTCCCGCCTTTCGAGATTTTCACTGGTTAGTACTGGTGCTCCCAGGACGCCCTGCCCTCCCCTCTCCTCCCCTCCTCTGCCCTGCCCTGCCCCGCCCTGCCTTGTTTCTTGGGTGTCCCGGGGTGGGAGCTACCCCAACAAGCAGACCAGCAGGCCCTGGTCTAGAAGGTTGTATAGATGCAGCGACGCGGTACAGGCTGGGACTGAGGCTCGAGTTCAGAACTGGACACAGAGCAAACGATCAAGAGACCAGGACAAAAGCAAGGACCGTAGAAGGGCTGGGCCGGAGCAGCGGCGCTCCCCGCTCGCTCACACCGCCTCCCCACACGCTGCTCGTGGCTTCAGTGCCCGACACCCCGCGGGACCCACCTGATCTGCAGAACCAGGCCCGGCAGATGCGGTCGGCCGCGCTGTGAACAGGACGGCGCTGGCGGGCGGCGCCCTGCGCTGCAGGAGACCGGGTAGCTGCTCCGCCCGGGTGTGCCGGGCGGGGTGCGCGCCTCCTCCGGGCAGCGCGGCGGCCTAGGGCGCAGGCTAGTGGTTTGCTCCGACCCGGGAGTGAGAGCCTAGTGGGTCCCCGCCCCGGACACAGCGCCCGGCGCGAGTGCACGTGTGTCTGGCTGAGGGAGGGGTGATGTTTGTTTCATCTCCACTCAAGCAGAAAAAAGCCTGAAACCAGCACAAAAAGAAAAGGAAAAAAAAAGAGTCTCCAGTTAGTGTGCCTCTGACCTGCACGTGGTGATAGGGGTCACAAAGGAGGGACAGAGAGGGGCATTTGGTGATGGGGTGGAAGACTGTCACCCTATACAGCAAGGAAGGGCCTCATGGACACTGGCTTACAGCCAGACACCTGGAAGGCTGGAAGGTCTTCGCCACCGCGTGTTTCTTGGGTAAGGAAGAGAGGAGAAACAGCCACAAGCCGCAGGCTAAGGACTGCAATGGATGGTTCCTAGGAGGCTAGGACTCCCGGTGGGGTGAAAGGCTGGCCAGGAGGCACCTAGAGCTTAGCTTGCTTGTGGTCTTCGAGCCAGGGGTGTCCTTTGACAGAACTGTACAGAACCACCGGCACCTTCTGCTGTAGTTATTTAGAAAGGAGCCCAAAATAATGGTGGCAGAGTTTGTTCCTCTATGCCCAATAGGCACGTCTGTGCTCATCTGGTTAGGCTCCACTATCAGACTCAGTCGGATATATTTTATCCGTAAGAAAAATATGATTTAACTTTTGCTAAAATATTCACTATTGAACATAGTTTTCTTTCTTTCTTTCTTTCTTTTTTTCTTTTTTCTTTTTTTTTTTTTTTTTTTTTTTGGATTTTCGAGAGAGGGTTTCTCTGTGCAGCCTTGGCTGTCCTGAACTCACTTTAAAGACCAGGCTGGCCTCGAACTCACAGCAATCTGCCTGCCTCTGCCTTCCACGTTCTGGGATTAAAGGCCTGCGCCACCACACCCGGCCCTTTTACATGTATTTTTAAGGTTTTGGGTTTTTTTTTTTTTTTTTTTAATGTATAAGTGATTTGCCTGCATGTCACGGGTGTGCCAGGGGCCCCAGGGGGCGTTCTTTGGATGCCCTAGATCTGAAGTTCTTTCTCAATTCTTGTCTGATAGGGGAAAGGCCAGCCCATTGTGGGTGGTGCCGTCCCTGAGCAGGTGGTCTCAGATGCTATGGGAAAACAGGCTGAGCGGGCTGAGCAAGCTGGTAAGCAACACTCCTTCATGGCTTGGCATCAGGTCCTGCCTCCAGGTTCCAGCCCTGCTTGAGTTTCTGTCCTGACTTCCTTTGGTGATGTCAAGTGTGAGCCTTTTTCTCATTATAGCATCTTAATACTGACTGGGCCAGCAGCCATTACAATGGACCTAGCACTGTGGTCTTGCAAATGTGCTCCTAGGAGCTCATTAGTAACCACAGTTACAACCGTAAACACAAGGTGTCAAGTGCGCTATTCTCCATTATCATTATCACGTTTGAGAACACGCTGGTTAGATTGCTCTGCCCATTAGGCAGGATAAGATTTTGTTTGCTGTTATGTTTTGTTCTCATTAAAATATTTTTCTTTCAGGCTGGAGAAATGGCTTAGAGGTTAAGAGCACAGCCTGCTCTTCCAAAGGTAAGGTCCTGAGTTCAATTCCCAGCAACCACATGGTGGCCCTCAGCCATCTGTAATGATATCTTGTGCCTTCTTGTGTGAGGGAAGGCACACATTTGGGCAGAATACTGTATAAATAATAAATCTTTTAAAAAATTTTTTTCTTTCTTTTTTCTTTTTCTCTTTCTTTTTTTCTACACACACACACACACACACACACACACACACCCTTGGTTTTTCCAGACAGGGCTTCTCTGTGTAGCCTTGGCTGCCCTGGACTCATAGAGATCCACCTGCCTTTGCCTCCTAGGTGCTGGGGTTACAGGTGTGCACCACCACACCCAGACTAAAAATAATTGTTTTTCATGCACTATATTCTGATCTCGGTTGCCCTCTCTCGAGTCCTCCCTAAGAAAGCGCATTAGTTTCTTGGAGAACGTCTGTGTAGCTCTGGTTGGCTTTGAACTTGTTACATAGCTGTGGCTGACCCTAAACTCTTGCCTCTACCTCACAAGTGTTTAGGGTTACAGGTGAACACTATTGCAGCCTGCTTGAGGGTTTTTTTTTTTTTTTTGAGGGCCAGACATCTATAATCCTGGCATTCATGAGGCGGAGGTGGGAGGATTGCCTCAGAATCAAAACTAGCCCAGTCTATATAGCTAAGAACCCTCGCTCAAAATGAGAAAAGAAGGGCTCTGTGAATACGTCGGCTTGCTACTAAGCCCGAGGACCTGAGTTCAGTCCCCAGAATTTCATGGCAGAAGGAGAGAACCAACTACAGTGAGTTGGGCTCTGACTTCACACATGATCCCCTTCCTCCCGGGGGCCCCCCCCCCCCCGCACTACATAAATAACTGTTAAAGAAAACAATGCTAGTTTTAACAGAAGTTTGAGGAAGTCTCAAAGGAGTTACCACAAGTTACTGGGGAAAATTGATCACCCCTCGTGGGCTCTCTTAGTCTCATTAATAAAAGAATTTAAAGATGGACTCTAAAGGAAATTTGAAGACAATTTTATTAGAGTTAAAAAATAAACAAGAGTCGCTGTTCTGTTGCTGTGAAGAGACATTATAACAAAGGCAGCTGTTAAAAAGAAAGAAAGAAAGAAAGAAAGTGCTTGGATACCAATTGAGTTGTAATCTGAATAAATTAATAAAATTAAAATTTAGAAAAAGATAGAGTGCATTGGTATATTAAATTTTATATTAATATAATATAGCAATATGATGTTTTTTAAAAAGTACCTAATTGGGAGGAGTAGCTGAGAGCTACTTTCTGATCTGTAGACAGATGGGGGGAGGGCACCACTGACTCTAGGCCTGGCATGGGCTTTGAAACCTAAACCCCCACCCACCCCCAGCCCCCTCACCCACATGCCCCAACCCCTTGCCCCCCCCCCCACCTTCTCCAACAAGGCCACACCTCCTAATCCTCCTAACCTATCAGAGAGTTCCACTCCCTGATGGCTAAGCATCCAAATATATGCTGCCTACAGAGGGCCATTCTTCCCCGTGCCCTGCCCCCAGGGTTTCTTTGTATAGCCTTGGCTGTCCTGGACTCTATTTGTAGACCAGGCTGGTTTACACATGATCCACCTGCCTCTGTTTCCCGGAGTGTTGGGATCACAGGTGTGCGCCACCTGTTCCCAACTCAGGGGGGCATTCTTATTCAAACCACAGGAAACCTGGGAATCTCAACAGCTACCTAGATGAGGAAAAGGAGTCTGTCATCTGAAGGTGGGGTGACATGGAGATTAGCCACATGGCAGACGACAGTTACACTGCAAAGAGGGAACTTAGGGAAAAGGGAAGCCCAAAGTACTAGGGAAAGCCTGAACACAGATAGGTGGAAAGACAAACTCCTAAGTGTCTGCGTAATTCAGAGAAGTGGACAGACTTCACAAAGGCTGCGTATCTGCAGCTCTTTGGCTGTTATTGTTTCCAGGGACCTAAGAGGACTGTTCCCCTTTATAGATCCAGGGCGGAAGAAACTCACACCTTGATTAGATTTAAACTTTACTTCATTCAAATAGGAGCTAATATCACGCACCGGTCCAGTAGATTTGTTTTTAACTTTTTGGGGGAAACTCTCAAGTTCTCAAAAGTTAGACTAGCCGTTCTACTGAGCAAATGCCCTCGCCAACTAGAAACCAGGTTTGTTGTGCGGCGCTGTTCCTGGGGAGAGGTCGGCAAACAAGTCACCCCACGTAGGGAGCCAACAGCTGACCAAAGTTAAGGTCACCACTGATCTTGGAGAACCAGTGAGTTTTATTGGGGTTAACTACAGGAGAACGAGTGAGGGGTTACTAACAGCTGCATCACAGAAGCCCACCACTTAACCAGGCGTGGTGGCGCACACCTTTAATCCCAGCACTCAGGAGGCAGAGGCAGGTGGATCTCTGTGAGTTCAAGCCCAGCCTGGTCTACAAAGAGAGTTCTAGGACAGCCAGGGTTACACACAGAGAAACCATGTCTCGAAAAACAAAAACAAAAGTTTTTTTTTTAAAGGGGGGAAAAAGCCCACCACAGCCTGGGGGAACAGCTCACAACATCCCGACACATGGAGGTTGCTTCACAGGTTGTCTCCTGTCCTTTCTGAGTAGCTCAATTGGTCTGAGTTTCTACCTCCCACGTGCAGAAATTATAGGCCCTCACCATCATGCCTAGCTCTGACCTTTTTTTGACCCATTTTTATCTTATTAGTCAGTAACCCAGAACAATGCACCAGAAACTATCTTAAGATTTGTTCACTAAAGAAAATTCTAGATTTAAAAAAAAAAAAAAGTAGACCAAGACAATTTTTTCATTTAATCTTTAAATCACTTGAGCAGTGCAACTTTGAAAGCCACTGATGTTTTCTGGCTTTCAAGTCAGAGTCTTCAGTAGCTGAGGATGGCGGTACCCATTGTGTGGCCAAGGACAGCTTTGAACTCCTGTTCTTCCTGTTTCCACCTTTCAAATACAGGGCTTCTTTATAGTATTTTCTTCTGACAACGGTATGATAAGGTTTGACCTAGTGTCTTAGTTAGGGTTTCTGTTGCTATGATAAAAACACCATGACCACAAGCAACCTGTGTGTGGGGGGAGGGGAGAGGTGCCTTATTTCAGCTCAGGTCATACTCCATCGCTGGGGGAAGTTAAGGCAGGGACTCAAGAACTAATATAGTTTATTTATTTATTTATTTATTTATTTATTTATTTATTTATTTATTATGTATACATTGCTCTGCCTGCTCGTACCCCCTGAAGGCCAGAAGAGGGCATCAGATACACATTATAGATGGTTGTGAGCCACCATGTGGTTGCTGGGAATTGAACTCAGGAACTCTAGGAAGAGCAGTCAGTGATCTCAACCGCTGAGCCATCTCTCCTGCCCCACTTCTCCATGCCTTGCTCAGTCAGCTTTCTTTATACCACCTGCATAGGGGTGGCTCTGCCCACAGTGGGCTGGGCCCTCCCCTATCAATCATCAAGAAAATGCCCCACAGACTTGCCCATAGGCCAATCTGATGGAGGCGTTTTCTCAATTGAGGTTCCCTGCTCGCCAATGAGCCTAGCTTTTCTCAAATTGAAAACAACAAGAAGAAAAACTGACCAAGGCATAAGAGATTATTAACAATACCTGGATGAATCAAAAGAGACAGTTCACTAGTCATGACTGCCCTATAGCTACTTGCGAGGAAGTTCATGCTTAGTTCATAATGTTGGCCCAGTGGCTTGGTGACTGTCTTAGGGTGTGAAGAGACACCATGACCATGCCAACTCTTTATTATTATTGTTGTTGTTTATTTTATGTGTATTTTTGCCTGCATGCATATCTGTGTAAAGGTGTCAACTCTTGGAGTTACAGATAGTTGTGAGCCGGGGGGTGGTGGCGCATGCCTTTAATTCCAGCACTCAAGAGGCAGAGGCAGGCGAATCTCTTTGAGTTCAAGGCCAGCCTGGTCTACAAAGTGAGTCCAGGACAGTCAAGGCTACACAGAGAAACTCTGTCTCGAAAAACCAAAAAAAAAAATAAATAAATAAAAACAAAACAAAAAAACAGAGTTGTGAACTGCCATGTAGGTGAACCTAGGTCCTCTGGAAGAGTAGTCAGTGCTCGTAAACCACTGAGCCACCTCTCCAGCCCCCATGACAACTCTCATTTTTGTTTGTTTGTTTTTTCAGGACAGAGTTTCTCTGTGTAGCCTTGGCTGTCCTGGACTCACTTTGTAAACCAGGCTGACCTATAACTCACAAAGATCTGCCTGCCTTTACCTCCAGAGTGCTGTAATTAAAGGCGTGCGCCACCACGCCTGCCCTTCCATGACATGAGAACTCTTATAAAGGAAAATATTTAACTGCGATTGCCCTATAGTTCAGAGGTTTAGTCCATTATCGTCACGGCAGGTAGCATGGTGCTGGAGGAGCTGAGAGTTCTACATCTGGATCCACAGGCAGCAGAAGGAAGCCATGTGCCACACTGGGCAGAGCTTGAGCAAAGGAGCTCTCAGCGCCCACCTCACAGTGGCACCCTCCCTCCAACAAGGCCACACCTTCTAGTAGTGCCACATCCTATGGGCCAAGCATTCAAACACATGAGTCAACGGGGGCCATTCTTAGTCAAACCTCCACAGTGACCATCCTACTCATTTCCTGTGTGCCCACTTCCTGCAGCATTGATGCCAGTCTCTACACTCCTGTACCCTCTCCTCCTCCCTCTCACTTTTGCTCTCTTGGTTTGTTTTTTGGTGGTTTGTTGTCATTGTTGTTGTTGTTTTCTTTTGGTTTTTTGTTGTTGTTGTTGTTGTTTCTGAGACAGAGTTTCTCTGTGTAGCCTTGGCTGTCCTGGGCTCACTTTGTAGACCAGGCTGGCCTTGAACTCACAGAGATCCACCTGCCTCTGCTTCCCGAGTGCTGGGACTAAAGGCATGTGCCACCGCCGCCTGGCTATCCAGAGGGTTCGCAACCTGAGAAATTACCTCCTATCATCCTTGGTGAGAACCAAAACTAGCCAAAAGATGTGCAGAGTCAACATGCCCAGCGACGGGTGAGCACTTTCTCCCAGAAATACTGAGGGAAGGAAAGCCTAGATTCCCAAACATGGCCAGCTTTACCCTCACGGACAAATGCAGAAGTGAGACCCAAATAGGGAAGTGACTTCTTCAAAACCACAGGCTTGGGGTTTTCAGAGCAAGGATCTGTTCCCGGGCTTTTCCCCTGCTCCTCAGCCAGGCACAGATGGGGAAACTCCCAGGTCCTGCACGAGTTGGGAGGTACTTTAGGAAAGACGCAAAACGCATAGTGTTACTCCATAAAAAGGCAAGGTAAGTGTGAGGCCCACGCCTCGGAAGACATGAGATGAGCACTGGAAAAGGGTGCCAGGCGAGGGGCACTTAGCCATGGTAGCACAGAGGTGGCCTGGGTCCCTTTAGGAGACAATGGAGTATAGCACATGTGAGGAGTCCTGACAGACGTTTACAGGAAGGACCAAGGACTCACATGTTAGCTCATCCCTAGTAAGGTACCCCCAAGAAGGGAGGGTGGGCCCGATGGAGGTTCTGTTTTACCAGGACAATCTCATTCTAACCGTCAGCCATTATTGGAAAGTGACATCAGAAGGGGAGGGGGGAAAGATGAAAGACATAAAGACACAAGAGGAAAAGGGGGAGGGGGGTGATGAGAGAGGGAGGAGGTGGAAAGGAAGGGAAGAGGAGAGTGAGGATGTGAAGAAACCACAGAAAAGAAAGAGACAGAATATGAACGTATCAGACTGAACCAGCTGATAAGTTTCGCCATGCTGTAACTTAGCAGAGTCACCTACAGGCTGGGCCTTGTCCTGAGTGACCCCAATTAACCAGCATCTTACTTGTAGCAATAAGCAGCCACCCTCTAGGCCAGCAGGATGGCTCAGCGGGGAAGAGTGCTTGCCACCAAACCCAAGGACCTGAGTTCAGTGTCTGGGATCCACACAGTGGAAGGAGCAAGCGATGACAAGTTGTCCCCCAATTCCCACATGCATGTGAGCTGGCCCTACATACCTGTCCAGTGCAAATCATGAGGTGCTGAATAAGTATCCTATTTAAACGAGTGAGGCGTGGCCTCCAATGAGCTTATCAAACTGATTCATGAACGTGTGGACACATGGGTGTATCAAAACCACAGCACATAACCCAGGCTCACCACGGGCCTCTTAAAACCAACAGATCAAAGAAAGACGTGATTCCCCTCACATAAACAATAGAAAATAAAGGGAAGTGTGTCAGTCAGGGTTCTCCACAAGAACAGAACTGAATTAACGGGATAAATGTGTGTGTGTGTGTGTGTGTGTGTGTGTGTAAAAGTGTGAGCATCTGTGTGTGTGAGTGTATGTATCTGTGTCTGTGTTTGTGTGTATGTGTGTCTATTAAAAAGACATTTAATGAAAATAATCTAGATGTTTTTTAAAGTTTTTTTTTTTGATGAATACTTTTTATTTTTTATGTGCATTGGTACTTTACTTGCATGTATGTCTATGTGGGGATGTTGGATCCCCTGAAACTGGAGTTACAGGCAGCTATGGGCCGCCATGTGGGTGCTGGGAATTGAACCAGGGTCTTCTGGAAGAGCAGCCAGTGCCTTAACCTCTGAGCCATCTCTCCAGCTCCTGATCTAGATATTTTAATGTAGAGACTTAATCATTCTAATGAGTCTGTGGCTGTGGTCCAAGTAGTCCAACAATGGCTATCTTCCAGCGGATAGGCAAAGAGCTGTTTAGTCTATGAGACTGGGTGTCTAAGAGGTCTCCATCTGGTACAGGAGTTCCAGAAGATTCCTAGAGAACTGCTGGTCTTCATGCTACACTGGCACCCTGAGTAAGTTGATTCTAGTTTTTGCTTCTGAACTTCAGGGGCAGATTTCTGGGGCCTGCTGGGAACAGGACTTCTAAAACGTGACTGTGTCCGGCAGGTTGTGGTGCAAGGCCGTTTTTGCTGGCTACAAGAGAGGCCTCCAGAACCTAAGAAAGCACACAGCTCTTCTTAAAATTGAACGTGTTTATGCCCGGGATGAAACTGAATTCTACTTAGGCAAGAGATGTGCTTATGTGTATAAAGCAAAAAACAACACAGTGGCTCCTGGAGGCAAGCCAAGCAAAACCAGAGTGATCTGGGGAAAAGTAACTCAGGCCCATGGAAACAGTGGCATGGTTCATGCCAAATTCTGAAGCAACCTTCCTGTGAAGGCCATTGGACACAGAATCCGTGTGATGCTGTACGCTTCCCAAATTTAAACTAATGAAAAAGTAAATAAATAAAAGTGGATTTGTGCTCTCATATTTTTTTCCCAAAAAAAAAAAAAAGTTGGTTCTAACACCAGTGAAGGAATGTCTCGGCAACAAGATAGATGAACCTGCCAGCAAGAGCGAAAGCAATCAGGCAAAAGCAAAGGCTTCCATCTTCCACATCCTTTTACGTGTGTTGCCACCAGAAGGTGTGGCCCAGATTCCGGGTGGGTCTGCCCATCTCAAATGTTACTATGGAGAGGATCCCTCACAAGTGTGCCCAGTTGGTTGGGTTTTAGTTGATTCTGGAAGCGGTCAAGTTGACAACCAGGGTCAGCCATCACAGGAAATAACACCGGGGACAACTGCCTGCCAGCTATCATCAGGCCATCTGGTGCAACACAGGATCTACAGATGCGGACACTATGGCTGTTCCCCCTAGGCATGCGTAGTTACCTGCTTGGCATGGCCCACTTGACTTACTATTCATCTGGACACAATAATCCTGGAACCAACCCCCTACCCTGAACCTGTTCTGGTCTCTGGCAGCCTGGTTGCCACAGGTGGTCTGTGAGCTCATGGTTATGTCAATGTTGTGACCTGTGGGGGCTCCCCTGCTTTGTCTGTCCTCTGCTTTTGTCTTCACAGGGCACCCTCGAGCACTTCAGCCCCCTTAGCACGTTCTTAGCCATTCCGTAGCATACATATCACTGTGTGAAGTCGAACATGGAACCTAAGATTTGATATGAACAACTGATTCAGGGCAGGGGAACCTGTGAGCTTGTCAGTGGCCATGAAGGCCGAGTGAAATCCTCAGTGCTTGGTGAACTAAAGCCAATGAAATGGACATCGCTTGCAAATGTGTTGTTCTCGATAAACTTTGGCATCTCGGAGAGACATAAACACATCAATCTAGTTTCCAAACAGGTCACCTAGAGCAATTAATGCTGCCAGCAGGATTCCATCTGTTCAAGAAGGAAGCCAGTGAGTAAACACACTACTGGCAATAATAATAATAATAATAATAATTGGCAATACATGACGTTTCATTTTTTTTTCCAAGTAAAATAAACCATTTGGTGAATAGAGATAACATTTAAAACCCTACCAAAGTTAGCCTCACAGCTCGCATTGCTACCTAATGGCTGGCTCACACTCTAGTGTACTCCAACACTGTTCAGAGTCACACTTGCCTCAGGTGCTGCGTGGAGACGCACATTGATTCATAGGTGCTGGAGGTTAGAGAGCTGGGAAGGCTCCATGCCCTCACTGTGCAGGGCCTCGTCTCTTAAGGAATTGGTTGGCAAAAGAAGTAGGCCCAATCAGCAGAAACAAGCCTCATCATGTATCTGAGATTTCATATATAAGGTGGACTATAGCCAGCCCTAGCGGCACAGACCGTAGTTAGCACTCAGGCAGCTGAGGCAGGAGGATTACTGTGGGTTGAAGGCTAGCCTGGGCTACTTAGTGAATTCAAGATGGGCTTGAACTGACTAGCAAAATTGTGTACACATACATACAATGAAAGAGAAGGAGGAGCTCTATACAGTTATTCTGTGCTGTGCTGAGAGATTATTTCCATAAGCAAGAAAACCAACTAAGGAAAAAAAAAAAACCACCACAAACAAGTCAGGTCTTGGAAGACAGACCTGGCACAGGCTAGGAAGAAGTAGAGACCTTGAAGTGGTCCAGACCTTTGTCCTTCATGGCATCCAAAGAGAAAGAAGTTGAGAGAGAGAGAGAGAGAGAGAGAGAGAGAGAGAGAGAGAGAGAGAGAAGGAGGGAGCAGCACCAGTCCCAAAGACCATAAACTTGGATTTAAAGAATGTTAATAATGTGAGATGCCAAGAGAAAAGGAGGGACATGAACTATTGTTTAAGAGGCTGCCATAAAGTGACCAAGGCAATCACAAGGGCAAACGCACTGCAAATGTTTTGTGACACCGCCCCCACCCCCACCTCCGCCCGGCCTCCCCTACCCTCCCTACCTCTTGCCCAATGCTTCAGAGAGATCTATCCCCAGGTAACATAAAAACCATAGTAACAAGCCAGACGGTGGTGGCACATGCCTTTAATCCCAGCAGTCAGGAGACAGAGGCAGGCAGATCGCTGTGAGTTGGAGGCCAGGCTGGTCTGCAAAGAGAGTCCAGAAAAGCCAAAGCTACACAGAGAAACCCTGTCTCGAAAAGAAAAAAAGAAAAAAACCACCCATGTTAACAATGCAATTGAATACTTGCTGGGACCACAAGGCACCCATCCTGAGGATCTCTAGGATTTTAGGGGTCCCCAGAGAAGCTCTTCGTGGCATGGCCAGCTAAAACTAGAAAAGCAACAATAGATTTTAATCATAGCCGAAGCCAGAGATGTCAGGGATGAGCTGCAGAAACAGAGCACAGGTGTTGAGAGGCTCTGGCACAGATACTGTGGTCCTAAGTGTCTTTGAAATGAACCGGAAAACTCAAGACTAATGCACAAGCTGCTAAGTAAGTCTCAGAGCTAACCCCTCAAACAGAGCTCACTTCTTCTAGGACAGGAAAGGGGTGGGGAGATGGCTCAGTGGATAAGTGCTTGCCGTGGGTATTAGTCACAGTTCTCAAGAGTCACAGAACCTATGGAATGAATATATGTATTCCATATATATATATATATATATATATATATATATATATATATACACACACACACACACACACACATATATACACATACATATATACACATATATGTATATATTCCACATATGTGCTATATACATATGTTCCCTGTATATAAATTCAATATATACATATATATACATTCATATACATATATATGTGTGGAATTTATTAGAATTCCTTATAGGCTGCAGTCCAACAATGGCCAGCTGTGAATGGAAAGTCCAAAGATCTACTAGTTATTTACTCAGCCCCATGAGGCTGGGTGTCTCAGCTGGTCTTCTGTATAAGCTGGAATCCTGGGGAAGTAGGCTCCAATGGAAGTGCTGGCAAAGTGAGTGCAAGCAGGCAAAGAACGAACAACCCCTTCCTTCTCCCATCGTCCTTAGGTAGGCCTCCAGCAGAAGGCGTGCCTCAAGATCTGGATTAAAGGCATGTGTCATCCCACCTCAATATCCAGGTCAAAAGCATGTAGCCTTCCTGCCTCGGGAGATCTAGGAGATCACCGGTCTTCCCTCCATATTTAGATTCTAGTTCATTCCAGATAAGTTGACAACCAAAAATAACCATCACACCAAACCTATAAAAAGTCGGATGGCCATGGTGGCCCATCTGTCATCCCAATATGTGGGAGGCAGAGACAGGTGATCCCTAGGGCAAGCAAGCTAGCTAGACTAGTCAACTGGGGGTGGGGAGGGCGCTGCCTTAAGTTTATCAAAAGACCTTGCCTCAGTATACAAAGTGGAGAATGAGCCAGCATCACTCTCTCACATATACCCACACCAGTGCAGCACACACATGCTCCAATACATATGTGCACATAGCCACACAACACTCAACACACAAAGCCCAGTGTGGTGGTGCACGCCTTTAATCCCAGCACTGGGAGGCAGAGGCAGGCGGATCTCTGTGAGTTCAAGGTCAGACTGGTCTACAAACTGAGTCCAGGACAGTCAGGGCTACACAAAGAAACCCTGTCTCGAAAAACCAAAACACCAAAACCAAACACACACACACACACACACACACACACACACAGAGAGAGAGAGAGAGAGAGAGAGAGAGTTTGGAAAGCAACAACTCTTTACTGTGAACCTACAAAATTTGGAGGTAACTTTAAATGGATGGCTCTAGATCAAGCAAGTACAAACCCCAGAGAGTGGGTCATGACAACAGCAATGTCTGTCGAGCCAGACAAAAGCACTCTTCGGGGTATCAGTCAGCAACAAATGAGTTGAAGGAAGTGTCATTAGGCCAAAGTGGCTCACCTTCAATCCAGCACTTGGGAGGTGGAGGCAGGAGGATCAGGAATTCAAGGTCATCCTTAGCTACATAATAATCAGGCTGGCTGGACTGAAAAGGACTTGTGTCAGAGGAAGAGGAGGAAGGAAAAGGGAGGAGAAGAGAAGAGAGCAGGAGAGAAGAGTGGAGAAAAGGGAGCTCTGTTAACAGATTAACAGCTGTACCACAGCACCCAAGTCTCACTCATGAGTAAACCAGCTGCCAGACCATGCGTGACATATTGCAAACACTTAAATTGTCATCAGAACTGTCTGGCTCACACAGGGTAACTCATGACAAAGCCCTTTCCAACTCAGGGCCATGTACAGGTCAATTATTTATTTCATATTTAACACTAAGGCATGTGTAATACAAATGGCATACCAAGGTGAACATTACTCGCCACGGTAGATTAGTACACACTAAACAGCACATTAAACAGAAGCAACACACCATCCTAAGAATGTAACCCACAAGACAGAGATGGCTTCTGAGGAGGATCTCTTTTTCATTGAATAAATCAACAGAGAAATGTTCCAGCCAGCCATGGTGGCACAAGCCTTTAGTCCCAGGACTGGGTTGCAGAGACAGGAGGATCTCTGTGTTCGAGGCCTGCCTGGTCTACAGAGTGAGTCCAGAACAGCCAAGGCTACACAGAGAAACCCTGTCTGAAAAACACAAAACAACAACAAAAGAAGCATTCCAAATAACACACTTAGAAACAAGCTAGGCATGACAGCTCACTGGAATCCCAGACTAAGGTCTTCTCTAAGTTCAAGCCATCCTGGGATTTATAGTGAGTTCACAGCTAGCCTAGGCTACAGTGGGAGTTCAAGTCTAGCCTTGGCTACAAAGGGAGATCTCATCATTCAGCAAAAATAAAGACTATTAATAGGGGAAGAGGTTAACATGACCCCGCCCCTCTCTGTAGGCAGTTAATGGTTGCTGGTACAGAGGGGAAAACAGTTTAGTCATTAATGCAGTTGCCAGTACAGTACATGTGATCCTGTAAGTAACCCTGATTAAACTCATTGCTACACCAAAAACAATATGAAAGTCGAATGGGGACAAGTTGGGAAGAGAAAGCAGATGATAGGGGGCTCTGTAGTTAAGTGCATTGACTGCCCTTCGGAGGACTTACATACAGTTCCGTTCCCAGCACCCACGTGATAGCTCACAATCATCTGTACCTCCAGGTCTGGGGGATTTTATGCTTTTGTCTGGCTTCCTAAGGTACCGTGCTCACACACAAAGGTACAAAGAGATGTATGCAAGTAAGACGGAAGTACGGAAAAGTTTGAACAGCTATCACATCATAAGTCAAACGCTGGGACTCAGCACTACAACCATACCTCAGGGCAACAATGCTTTGGTTGTCATCAGCTCAGAATTCGGTTTAAACCGGATGTGTGGTGAAGTGGTTTGGATGAGCATGGCCCCCTTGGGCTCATAGATCTGAAGGCGCAGACACCAGGGAGCAGCCCTATTTGAAAGGATTAGGAAGTGTGGCCCGGTTAGAGATGGGCTTTGTTTGAGGTTTCGGAAGCCTAAGCCAAGCCTAGAATCTCTTCCTGCTGCCTGCAGATCCAGATGTAGAGCTCTCAGCTCCTCCTCCAGCACCACGTCGGCCTCGTGCTGCCATGCTTCCCGCCATGACAATAATGGACTAAGCCTGTGAAACTGTAAGCTAAGACCCCAATAAAATGCTTTATTTTATAGGAGTCACCCTGGTCATGGCGTCTCTTCACAGCAGTGGAGGAATGACTGAGAAAGAAATTGGCACCATTCTGACCACGTCCCCTGGAGGGGGAGACCTGGTGGCACTCAGAGGAAGGATAGCAGGTTACCAAGAAAAGACTCGATACCCTATGAGCATATATAGGGGGAGGAGGTCCCCCTCAGTCACAGTCATAGGGGAGGGGAGTAGGGGGGAAGCAGGAGGGAGGGAGGAATGGGAGGATACAAGGGATGGGCTAACAATTGAGATGTAATATGAGTAAATTAATTAAATTAAATTTAATTTAATTTTAAAAAAATAAAGAAATTGGCACCAGCAAGTGGGGGTATTGCTGTGACAGCCTGACCATGCTGTCTGTTGGTGAAATGTGGACTTTCGGACTTTGGATTAGGAAAGCAGTTGAACGATTTAAGCAGGGTTTAATGAACCATATTAGCAGGAGCATGGAAGACAGCGCCGAGGGCAATTTCAGCTGTCGGGGCCAAGATCAACAAGTTTCAGAGGGGGAAAATGTTAGCAAGGGGCCTAGAGACTGGTCTTGTGATATTCTGGCAAAGAGATTTTGCCCTTTTTGTTTTTGTCAAAACAAAACAAAAAACCCCCAACCAAATAAACAAAAAAAAAAGCCCTTCCTGAGGGTAAATTGAAGAGTTGTGAATTAATGGCCTTGCCGGAGACTTCAAGACAGCCTACTGTTGCCTGTGTCACCTGGTTACTAGTGGTCACTCTTATGCAGCTCTACAGTGAAAAGAAGCAAATGGGACAAGGAGAAACACAGATTGAACAGTGCAGAGAAAAGGAGCTAAGTGTAGTGGAGCTAAGAGCTAAGTCCAGTGCTCAAGGAGATAAAGTTTGAAGAAAAAACAGATGCCAAATGGAATAAAAGGAGGGGGTGGTAGCCAGGTGTGGTGGCGTATGCCTTTAATCCCAGCACTCGGGAGGCAAAGGAAGCAAATCTCTGAGTTCGAGGCCAGCCTGATCTACAAAGCAAGTCCAGGACAGCCAGGGCTGTTACATAGAGAAACCTTGTCTCAAAAACAAAAACAAACACAAACAAACAAACAAAAAAAAAAACAGAGAGGGGGCAAGGGATGGCCTCAGGGCATGAGGCCACCCAGCTAAGCCTCCATGAAAACAGAAAGCTGAAAATGTCTTTGAAGGAAGGGGCCAGGGGCCAGCTCCAGCAAGCAGCAGAATTTGGCGGTTTCAGTCACATGGTTCTGGCTTAAGAGTCAAGGATACAAGAAAGGGGTTCTAGCATCTTCCTCCATGGCTAAGAAAAGCTGCTGGGCTGGGAGTGTGTCAGGGTATCCCAGAGCCAAGAGAGGCCTTTGTGTGAAGCTGGGAGGGTGAAGCCTGGGTTGCCTCAGAGACACCAAGACGTTGGAGATGTCAGAGCTGTGGGAGCCCTGCTGAGGAGAGCTGCTAACAGGGAGTGGAACCAGCACTTGGGAGGCAGAGGCAGGTGGATAGCTTCGAGTTCAAGGCCAGCCTGGTCTACAAAGCGAGTCTAGGACAGCCAAGGCTACACAGAGAAACCCTATCTCAAAAAAAAACAAAACAAAAACAAAACAAAAACAAAAAATAGAGCCCACAGAACCCACCAGTCTATCCTTAGGCCACTGATGCAAGGCCCACAGGATGCTCAGGGACAAACTCTGTCATAGGGCTTCAGCTTAGCATGACCCCAACATCCACACATTTGTCATTTCTCTGGATCCAGTGAATCTGGGACCAAATCAGTTCCCTTCAACCTGCTCCATGATTTGGGATCCTTATTGGAGAAAAGCTGTGACTAGGCTGCAGTGAGTCTCTTTTCAGCTTCATTAACTCTCCCATATTGCTTTCAGCATGGCTTTGAGATTTTCAGCCTCTTTAACTCTCCCTCTTTTTTAAATGATTTATTTATTTTTATTGCCTTGGTGTGTTTCTGTTGTTATTGCTGTTTTGTTTGTTTTTTTGCCTGCACTTATGTCTGGGTGAGGGTGTCAGATCCACTGGAGCTGGAGTTACAGACAGTTGTGAGCTGGGAATTGAACCCAGGTCCTCTGGAAGAGCAACTGGTACTCTTAGCCTCTGAGCCATCTCTCCTTTCAATCTTTCTCAGCATTCTGTAAACTACATATAATTGTGTGACACGTAACATGTGACTTCGGACTTGATATCAATAGTTAAGACTGGAATAAAAACTCGGGCAAGAAGCCGGGCGTGGTGGCGCACGTCTTTAATCCCAGCACTCGGGACGCAGAGGCAGGCGGATCGCTGTGAGTTCAAGGCCAGCCTGGTCTACAGAGCAAGTCCAGGACAGCCAAGGCGACACAGAGAAACCCTGTCTCAAAAAACCAAAAAAAAAAAAAAAAAAAAACCTCGGGCATGGTAGTTGATGCCTGCAATCACAGCTCTTGAAAGGCTAAGGCAGGAGGATTGCTCTGTATTTAAGGCCAGCCTGGGGGCTACTGTGAGTTCTAGGCTTCCTTGAGCTCCAGAGTGAGACTTTGTCTCTAAAACAACAAATTAGAATAAAAGAATCTACGATGAGTGCCGTGTGAAGCCAGCAGTACCTGGTGAATTAAAGAGGATGACGTTGATGACATTGTGAATTTCCCCGCATTCTAGAAACCCTAGCAATGTGGAAAAAATACAAATATGCAGAGAAAGAGAGCCGGACAACTTGGGACTGGTATCCAACAATTGCTTTTCTTCCAGCTTGACAGTAAATCATACAGAAAGTAATGAGCTGCCTGTCAGCACCTCCAACCCTCACTGCCCTCAGGAAAACGCTGTTCAAGGCATGGCTTCTCTCTTCTTACCTATCTATGACTTGCAAGCCCTTTGTTTTCTAACGATATTAAAGTTTGCCTCTGGTGCTTCCATATATCTAATTTTAAAAGGCAGATACGGGGGAAAAGCCAGCTATTTTTACACTCCTGAGATTCATATAAGAAAAAAAAATTTTTTTTCAGGCTTTCAGGGCCAAGGAATTCTACCACTTGAAATAAAAAGTTTTACCTACGCAACCAAAACCTAAAACGTTGCATTCCTTTCTGTTTTAAATGTCGCTCCTCCTCTTGGCCTTTTAGGAAAGGTCACATAGGGAGTTCAACTCACTTGAGTAGAGGGAACATGATTCTAGATTGTTCTTTTGTACAAATGTTATTATTTAATTCTTTTTTAAAGATTTATTTATTTTATTTATTGCATATGAGTGCTTTACAGAAGAGGCCAGCAGATCTCATTATAGGTGGTTGTGAGCCACCATGTGGTTGCTGGGAATTGAACTCAGGACCTCTTAAAGAGCAGGTGGCGCTCTTAACCAGTGAGCCATCTCTCCAGCCCCTATTATTTAATTCTTAAATTAAGTGCACAATATTTAAAAGCACAAATACAAAATGTGAGTAGGTGCAAGAGTTAGTGTGCCCAGCTGCTGTGTGGTGGCGCACGTCTTTAATCCCAGCACTCCAGAGGCAGAGGCAGATGGATCTCTGTGAATTCGAGGCCAGCCTGGTTCTACAAAGCGAGTCCAGGACAGCCAGGGCTACACACAGAAACCCTGTCTCAGGAAACAAACAAACATCATGGTCTTAGAAATAGATACAGCAGATCGGGCATAGCACTTAGGAGACAGAGGCAGGAGGATCAGGAGTTCAAAGTCACCCTTGGCTACTTAGCAAGTTTAAGGCCAGCCTGAGTTACATGGGAGCCTCTTTTTCTTTTATCAAACACCACTACCACCAGGGTGTCACTCTAAAAGGATGACCTGGGACCTCTTTATCATCCTGACTCTACCTCCCAGCCTTTAGATTTACACCGTGACTGCTGTAAGTGGAGCCAGGTAAACCAAACACTCATGTTTCACTTTCTCATAATCACTGTCAACTCCTACTTTGTTTTAGACTCTTCACTCATCTGTTATCAAGTGGACCTCTGTCTTTTTTCCTCTCGCTCAGGATTGTGTAGCCTGAGCGGTGCAAGGAGCCAAGAGCAGCATGAGGAGAATGTCACTAGCCAACATCTCCATCCTCAGGGCTTGGGAGGTTATAGACAACAAAGGAAATGAGAAAACAGAGCCCTAATGCAGAGCTTGGTGTAGTGGATACAAACATGGTTTGCTTTGATCCCCCAAGTGTGGGACGTGAAACAGACTTGTGTGAGTGTGCGGAAGAGGACCTGCCTCTGGCGGGGGCATGATCTTTGCCAGCTGATAAACAATCTGCTATGGACTCTGAGAGGAGATAAACATGAGCCCCAAAGCAGAGGTTTGGCTTTTGCCTTTTGCGTTGCTCCCAGTCACTTGGCTGTTCACTGCTTCACTTTGAAATGTTCCTAGAGAGAAACACTCCAGAGAACACTTCAAGGTTCTGGGTTGCTAGCTGCTAACGTTGCGGACACTTTCACTGAATTTCTAGTTTGCTGTTTAATGGGTCTTCTGGAATTCTGAGATTAAAGAATGGAATTGTTGCAAGGAACTGCGTCTAAAAAGGTCTACCTCTCCTGTCCCTATTAACTGTTCTTCTCCCCTGTCCAGGGTAGGGTAGGTGGGTTGGAAGGGATATAGAGGCATTAAAGAACACCAAATAAAGAAAGTTTTAAGGCATGGTGCCACATGCCTTTAATTCCAGCGCTCAGGAAGCAGAGGCAGGTGGATCACCACTGTGAGTTCGAGCAAGTCCACGACGGCCAAGGCTATTACACAGAGAAACCCTGTCTTGAAAAACAAAAAACAAAGCAAAACAAAAAAAGGTTTTTAAAAATCAAAGGAGCCAGGCGATGGTGGTGAACGCCTTTAATCCCAGCACTCGGGAGGCAGAGGCAGGTGGATGTCGGTAAATTCAAGCCAGCCTGGTCTACAGAGCTAGCTCCAGGATAGATAAGGCTATACAGAGAAACCCTGCCTCAAAAGACAAAAACAAAAAGAGAAATCAAAGGCTACAGGTGACGCCCAATGTGGACATTGACATAATGGATAACTTAAATTCTAATGCTATAGAGAAAACTGCAGGCTTTGAAGGGATAAAAATACTATTTTCAAGATGTCAACAAAATGGCATCTGTTGCCACAGGGTTCCCTCCTGCCTGGCACGCAGAGGGGGTTTTATGTTTTTGTTTCATTGTCTGCCTATATTCCATTTTTTTAAAAAGGTTAGAAAAATGACTGAGCAATTAGAGAAATTACCAATTGATAAAGAGGGGTCTGAAGAACAAAAAGAGGGTGACAGAGGAAAGTCAGAAGGTCCACACACTTCTCTCCTGCTGGGAAGGATTACAAAATTAGCTGGGCAACAAGAGAATTTGTGGGTAAAGTTTGAAATGCTTGAGAAAAAAATGCCAGAGAGAGGAGAGAATTCGGGCCTCAAGTCTGAGGGTGGGAATTTACAGCAGGATGGAAGAGGGAAATTACCAGGCTGGAAGGAAAATTGCCCCACCTAGAGAGAAACGCTCCAGAGAACGCTTCTCGGTTCCAGGCACCGGCTGCTGCGGTTGCGGTTGGTCGATTTTGTTGAATTGCTGGTTTGCTGTTTAACACGTCTTCTGTAATCCTGACAACAAAGAGTAGAATCACTCCAAGGAACTGAGTCTTTAAAAAGGCCTACTTCTCCTGTCCCTATGAACCTTCTTTCTCTCCTATCTAAGGTAGGTGGGTTGGAAGGGAGATAGAGGCATTAAAGAACACCGAATAAAGAAGGTTTTATAAAAATCAAAACCTAGCCAGGCATGGTGGCGGCACACGCCTTTAATCCCAGCACTCGGGAGGCAGAGTCTACAAAGTGAGTCCAGGGCAGCCAAGACTGTATCGAAAAACTTGAAAAAAATAAATAAATAAAAACCTACAGCTTGAGAGGTTATAGACAACAAAAGAAACAAGAAAACAGAGCTCTAATGTCTAGTGTCTGGCCAGCCTGGGCTGCACAGTGAAACTCTTTCTAAACGTCTAGAGCACAGGGTGCTCTGCAAGGAACAGCAGCGGTGCCCCCAGATGCTCCCACAGCCTCCACTGGCTCTGTGAACTGAAGTCCCACAAAAAGCCCACATCTGTGCAGGGAATCTGGCATAGCGAGTGGCTGGAAGTTCCGTCGTCACAGAGATTTGAAATGTTTTATATAGAGAGATAAAATTGTTCTGGGCTGTCCTACATCCATTGCGGTTTACCGGCAACATCCTTTTGACACTCCAGTGAGAATTCCAGAATGCACTCCTAGAAATAATAACCTGGTTTTTTTTGGGTTTGTTTGTTTGTTTGTTTGTTTGTTTGTTTTGTCTCCCTCTGTGTATGTAAAAGTTCTGAGAACCACTCCAAGGGTGGATGATGTCATTCAGGGTAACCTGGACCCATGGTCTGGGGTCACAGTCAATCACATTTGGCTCACTATAAACCCTCTGTAGCTGTAGCAAGAGTTGTGTTTTGCAGTGACAGCTTCTTTTTGGTTCTTCCTGGTTGTCAACAGCAAATGTCAACTGTTATAAAGCTGAGGGGACATGTCGTTGAGCAAATGCAAGAGATCATAGCAAAGTTCAAAGGTTTCTCTCCAGCCGCCATCTTCCTCCACCCAACAGGTTTGGGCTGGTCCACTGAAGTGGGACTTCTAGCCTTCAAGCATCCTGCGTTCCAAGATAAACAAGGTTACGGCAGGACAGGCTTTCTATGATGTTTTTCTGTAGGCAGCAGAGGAATCGGGGTAAGGTCCTTACAGAGGAGTGCTGGCTTCTTCACACTGAGAGTAGCTCACACCCTTCACACCCACTCTAGACCTCAGGACACATGCCTGGAAGATGGACATTTTACATTTGACATCTTTTACATTCACAACAGAAAACAAAGGCTCAAAAACAACAACAACAAAAAAGTTTCCCCAAGCTGTATAGCCTCCAGTGTCCAAGATGACTCTGCCCAGGTCTGCAAGACCCCTAGGACCCCGGGGAAGATGGCCTCTCCTGCCATAACCAATAGGCACTGTCTTGCCCCTCTCTCCTGTGCCTACCCTCAATGTTGCTACTTTTTGCCCCTGAACTGGGTTCTTTGTCCCTCTCAGAACTGTGAAGGGGAAAAAAACAAGATCAAGTGCCAATCAGGCAGTGAAGGAGACTTTTTATTCTTAGCCAAGAATAGGAGAATGGAGGCAATAAATGTGAAAAACAGCTTCTCAGCCCAAGGGCTTGACGGCTGTAGTTGTGGAGTAAAGAGTGAGGGTCAGAGTGAGGCTAATAAATGGGAGGAATGTTTGTCTGTTTTCTGGGAATGGGCAAAATGTTTCCAGAAATTTGGGCACTGCCTGCCTCTTTTCCACCTTTTATAGTTTCCTCTCCGCCCCACCCCTCTTTTTTTTTTCCAGTTGTTGTCATGGCAATTGTCAACAGACATGGCCTTGAGGGTTATGCCATTTTGAATGTGGATGGGATTCTAAATTAGAGACTGTTTGATGACAGTTGTACAGTCTAATCAGTTTGGGCTAACCCATCTGAAAGGGGGCTTCTAGATGGCCAAGTATCCTGTCCTCAGAGGCAAACTCTGTCGGGGTGGATGGAACAAGATTGAGCCAGCTCTCCTAGCCAGTATTCAGGGGAACATGCGCTGCTCCCTCCCTGCTCCTTCAAATTCTGGTGTTTACTTGTTTGTTTGTTTGTTTGTTTGTTTGTGGCAGGCCAGGGCACTGGAAATCTGAAGACAATTTGCAGGTTCCCTTCTTCCACCATTTGGATTCCAGGGATGAAATTTCAGGCTGTCACCAGACTTGGTGGCAGTCGTCATTACCTACTGATCCATCTTGCTGAGCCTACGGATAGCGTAGATGGGGGCCCCTCCAATCAACATGGTTAAGAGGCTAAGGGAATTGTTCTGGCTCCAGTTGGCCATAGGCCTTTGTTTTGTACACAGTTGTCTTTTTTGTTGTTGTTGTTTGGATGTTTGGGGTTTTATTATTGTTGCTTGGGTGTTTGTTTTTTGTTTTGTTTTGTTTTGTTTTGTTTGTTTTTTTGTTTTTCAAGACAGGGTTTCTCTGTATAGCCTTGGCTGTCCTGGACTCCCTTTGCAGACCAGGCTGACCTCGAACTCAAGAGTGATCCACCTGCCTCTGCCTCCCGAGTGCTGGGATTAAAGGTGTGCTCCACCACTGCCCCCGGTCTACACAGCTGTCTTACACTAGCTAAGGCCCTTTTCCTTTTCTGTTTTTGTTATTGGTTGCTCGGTTGGTTGTGTTTTTGACATAGGGTCTCAGATAGTCCAGGCTGATTCCGAGCTAGCTGTGTAGCCTAGACTGACCTTAAATCTGTTGTCCTCCTGCTAAATATTAGGGTGTTAAAGTGTTTGACGCCGTGTCTCATTTGTAGACTGTTGGGCATCTCACCCAAGCTCATGCTGCATATTGGATAAGCGTTCCACAATTGGGCTAAATCCCTGTCCTCAGGGATATAGGGTATTATAAGAGACATTTTCATCTTTTGAAAGTTATTAGCGTGGGCACCAAAACAAGGCCACGGCCGGCATCCGGCCCCTGCCAGGCTGGGTGCTGCTGGAAGTAAGTAGGTGGTAGGATGAAGAAAGACAAGGAAGTGAGCAAACATGTGATGGAGAAATGGAAGATGAGAAGATGTGAGTCACCCAGACTCCCAGAGCTACATCCTAACCCAGGAAGAAGAGCAGGACCTGTGCAGGGGAGACTCACAACTGTCTCATCATATTCTGCTGTGTTTATGTCTCATCACTGGCTGATCTGCTAATCTCTCTAGTTGGTTGTGGTGGCTGTTCAGCCACGAGACTGGATGACTCTATGTTGAGTTACAGTCTTTCTGTGCTGTGTTTAACTTTAGCCAGAGATGTAGTTCCTTTGGAATTTTAGGGTTGGACAACTATTTGAAAAGAGACCCTGCTATGTGGCCTGCAGCTCAAGTCACTACAACATTCAATATAGGGGGGAAAGATGGGAGAGAAAGGAAAGTGGAAAGGCTTGAGCACTATGAAGAGAGGCAGAACTGAAGACGTGAGGGTGTGGAAACACAGCCATATGTGAGCAGCCTCTGAAGCCCCCGGAGGCCACGGTGAGGTCCTGGCCTGTGCTGCCGCTGAGGGCCATGCAGCACCAGGGGTCTGTGTTGATGTCCATGGCCCAAATTACCACCAAAGGCCATCTGGACATCTCTGGTCTGATTGCTGCCTGGGACCATGTTGCTATCCAGGTACCCAAGGGCTGCACAAAGATGGCCCCACCTTCCACTGGCTGCAGCACCACCTTACTCAGGCAGCACAGTAGAGCTGGCGCTGGTGGTGGGGAACACAAAAAAAGCCTGAGGGCATGAGGAGGGAGAGCTGTCCCTGCCCCTCACTCAGGAGAGCAGGGCCCAGGTGGTAGGAGCATGGTAAGTGGACCCTGGTCCCAGGGCATGAGAACAAAACAGGCCCCACCCCTTCCTGGCTACAGCACTGGGCAAGCTGGGGTAGTGCTGAAGAGCGTGTCCTTGGTGGTGAGGAGGGTGTGGGAGAGCAAGCGGGCTGACCAACTCAGCTACCTCCCAGGCCCAGATCCAGGCCTGAGTTGGCTCGCACTAACATCTACCCCATTGATGAGCTGCTGGAGCCCATTAGGGGCTGGTCCTACAGATCCAAAGCTGCAGGATCTCCACGACACAGGGCAACAACAGGACAGCTGAGAGGAGTCCTGATAAGGATTCAGTTTTGACTGTGTAGCAGAAGCCAGCGGCCTTGAACCAGACCAATGACTCATTGCAATGAACATTTGCAAGTGAAGGCGTAAGGACAAAAGGGAATACTGTCTGACATATTCTGACACATGTACAGCTTCCAAGACATGATGGTTTCTTTTCTTTTCTTTTTTTTTTTTTTCTCTTTTGAGGGAGGTTACAAAGAGGGATTGGGGTGCAAGATATGAAATTTACGAAGAATCAATAAAAAAGTGTTTGTTTGTTTTTTCTTTTTGGTTTTTCGAGACAGGGTTTCTCTGTGTAGCTTTGGCTATCTTGGACTCACTCTGTAGACTAGGCTGGCCTCAAACTTACAGAGATCTGCCTGCTTCTACCTCCCAAGTGCTGGGATTAAAGGCAAGTGCCACCACACCTGGCTCTCCGCCCCCCCCCCATCTCTTTTTTTTTTTTTTTTTTTTTTTTTTTTTTGAGTCAGGGTGACAGGTCTTAGTAGGTGAATTGTCCGGGCAGGGAAAAGCACTTGCCACCAAGCCTGCTGGCCTGAATTTGGTTCCCAGGGCCTACATGGTAGAAGAAGAGGACCAAATGCTGAAAGTTCACACTCACACCACAGCATGCACACTCAAGTACATGTACACGCACACAAACTAGATAAAAATATTAAAATGCAACTTAAAATATTAATTAGAAAATGTAAAGCAGTGGCCTTTTTTTTACCAGCCAAATTCTACTTTCAGCATTTTACCCTAATTCTAGTAACCCATGGCCCGTTGAGTGGGGCTCTGGTGTTTTCATTTTAACTCCTGAATACCGCTGGTTGGTATTTTCTCATTACATGATCTCAGGGTTGCATAGAACTTAATATGCATCTACTTTCTCTCCAGTTTGCTAAGTCATATAGCACGTGACAACATCTGGTCCACAATGGGCCAAGTGGGTGACAGTATCTATGACAGTACAGGCTAGGCATGGTCAAGCTTTGTACAAGGATGCTCTGTGTTTGTACAACAAAGTCACCAAACAATGCACTTCATGGAATGTGTGTCTCCGTCATGAAGTGACACCAGGCTGGCCTTGAATCTCTTCTCTATTTTCTTTTTTGTTTTTGTTTTTGTTTTTGTTTTATTTATTTTTGGTTTTTCGAGACAAGGTTTCTCTGTGTAGCCTTGGCTGTCCTGGACTCACTTTGTAGACCAGGCTGGCCTCGAACTCACAGCGATCCACCTGCCTCTGCCTCCCAAGTGCTGGGACTAAAGGTCTGCGCCACCACCGCCTGGCCTCTTGTCTATTTTCAAGTTGTGTCTATTGTGTTCAGCCCACACACTAAGCTCTAGCCCCGCACAGTCTACTCTCACTCTCTAACTTGGGCAAGACCTGCACTAGCATTGTTCTCTCTCACTAACTCAAATACTTGTTTTCACTTTGTAAAAATTATTTATTTATTGGTCTTGTCATGTAGCCCTTGCCTGGCCTGGGACTTGCTATGTAGACTGCACTGGCCTTACACTCACAGAGATCCACCTGCCTCTATCTCCTGAGTACTGGGATTAAAAGTGTGAGCCAATACATTTGTTACTGTTTCCTTTTCTAAAATATTTCTGTTAGCTCTTGAGAGTTTCATATATACATACAATGTATTTTGATTGTATTTACATTCCACTTCTCCCTGTAGCTATAGCCAGATCTACCCCAGCCCTCATCCACTCCAACCCTGACCAAATCCTCCTGGGTGGAAGGCTGTCCACTGGAGCATGTTCAACCTACTAGGGTTAAGAAAACTGATTCTCAGCCGGGCGTGGTGGCGCACCCCTTTAATCCCAGCACTCAGGAGGCAGAGCCCAGAGGATCGCTGTGAGTTCAGGGCCAGCCGGGTCTACAAAGCGAGTCCAGGATAGCAAAGACTACAGAGAGAAACCCTGTCTCAAAAAAACAAAAAACAAAAACAACCAAAAAACTGATTCTCCTTCGACCAGTAATTATGGGCAGTCAATAGCTCCTCAGAAAAGGGTGGGGACTCATAAACCCCTACCCTTCCCATGCTGGGCTGTTGCCTGGCTTCATCTTGTTTGGGTCTTGTGTAAGTAGCTTACAGCTCTTATGATTGATGAGCACAATGGGCCAGGTATGACCAAAAGAGTTTGTTTTCTTTTTTGAGGCAGGGTCTCTTGTGTAGTGCAAGATGGCCTCAGTAACTCATGTTACTGAGGCTGGCCTCGAACACCTGATCCTCCTGCCTCAACCTCAAAAGTGCTTGAAAGGGCAGTTTGGTGGCCTCTGAAAATTGTTCACGGCCTTTGTCGCCGCAGCCATTCTGCGTCGGTGATACTGTCTTCATCCACACACAACTTCAGCCTGCCTTATAAAATGATGTGCAGGAAGTACAAAAAAACAAGGCCTAGGCTGGGCGGTGGTGGCGCACTCCTCTAATTCCAGCGCTCGGGAGGCAGAGGCAGGCAGATCGCTGTGAGTTCGAGGCCACCCTGGTCTACAAAGCGAGTCCAGGACAGCCAAGGCTACACAGAGAAACCCTGTCTCAAAACACCAAAACAAAACAAAAAAAATAAAAAAAAAAAACAAGGCCGAACCAGTCTGGAATTCTCAGATGGAGTGCTCGCAGAGCATACACAAGGTCTTGGGTTCCATTCCCAGCACTGTCAATCGAAGATGAAGCCATGGCCACCAAGATGGCTTACTAGGTAAAAGCCTGAGTGTGATCCCCAGAACCCAGGATAGAAGGAAAGAATCACTTGCAGACATGTACCACCATGTGGCTAGTAGGGGGATTTAAAAAACAAAATAAAGCTGGGGGGGTGGGGGCGAGACACGCCTTTACTCCCAGCACTCAGGAGGGAGGCAGAGGCAGGTGTGTCTCTGTGAGTTCCAGGCCAGCCTGGTCTACAGAGCGAGTTCCAAGACAGCCAGAGCTGTTAAACAGAGAAACTCTGTTTAAAAAAAAAAAAAAAGAACAAAACAAACAAACAAACAAACAGAAATAAAAAGGGAAAGAATGGGCATAACTGTTCCTAGGTATGGTGGGGGAGAAAGTTTATTATAGACAAAGGGGAACGTGTCAGTAGAGGCAGGGACATCTGGGAGAACCCAGGGCGGACAAAAAGGGGCTAGTAACCAAACTAGCTGCTGCTCTTGCTGCTTCCTCCTCCTCCTCTTCCTCCTCCTTCTTTTCCTCTTCCTCCCCCTCCTCTTCCTCCCCTTCCTCCTCCTGCCTTTTCTTAACTGCTAATTGACGTGGGAGGGCCTGGGCTGTTTAAGAAAAGTAACCCAGCCAGGCAAAGGAAGTAAGCCTTAGTAAGCAGCCACTGGTCCCTGTATTTGTTTTTTGCTGTAAGCTCCAGTCTTGAGTTCCTTCCATGATAAACTGTAATTTATAAGAGGAAGTGAACTCTCTCTTCCCAAAGGTGCTTCTGGCCAGTGTTTTATCACAGCCAGAAAAAATAAAAAAATAAAAAAAGTAATTAGGATGTATAGCGAGCCAGGGGAGGAACTTAGCAGTATTCATTCATTGAGAGAGAGACAGAGAGGAGGCACATGAGGCACCTGGAAATACCTGTGATTAGGATTGGGCCCCTGAGGAATGAGCTCAAAGGTGGATGGACCCTTAGGACTTCTAACTGGCCTCGGGGAAAGTACAATGGGTAGATGGGCCGCATCTCTGATCGGACTGTGGGCAACAGCCAATGCCTCACACCCAAGATCTGGCCTTGAGTTTTTTACCCAGGAAGACGTGGACAGCCTTCACCTTGAATGCAACAGTAGGGATGCTCTCCCCTGCCATCCACTGTCTAAGACAGAAGGGACCCTGGTTATTTCTGGAAGATCTTGGAGGTTTAGTGTTGCTGTGTAGCTTCACCCCTGCCTCAAACCGTTGATCCTCCTGCCTCTGGTTCCCGAATGCTGGGAGTGTGCTAGCACTCCCAACTATGGCTTCTTTCCCTCCAGGAGTATGTGAGCCCTACCAAATGCCAGAAGATCTGTACTGGGTGCAGTAAGTTCCACCATTTCTGCCCCTTTCCCCATGTTCCCTTGCTGTGCCTTGTGATGGGGCGCTGTGTGGGTGGACCTATGCTGTGTGTTCCAGGCATGAATATCAGTAGCCGAGTTGGTGCATTTGATCACTGAGGACAGGTTTTGGGGTGTGTGGCTGCAGCCTGAGTGTGCAGAATAGAGTGTTACATGCTCATTCCTGGGTGCATGTTTCTGGGCATGCCTGCAAGCATGCATGCATACTGTGTGTATGTGGGGGGGGGGGACGCAGTGAGTGTACCTTGGAGCTTGCATGCACACGGTGCAAGCAGGCTCTGGGTTTGTTTTTCCCGCTGAGTTGGGAAGCCTCTTCGTCAGTGGGTCCCCTCAGGGCTCCAGCGGCCTAACAGCCACCTCATCCATCCAGCTGTTTCTGCTTCCTTTCGAGGACCCATAGACGCATGACCTCAAGAGTTTAGCGGAAGTTTGTCAGCGTCCTTGACACCGCTGGGAATCTTGGAAGTAGGTGGTGGGGAGAGACCACTATTCCAAGGAAGGTTCTCAGTTCAGTCTCTGACACTATTGTGAAAGGTGGCTCCATCCTGGTTAAATGGTGACAATTTTTCCCAAAGCACACCGATTAGCCTTTCCGGACTTGTTTTCCTAGATGCAGAAGCCCTGATAATGGCCGGCCTTAGGGAATGTTTGTCAATCACATGGCATTCCGTTACTCACCACTCACCTTTCTTTGGTCACTCCTAGCAATGTGCAAAGTCGGCCAAAAAAGGAAAGTTCAACCTTCCTCCCGGGCTCTCCTTCTCACCCTGCAACTACCCCAGCTGGTAACTGGATGCACGTTCATTCTTTTAGAATCTCTCACAAGGTTTTCTCCCAAATCAGGGCCTACACTGTCTTAAGCCCAAGTTCCTCCTCAGATGTCTTTCCTTCTGAGGACTGACTGTTCCCGCCCCCATCCCAGGTCCCCTGCTGTACAGCAGGAGGTGGCCACTTCCTAGCGTGGTGAGCTTGGAAGAATACAATGGGTGAGAGACCCTGAGGCAGACCACCCAGGTAGAGGTCTTGCTTCTGTCCCCATCCCTGCCCCCATGGCAGACAAGGATTGAGCAGTCACTGAATGACTCCTCCGACATCAAGGCAGAAACCTTCTGACGCCAAGTAAGGCAAGCCACAGCTAAATTCTTGGTCATTTGTACTAGACGCTGTGGGAGCCCAATCCAGGTCAGTCTCTGCCGTGACTGGCCTAACCAGTTGTTGCCAGCCTCCAGAAGCACTGGATTCTAATGTCACAGCTTTCTACACCCTAAATCGATGCTACCCCAGCCCCCTTTTATGAATTCAGGCCTTAATATACATCCAGGCTAGCCTTGAACTCAGTCTCCTGGAGTACTAGGATTATAGGCCTGTGCCAATGTCGAGTCCCCACCAAAAAAGGAACCAGAAAACACACGAACCCGCTGTAAAATACAAAAGGAATCTTTTATTCAGCTCTGAGCTGGGTCACACCCAATCCCCCCAAATGCTAGGTCTCAGGAGCACCCCACAGCCGTGATCTTTGGTTCTTTTATCCTCCCAATGTCCTTTAAGCAGAAAAGGGTGCCAAGACCACTCACGGCTAACTTGGCTAACTTCTTTTGTTCAGACGGGATGGATCGGTTGCTAGGTAATGCTATCTCTGATGGGCAGGAAGGAGTGTGGCCATAAAACTAGGTCTCTTATCAACTCTATCTCCGGTGGGACCCTTCGGGTCAGTCCCTAGACAATGCTATCTCTAGTGGGGCTGCTCTTTGCAGCTGGCCAGATTATCTACTGTAGGCCTATTTCTTAACCTTTGCCCCAGTTACCCTGGAATCTATTTTTTTTTCCCAAGACAGAGTTTCTCTGTGTAGCCTTGGCTGTCCTGGACTCACTCTGTAGACCAGGCTGGCCTCGAACTCACAGCGATCCGCCTGCCTCTGCCTCCCGAGTGCTGGGATTAAAGGCGTGTGCCACCAGGCTCGGCTCCTGAAATCCAATTTTAGCTCTTCTGGTATCTCATCACCATTTTCATTTTCTCCCCCCACCTCCCTCCCTCTGTTTTTCAAGACAGGGTTTCTCTGTGTGGCTGCCTTGGGCGGCCTTTATAGACTAGGCTGAACTTGAATTCACAGCTATCCACCTGTCTCTGCTTCCCTGAGTTCTGGGATTAAAGGGGTGTACCAACGAGTCCCCCTGTGCCACCATTCTCAATTCAACAAATACTCCTGTGCTTGTCAAAGCAGCTCAACAAATACGAGCACCAGCCACCAAGCCTGACAACCCACGACTGCAGAGGGAGAAAGTGAGTCTTCCGAGTTGTCCCTCTGGTCTCCATATTGCACGCCATGGCCCGTGTCTGTACGCACACTCACGTGTGCTCACAAAGACACACAAACTATACATACTAGGTTTTTGTTTTCTTTTGAGACAAGATGTCACTACGTAGCCCTGGCTGACCTGGAACTCACAGAAAGCCGCCTGCCTCTGCCTTCTAAGTGCTGGGATTGAATAAAGGTGTGGAGCAGCGTCTTTACACATTTTTAAAAAAATAAGAATTCCATAATGACTTGCTATGTAATGACAGCAAGATGAAGGTTGGTGGTGGAAGAAACGCCGAAACCCAGCCTTGGGAATTTCAAAATGCAACCATGAGTGGTGTGGAAAGGCAGGCACGGGGAGCTGTAAGGGGCTGTGAGGAAAAGCTAGAACAGTCTGAGAGAACGGAGGAGCTTTTGCTGGGGGCCTGCCGACTCAAGTGACCGACAAAGAATAAGGGAAAATGTCACAAAGGGGACGAGAGAGAGAGAGAGAGAGAGAGAGAGAGAGAGAGAGAAAGAAGAGAAGAGAAGAGGAGAGGAGAGGAGAGGAGAGGAGAGAGAGAGAGGGAGAGAGAAGCATTAAAGAAACCAAGAACAGCAATGTACAAATGTCTGTGGCACACAGCAATGGATCGGTCCACGGAACTGCCAAGAAATGCTGAGACAGAAGCTAAAGGGGAAAGGTCTGGAGGAAGCCCCAGTGGAGTATGTCCCCTCCATCACCCCCAGACCAGTGAAGGCCTGAGAGTGGTTTCCAAAGTTCCTCTTTCACTCCCGGTACCAGGGCTTCAACTTGCCTTTCCCCACCCGGCTGTGACATTGTCTTGCTCCCAGCATTCTTGGGCTTGCCCTAGCAGGCCCTTTGGTGTGCCCCTCCATGTGAGGTGGTGACTCAGGGAGACACACCCAAGGGTGACTGCCGGCTCTGCAAACTGCAACTCCCTGGGTCTCATCCACAAAACAAACAAACAATGAAGCAATTTTTGCGTATGTGCTCTCAAGAAGCACACCATGGCGAAGTCTGAGAGCAGCTTCCGGGAGTCAGTTCTCTATTTCCACCTGGTCCCTCGGGCTTGGTGGCAAGCTGTCACGCCTTTACATGTTAGGACACCTTTCCGGTGCCCTGAGGGGGTGATCTTGATTGTCAACTTGACTCAATTTGGAATCCACTTGGAAACACACCCACCTCTGGGTGTGTCCAGAAAAAGCTTCCAAAAAAGAAGAGAGAGACCCACCCTGGCTGTGAGTGACACCACTTTATAGGCTGGGATTCTCAGAGCAACTACAAAGGAGAACACATGAGCTGCACCCCTGCATTCATCTCTGATTGCCACAGAATTTACGGAACCAGTGTCCTTGTGCTCCTGTCTGTTGTACTCTCCCTACAGTGACAAATCCCCCTTCCTTCCTTCACTAAGTTGCTTCTTGACAGATAGCTAAGGGCTGGAGAGGTGGCTCGGTGGCTAAGAGCACTGGATGCTCTTCCAGAGGACCTGGGTTCAACTCCCAAACTCCCAGCACCCTCGTGGCAGCACACAACTATTTGTAACTCTTGTTCTGGGCGGGTCTAACACACTCTGACTTCTGTGGGTACCAGGGGCACAAGTGGTGCACAGACATTTGTGCAGACAAATTACCTCTAAATAATGTTGGGAAATTGACAGGGGAGCCTAGGGGGACAGAAAAGTGCGCATTTCTAACAGAGGAACCCACCTGAGAAGCCTGGATGCCTCTCTGGCCCCACTCATCATCTGCACAGACACACTTAATAAGAGAACCCAAGCCAGCACGCCCAGAATTGCAGCACTCCGGATGTTAGCATACCTCAGCCTAGCAACCTAAGACATCATAACCTGCCTGCCAGTAGGCGTGCCCACGTCCAGGAAGGTATAAAAGGACAAACCCATCTCTCCTCCCTCTCTCTCTCTCTCTCTCTCTCTCTCTCTCTCTCTCTCTCTCTCTCTCTCTTCCCCCCCTCCCTCCCCCTCTCTCTCCCTCCCCTCCCCCTGGCTGTTTCTATCTCTCTGTCTTTCTCTCTCTCTTCCTCTCTGGGGTACCCTTCCCATATAATAAACTTCTCAATATTATATCCATTGTGTGGCACGTATTTTGTATTTCACTGGGAGACAGAGGCAGGAGGATCACTGTGAGTTCAAGGCCAGCCTGGTCTATAAAGTAAGGCCAGGACAGCCAGGGCTACACAGAGAAACCTTGTCTCAGAAAACCAAAGACAGAGACAGAGACAGAGACAGACAGACAGACACACACACACAGAGAAAGAGAGAGAGAGAGAGAGAGAGAGAGAGAGAGAGAGAGAGAGAGAGAGAGAGAACCCGAAGTTTGGTCTGTTCAGGGAGGGGTGGGGGTGGTTCTGCTTTGTCTGAGAGGAGGAAGAGGACACAGCTGCAGGGGCTGAGGGGGAAGGAGGCTTTGGAAGGCAAATGGGTCTGTGGGGGCACTGACCAGGCAATGCTTACATCAGCTCTACCTGCCTTGCCTTCTCCCCACTTCCTGCCTGGGGCTGAGGTTAGGGGGTTTGGTGGTGGTGGGGAAGCAAGGGCTGAACTCCCAACATGCCTTGCAACGAAACCTGCTGGATAATGAGATTTTGGCTGATGACTAAGGCATGTTAACGCAGTAGATTTTATAATCTCGTTCCCACGCTTTATGCACATTCACAGGGAGACGAAGAACTAATTCACAATCAGATCGTGTGACAGACACACCTGAACATGTACACACACACACACACACACACACACACACACACACACACACACACACTGCTTAGGATTGTGGTTCCAAAACTAATCTTAAGAATTATCAGAAGAGCTCGTAAAATTCAGACTCCCTGACCACAGAAATGGATTTGAGCGGTCTATCGCCAAAGCCCAGAATTCTGTCCTGGAGCCGACTTCTGTTCCTAAAGATGTCCACATCTTAATCCCCAGTCCCAAGACTTGTTAGGATACATGCCCAAGGGGGACTGAGGCCCTACTGAATGAAAGTTGCTACTTAACTAGCTTAAAAAAAGAAACTTTAGAACCAGGAGTGTGTAGCTCAGTGGTACACTTCCCTAATGCATGCAAGGCTCAGGATTCTAGCCCCCATCATCATAAAAAAAATAATAATAAATAAAATAAAATGTCAAACTTCTAGGTTACCTGGGTGACATGGATTTGAAGGCACCTTTTTAAAGTGTTTAAGGTAAATGAGTCCCCACGTGACAGTCTGAAGCTGCAAGCCAGGACATGGCGGTGACCTCTCATACTCCTGACGTTGGCCAGAAGCTATTAAGGTGTGACTGGACCCACTATAAGTAAAATTACAGCACTTACAAAACGGGAGGAGGTACCAGGGGAAAGTTCTCTATAGCTGCTTGTGCCAAGTCTTTGTTGCTGCCTGCTATGGACCTATTGGAGGAGCCTAAAGGGACCGAGACTCTGGGTAAGGCCAAGGCAGGGTTTCTCTGTGTAGCCCTGACTGTCCTGGACTCACTTTGTAGACCAGGCTGGCCTTGAACTCAGGGCAATCCGCCTGTCTCTGCCTCCCAAGTGCCAGGATTAAAGGCGTGCACCACCATACCCAGCTAAGGCGGAAGTCTTTCAAAGCAGCAAAGGGAGGTAGAAGAGGAATCTGTTGGAGAAGGAAGCACGGGTTGGCATGACGCAAAGACAAGGCTCATCCAGCGATAGCCAGGGATGCTTCAAGTTCCCGGAAGCCAGAAAAAAAACAAAGCAACACACTGTCTCCAGAACTGAAAACAACATTGTGTCCTGTGACAACCTGATACACTGAAGAATCTTGAGATAACAAAGGAACATGTCTTAGGCACCGTTTGGTGACCACTATAGCCACAGTAGGACAGGCACAGCCATGGAGTACTGTTTCTGGGGACCACTGGGCTGTTGCAGCCGGACAGCCTATGCTGTAGGAATGGGCTCCCAGCCAGGTGGAGCCAGGCAAGGGGAACAAGAAATCTGGTTATGCCGGGTGTGGTGGCGCACGCCTTTAATCCCAGCACTCGGGAGGCAGAGGCAGGCGGATCGCTGTGAGTTCGGGGCCAGCCTGGTCTACAAAGTGAGTCCAGGACAACCAAGGCTACACAGAGAAACCCTGTCTCAAAAAAACCAAAAAAAAAAAAAAAAAAAAAAAAAAAAAGAAATCTGGTTATGAGGGTGCTCCTGGGGGAACTTGGAATGGACGCAGACACTTCCCAGGACTGTACCGTGCCCATCTCAGGGACTATCTGTACCAGCTACTGCTGGAAGGAGCAGATCAGTGAGGATCCTGGGGACACAGAGACAGCTGAGCCAGGCAATGGCTTCTAGTCGGTTTACTTGGGAGGAGACGAATCGGGCACGGGGACAAGACTGAATTCAAAAGTAGTCATGACTCAGAATAACAACACCATTATTGGCAGAAAGCTGGGCAGAGACAGTGGCAACACAAGAGGCCGTCATGGTCCCTCCACACGGTCTACCTGGTGACAGGATGGTCTGGTGGCCCAGCCTTATTCCTGAGTACACAGATGAGGCAGGGCAGCTGCTTCCTTCCTGGCCTCTACACTTCCCTTTGTAGGAAACAGGTCCCTTGGTTTCCCCACCTTCCTTCTGCCTCCAAGGCTGGAGACAGAGAGGACAGATGGGCCGTCAGACAGTTAGTCACCCTCACATGTCTCGGAGCACCTACTGCACCCTGACTCTGCCTGGAACTGTCACTCGCACATTCTTCAGTGATTCCTCGGAATGCCCTGAAGCAGGCCATGGCGCGGGCTGGGGTGGATGTTTTATGGTTTGGCCTTACGTGAGGTGCGTAGGGAAGACAGGGACCAACAAGGTGGGAGCTGAGGACAGAAGGAAGAGTGAGTGGACTGTTGGCGTTTGAGGGGTGCAGCGGTTCTGTGTGGGCAGAGGGAAGAGTGAGTGGACTGTTAGCGTTTGAGGGGTGCAGCGGTTCTGTGTGGGAAACGGAAGAAGTTCCCCTGGAGATGGACGATGGTGACCAACAGACCAAACATGCAGAGCTGGATGGCTGAAGCCTGATTTGAGTTGCAGATATTTTCCTTTTTAAAAAAAAATTTCTTTAAATTAGCACCTACAAGGCCAGGCGGTGGTGGCGCACCCTTTAATCCCAGCACTTGGGAGGCAGAGGCAGGCGTATCTCTGAGAGTTCCAAGCCAGCCTGGTCTGCAAAGTGAGTCCAGGACAGCCAAGGCTACACAGAGAAACCCTGTCTTGAAAAACCAAAAATAAAAAAATAAAAAATAAAAAATAAATTAGCACCTATCTGTTTACTATGTGTATATGTGTGGAGGTCAAGGAACAGCTGTTGAGAGTCAGTTCTCTCCTTCCACCATGTGCTTTCTGGGGATGGAATTCAGGTCATCCGTGGTGGCTATGTTAGGAGTCGGCTTCAGTCTGCCTACCTGTGATGTCACTGCCTACCTAGCATGGGGGCGTGGCCCTGTCCAGTATATCAAAGCACAGACCCACCTCATCCCTCCCTCTCTTCACCTTCTTACTCTTTTACCTGCCTTCTTGATCTCTTCCTCTGTCTCTGTCTCTGTCTCTCTCTCTCTCTGGGGTGCCCCTCTCCCCTTTCCTTCTCTCCCATTGCTCACTTAATAAACCTCATACAGCCTGGCATAGTGGCGCACGCCTGTAATTCCAGCACTCGGGAGGCAGAGGCAAGGTGGATCACTGTGAGTTCCAGGCCAGCCTGGTCTACAAAGCGAGTCCAGGACAGCCATGGCTAACACAGAGAAACACTGTCTCAAAAAAACCAAAAAGCAAGCAAACAAACAAACAAAAATAAAACAAAACCCAAAAAAAAACAAAACAAAAAACCCGAAAACCTCATGCAATCTAATATCTGTTGCCTGGCATCTTATTATCTTATACCTTATTTTTTATTATTAAAGGCTATAAGTGCTTTTCCCCGCTGAGCCATCTTGCCAACCCTCCCCAAACTCCATTGTAAACAGGTATGACTTGGAAGCAAATGTCCTCGGAAAGACTTTAGTCCTTACCTGGTGGTTACACTGTTGTGGAGGAAGGGTGAGGCTTGGATGGCAGAAGCAGGCCTGCCCCCTGAAGCCCTGGGTTTAAATCAGGCACTACCACGTCTGGCAGAAAACACGATTTAAAACAGAGGTGCTTCGCTCCCTTTCCAGATGAAAGGATGAAGGCTCAGAAGATGGAACACTTTTCCCATCGCCTCACAGCAGAGAACAGCAGAGCTAGGATTTGAACCCTAAATACAGACTCATTTCTCCCTGTTTCCTCCAGGCACAGTGGAATTAAGACAGAAGTATGGTCCAGAGGAGGCAACAAGGGACATGAGGGACAGGCTTAGCTCGGGGTCCTGACTGGGCATACCATCCCCTGAGCCCCCAACCCAGATCTGCTGCTTTTCCCTTGGCAACCCTTGTTTCCTGCCATGATGACCTTGGAAGCAGCCGGCCCTGGGGAGCAATAAAACGGGGAGACATCAGCTGTTCTCAGTGATGACCAGGGTAACTGCTGGCATCCCTAGACGCCATCTTGCCATCCAGAGGCAGAGGACAAGCCAGCGCTCACCAGGGCTACCCAACAAAGGTTTTCAGAATCAGCATCCTTCAGAACCCGAGAGTCTGTCTGGATTTTCACCTTTCACCAAAGTAGGATAGGACTGAGTCCAGGGATAACAGAGAGAAGACAAGAGGTCCAGTGCGATAGGCAGGATCTGTCCCTACCCCAGGAGAGACCAGAACACAGGTCATGTGACACAAGTTAGGCTGTAGAACATTTTCTTCTTCTTCTTCTTCTTCTTCTTCTTCTTCTTCTTCTTCTTCTTCTTCTTCTTCTTCTTCTTCTTCTTCTTTTAAGAGCATTTTCTTAATGACTGATGGGCATGGGTCCATTTCACAGTGGGTGGTGCCACCCCTGGGCAGCTGCTATATAAGACAGCAGGCTGAACAAGCTATGGCGAACCAGTCAATAAACAGTGCTCCTCCAGGGCCTCTGTTTCAGTTCTTGCCTCCAGGTTCCTGCCTTGAGTTTCTGCCCTGCTTTTTCCTCAACGATTAACTGTGATTGGAACCGATCAGTCAAATAAACCCTTTCCTCTCCTACTTGCTTTTGGTCATGCCATTTATCAGAACAATAGAAATCCAACTAGGGCAAGAGGTATCTAGATAACAGGCCTCAGGACCACAAGCAAAGCAGGAAACAGAAGCCGTCCATGGAAGGCATATGGCCTCTCCTGGTGACTCTCCCTGTCAGCATGAAGAACAGGAAAACTATTATTACATCAGTTTTCTGTAGCTGTGTCATAGATTACTCTGAGTTGAGTGGCTTAAAACCACAAGCGTTTAAGATCTTAGTCTCCAGGGTCAAAAAGCTGGGGAGTAGCCAAGCTCCCTGGGAACCCAGAAGGAGATGAAAAGTCCTGGCTTGAGAAAACATGTGTCACATGCTGTAGAAAGATGAATTATTCCAGCTGGGCATGCTGCTCCCAGAAATTGGGAGGCAGAGAAATCCTCTCAAAAAACACACAAACAAATAAACAAACAAAGAATAATTCTTCTTTCTATATTAATCAATAAAGTAAATTATTAAGGCAATGGTTTTCTTTAACCCGCTTGTTCCCCAAAGACTGACACAGAGATTTATCATTAAGCTGTAAGCACTATGCTGGGCAGATTCTGAGCTAGTCTAATCCTAGTACTTGTAAAACCCACACAAAAACCAATCATTTGCCAATCTGGTGATTCCAGCAGAGACCCCGGCTTCTGCTCCCTCACAGTCTGTTCCTACAGCCACATGATCATCACCATCTTGCCTTCTGTCCTCTTCTCCTCTCTTCCTCTTCTCCTGCTGCCCTACTGCTTTCTCCTCCTACTCCCCAACCCAAACCCAGACACCTAAAGCTTTGACTCCATCTCTTCTACCCAGCCATAGGCCTCAGCATCTTTATTAGCCAATCAGGGATAATTGGGGAACATTCCTTATCATCACATGGTTACAGGAGATAGTTCAACATTCATAACAATGACCATGGCAGGGCAGTAACCAGATCTCAAGGCACTGAAATTAGCATTTGAAAACACACTTGGACCTTCCTCCAACAGTCACATATATTGGACAAGAATGTTAATTCAGAACATGGCTATTCTGGCAAGAGATCACATCCAGAGACCTTCTAGGTCTATGTGATCTAGCTGGTAAGAGATCACACCCAAAGATCTTCAAAGTCTGTGAGACCCAGCTGGAATACAAATATGCCTTTAATCCTGGAGACAGAGGCAAACAGATCTGAGTTCAAGGCCAGTCTGGTATAGAGCAAGTAAAGAAAAGCTTAGGTCCAGGTGTGGGGGCACATACTTTTAATCCCAAACAAAGGTAAATTACTTTGTAGAAGGAAGCACCCATGTTTGAAAATGAAGTCTAATTGAATGGCAGGAAAGGTGACAAATCAGAGAAGATTTGACAGAATAGGATACGCCCAATTTCAGGAGCAGAGAGAGGAAAGGGAAGGGAAGCTACTTAAGAGGCAATGCAGAGAGATAGAGGAGGCAGTTAGTTTATATATTTATTTATTTATTTTATCAGAACAGTAATAGAGAAATGGGCTGCAGAGAGAGAGACAACTCAGGTAAGGACGGAACTGGCCAGAAAATGAGAAGAAGCCAGAGGATTAGAGCAGATTGCTGAGTTAGTTTGAGGCCAAGCAGAGCAATTCAGGGCCGAGAAAGAAGCCAGATTAAACAAGTCAGCTGGGAGAAGAGTTTGAGCCAGAACAGCTGAGTTGAACCAGCCAGCCCAGAGCTCAGAAAGAACAAGAAAGGGTGAGCTTCTTCAGCAGTAAGTCTCAGAGGCTGAAAACATTCTAGGCCTTGGTTAGATTGTATGGAGGCTAGAAGCTTCCAGGACTAGGTCTAGGCCAGCAGGAAGGAGGCATGAAGCCTCCCAGATAACAATTGAATAAAGAGAATAAAAGTTCCTTTTACAGTATATGAAGTCACAAGGCATTGTCACAAAAGACAGCCACACACCCCACTAGATTTACGTCTTCTGCCATAGTCGCCTATGTGCTCTCCTTCACCCTGTCCCTTGCTCCCACATTGCTCCCTCTAGCCATGTGTCAGAGTCTCCAGCTCTCCTGAGTTGTGACAAACAGACACTTCCAATCACTGTTGTCTGGCTTTGTTTTTTTGTCTTTGAGACTTGCCTACCCATCGTCTCATGTTGGACGTCTTCTGGAAGTTTCCTTTCCCCTTGACATTCTGCCTCTAGAGTTCAGCCACACTCTTGCTTCTAGTTTCAGTTCTTTCATTTTCTATTGCTATAGTTGTCACTGGTATGAACCGGAACTAGGTACATAAATTGCAATGTACTCAATTTGAGGTTTCGGGGGGGGGGGGTTTCCTTTCTTAGTATGCAAATTTGGGAGGGCCGTCAGTAAGTTCTTCCTCTTTTATCTGGCTTTAAACTCACGTGGGTGCCCGGAATGACTTTCTTTGAGTTCCTTAGTTTCCCAGCCTCAAGCCTTCTGCTATCCCACCAGTTAAGCACCCACTTCTGAGTTAGCTGTATCTATGAGACCAGAGGCCACTTCCTGGAGGGCATAAAAAACAAGATTATTCTTCCACGAACTGTCTCCTTGGCCTCTGACCGCCTTCCCTCTCTCCCCCCTGCTCTTCCCCATGGAAGGTAAGGGGTCTTATGGAAGTTGCCCGTGGCTCTACTCTAGCTGGCACCCTCCCTGCTTATACCACAGTTGCCTCCCCCTCACCCCCCCCCCGTCTGCCTTCCCAGAGCCCACATTTCTATACTCTACTCCCCAAGAATAAGACATACTGCTCTCCCACCCCACATGTTCATTGCATCACAGCATTGGGTGTAACTGCTGTCCCCACCACAGATATGGGAAAATTCCACTCTGGCTCACACCCCCTCCCACAGGGGCTCCAGCCCTAAGACACATTATACAAGTCACCTATGGGTCAGTCCTGGCTGCTGCTCCATACCACAGCCAAGGATCCTGGCAAGTAAGAAGTGTTTGATACTGATGCTGACTTTACTGCTAGTGGCACAGCTGTCCCATGACCCTCTGAGTTTTGTGCCTGCCGCTCTGTCAATCTGCACTCACAGCCATTACAGACCACCACAGAAGAAACTACCCCTCCTGGGGCTCCCCTCAGCCTCCTGACCTAGCAGGAGATCTCATGGGTTCACTTTCTGATATGACTCCCTCAGTTCCCACCAGGGCCACTAGGATGAGACCAGGTTCCAGAAGCAACCCCCTGAGTACTGCCCAGCCCTGTGGCTGGCTCTGCTCCACAAGGGTCCCTGGACCTTTTGAAGAAACCTGAGTGGCTTGACATCTGTTCTTTTGTGTTCCCATCTGTCACACAGCAGGTGAGGCAGTGGATACTGACACCAGAGGCTGGACTTGGAGGAGGGCATTAACGGAACATACTCAAGATGCCTAGATGCAGAGCCCCCAGGATCTAAGGGTGATGGTCTCTTGGTCCCAATCTCCTGATGATCACCAGGTTCTCCTTAATCTATATGATGTATTGCATGGTGGTACAAGGGAGCTTGTGCTACAGTGTGCACACAGTGTCAGAGGACAGCTTTGTGGGGTCAGTTCTCTTTCCACGTCTCCGTGGTCCCAGAGATTGAATCCAAAGGGTCAGCAACGCATTCCCCGGCTGAGTCATCTAGTCCACCATTTTTATGTTAAATGTGATGCCATGTGAAACCTCTACTGGTTCCTTATAAGCCCCAAGAGGTTTTAAGCCTTATCCGAAGAGAATTTGGACCTTTCCAAGTCTGTGTGACTGCAGTTTTGTGTACTCAGCCCAGTTGAGGGAACGAGCTGTGTTGCCAGCTCTGTGTTGTGATCCTGACTGTTGTGTGACAAAAAAAAAAAAAAACTTTTTCCCGGGGAGACACAACACACGTATCTACTCACCCCAGATAGGAAACAGATCAAAGTATGGATACTACCAAAGTCCAGCTCCGTGAACCAATGAGTTTTATTGGTGTTACTTTCAGGAATGTAGGTGAGCGGTCATTACCGAAGGCCACCCCAGCATGGGTGGCAGCTCACAAAAGCTGGGAACCTGGAGCGCACTGCACAGCCTGTGGGCAGCTCAACAGGTTGGAGAGGGCCTTTTCTAGGTGACTCAGTCTAAACCTCTTCAAGACAGCTAAGACGGTTGCTGCTTCTACCAGACAGCTGGTCTGGTCTTAGAGTCTTCTTTGGAGCTGAGCTTTTATCAGTCTGAGAGGAAAGCTCAGCTTTTATTGTTTACTCTGGCAGGGAGGAGCCTAGTGAGTCTGGTCAGTTTCAGGGACTTCCTGAAGCGTTTCCTGTTTTATTTTGTTTGTTGTGTTTTGTTTTGTTTGGAGTTGTTACCTTCTTGCTGAAAGAGCTTCCCTGCTGGATGGAATGTTTCAACCTCAGTGGAAACTGTTGCGCAGCAAGGGCCACTCTTTATCCTTGGAGTCTTAACTCCTGTGATGTCCTCAGCATCCTGACAGGTGTCTGATGACCCTTGTATCTCTCCCATCCTTCAGCTCATTCTAAACGCACACTCACGGGAACTGAGGGTGTCGGAGGTTAAGGGTCATCTGGGACCTCATCATGCCGTTCGCCTGCTCTATAACCGTCAATAGCTCTCCCTTGGCTGCGTGATATGTCAAAGCCCCCTCGGTGATGTCCTGGACCCTAGACCAGGTCCATCTCTACATCCTCATTGATATTGTGTACCAATCAATTGCCCAGCCCTTGTCACATGGGACACAGTGGATAAGATAGCATTCAATTAGCGAAGCAGAGTCATTCGGAGTGCAGAGAAAGAAGGTGGGTTATATAGCAAGCTGGTCTTATGTGGAAAAGGAGCTTGCCCAGCGGCACTGCCATATCCAGAGCTCCGTGGCCAGCAGGACGGAGACCTGGAGAGGAAACGCACATGTGGGGAGACCAGCAGCACTCAGCTGGAACCCACACTGGTCTGCCATTATGTCCCAGCCCATGGCTCCCATGTCAGAGTTCACCCACTGGAGAGACTGGAAATGCGGTCAAAGACACAGTCTCAAGAGAGGAGGAAACTGCAGAAGATCCAAGTGTGGCAAGAGCGGATGCAGAGCCAGCTTTCATGTCACCCCAGACTGTCACCAGGTGGACCCTGGTGTCAGCGTGCTTGAGTTGCCTCAGTGTTTTCTGCTCGGGTTTTCTGATTATAAATATGACTGTTTCGCTTCCGCTTTGCCACTCTCGTGCAGATCTCTCTTATGGACAACCCTAACCTAAAGGAAATTTCAGGAAACACCTTGCAGCTCTTTTAAATTTGACCAGACACACTTCCCCAGACCACTTCCTTTGCCTAGAATACTCCAAGTCCCCTCCTGAACAACAGTCCTCTGCAGTTTGCCACAGCCCCACTCAGTTGGCTCTTTGCTCCCTCCCCAGGACAATCAATCAGTACTGCAGGCCTCCTAGCTCAGCACGCTGTGTTCTAGGACGCTGTCTAACATCTTCTGTTCCCAAATGTGAGGGCTGGGACTGCTGAGACACCACTGAACACTGTTTCTGCAGGTGCCCTATACACTCACCCTTGGAGGCAAATGCTGCTAGGTACCTTATTTCACAGATAAGGAAGCTAAAGCTCCTAGAGACAAAAGTGCCTCAATGACATTATGTTGCTCAGTTCCCCCAGATTCCAAACTCTGTTTGATGGAGAGCTTCCCCAGCCCTCCCCTCTTTTTTTTTTTTTTTGTTGTTGTTTTGTTTTGTTTTGCAAGATAGGGTTTCTCTGTGTAGCCCTGGCTGTCGTAGAACTTACTCTGTAGACCAGGCTAGCCTCCAACTCAGATCTTCCTGCCTCAATCTCCCAGATGCTGGGATTAAAGGCATGTGCCACCACCACCTGGCCAGAGCCCAAATAATTCCTCTTCTTTTCTCCTCCTCCTTCTTCTTGGTGTTTTGAGACATGTTATCTCTGTGTAGCCCTGGCTGTCCTAGACTCACTTTGTAGACCAGGCTGGCCTTGAACTCACAGAGATTCACCTGCCTCTGCCTCCCAAGTGCCGGGATTAAAGGCGTGCGCCACTACGCCCGGCAACCCGACCAGTTCTTAAGGCAGGGAACATAAAGTGTGGCGAAGAAGATGAGCAGCAGTTAGACTGGCCAGGATGGAGGATTCTTTTAGGAGGAGACGTCTTCAGTTTTATTTTAAGGTTTATTTTTCATTTATGAATATGCTTATGTGTCTGTGTCTTATGAGCACGTGCGAGTACCCAAGGAGAGCTTTGGGTCCCTGCAGCTGAGTCACCGACACTTGCGAGTGGCCCTACATGGGTGCTCAGAACTGCATGCTGGTCCTCTGCAAGAGCAGCAGACACTCATCAGTGTTGAGCCACCTCTCCAGGCCCTCTTTTTGTTTGTTTGTTTATTTATTTATTTATTTATTTATTTTGCAGTATTTCTTTTGTCTTGTTAGCTTGCGTTGAAAGAGAGCCTCCTATATCTCTGCTAGCTTCAAGTCAGGCTTAGCTTTGAACTCATCACTTCCCACCCCCATCACCGGAAATGCTGAGATTACAGGGGTGGTGTGCCTCTTGGGATCTTCATCTTTAAAATGGAAAACTGGGGCACATCAGTCACTCCAGTGCATTTGGAGACAGGAGAGGACTGGAAAGTAGGGGTGCAGGGCCCGCAGATCTTGCAGCATTGCCCTTGTGCAATAAGGGGCGAGTTCTGTAATTGCCCTTGTTCTCCGGTTTGTCCCTCTTTAGGACCAAACCCTGTATTATTTAGAAAGCCATTTTGGGACACTCACAGGCAGTTAATGACAGCACCTGAGACCCTGAGGGATGGGGTGGCGGGAACAGTCTCTCTTCCTATATGGCTGTTATGGTTTGAAGGAAAATGGGTCCCACAGGCCCATAGGGAGTGGCACTGTGAGGAGGTGTCACCTTGTTGGAGTAGGTGTGGCCTTGTTGGAGGAAGTGTGTCACTGAGGGCAGGCTTAGAGGTTTTCAGATGCTCAAGCCAGGTCCAATGTCACTCTTTCTTCCTGCTGCCTGCCAATCCAGATGTAGAGCTCTCACCTACCTCTGCAGCAGCGTGTCTGCCTGCAGGCTGCCATACTTTCTGCCATAATGATAATAGACTAAAATCTGAAATGTAAGGCAGCCCCAATTAAATGTTTCCCTTTATAATAGTTGCCATAGCAGCCAGGCTCAGTGGTGCAGCCTATAATCCCAGCACTCTGGGAGGCAGAGGCAGGTGGATCTCTGTGAGTTCAAGGCCAGCCTGATCGACAAAGCCAGTCCAGAACAACCAAGGCTACACAGGGAAACCCTGTCGCAAAAAAAACAAAAACAAGGCCGGGCACGGTGGTACATGCCTTTAAATCTCAGCACTCGGGAGGCAGAGGCAGGAGGATCACTGTGAGTTCGAGGCCAACTGGTCTACGAAGTGAGTATAGACTTAACCAAGGCTACACAGAGAAACCCTGTCTTGAAAACAAAACAAAAACAAGGGACTGGAGAGATGGCTCAGTGGTTAAGAGCACTGTCTGCTCTTCCAGAGGTCCTGAGTACAATTCCCAGCAACCACATGATGGCTCACATCCATCTGTAATGTGATCTGATGCCGTCTTCTGACATGTAGGTGTATATGCAGGAGTATTTATATACATAAAATAAATAAATCTTAAAACAAAAAACAAACAACCAAACCAAAAGAGTTGCCATGGTTATGGTGTCTCTTCATAGCAGTAGAAACAACCCTAAGACCAGGGCTCAAAGCTGAGACTTTCTGGGCTGGGTGACAGACTTCTCTGGATGGTGTCCCATTGAGATGCCCTGGATTCTATAGCTGGATCAATAGAATTCCAGTCTCCTAAAGGAGTGGGAGGGAGGAAAGGCCAATCCAGCCCTGCCTGGTAAGCCCTGGCACAGGTGGGGGCCCTGCCCAAGGTCACAGGGAATCCGAAGAGGCTGGAGGTTAGAACTTAGATCTCTAGGCCCTGAGTAGGCGGGAGGCTGGAATGCCACACAAAGGTGCCGACTTCAGGCAACTCTTGTCCTCTGATACACACTTTGTGAGACTGGGAGGGTGATGCCCAGGGCAAAATGAACATGAAACTCAAGAAGCAGGCCGTTGCTTTCCAAGTGCCACACAGATGCCCTTCCCTGGCCACAGCAAGGTGGCACATTCTGGGCCCAAGCCAACTGAGCAGCTGTTTGACTTCGCTGGCACTTTTCCTCCTCTGGTGTCTGTTTCCTCCTGGGTAAGGTGAGATCACAGATGACGTCCTGGAGCTACGGAGAATGTGGACAAAAGGCCGGAGAAAGCGATCTCCGGAGCCCACCTTGCTGTAGCAGCCGGAGCGGCTTTTACGCGGGATCCACACCTGGGCTGGCTCCTTGGCCAGGTGCCTCAGGCTGGCCATCTGTGGAGGAGCAGAGAGAAGAGTCTAGGGTGGAACTCGTGGGTGGGAAAGGGAGGGAGGGAGGGAGGGAGGGGTGCAGAAGATGAGATAGGCAGCAGAGCCAATAAGAATGATTGAGCCTCAAATTAGCGAAGGTAGACAGACAAAATCCTACCAGGCGAGCTATGGGAGTGACTGAAGACTGAGCCGAAGTTCCCAGGAAAAAGCCACACCTAGACTGGGCAGGGTGCTGCATGTCTGTAAGGCCAGTACCTGGAAGGTACAGAGAGGAGGGTCGGTGCTTCAAGGCCGGGCCAGACTACATGGAAGCATCACACAGACACACACAGAGTCAGACTACATGAGACCATAACACACACACAGACTACATGAGACCATAACACACACACACACACACACACACACACACAGACTACATGAGACCTTGCCCCCCGACATGCAGCATGCCTCACACATACACACACACAGCCAGACTACATACATGAGATTGGGACACACACACACACACACACACACACACACACACACACACACACACACGTCTCCCCCCCTCTCAAGTGCTGGGATTAAAGGCGTGCACCACCACCGCCCAGCCCTCTTTCTCACACACACACACACTCATGCCTCCTCCTCCTCTCTCTCTCTCTCTCTCTCTTTCTCTCTCTCTCTCTCACACACACACATACACACACACAGACTACATGAGACCGTGCCCCTCACACACACATGCCTTCCCACCCCTCCTTCTCTCTCTCACACACACACAGCCATAACTGTATTCAAGAGTGACTAACTAGGTTAGAGAGATGGTTCAGTGGTTAGGAGCACTGTCTGCTCTTCCAGAGGGCCTGAGTTCAATTCCCAGCAACAACATGGTAACTCACAATCATCTATAATGTAATCTGATGCCCTCTTCTGGCAAGCAGGTATACACGGAGATAGATTACTCATTAAAAAAAAAAAAAAAAAGAGTGACTGGCTAGAACTCTGTGATTGTGGAGAACCCGCGTGCCGCAGACTCAGAACCCCATTTGCTCGAGCTGTCTTTAGTCTCCTTAGTGGCTAGCCACTCACTACTCTCCTCCGCGTCAGACCTAACATCCTTGTGTCTATCACATGAAACATTTTGGGATATAGGAATTTCCCACCAGTAGTTTCCACCAGTTCCTAAACAAGAATGTCATCAGATACCTAAAACCTACACTGGAGGGCTAGGCATGGTAACACACGCCTTGAACCCTAGCACTCAGCAGGCAGAAGCAGGTGAATCTCTGTGAGTTCAAGGCCAGCCTGGTCTACAGAGCGAGTCTAAGACAGCCAGGGCTGATATACAGAGAAACGCTGTCTCGAAAAAAACCTAAAAAACAAAACAAAACAAATAAAACCTACAGTGGAGATCTTCCCACTTTACTGTACCCCTCCTAACTGAGGTTTCCAGAAATATCTCTGAAAAATGCCCCAGCTACATATTAGGAAGAGAATACCAGGGATTTGAGAGAGCCAAGACCACAGACACACACATAGAAATCCACTCTCTCCATCTCCCTGGGCCTGTAGCCCCCACCCTCCCAGCATCCTTTGCAGGAGGCAGAAGAACCTGCCTTGGGCCTGGCTCAGGAAACCTCCCATCCCATGGCCCCAGCCCCTCCCAGTGCCTGGAATGGTTTTGAGAGTAATATGCTCAGAATGGCAGAGCCACAAACAGCCTGGGAGCCACCCGCCCCCCCATCTCGACCCTGGAAAAATAAGCAAGAGAAAAAAAAAGCCTCCATAGTGGCAAGCTATTATATCATGAGCCTAATGTCAAATAACCACCGACAGAAGCAATTAGCTTAGGGGAGGGTTTGGAACTTCTGGAGACTATGAACGGGGGTGGGGGGGCTGGGGGAGAGGGCGGGGTATGGGTGTCAGACATCTGCTGTGGAAGCTATGTATGAATTTTTATAAGCACCCAGAGAGCAATGGCCACTCTGATGAGAGTGCAACGGCCACTCTGATGAGAGCGCTAAACTTGGTTCATACTCTTCACTGACTGAACTTTCCATGGAGCTGAGGGGCCCACAGGAGGGGGGAACTTAGCTCCGGAAAACACAGGAGACATTGCCCCCCTTGAGGGGTGGAGCCGTGAAGTAGAGTAGGGTCTCTTTGTGTTTCAAAGCTCCTAGCCTTCCTGCCACTCTCGCTAACTGCATGTTTCCAGGTGTAGGTGCTGTGCTGCCTCTGGGAACTCTGGGAAGGACTGAGACTGCCACTTTGGCTCCCCTTCGCCACCTCCGATGCCTTGTGGCTTGGAGGGCGCCTCACCACAAACAGGTGACCTAAGACAGCTGCAGTAGATAGCCGCTGGTGACTGTCACCTGCTAGGGGGCTGGGGGGTGGGGAAGCAGCGCTCAGCATAGCCTAAGCGGAAGGGGTATAGCTGAGGTCTCCCTCCGCGATGCTGGGGCCTCTCAGTCCGAGAGCATGGAGCAGAACTTCCTGTACAGCTGCTGCTCGTTAACCTGAAGCCTTGACATGGGAAGGGAGGAGTGAAGAAGTCCAGATGTGTCACCAGAATGTAGGGCAGAGGCCTATTGGTGCCTGGGAAGTAGAGGCAGCTTACGTCAGCCCGCCTGAGTGAGCGCAGTGGCCTTTTTCCTGCCTGCTTCTGCAGGTGTGTGCAGGACCTCAGCCCCATACCCCGGGGGAACAAACCAGCCCCAGGCAAACTGAGACCGTGAAGCAGGCCCAGCCCCCAAAACGTGTCTGGGCTCTGAAACAAAGGCGAACAGGGGCTTAGAGGAGGCCGGGCAAGAGCAGGAGGAAGTGAGCTACGGGATTCCGTGACGGTTCCAAAGAGCCGATTTCAGAGATCTTGGCGGTACCAGGAACTTGAAGTCCAGATTCCGTCTGTTTCACAGACAGCGCGTGACTCTCCACAGTTGGAGCTGAGAAGCACAGCAAAGGAAGTATTCTAGGAGCCTGGTGCAGAGTCACCGGTTCTTGCTCAAAAACCCTTTCAGAAAGCACAGGCTCACTTCCCCATAGAAAGGGTTTGCATCTCAGCCCCATTACTTATTTGCAGATTTCTAAGCACCTTTTTGGTGGGCTGACGGGGGCTGCTGTGCAGGTTCACTGTGGGGAGTCGAAAGAGAAATGTGCAAGTCATAATGTCATCATCATGATACAGTGACTTTAAAAGTGAATGTCGCCCGGCGTGGTGGCACAGGCCTTTAATCCCAGCGCTCGGGAGGCAGAGGCAGTGAGTTCGAGACCAGCCTGGTCTACAAAGCGAGTCCAGGAAAACCAAGGCTGTCTCAAAAAACAAACACAAACAAACAAAAAATGAGTGTCAGACTTTGGTCTCATTCATTAGGATCCTACTTGACAGCTGAGGAAGCTGAGGCCCAAAGTAGGACCCCCATGCCCAGGCTTGGATCTCTCTGTGTGCCGGAACAGTTTGTTCTCTGTGCTCAGGGGCGAGGCTGAAATGTACAGTGGGTATGTGCCAAAAGGAGCTATCCCGAGAAAGATTCTGGGAGTGGGCGGAGCTTGAGCTGAAGTTATCCAAGGAAAATTGTGTTTCCCCAGAGGAGAAAGGGGAGGTAAGGGGAGCCTCTGCAGGCAGTGGCTGCAAGTGGGGGGCAAAGTCCAGGTGCAGAGAGGGGAGACACACGGGCCAAGGTCAGAGCTGAGACAGGGAGCACATGGCTAAGTATCCCCAAGGACTCCAGGGCAGAGACCCCAGCAGGGGCCGACCTTGGCAGGGCCTTCACTAAGCAGAATTTTGTTTATTTGTTTGTTTGTTTGTTTGTTTTACAAAAAGAAATCATCTGGTTTAGGGTAGAGGCGAGTTGAGACAAGGTCTCCTGTAGCCCAGGGTGGCCATGAACTCCCTATGTAGCTGAGGATGACCTTGAACTCCACGCCTGGACCTCCCATCTTCATCTCTCGAGCTGGGATCACAGGTGGGGCAGGATCCATCTTTTTTCCCTCCCAGTTCCTTTGTCAAACTTTATCTTTTTTGTTTGTTTTTTGTTTTTCGAGACAGGGTTTCTCTGTGTAGCCCTGGCTGTCTTGGACTCACTTTGTAGACCAGGCTGGCCTCGAACTCACAGCGACTCGCCTGCCTCTGCCTCCTGAGTGCTGGATTAAAGGCATGCACCACCACGACCAGGCTATCAAACTTTATCTTGATTGCTGAGGGCAAGATGGCAGTTGATCTCTCTGGGACCAAGGACCTGGCATGGAAGTGGGGGGGGGGGGCTCTCTATTACCCAGCCCAGTAGGAGGCTCAGACAAGCATTATATAGGCAGATACTAGAGAGTGCGTATTTCCCGCCCATCTCTATGTTCCCCCCATCTATCTCTATTTTTGTCAGGTTTCTATGTGTGCTATCAGACAACCTCATCTTTCCCCTGCAGAGGAGGCCGACTGACAGGGCCTCTGAGAGCCAGTGACAGATAAAAGGATGCGTCTGCCCCCACAAGCATCGACCCCAGGACCCACACTACAATGGAAAGAAGCCACAGTGGTGTCCCCATCCCACACCTGTACGCTGAGCTGCTACAGGGAAAGGTCCTGCTAGAGCCTCCCAAGATTACAAGCAGAGCTGTGTTGGCTACTACTTTTTTTTTTTTTTGGTTTTGCAAGACAGGGTTTCTCTGTGTAGCCTTGGCTGTCCTGGACTCTCTTTGTAGACCAGGCTGGCCTCGAACTCACAGCGATCCGCCTGCCTCTGCCTCCCCAGTGCTGGCGCCCGGCTGGCTACTACTCTTAACATTAACCCTTAAAAGGACCTGTGAACCAAAAATCAGCTTTGGGAGAGAGAGCTGCTGAAAGCAAAGGGCAAGCATGTTTACTGCCCATGATACAATATTGTGCTTTACCCAAAGTGAGAACCCGCAGGTTACCCCAGCATTTGGGAGATTGAAGTGAAAAGGTCACAAGCCAAGATTATAAGATCAGTGACAAGCTATGGTACTGCACAACTGTAATCCCAGAATTTGGGAGCTAGAGGCCGGAGGACCAAGAGTTCATGGCCAAGGGCTGGAAGTCTCAACCGTTAAGAGCACTTGTTACTCTTACAGAGGCCCTGGGTTTGGTTTCCAGCACCCATGTGTCGGCTACAACCATCTCTTACTCCAGTTCCATGGCATCCTACGTCCTCTTCTGGCCTCCGAGGCCACCAGGCAATGCATACGTGCAGGCAAAACACATTTGTAAAATAAATACATCTCTTCGTTTTGTGTTTTTTGGCTTTTGAGACAGGGTTTCTCTGTGTACCCCTGGCTGTCCTAGACTCACTCTGTAGACCAGGCTGGCTTCGAACTCACAGAGGTCGGCTTGCCTCTGCCTCCAGAGTGCTGGGATTAAAGGCATGTGCCGCCACCACAACCACCTGGCAAATAAATAAATCTTGATTTAAAAAAAAAATTGAGTTAAATTCAAGGATTCTTCTATTGCAGTCACAGGACTGGACCCATGTGTCACCCCTGTGTAGAGCTGCCTGTTAACACTTCTAGTAAAGCTTGAGTTTGAGGGGAGAAATTAATACTTTTTAGAATATTTAAGACATTCAAAACATATATTCATTTTAAAGCGGAAATTCAAATTGAATTTGAATTCCAGAAGTCCCATGCTTTTATTTTCTGAGTGTGGTTGCACACTAGGGTAGGTCGTTGGAAAAGAGGAAGTGATACCACCACATTCATTCATGATTAATCACTTCTTTCCTTCATCTATGCCCCCCAAGAGACTAGGTTAGCTCCTAATTATGATAAAAAGTCACACTATTTCTATTCCTTGACCAGTTTCGTCCCCATCCCCCACTCCCCCTACTTCCCCCCCCCCCCACCAGCCACAGATCCTTGCTGGGTGAATGGTTGTTAACCCATGGAAACTACTGGCAAGCACACAGTTCCTGGGGGACTTAGAACGTGCTGTTGGTGGCAGGTACTTCAACTTCTCATGTCAAAAAGCAAAAACAAAACAAAACACCTTTGCTGTTGCCATGGTAACTAACTACATAGCATTTCACAGCATCCAAGGAGCGTTTTCATGGGTTATCTCATTCAGTGTCCTGACAGCTCTGGAGGAGGAAAGGCATAGGATTACTCTTTTAGGAATTAAAACTGAAGTCCAGAGTCAAGAGGATTGTGCAAAGACACCCAGCCAGTTAGAGTGGCACAGCGGGAAGTCACTTAAACACAGAGGAAGTACCAGAGGATCTGCTGTGTGCTCAGTGTGTGGTAAGTGCCTTCTTTACGCTTCTTACCCCGGGAGCCTTCTGAAACGCGCATAATCGGCCCCAGGGGATTGAGTGACTACCCAGACTCCAGTGAGATGAGATTCCACTGCTGCATTCCCGGGAATAGAGCTGCTCTTGGGAGGCAAGAGCGCAGGTGGACAGGGCAGTGCTCAGTGCTGGGGATGGGACCCAGGGCTTCAGGCATTGCAAGCAGTCTCCTAACCCAGCCCAGGGGTCCATGAAAATAGCTGGTGATAACAGTGTTCTTCACACAGTGGTTTTCCTTTTTTCTTCTTGTACTCAGGCTGTCATTAGGACAATGGAGGCAGACCAAGTGACCGCCTCCACAGGGACGGGAGGCCCCATGCCCTGGCTTCCATCTCCAGGATTTGTGTGTTGAAGAAAGAAAATGATTCTCAAGAGTTGTCCTCCAAGCCAGGCGTGGTGGTGCATGTCTTTAATCCCAGCACTTGGGAGGCAGAGGCAGGCAGATCCCTGTGAGTTCAAGGCCAGCCTGGTCTACAAAGTGAGTCCAGGACAGCCAAGCCTACATGGAGAAACCTTGTCTCAAAAAAATAAAACAAAACAAAACAAAACAAGAGTTGTCCTCTGACCTCCACACATGTGCTATGGCACGCACATGCTGCATACACACACACACACTAAAGAAATAAGCAAAAATTTAAGACGGTCTAGAATGGTCAGGAATGGTGGTTCATGCCTATAATCCCAGCATTTGGGAAGCAGAAGCAGGAGGATTACCCTAAATGCAAAGCTAGTCAGAGCTATGCTGTGAGACCTCTCTCTCTCTCTCTCTCTCTCTCTCTCTCTCTCTCTCTCTCTCTCTTTCTCTCCCTCCCTCCCTCCCTCTCCCTCCCTCCCTCTCCCTCTCCCTCTCTTTTTGGTTTTTAAAGACAGGGTTTCTCTGTGTAGCCTTGACTGGACTCGAGCTCACAGTGATCCGACTGCCTCTGTCTGCCTCCCCAGTGCTGGGAATGAAGGCGCCACCACACCTGTCTGAGACCATGTCTCAAGACAAACAAATTGCAATAGAGCTTGCTCACTTGAGGCCTTCTGCCTGTCTCCCATGAACCTTGCAGGTGATTGCCCTGGTAGCAGCCGGCAGCAGAAACCCATGTTCAGCACTTGCCTCTAGCCATATAAAAGTGGAAAGAGCATCATCTTGATTTTAGAGTTATCCTGAGGACCCAGAGGAAACAGCTGCTGGCCATGTGTGATATGCTTTGTATCAGGCTAGCCCGGATGCCTGACCTGTTCTCCTGCCTGCTCTTCCAGGGCCTGTTTTTTCCCATGGATACTTACTTTCCAGGTTGCAAGCCTCTTTGGAAAATCACCAGAGTCCCCCAAGAAGGACCTCTTGGATCATACTGCCCGTGAAAACCCGAGGGTGACATTAGTTAAAGCATAGCCTTCCCAAATGAAATCTTGAGATGGTCTCAAATGTTACAAGGGAAAAACTAATAATAAATGACTATGAGCTTACATATGTTCAGTTCATGCAGCTATGTCCTGCAAGCCCTTTGTGGGGTGTTGTCTGAAGTCCCAAGGGGAAAAGGCTTTGACTTATTCCAGCACAAAACAGCTATTTATAACCACCAAGCGTGGGAAACGCTGGGCGTGGGAGCCTTAGTCAACAACCGAGTAAGATTCCGGCTTGCAGGAACGGGCCACAACGACCTGGTGGACGTTTGACAAAGTCTGTTACCGCGTGACTCTGACCACCCCCAAGCATGGCCTCAAACTTTGATGCCAAGATTTGATTTAGAACTAGGCAACCCTAGAACAAGTCACGGAAGCGTCCTCACGTCAAAACCCCAACGTGCAAAAAGACAAACATTGCTGCCAGCCGCGCTTTGAGTAAAGTCCAAGTGAGACAGCATACACAGAGGATGCTCGGTGGTGCGGTGCGTTCTCCATCTCCATGACTCTCAGGCCGTGGCTTCTCCATCCCGAGAATTCAGCCAACCTCAGATGAAATCTATTATGCACACTAAAATCGCACTGCAGCCAGCATGTGCAACATTGCGGGGGTGGGGATGGGGGTGGGGATGGGGGTGGGGCTAGGGGGAGGGGGAGGGTCTTCTGTCCTGAGCATGGACAAATTTTGTTGTTGTTTTTCAACCAGGATTCCCTAGACAATACAGTGTACCATTTAGCTTCTTAACCCTTTCCTTGTGTTAGGAATCGAAAGTAAACTTATGATTTAAGTAAAAAGGGACAATGCTCAGCTTAATGTGGCAATTTGCCATCTTATCTAAGGGACGGGAGCACCCCAGGATGTTGGCATCCTGGGGAGTCCTGGAGCCATGGATACAAAGGGAGGCTGTAACTGTTCATTGCTGTCACCCACAGTGGGTAGAAAGAAGGCAGAAGGGTCGGAGTAGGGAGAGGGGCCTTCTCTGACTACACCTTTCACAGAGGTTGAGTCTCAGAATCATGGCAGCACTCACTTCCCCCACTCCCCATGAGTAAGTGAAAACTTTCCTATGAAACAGAAGGGCATGGGGACCCTGGGATTAGAGTTACAGGCAGGTGGGTGATGGGACCTGAACTCGGGTCCTCTGCCAGAGCAGCAGGTGCTCTTAACTGTGGAGCCGTCTCTCTACCCTCCTCTTCTTACTTAGTTTAAACAAATCTATTCGGGCTGGGCGTGGTGGCGCACGCCTTTAATCCCAGCACTTGGGAGGCAGAGGCAGGTGGATCGCTGTGAGTTCGAGGCCAGGCTGGTCTACAAAGTTGAGTCCAGGACAGCCAAGGCTACACAGAGAGACCCTCTCTCAAAAACCAAAAATAAATCTATTCGTGTGTGGTGTGTGTGTGTATGTGGTGTGTGTGTGTGTGTGTGTGTATGGGTATGTGTGTGGTGTGTGTGTGTGTGTGTGTATGTATGTGGGGGGGGTGTGGTATGTAGGCCAGAGGTCAACATCCAGTGTTTTCTTCAATTGCTCTCTGAAGGGCTCTCTAAGAGGTCAGAGCATGTCAACCGCATGCCTGAGCATGGCAGACATGGTGCCCACAGGTTTTGCCCTTTACCCTTCTCTCTCCCTTGCTAAAAACTGTTAGATTGCATTCCTAAAGCTAGCCCCAAAGGTCTGTTCCCACACTTGGCCACTGACTCATTCCTGAGACTAAACACCAAAGTCGAGCAAGCAAAATTCATTATTTGGGTAACATGTCCAGTCACCAACCACCCCAGCAGACTCCTCCTTTTTCTCTTTAAAACGCCACTCTTGCAAAACAAACAAACAAACAAACAAACCAAAACCCTCCCGCTGCTGCTCGTCTGCCTTTGCCTGATGCAGAGGCCTCTGTGTTGAGAAATTGGTGCTTGGTTCTGTCCTGACTCCCAAGGGCCACCCAACCCCTTACACCCCCATCCCCTCTTTTTTTGAGACAGGATCACTGGCCTAACTTGGAGGTCACCAATTGGGCCAGAAATTCTCTTGTCTCTGTCCCTCACCCAGCACTGAAATTTAATTACAGACTTTCTCCGCATGCATAGTTTTAAACATCGGTCCTCAGGCTTGTGCAGAAAGTCCCTTTCTCAGCTGGGCGAGGTGGTGTGCACTCGTAATTCCAGCACTTGGGAGGCAGAGGCAGGCGGAGCTCTTTGCATTCGAGGACAGCTTGGTCTACAAAGGGAGTTTAGGATAGCCAGGGCTACACAGAGAAACTCTGTCTTGAAAAACCAAAAAGTGAAAAAAAAAAGAAAGAAAGAAAGAAAAGAAAAACCAAAAAGTGGAGGAGGAGGAGGAAGAAGAAAGCCCCTTCCCCAATGGGCCATCTCTCCAAACCCATTGTGACATTTCCCCTAGTTTTTCTACACACATATGACGATGCCCCTTGATCCAATTTAGCCTATTTATCAGGCAGACAGTTCCTGAGAGGCGACCTTTAAAGAATGTCTTAGTTTTTTTTAATTGTCTCTCTTTGCCTTGCAGGAGGCAGGAAGGTGTCAGGAGGGCAGGTCCTCCCTTCCTCCATCAGATAAGCCTGGGGCACAGCAGTTTCCTGACTGGTTACAGCACTTCCCTTCATGGAGCGCAGCATCTTTACCGCCATGCAGAATCTTGCTGTAAAGCCTACAAAATGCAGGGGCCCCTCAGAGTAGGACTCTCCACCAAGGCCTCGGGGAGCTGCCAGCTGTGGTGCTGGAGGCTTTCCAACTAGTTGCTGGCTCCTGCAGCTGGCTGGGCTGAGCTGAGCAGAACAGAGCTTCTCTGCCCTACCCCCAACCCACCCCACCCCCACCCCACCCCCACCCCACCCGACCCCCACCCCACCTCAGCCTGTAGAGTGATGTTGGCCTCTGACCTCTATTCTCAGTGGCTCTGAAACTCACTGCTGATTTTCAGCTTGTCCCCTCTCTCTGCCCCCGCCCCCCCCAACTGCACCAGAACTCATCATGTAGGCCAGGTTGGCTTTGAACTCACAATGATCCTCCTGCCTCAGGCTTCCAGGCTCTGAAATTATCAGTATGAGTCACCATGCTCAGCTTTTTCTTAATATAAGAATGGTAGTGATGACCTCCACGTCCTTAACATAGTGCTGCAGTGAAACTGGAAGAGTGTATGTGCCACGTGTGTGAGTGCCTACACGCGTGTGTTAAAGTATGTGAGTGTGATTGTGTGGGTGTATGAGTGTGTGCTTATGCGTCTTTGTGAGTGCCTCTGGGCTTGTTGATGTGGTTGAGTATACGCGTTACTGGGTTTAGAAAATGTTAGTGAGAGCCGGGCGTGGTGGCGCATGCCTTTAATCCCAGCACTCGGGAGGCAGAGGCAGGTGGATCGCTGTGAGTTCGAGGCCAGCCTGGTCTACAAAGCGAGTCCAGGACAGCCAAGGCTACACAGAGAAACCCTGTCTCAAAAAACCAAAAAAAAAAAAAAAAAAAAGAAAAGAAAATGTTAGTGTGAGAGCGAGTGTAGCTGTCTGTTATGTGTGTGAATGTGAAAGTGTGTGAGGATGTGTGAGTGTGAGGGTCTAGTGAACGGTGTGGGAGTGTGTCTATGTGGGAGAAAATGTGAATCATTGGCGTGTATATGAGCAGGTGTCTCTGCGTGTGCATTAGTGTGGGTGTTTGAGTGTGTCTGTGTGTGAGGAAATACGTGACTGGGTTTGTGCGTGGGTGTGGGGATATGAGAGCCTGTGGGTGGTGTGTGTGAGCATTTTGTTTCAGTCTGCCTACTTGTGATGTCATTGCTTTACCTGCCACACCGGTGTGGCCCTGCCCAGGACAAACCATCCATGTGGCCCCTCTCTAACCTCTCTTCTTCCTCTTCCTGTCCCTGTCTCTCTCTCTCTGGGGTGCCCCTCCCCCCTTTCCTTCCTTCCATACTCACTTAATAAACCTCATATAACATAATCTCTGGCATCTGGTACCTTATTATACCTTATTACCTTATATCTTACTGCCATAATTATTATATATAAAAGTGTGGATGAGTGAATTAGTGTGATTTGTGTGTGTGTGTGTGTGTGTGTGTGTGTATCTGAAAATGAGCAGGTGTGTCTGGTGAGTGTGAATTTGCATGTAGTTGTGTCTCCAAATGTAAGAACGTAGGTGCTTCTGTGGGTATGACTATGACATATGTGTGTATTTGGGTGTGCATTTTGAGGGTATAAGTGTGTGTGTGTGGAAGTGCAAGTGTGCCTGCAAATGAATGTGAGTGTATGTATGAATATGTCTCCATGAGACTCTGTGAATATAGGAGTACGAGTGTGAGAATGAGTCAGCATTTACACACATGTGTGTGAGTGTAAATCCATGTGTCTGTGTTTTGGGGCGTGAGTATGGCATGAAAGGGTGTGTATTTGCAAGAACATGTGCCTGAGTGTGAAAGTATATTGAGTATGAATGTTTGTCTATATGTGGGTACGTATATGTGCGTTTAAAATTTAAGTGAAGGGGCTAGAGAGATGGCTCAGAGGTTAAGAGCACTGGCTGCTCTTCCAGAGGTCCTGAGTTCAATTCCCAGCAACCACATGTGGCTTATCGCCATCTATGATGGGATCTAATGCCCTCTTCTGGTAGGCAGGCGCACACGCAGGCAGGTGTTGTGCCTGCATTAAAGATTAAGTAAATAAATCTTTTTTAAAAAGTAAATAAAATAAAATAAAATTTAAGTGAAAAGTGCACTCCTAAAGATGGCTTTATGAGGCGGTTTCCGGTTTTCACTGCAGGGATCCTCGGAGGCCCAGCCTGTGAGGGCTCCAGATCCAGATGCAAGATGAGCCCGGGGCCATGACAGGTGACGTGGTGAGGAGTTAGCCAAGCTGCACAGCCATAGAAGTAGCAGTGGAGATTGGAAGTTAGGCTTCCTGCCTCCCAAGATTGATAAAAATGAGTCTGCGGAAGCAAACCCCTACTGACTTCTTGAAGCAGATCATTGGGGGACCAGTTGTGGGGAAATTAAATCCTGGCTTGGATTATCGAGGGTCCTGGACTGCCTGGATGGCAGCATGAACACAGCACTGCAGCAGACAGAGGAGCATGTACACGGACAGCCGTAGAATAAGAACAGGGTATGTGCTGTTCATAAGGACACAGAAGTGAAGGGTGTGAAGACTCCAGCAACCAGGTCTCTTCAAAGTTGGAATTTGTTTTTCGAGACAGGATTTCTCGGTGTAGCCCTTGTTAGCACTCTGCTTCACTTCGCCTACTTGTGATGTCATCGCTTACCTGGGGGGGGGGCGTGACCAAACTTGCACACGGTGTGTGTGCAAGCACTCACACTCTCTCTCTCTCTCTCTCTCTCTCTCTCTCTCTCTCTCTCTCTCTCTCTCTCCTCTCTCCCTCCCTCCCTCCCTCCCTCCCCCCTCTACCTGCTCCACCCTCTTACTTTCTCTCTCTCGCTCCCTCTTCTTCTCTCTCTCTGGGGTACCCCTTCCCCCCCTACCCCCACCACGATCACTTAATAAACCTCATATGATATAATATCTGTTGCCTGGCATCTTATTATTATTTTATCATCTTATTTTCTTTGTACTAATCATAACAGCCCCGGCTGTCCTGGACTCACTCTGTAGACCAGGCTGGTCTTGAACTCACAGCGATCCTCATGCCTCTGCCTCCATGAGTGCTGCAGGATATATTTTATTATGAAGTGGTTTTGGTTCTTTTATGATCTTAGTTGACTAGTTTTCACAGTGTTGGTGGTTTTGTTTTTGCTTTAATTGACACTGGAGTAAGACAGAGGCCTTGTGTTACATACTGAATCTTTTCCCCTCCTTCTGTGTAATAGAGAAACCCTGTGTCAAAAAAACACACACAAAAAAAATTTATTTGTATGTATGTGAGTGTTTTAGTTGTATGCATCATGTATGTCCACCATGTGTGTGCCTGATGCCTACAGAAGCCACAAGAGAGCATCTGATCCTCTGGAGCTGGGGTTTTAGAAGGCTGTGGGTCACCAAATGGGTGCTGGGAACCAAGCCCAGGTCCTCTGCAAGAGCAGCAAGTGCTCTTAAGCACTGAGCCATTGCTCCAGCCCCTGTTTGTCGTTTGAGAGGTCTTTGGGAAGATGTCCGTTGACAGTGCGGCTGTCAGTCATGTTGACATTTCTTGAGCATCAGTCAGCAAGAAAGACAAACCTACCACGGTGAGGGCAGGCGGTTTCTCTCACTTTCCCGGTCTTCATAAGTGTTCATCTTTGTACACTGTCTCACCTCCACATCTTTTTTTTTTTCAATCTTTTAAAATTATGTATTTATTGTATGAGTGCTTTATCTGCAGAAGAGGGCATCAGATCACATGACAGATGGTCATAAACCACCATGTCGTTGCTGGGAATTGAACTCAGGACTTCTGGAAGAGCAGGCCGTGCTCTTAACCACTGAGCCATCTCTCCAGCCCCTCACCTCCACATCTTTCGACTCAACCAAGGACGAAAAATATTCAGGGGGAATAAAACCACATGCGCAGTGAGCAGGTGCTCCCTTCCTCTCCCGCTGTGGTTCCCTAAACAACACCTAGGCAGCTACCCACATGCTGCCGTGTGCATGCCTCACAGCAGAGAACAAGCAGTTGCTCGCCAAGGTCCTAACTCAATTGGTAGTGAGGAGGCTGAGGTGGACCACAAGGAGGTGTACCAGGGTCAGCCAAGACTCTCCTGCGGCAGCCGCAGGGGTTCAGGGGGCCCAGGCAGAAGGAAAATGAAAGGCAAAGGGTCCCAGCATTCCAAGTTCAGGCCAGGCCACGCCCCTAAGGCGTGTCTTCACTCATTCATGCTCCCTCTTAGCTTGAGTCTGGCCATTAGCAGTAAGATTCGAGATCATTTTTTACCACTGGATGCTGCCTGGAGCCTGTCTGGGAGAATGGAAAGGGAGCTCTCTGGTCCCTGGGGCCTGCTTTCAGGAGTCAGAAAAGCAGAGTATCTGTGTCCCGCTGAGCGTGAGGAGTCCCCCACCGGTGGCCTACTCTAAAGATAAGTGTCATGATCCTCCTTACAGACAAGAAAGGCAAGGTGCAAAGGGGCAATGCACACCTGCCTTGGTAGAAAGGTGCAGGACATCTTTTTTTATTTTTTGTTTTTCATTTTTCAAGACAGGGTTTCTCTGTGTAGCCTTGGCTGTCCTGGACTCACTTTGTAGACCAGGCTGGCCTCGAACTCACAATGATCCGCCTGCCTCTGCTTCCCGAGTGCTGGGATTAAAGGCGTGTGCCACCACCACAACTGGCTGGTGCAGGGCATCATATATCAAACTTATATCCCGACTTTAGTCCCGACTCCTTCCTTTCCAGCCACACCAGGGCCCAAGCTAAGCCAGCTCGGGGAAGCCATGATCTTCAGAGCCTCAGCTGCTGTTGCCTGTCCCCAGATGCACAGGCCAATTTGTGGATGACTTGGCAGCTGGCCCTGGCTGGAAAGTTGGCCTCAAGCCTCCATTGTCTCAGCATTTTACAACCTGGTCCCAGGGAGGGGGCTGGGGTGGAGGCCACTTTTCATGGGAACTCAGGCAGAGAGGGAGGGCAAGCCCTCTAACTGGGACCCAGGCCAGGAGAACTAGAGAGCTGGGAGCCAGCCAAGGCTCTGTGCCTCCTCCCCAATACCCCTGGGAGCATCCAGCTGTGGCATAGGCAGGAGGGGCCAGACCAGATGTGGGTTGGGGTGTGGGTGGGGCAAGGGACGTGCAGGACGGATGGCGAAGTGTGGTCTGCAGGAGTGAGACAAAGAATAAAAGGGCTTATGGGGACTTCCGATCACCCGGGGAAGCCGGGAGGCTTCTTGGAGGAGGGGACAACAGGTGAACAGGATGGGGGCTGGCCTCCTTGGTGGGTCAGACAGCAGCTAAGAGGAACTATGAGGAAACATCTGGTGCTCTTGGGGGCGGTTTCAAGCACTTCAATCTGTCTCAAATGTATGACCCAAAATACAGTATAATCAGATACAAGGTTGGGGGCCAGGGGTGTGACTCAGTCAGTAGGGTACTTGCCTAGCATGCACAAAACTCTGGCTTCAACTCAGTAAAACTGAGCATAGTGGTGCCGACTTTGTAACCCCAGGCCTTGGGAGGAGGCGCCTGGAGGATCAGAAGTCTAAGGTCATCCTCAAGCTACATAAGGAGTTCAAGGCTAACCCAGGACACATGAGTCTCTGTCAAGAAAGAAAAAGGGAGCCAGGAGTGGTGGCACACTTCTTTAACCCCAGCACTTAGAGAGGCAGAGGCAGGTGGATCTCTGTGAGTTCGAGGCCAGCCTGGTCTACAACGTGAGTTCAGTACAGCCAAGGCTGCATAGAGAAACTCATCTTGAAAAACCAAAAGCCAAAACCCAAAAGTAAATAGACAAAAAACAAAGAAAAAGAGAGCTGCATCCAGTGGCGAAAAGTCCTTGCTTTCTTGCAGAGAGTAGAAATTCTATTCCTAGTAACCATGTTGGGCAGTCAAACTGCCTAAGCATTGAGTTGGGGGCATCTGATGGCCTCTTCTGACCTCTGCAGGCACCTGTACTTACATCTGCATGTCCTCTTATGGACATGTGCACATAACTAAAAACAATTAGCTAAATCTTAAAAGAAAAAAGAGGGTGTGTGCGCTGGGGGTGTGGAATGCATTCATGTGACGCACATGACATTTGTGTACAACACAGCCATTGTTCAGCCTAACTGGACTGTACATCCTGCGGTTGTGTTTGCTAAATACAGCCGCTCTGGCCTTAGGGGTGGTTTCCAGTGGGAGCCACCAGAGGCTGGTAGTTATCAGATTTGCATATGGACAGAAGAGGACAGTCATATGGCTCAGGGCAGGTGTCCCGCTGGGAGACTGAGGCCAGAGCTATAGGGATGACTCAAGTGTGGACAGATGGGAATTTGTCAAAGGAGGTTGAGTCAATGGGCCTTGATGAGTCATTGAGTGTGGAAATTGAGAAAATGGGGCAGTCAAGGATAACACCTAATTTCTGGGCAGCTCGACAGATGGTGGTGACCTTTCCTGAGCTAGGAAGGAAGGAGAGAGGGGTGCGCTGGCCGGCGTTTGGTGAGCCGAGTCTGAGCGCCTGAGCATGGTTGTTGGTCACAGGGCTGAGTGAGGGCTGAGACAGCTGGAGTCCAAGCCTAGAGTGCAGGCTCCTGGCCAGCGCTGAGGGTGGCATTTGGAGAAGATTGACTTGGTGAGGAAAACCGAAACCACGGGAAGGGATAAGACTGTGTGGAGTGAGAAAAAAAGGGACAAAGATGGGAACCCCCTGATAGGCACAGTCTGGAGAAAGCAGGAGAGAAACCAAGCCAGTGTCACACCCAGAGACCAAAGCAGAGATGCGAGAAAGCTAGGGAATCTCTTCAGGACCCTGGAAGTCAAAACAGGAGGATGAGGAGGAGAGTGAACTTGAGAGCGAAGGCAATGAAGTGTCAGGGAGCCCAGCGTGGGTCGGGTGCAGTTGTGTTTCCAGAGTGCTCACTTACTGGGCACAAAGCCCTGGGCTCCCCTACCAGCACTGGAGTGTGGAGGTGCATGGCAGCACCAAGAAAGCTGAGGTAGCAGGCCTACTATGAGCTTAAGCTCTCAAAAATATCAAACCCAAACACAGGGATGCCCATTGATAAAATATAGTCCACTGACCAGATGATGGAAGCTGAGTGGAGCAGAAGCTGCAGGACCTGGGTGGAAGAGTCGAGGGGCCAACGGAAGTGAGGGGCGAACCAGACTTTCAAGTACTTTGGCTGGAGAGATGGCTAAGCAGTTAAGAACATTTTCTAAGCCGGGAGTGGAGGTGCACGTCTTTAATGCCAGCCCGCTAGAGGCAGAGGCAGGTGGATGGCTGTGAGTTTGAGGCCAGCCTGGTCTACAAAGTGAGTCCAGGACAGCCAAGGCTACACAGAGAAACCCTGTCTCAAAAAACAAAAACAAAAACAAAACAACAACAACAACAACAAATCTATTTGTCTTAGTTAGAGTTTCTATTGCTACAATGAAACACCATGACAAAAGAGGAAGTTGGGGAGGAAAATGTTTATTTGGTTTATCCTTCCAGATTATAATCCATTGTTGGAAGAAGTCAGAACAGGCCATGTGTGTGCGGGTGGGGGTGGGGTGGGCTGCTGCTTACTGGCTTGCCCAGCCCAATTTCTTCTAGTATCCAAGACCATCAGACTAATGATGGCACCACCCACAATAGGCTGGGCCCTTCTGCATTGATGACCAAGTGAGAAAATGTCCTACAGCTGGCTTTCTCGGAGACATTTCCTCAGCTGCGGTTCCTTTCTTTCTGTTGACTCTAGCAAGTTGACACACAAAATCAGCCGGTACATTATTCCTGCAGAGGACCCAGCACCCGTATTGGACCACTCACAACAGCTTGCAATTCCAGATCCAGGGGTCTTCTGATCTCCATTGGCATCTGCACTCACACTTCCACACACAAAAAACATTTTTGTTGTTGGTGTTGGTTGTTTTATTAATTTATTCAGATTACAACTCAATTGTTACCCCATCACTTGTATCTTTCCTCCCTCCCTCCCTCCCTCTTTCACCCTATTCCCCTCCCCTAAGTCCATGACCGCGGGGGGACCTCCTCCCCCACTTTATGGTCACAGGCTATCAAGTCTCATCTTGGTAGCCTGCCTATTCCTTCTCTGAGTGCCACCAGGCTTCCCCACCAAGAGGAAGTGGTCAAATACGGGGCACCAGAGTTCATGTCAGAGTCAGTCCCTGCTCTCCACATAACTGTGGAGAATGTCCTGTCCATTGGGTAGATCAGAGTAGGGGTTCAATCTTTACTATTGTATTATCCTTGGTTAGTGCAATAGTTTGAGCAGACCCCCTTGGGCCCTGATCCACCCATCATGATGTTCTTGTAGGTTTCTAGGACTCTCTGGGTCCTTCTATTTCCCCATCTCCTATATTTCTCTTACCTAGAGTCTCAGTAGGATGTCCTCACATCTATCCCGATCTCCTGGTAAGTGAAGACTTTCGTGGGACATGCTTTTTGGGCTAGTGCCCAATTATAAGTGAGTATATACCATGTGAGTCTTTCTGCTTCTGGGTTAACTCACTCAGTATGACCATCTCTAGTCCCTTCCATTTGTCCACAAATTTTGGGATTTCCTTGTTTTTAATAGCTGAGTAGTATTCCATAGTGTAAATGTACCACAGTTTCTTTATCCATTTTTCAACTGTGGGACATTTAGGCTGTTTCCAGGTTCTGGCTGTTATGAATAAGGCAGCTATGAACATGGTTGAGCATATGTCCTTGTGTGGTGGAGCGTTTTCTGGGTATATTCCAAGGAGTGGAATAGCTGGGTCTTGAGGAAGCCCTATTCCCAGTTTCCTAAGAAAGTGCCAGATAGATTTCCAAAGTGGTTGTACAAGTTTCATTCCTACCAGCAATGAAGGAGTGTTCCTCTTTCTCCACATCCTCGCCAGCATATGATGTCACTTGAATTTTTGATTTTAGCTATTCTGATAGGTATAAGATGGAATCTCAGAGTCGTTTTGATTTGCATTTCCCTGATGAGCATTTCTTTAAGTGTTTCTCGGCCATTCGATATTCCTCTGTTGAGAATTCTCTGTTTAGTTCTGAGCCCCATTTCTCAATTGGGTTATTTGGTTTGGTGGTGTTTAATTTCTTGATAAATTTTGGATATTAGACCTTTGTCAGATGTAGGGTTGGTGAAGATCTTTTCCCAGTCTGTAGGCTGTCGCTTTGTTCTGTTGACAGTGTCTCCTGCCTTACAGAAGCTTCTCAGCCTCATGAGGTCTCATTTATTAATTGTTGACCTTAAGGCCTGGGCTGTTGGTGTTCTGTTCAGGAAGTTGTCTCCTGTGCAAATGTGTTCCAGGCTCTTCCCTACTTTTTCTTCTAATCAATTTAGTGTCTCTGGTTTTATGTTGAGGTCTTTAATCCACTTGGTCTTGAGTTTTGTGCATGGTGATAAATATGGGTCTAATTGCATTTTTCTACATGTAGACATCCAGTTAGACCAGCACCATTTGTTGAAGATGCTATCCTTTTTCCATTGAATAGATTTGGCTTCTTTGTCAAAAATCAAGTAACTATGTGTGTGTGGATTCATTTCTGGGTCTTCAATTCTATTCCATTGATCAACCAGCCTGGCAATGCTGTGCCAGTACCATGCTGTTTTAATTACTATTGCTCCATAGTACAGCTTGAGATTGGGTATGGAGATTCCTCTTGAGGATCTTTTATTGTAGAGGATTACTTTAGCTATTCTGGTATGTTTTTCCATATGAAGTTGAGAATTGAATGTCTTTAAAAACTTGTGTAGGTATTTTAACAGGAATTGCATTGAATCTGTAAATTGCTTTTGGTAAGATGGCCATTTTTACTATGTTCATTCTCCCGATCCACGAACAAGGGAGATCCTTCCATCTTCTCATGCCATCTTCAATCTCTTTCTTCAGAGATTTAAAGTTTTTTTCAAGCAAGTCCTTCACTTGCTTGGTTAGAGTTACTCCTAGATATTTTATATTGCTTGTGACTATCGTGAAGGGTGTAGTTTTCCTAATTTCTTCCTCTGCATGTTTGTCATTTGTATATAGGAAGGCTATTGACTTCCTTGAGTTAATTTTGTACCCAGCCAATTTGCTGAAGGCACACACCAACACATTTAAAATTAAAATAATTCCTGAAAAAAATATTCCAAGAAGCCCACGCACTAGAAGACTGCAGAGTGGCATTTGAATCTGAACAGAGCGGTCACTGGATCTTTGTGCCCTATGGCAACAGATGCCTACGTCCACCGGCCAAGGGACACTAATCTCTGATTTATTTATTTATTTATTTATTTTGGTTTCTTGAGACAATGTTTCTTAGTGTAACAGTCCTGGCTGTCCTAGCCTGGCTTTATAGACCAAGCTGGCCTCAAACACACAGAGAGCTGCCTGCCTCTGCCTCCCAAGTGCTGGGATCGAAGGCATGCACCACCACACCAGGCCAATTTCTTTTTAAAGCCAGAAAGGAAATAAACCAAAAGAATGCCAGACTTGTACCGATCAGGCAGAGCAGACAATGCTGCCATCAGGGACTGAGACCAGCCTCACTAACGATGGCACTCCTAGCCTTGCTCCATGACCTGCCCTCCAAAGGCCCAGAGCAGACAACGCTGCCGTCAGGGACTGAGCCCAACCTCACTAACGATGGCACTCCTAGCCTTGCTCCATGACCTGCCCTCCAAAGGCCCACCAGCCAGTGAGTACCAACTATGCTAACAACGTAAGAAACTGAAGGTTGGGCCGAGCTTGGTGGCACACGCCTTTAATCCCAGCACTCAGGAGGCAGAGGCAGGTGGATTGCTGTGAGTTCGAAGCCAGCCTGGTCTATAAAAGGAATCCAGGACAGCCAAGGCTAACACAGAGGGACTCTGTCTCGAAAAACCACAAAACAAAAACAAAATATAGAAATTGAAGGTCTTTTCCTTGAGTTCCAGAGGATTGAGACTACAACGGATGACCACTATGACGCTGATGATAACGACAACAACGATGATGATGGTTGCTATGGTGATGGAGCTACCCACCCTCATTCTTTTACTAGTGCCTAACCATAGACATGGAACCATCAAGCTTTTAGACCTTTGCAATTGAAGTATGAAATCCAAGCTGGGGAGATGGCTCAGCGGGTACAGCATTTGACAGGCAAGCATGAAGACTTGAGTTCAGATCCCCAGAACCCACTTTAAGCTGGGCGTGCTGGCACGTGTCTGTAATTCCAGCACTGTTACAATGAGGCTGGAGATGGAGACAGAAAAACCTCAGGAGGTTCATGGGCCAGCTAGCATGGAGTACACGGCAGGGAATGGCTGAGACCCTGACTCTAAACAAGAAGACGAAGGCAGCTGGGTGCTGATGGCGCACACCTTTAATCCCAGCACTTGGGAGGCAGAGGCAGGTGGATCCCTGTGAGTTCGAGGCCAGCCTGGTCTACAATGCGAGTCTAGGACAGCCAAGGCTACACAGAGAAACCCTGTCTCAAAAAACAAAAACAACAACAACAGTAACATGAAGGCAGACAGATACCAGGTTTGTCCTCAGAACTCCAAACTATAATGTATGCCAGCACGCGCATTGTACCCTTAAAAAAAAACAAAAAACAAAAAACAAAACAAGGGGCGGGAGAGATAGCTCAGTGGCTAAGAGCACTGTTTGTTCTTCCAGAGGTTCTGAGTTCAATTCCCAGAGACCACATGGTGGCTCACAACTGTCTGTGATGGGATCTGGTGCCCTCTTCTGGCCTGTAGATGTACATGCAGGCAGAGCACCGTATGCATAAAATAAATAAGTAAACCTTTAAAAACAAACAAACAAACAAAAAAACCTAAAAACAAAAACAAAATTGGAGGCTATATCTCAGACTAAGGTTATGGCCACAGAAACGGAAACTAGAGCAAGGGCCACGGAACCCCTTGACAAAGATGGACACACTTGTTAGCGTGGCTGCCGCTACAGTTCTATAGATGCGTGCCTGTGTCAAACTCCTGGAAGAGTTTCTGTTAAACACCGCAGCCCTTTGTGAGCCAGTTCTTCTCCTAATACAGCTGTTGTTTTAGAAACCCCAAACCCCACAAAAAGGGCCAGGAAGAAATTTCTAGTCTGTACGTCTTGAGAGAGATAAGAGAGCAACGGTCAGAGAGGTAGGGGAATGTGGCGCGCCCCACCACGGGCCTCTGGGGGCTCGTGAAGGAGTTGCCCGCTTGCCTGTGGGTGATGTGCGCCTCAGACCACAGACCGAAGATTATGATCTGTGACCACACGGAACGGGAAACGCTGAGAGAAGCCTAGTCACATGAGCTTCTTCTCTGACGGAAGGACTCCTCAGAGCCTTCGATTGGCTAACTGCATTGGGACTCTCCAGGAAGGGGACAAAAGTGTGCATAGGCCTCAGGATTTCTTCGACCATGAAGTTCCCCTTTTCCGGGGTTCCTAGTAGGTTCCGGACCCATCTGCACTGGTTGTTTGAGAAGGCAGTAGCCTGGTGAGCCTGGTGTTTAGGAAGTGCCTGCTGGGGCCTGTGTGGGATGTGAGAGGGGTTGGAGGTAGGGCTGGAGGCGAAACGTCCAGGTACAGGGCTGGGCTAGAACCAGTGCCGCCTGCTGGAAAAGGCAGGAGGGTTCAAGTAGTATCTATCCATGGGGAGATGAGTTGATGAGCTGGCTCGGCGTGAGCTGGAGTGTGTGTGTGTGTGTGTGTGTGTGTGTGTGTGTGTGTGTGTGTGTGTGTGTGTACCTATCCCTAACACAGGAAGGACTTTTAAAGGGAAGAAATTCCAGGACACTGCCCAAGTGTTATGGGGAACTCACCAGAGGTGACCACTCAGTTTGTATCCGGTTGAAAAAAAATTTTTTTAAAGATTTATTTATTTATTATGTATACAGTGTTCTGTCTGCATGTACATCTATAGGCCAGAAGAGGGCATCAAATCACATTATAGATGGGTGTGAGCCACCCATGTGGTTGCTGGGAACTGAACTGAGGACCTCTGGAAGAGCAGGCAGCGCTCTTAACCACTGAGCCATCTCTCCAGCCCCCGGTTGAAAATCTTTATTCCAGCTGACTGGGACTATATTAGGGTATCTGGGTTAATTGAAGCCATGAGTGTCCAGAGCATGGGATTCCACTCTGCAGCTACAGCGGGGAGGGGGACTTTGCAGAAGCAAGCAGGTTAACAGAAGCTCAGATAAGTGGTTACCTGGTGGATCTTCCACACCGGCAGGCAGTTTAAGCTAACTAAGATAAGATAGATTAAGATAAGTTAGCTGGGGCATCCCGATCTCAGGTTCCTGGAAGGGAGTTATGTAATTTTGCCCCCTAGGAATTCTCTATCAAGGAGATCAAATTCTAGCAAAACTTGAAATGGCCTCAGCAAGAATACAAAATGCAGGAAGCTCTGCACTGTCTTGCCCTATCAGCACAAGGAAGGCGTGTCCCATGGCCTGGGGACCAGGGAGAACAGCAGGTAAAATTAAGGAGACATGCAGGAGCCCAGCTGGGCTGAGGGGCTGACACCCTGAGACTGGTTAACGGACAAAGTGCGAGTCATCCAGGAGCTGTGGGAAAGGCAGGAGGCAGCAGAAACTGAGGGGTCCCCTGGAACTGGAGTTACAGAGGGTTGTGAGCTGCCATGTGGGCGCTGGGAATCCATTCCAGGCCCTGTGGAGGAGCACTGAGCCATCTCTCCAGACCCTTGTCAGGGCAACTTATCACATCAACAGGAAACCAAAAATAGACACCCAGCATAGACAGAGTCATGAAAAAATCCTGATTGGTGTAGCCTCAGTTGGATGTTCTTCTCTCTCTCTCTCTCTCTCTCTCTCTCTCTCTCTCTCTCTCTCTCTCTCTCTCCTCCCTCCCTCCCTCCCTCTCCCCGCCCCCTCCCCACCCCTCGCCCCATCCCACCCTATTCTACCCCTGCCATAGAAGATGCAGTTTATGTGCTGTGAAACGCATAGCCAGGGCAAGGTCCTTCCAGAGCAAAATCAAGGTACAATTGTCCCAAGCAGGGAGGGGGTGTTATGTGTCCTCATTCTGGAAACCCCTGACTCTAGGCATTTCACGTTTCTCATACATAAGTTATTAGTAATGGAATAGGGCTATAGATTAGGTTGACTCTGTCAGTCACTACTGTAATCATTAGTTAGAGTGACAGGGATAAGCAACATGAGTGTACAGAGCTGGACCTATGGCTGGACCAATGGTTGATAGACAGATGGTGATGGATGATGACGGATGATGGGTAGATGATTGATGATGATGCATAGTGGGTGGGTAATGGATGAGTTGATCAATAAAGGCCATTTTTTTTTCTAGCTCCCACGGGCAAGTTCATTGTGCATTCTGTCCCTGTATTTTCTTTTTTCTTTTCCAACACAGGGTTTCTCTGTGTAGCCCCTGGTTGTCCTGGGACTCGCTCTGTAGACCAGATTGGCCTTGAACTCACAGCGATCCACCTGCCTCTGCCTCCCGAGTTCTGGGATTAAAGGTGTGTGCCACCATCCCCTGATGACCATGGCAACTCTTATAGAACAATTTATTGGGGGCTGGTTTACAGTTTAAGAGGTTTGGTCCAAGGCCGGGCGTGGTGGCACATGCCTTTAATACTAGCACTCAGGAGGCAGAGGCAGGCAGATCACTGTGAGTTCGAGGCCAGCCTGGTCTATGAAGTGAGTCCAGGACAGCCAAGGCTATACAGAGAAACCCTGTCTCAAAAAACAAACAAACAAACAAACAAAACCAAAAAAAAAAAGAGAGAGAGGTTTGGTCCACTGTCATCATGGTGAGAATGATGGCAGCGTGCAGGCTGACATGGTGCTGGAAGAGCTGACAGCTCTGTGTCTTGATGCGAAGGCAGCCAGGAGAAGACTGTCACACTGGGTGTAGCTTGAGCTTAGGAGATCTCAAAGCCTGTTCCCACAGTGACACAATCCCTCCAACAAAGCTGCACCTCCTAATAGTGCCAAGCATTCAAGACACGAGTCTCTGAGGGCCATTGTTGGCTCTGGTTCCTTAACAATTGAACTTTATTATGCATTTACTAAACAAATGTATCTCCCTTACAACCAGGCTATCCTAAACAGGAGGGAAAAGAGATTAAGGAGAATAAGAATGAAACTTCCTGGGTGTCAGTTCCACAGGGCGAGTCCCTTGGCGTAATTCTCCGGGAATCTCACAGATCCTCTACCCGACAGAAGAAGCTGCACAGCTCATGGCCGGAACCTACAGTTTCTCCTTGTGTTTGCTCCTCAACCCTGCAATCCCCCAGCATCAGACAAGAATCACTAATCTCTCTCGACGGTTCCCCCTCCTCCCTTGCCCCACCCCTGTCTTTAATCCCTGGGCCCACATGTCTCCTCTCAGTCTCTCACAGATGTTTGTCTCAGTGGGATGTCAGTGCAGTCTCAGTGGGGTCAAGTCACCCAAGTCTACTTTCACCTTGGGCCCAGTCTAAGACAAGGTCACATTCCTTCCACAGGCTGTACCTATTCAAAGCACCACAAGGGCCCATCCCACTGTGGATGGTGCCATCCCTGGGCTGGTGGTCCTGGATTCTATAAGCGAGCCATGGGGAGCAAGCCAGTAAGCAGATTCCCCACCCCCTTCCAAGGCCTCTCCATGAGCTCCTGCCTCCAGGATTGTGCCCTGGGTGCTTGAGTTCTTGTCCTGGCTTTCTTCAATGAGGGACTACACTGTGGAAGTGTAAGCCAAATAAGTTCTTTCCTCCCCAGCTTGCTTTGGTCATGTCTGTTTCATCCTAGCAATTGTAACTCTAACTAGCACAATGTGGTTGCTGAGAACTGAAAGCCGGGACCTCTGGAAGAGCAGCCAGTGCTCTTAACCACTGAGCTGTGTCTCTTGCCCCTTCTTTAAAAAAAATATTATTTAATGCTCATGTACCTATGTGTGGGTGCACATGTGACCCAGCACACACATGAGGAGTACAGAAAAGCTTAAACAAATGGATTTTTAAAAAATTTCTTTCTGTCATGTGCATCCCAGGGATGGAACCCAGGTCACAAGGCTTGGTGACAATCACCCTTACCCACTGAGCCATCCTGACAGTGCAGCCACCATGAATTTGAATTAGCTGAGGGCTGGGGGCTTCCTCCTTCTGAACCTCATCGTCCCCTGTGCAACAGATAGCAGGGACACACCCTGGGAAGCACAGGCTGGCAGCTTCCCCCAGATGGGGTTCTGAGAAGGATGAGCACAAAGCATGGTGGAAAACGATGGCAGTGGCTCAAAAAGTCAACCAACCGGGCTCACCCTGGGACCCTGCAAACCAAGCCCTGAGTGTGTGTCCTCACAACTGATGGACACCGCAGATACCTGTGCCTCCACTGTTTCCAACAGCCCGGAGGAGAAGTGAATCCAAGTGCCCATCACAGGGCAAGGGGGAGGAAGAAGATGCTGGACACTGGAGGGAGCAGAACATGCTGCCTGCAACCTGCAAATATGGCCTCTGAGTACTTGAAGCTGAAAGATGTTGAGAAACAGGCCACGTGGGAACAGTCTTCCACACTTCTCCTGAAGCCGCTCACAAAAGTTTCCCATGAGAGGAGCCTCCCTTGCCTCCTGTGTAAAGAAACCTCCTCTCCTTGGAAGACAGAAGACACTGAAAGGAGCCTAAGTGGACAAGACTATTGACGTGTATCCACCGGTGACTCTTGGCCATTCACCCCACCGCTCTCTTCTCTCAGTGATGGACTGTGATTTGGAAAGCACAGCGATTCAGATAAGCCCTTTTCTTCCCAAGTTGCCTTTGGTCATCACATAACAACAGAAAACAAACTAGGAGCAGTCAATAAAGTATTTGCTCTGCAAGTGTGGTGGTTTGAATAGGAATGGCCCACCCCACCCCCCAGGGGCCGTGTTTAGTCATCAGGAAGTGGCACTATTTGAGAGGGATTAGGAGGTGTGGCCTTGTTGGAGGAACTGTGTCCCTGGAGATGGGCTTTGTGGTCTCTCTTCCTGCTGCCCTTGGATCCAGATGTAGAGCTGTCAGCTAAGTCCCCCAGTACCATGTCTGCCAGGAGCTACCATGCTCCCCACTGTGACTATGTACTAAGACTCTGAAACTGTAAGCCAGCCCCTTTTAAACGCTTTCTTTTTATAAGAATTGCCATAGTCATTCTGTGTCTTCACTGTGGTGGAGGTTTTTTGGTATGTAAACATGTTTTTGTTTTGATCCCAAGTTGCAGGGTGTGAAACTGCCTTTAACAGCCTTGTGAGAGGGCCCGTGGTCTGGGCAAGCTGGAGAACATCTTTGTGTGGACTCTGAGAAGATATAAATAGAAGCTGTTCCTAGAGAGAAAGGCTGCAGAGAGCACTCCTGCTGTTGATTCACTCTGCTGTTGCTGCTGCTGCTGCTGTTTGTTGCTTGGCTGGTCTGCTGGAATCCTGACCCACAAAGAGTGGAATTGCCCCAAGGAACAGAGTCTAAAAAGGTCTACTTTCCCTGTCCCTACAAACCTTCTTTCTCTCCTCCGTAGTGTTGGTATAATGTTCTTGTGGACTGTGAACAGTTTATACCCTTGTTCAATCAGATGCTCACTTCTCTAACCCTGGACACCGTGTTGTGATGCTTAGTTGAAGTATCTCCTGTCTCAAGTTTGTGTAAACATGTCACCATTTGTTCTCTGTATTGCCAACTAGCCAATGCTGAGCAAGACAGAGAGTAGGGTGGGGCATCCTGGTCCAGTGAGGGGAAGAGAAAGAACAGGAAGGAGAGGAGGGAATGCAGGTGGAGAAGACTGAGAAACACCAGGAGGAATAAGCTGGACCTAGGATATGAGTAAAAGTGCTTCAATTGCTGTTCCTCATCAGGACAAGACAGCTCCCAGGACCACGTTCAAAGAAAGCTTCCAATCCCAATTGGTCCAGCATCTGAGACTGTCCCACAGAGGACTCTAATTAAGCTCTCAACATTTAGAAACTGGACCACAAATGTTATTCCTAGCTTGTTTCCCCAATTTTATTTGGGCCCCTACAAAGGTTTTCTTCATCCCAAGCCAACTGGAAGAAACCTTAAGAGAACAGAGGTCCATTTCCTTTAAGGGTGGATGGGTGGGTTTTTGGTTGCTCTTTTGGGCTATAGAGGATTATTATCAATGGGAGTTGGTTACAAGTTATTATTGGTCTTATTTAGAGAGAAAATAAGGTTAGACTCAGTGATCTCTCTCTTTTCCTTTATCTTACATTCTTAAGTTTGGAGATAGGAGTTGAAAAGAAAGAATGGAGAATATAGAAATATATAGGGAAAATAGAACAAAAAGTAGATTAGTGAATCTACTCCTCAACTTAATGCTTCAACTGTTACTCACAAGGTTATTTTTAATTCACTGGTATAGAATTGTGTATATAGATGAAAATTAATTTAATCTAGATACAGTGGTATAGATTTCAAATGTAAGATTATTCTTCACACACAGACATACACACAATATATATATATACATATATATATTTCTACTCTAATATGAGGTATTATATCCATGTAACTCAATTATAATACAAGGTTTACTTCCAATACTTTGAAAGTGCTATTGCAGGCTGTTTATGATAAATTAAGTTATACAAGTTAATTGTTAGTTGATCAAATCATGGTCATGTCAATGGCTGGTCTACTTTTATCATGAGAATATAGATTTTTTTTTTCCAACACAGGATCTCTCTGTGTAGCCTTGGCTGTCCTGGACTCACTTTGTAGACCAAGCTGGCCTTGAGAGAATATACATCTTAAGTGCAGCAGATAGACATGGCTCTATAGTATAGACTGTGTCGTGTGGTCATTAGTGTCCACTGTTATGAAGATCTGTAATGAAAGGGGGCACGCCGAGCATGGGAAAAGACAAAATATCAGTTTGAGAAGGAAAGGGGGCACCAGGAAGTGGAATGGAGCTAAATCCTGTGTTCAAGGAGACAAACAGATGAAAGAAAAGACCAATATTAAATGGAATAAAGGGAGTAGTGACCTCAGCGCAAGACATCACTCAGCTAAACTTCCAATTTGTGAAATGGAATTAAAGGACAGCTTAGGTCTGGGTGTTGTGGTGCACACCTTTGTTTTTTTTTTAATGTTTTATTTAATTTTACTTTATGTGTGTTGGTGTGTGGGTGTCAGATCTTGGAGTTATAGACAGTTATGAGCTGCCATGTGGGTGCTGGGTATTGAACCTGGGTCCTTTGGAAGAGCAGTCATCTCTCCAGCCCCAATGGTGCACACCTTTAATCCCACCACTGGAGCAGAGACAAGTGGGTCCCTGAGTTTGACCTGGTCTATAGAGTGAGTTCTAGGACAGTCAAGCTTAGACAGCAAAGGAAACCATCCAAACCAGAAGGCTGGTGAAGACATAATCGAACAAGGGGGCCATGTTCCAGGCCCAGCAGTGGCCAGATCTTGTCAGCTTAGGTCACGTGGTTCTCACCTTAGAGTCAGGGACAGAAGAAAGAGGTCATGAAATCTCTTCCTCAACTGAGGAAAGCTGCGGAGGCCAGGCTTGTGTCAGGGGTGGTCCCTTTGTGGAGGCCCAGAGAGAGGCCTTTGTGTGAAGCTGGGAGGGTGAAGCCTGGGTTGCCTTGGAGACACCAAGATATTGGAGATGCCAGAGCTGTGGGAGCCCTGCTGGGGAGAGCTGCTAACAGGGAGTGGAACCAGCCCGAGAGAAAAAAAGTGTGTTTCAGTCAACAAACCTGAAAGGAGCTGGAGAGCTGACTCGCCCTTTGACACCAGACATGGAGGTGCAGAATGTGGACTTTGCCCAGCTGGCTCTAGGTCTTGCTTTGGTCCAGTGTTTCCTCACTCTGGTCTCTTTCCTCCCTTTTGGAATGGTAATGCATAGCCTGCACCATTGCTATTGGAAGGATGTGACCTGCCTTGTTTTATTTTTATTTTTAGGGGATTACAGCTAAGATGCTGCATGAGTCACAGAAGAGACTTTGAACTTTGGACTTTTTAAACATTGTTGAGACTGTGATAGGCTATGAGGACTTTTTGAAGTTGGACTAAATGCATTCTTGTATTGTTTTATGGTTACAAGCCCATGGCGGGCAGGGAGTGGAATGCGATGGTTTGAATAGGCGTGGTCCCCATAGACTCATGTGTTGGAATGTTTGGCCCATAGGGAGTGGCCTATTAGGAGGGGTGGCCTGGTTGGAGAAAGTGCTTTACTATGGGGTGGGCTTTGAGGCTTCAGATGCCCACTCAGGGACTCACAGTTCACTTAGGTTGACTGCAGATCAAAATGTAGAACTCTCTCTCTCTCTCTCTCTCTCTCTCTCTCTCTCTCTCTCTCTCTCTCTCTGTGTGTGTGTGTGTGTGTGTGTGTGTTTTGTTTTTGTTTTTGTTTTTGTTTTGAGACAGAGTTTCTCTGTGTAACTTTGGCTCTCCTGGACTCACTTTGTAGACCAGGCTGGGCTCGAACTCACAGAGATCTGCCTGCCTCTGCCTCCCGAGTGCTGGGATTACACACATGCACCACCGCCGCCTGGCAAGATGTAGAAAGAACTTAGCTCATCCAGCATCGTGTCTTCTGGCATCTCACCATGCCTCCCGCCATGATGACAATGGACCAAACCTCTAAACTGTAAGCCAGCCCCAGTTAAATGTTTTCCTGTAGACGAGTTGCCATGGCCGTTGTGTCCCTCCATAGCAATAACACCCTAACTAATGCGCGCCGCCCTGCCCCCACCTCCATTGGAATATTACCCAGCCTTAGGAAAAACTGGCATTCTGACATTTCTACAACGTGGATGAACCTCGGGAAGAAGGCAGACATACTGGTAAATATTCCATGACACCGTCCTCATTAAGCATAATTCTTTTGTTCCCTTGTTTGACTAAGGCTGTATGTAACCAGGCTGGCCTCGAATTCAGTCTTCCTGCCTTGCTCCAAGGGCTGGGATTGGAGGCCTGTGCCCCAGGTCTGACAAGCGAACTGGGGAGGTTGGTTCAGAGCTGGGTACACGGAGCCCTGCGCTTTATTGACTAACTGGGTCACAGCCTTCCTCAGACCTGGAAGGGGCAGTTCAGCTCTAGCCGTTTGGGCTTTTCACAGGAGCAAGTCTTGGCTTCGTGCATGAGGATGGGCTGCGTGAAGCCGTTTCTGGGCAGTGGGAGGGAAAAGCCCCTTTAAGAGTAGGCACAGACATTTTCATTGCCCAGTTTTGGAGCTAAGACCTTGGTCTCTGCATTAAGCGCTTGCTGCCACGGCAGGAGAGCTATCACGCCACCTGGGAGCAGGGGCGCCACCACCCAGGAGGCTCGGAGAAGGTGCTGGGAGGCCCAGGCTCACCTATAGAATGAGGTCACACCAAAGTCAACACAGAAGTCCTTGTTCAAACTGTTACCTCCCTCACTTCCCGACTTGCAGGCTCCCAGCTGCTCTCTGCCTTCCGCCAAGTCTCTTGCCTGCGTTAGTCTGGGGACCGTGCGTGTTCTCCTGCTCCCACCAGGGGGCGCGCGTGGGCCTTGCAAAGACCTCCCAAGGCTCTCAGGGAAAGGTCTGAAAGGCGAGGAAGCTAGGGGTTGTAATGAAGGCACAACGGTGGCGAGCCTGGTCCTGGGAGGTGTTTTATCCCTCGGTTTGCTCTAGAAGAGCCGGGGTTGGGGGTTGGGCATGGGTGGGGAGCTACGACAAAGCTTCTCAACTTTTTAAAAAATTAACATATTTTATTTTAAGGCTTTCATGCATATGTGTCACCTGGGAATCTTCTTTGAAAGCGGGTTTTGCATCAGGGTCAGAGCAGGGTCTGGTGCACGGCATTAGGCTCCCCTGTGGTATGCTTGCTGATGTTTCTGGGAATTATCTCCAGGGGACTTCCCAGCTCTGACCACAGATGAACTTCTGAGCTGGGCAGGAAGACCCTCTTGTCCTGAAACCTCCCCGCCTGCCCCCCCCCTCCCCAGCCAGGTACCTGTAACTTCAGTCCTCGGGAGGCAGAGGCAAGAGGACTATGTCAGATTGGAAGCCAGTCTGGTCTACAGTGAGTGCTGGGCCAGCCTAGGCTACATAGTCAAAACACAGACCAAACAGCCTGGCAGTGGAGGCACTGCCAATCCCAGCCCTCGGGAGGCAGAGGCAGGCAGATCTCTGAGAGTTGGAGGCCAGCCTGGTCTACAGACTGAGTCCCAGGACAGCCAGGGATGTTATACAAAGAAACCTGTCTGGAAAAACAAAAACAAAAACAAAAACAAAAAAACCCACAAACCAACCAATCAAATGCTTTTGCACAGTGCTGAGGCCCTACTGTTGCTGGGGGGACAGAGAAGACTGGGTCCCCTTGAGCTCAGGGACACACAGATGCAGGGGAGAGGGAAGCTGGGGTGGGGACATGAGAGGTGCCTGTGCCTAGGCGTGAGGAGGTCAGGGAAGACACTTGTCCTCCCTGTGCCAGGTGACTGTGCAGGTGTGCCAGGCAAAGGGGAGGGAGAGAAGGACAAAGGCCTTCCCAGGTGGGGGGTGGGGCATGCAAGACCCAGAGCCCAGAGGGCTGGCCACTAAGATGAAGCATTTGTATGGTGACCAGAGCTACACACATGGAAGTGTTCTATAGGCACAATGACAAATCCTGGCATGGCCCTCAGAGTGGCAGATGTGGCCCGGAAACAACATTCTAAAAATGGTCTTTTAGGAACCAGGGGCGTTGAAACTGGCTCCTCTGTGTAGTCCAAACATGTCTGAAACTCACAGCCATCCTCCTGTCTCAGCTTGCTCCACTGTACCTGATGGGACGGGAATTCTTTCTAGAAGACCTTGCTTGCCTTCCCGTACGGTTAGGGTGTTGCAATGGTTTCTTCAGCAGCCCACTGCAGTCTTCTCGACAGTGAAGGGCCCATGCTCTCTTAATTTTAGAGTTCACCCCAGCCTGAACTCTGGGGCTCCAGAACCAGAGACCTGACCCCTAGAAAATCTCTTGTCTGCACAGGACCCCTATATCCATGTACCTGCCTCTCCACCCTTGACCCTGTGCTGCTCCCCCAGTAACTTTAGGAGGAAATCTGGAGTTAGCCTCTTGGAGGCAACTGCTATTTAGAGACATGAGGGTTTGACTCTGAGACTGAGTTCCAGCTGGTTGGGTCCAGCTGTAAAGGTCCAAAAATCACTGAAGGAAGACCCCAGACTCAAATAGGATGTAAAAACAAAGAGCATTTATTCTGCAGAAACAACCTGCATGCAGGGGTCAACCATCTACACAAAATGGCGGCAACCACAAGGAGAAGCTAGCATGCTCTTTTAAAGGCCTCTAGGGGAGTCCTATCTGTGGCCACGTGACTCTAACCGGGACTGGCTAGTGCCAGGGAGGCTATGTGACTCCAGCTGGGATTGGCTCACACCTTTGGAGATGGGCCAGTGTTCATGGAGGCCATTTTAGCAATGTCCAGTCCTCGCATCCCCATCCCGCCCCAGCCTCCCTTGAGCATTGTTCCATCTCACACCCTTGAATGGGGTTTAAGGGCTCATATTGGGGTTTTAACACCATGAGTTAAACTGTAGAGATCTGACCAGGCTCACTCTGGCCCTTCAAGGGGGGGGGTATATTGGGGTGGCTTACCAAGTGCCAAGCCCCACCCCCACCCCCTGGCCTGCCCTCTACCTCACTCCATCCTTCATCCGTCCTTCGGTCCCTTCAACCCACCTGGGCATCTGCTACATCCCCCCCCCCCCCCCAGTCCCAGGTGAGGTGCAGGGAGAGTGAGGTCCAGGCCCCACATGAAGCCCAGAGACAGGCTTAGAACCAGGCAGCCACTGAACACAGGGCCCGCTTGTGGTGCTCGCAGCCATGTGGACTCGCCCTAGCCCCGAAGACAAAGATGGCCAAAGAGAGGTCTCTGGAACCCGGAGGCAGGGAGGAGACACTTGCATTCCCAGCCCTACCTTCTGAGGTTCCCTACATCACCCAGACAGCTTTTCCAAAGAAGAGGAAGCCCAGATAAGGGACTTGCCACAGACCACTTAGATGCGGAAGTGGATTAGGGGTACCCTGTGTGCTGGTTAGAATTTGTGTCAACTTGTCACAAACTAGAGACATCTGGCAAGAGGGACCCTCCACTGAGAACATGTTTTAACCAGACTGGCCGCTAGGCAAAGAAATGTGTGGGGCATTTTCTTAATTTACGATTGATGTCAGAGAACCCAGCCCCCTGTGGAGGGTGCCACTCCTGGACAGGTGTCCTGGGCTGTGTAAAGAAGCAGGCTGAGCAAGCCATGTGGAGCAAGCTAGGAAGCAGTGTTCCTCTGTGGTCTCTGCTTCTGTTCCTGCCTCCAGGTTCCTGCCCTGAGTTCTCCTCACGCTGGACTGTAAGCTGTAGGATGAAATAAAGCCTTCCCTCCCCACATTGCTTTTGGTCATGGTATTTCATTACAGCAATAGAAACACACACACACAACCACACATGCAGACTCAGACGCACAGACACATATACATACACACACACAGACATACACACAGACACATACACACAGACAGACACACAGACACAGACAGACAGACAGACACACACACACACACACACACACACACACACACACACACACACAGGGCTCTGAATTCTACTTGGGCATGTTTGAGCTGCCAGCCCTGCCACCTGTCACCCAGAGACAGTCACACCACTGACCTCGCCTGCGGCCCCTCCCTCTTCCCTGCCCTGTCTGGGTGGGTACTAGATGGAGGCCAGGACTCAGGCTGAAGCAGGGCTCCCGGCAGGAAATGCCCCATCACTCGAGGGTGCAACTGTGGGGGCCACAGAGCAGTGGGTCCCTCTGTCTCTCCTGCTGAGAGAGCGCAGGGAGGTGAAGCAGGACTTAGCCTGGAACTTTCACTACCCCCAAGAGCTGTGGTGAATGCCGCACCCCTTTCTTTCCTCCACTCCCAGCAGTACAGGGGAAGTGCCACACTCCCCACAAGGCATGGAACACTTTTTTTGTTCCTCCCGGCTTTATTTTAGCCCTTTCATAGCTCTTATAGGGAAGGTTTTTGATGGGCTAGATGAAATGACACACAGTTTTGGCTAATGATTAAAATAATAATTTATTATTATTATTATTATTATTATTATTATTACCACTACTACTATTACTACTACTACTACTACTACTACTACTACTTTTTTGTTTGTTTGTTTGGTTGGTTGGTTGGTTTTTTCGAGACAAAGTTTCTCTGTGTAGCCTTGGCTGTCCTGGACTCACTTTATAGACCAGGCTGGCCTCGAACTCACAGTGATCCACCTACCTCTGCCTCCTGAGTGCTGGGATTACAGGCGTGCTCCACCATGCCCTGTGGGTGTTTTTTTGTTTTGTTTTGTTTTGCTTTGCTTTGCTTTGCTTTGTTTTGTTTTTTAATGAAGATAGTATCTGTGGGTTGTCTCCAACTCTCTCTGTAGCTGAGGATGACCTTGAATGCCTAATCCTCCTGCCTCTCTCTATGGGATGAGATTACAGGCTTTTGATACTGTACTTGGTCCATGAACTCACTCAGGCCTTCTCACAAGCCAACCAAGCATTCTACCCACTGAGCCACAGCCCCAAGCCAACACGTAATTCCTGAGGTGACATCATAAAAGACATGGCCACCTCCATTTTGTCACTCAGAGCACATGTGGAGATCAGCAGTGTTTTCCTCTCAACAATCTATACCAACTGCGAGTTTTTACTAACTTTTTGTCTGCTGGTCTATTTGAAATGAAAGGAAGATTTGTAGTTTGGGGGTGTAGCCTTAGCCCTAGCCTAGCCTTCCTCCGAATAGCTAGGGCCCTGCACAGCTTGGTGGGTGTTTGCTGACAGCCCTGATGACCTGAATCCAACCCCTAAAGCTCATATGGTAGAGAGAACCAACTCCCACATGTTGTCCGTTGATCTTCACATCTGCTCTGTTATGCATGCATGCCCCACCCCCAACACACACACACACAGATGTACACACACAAGCAAACAAATAAATGTAATTAACACAACAAAAAATGACTACTACAGCCTTATAGACACATGATGGCAAACCCACAAGACACAAGGGATCCTAAGTCAGAATCCCCTAGTGACGTTGTTCTCAAATTCCTGACCCTTGCTCTGGGTGGCGGTGGCGCACACCTTTAATCCCAGCACTCAGGAGGCAGAGGCAGGTGGAGCTCTGTGAGTTTGAGGCCAGCCTGGTCTATAAAGCAAGTTCCAGAACAGCTGAAACTGAGACTGTTACACAGAGAAACCCTGCCTTAGAAAGAAAAAAGAAAGAAGGAGAAGGAGGAAGAGGGGAGAGGTGGAGGAGGAGGAGGAGGGAGGAAGAGGGGGAGGAGGAGAAGGAGATGAAGCATTCAGGAGGTACAGGCAGAGGAATCAGGAGTTCAAGTCCAGCCTGGACTACATGAGGCCCTGCCTCAAACAACAGCAAAAGCAAAAAGAGATAGACAGACAGACAGACAGACAGACAGACAGACAGACAGACACACACACACACACACACACACACACACACACACACAGATAAAACATGGGCCTTAGGGAGATTATTGTTTTAAACCAGAGAGTTTAATGATTTGTTAGGAAGCCATAGGTAGCTAATATGCTTAGGTAGGATTGAGGAGAAGCAATGATATGAAAGTAATAAAGCCAGATTTCTCACTGCTGCAAAGGGAGCTGCAAGTGTGAATAAGGCTGCACGCAGCCGTGCACACCTCTAACCTCAGGCCTCCAGAGGCCGAAGCAGAAGAGCTGTGGCTTTGAGGCCACCCTGGGACAGAGCCTGGGAAACCCTTCTGAAAATCAAACAAGCAAAACCAGCCGAAGCTTCTCCAGGACCGGACCACTGCCAGGGGGCCCAAGCCCCAAACAGTGCCAAGAGCTCCCACTGGACAGATGTGGAAAGCATTTCTTTTTTAAAAAATTTAATTACACGTGCCAGTGTGGGAGTGTGTGAGCAGGTGCCGTGGGAGGCCAGAGGCATCAGTTTCAAAACCATCCTAGAGTTGGAGTTAGCGACAGTTGCAAGCCACTCAGTGTGATGCAGGGAACCAAATTCAGGGCCCCTGGAAATCAGTAGGGCTCTTAACCACGGAGCCATCGCTCCAGCCCTCCAACCCTGAGCAATTTGAACATCAAAATGAAGACTGCAGGGAGGGGAGCTGGCTCAGTGGAAAAAGCACTCGCTGACCCCTGTCCTTGTGAAGATATGGCGCCCTTCTCTGGGATCCCAGCACTCACGCAGATTGGAGGCAGAGACAAGAGTCCCTAGAGGCCACAGAGCAGCCAGCCCTGTGTACTGCACGCAGTGGAAAACCAAGAGACCCTGTTGGAAAGCCACACATGGTGGCGCACATCTTTAATCCTAGCACTCAAGAGACAGAGGCAGGAAGATTTTTTGTGTGTGTGTTCAAAACCAGCCTGGGCTACATAGGGACTTCCAGGCTACCCAGAACTACATAGTGAGATCCTGTCTCTCCACAAAACAAAACAAAATTATTTGGGGCAGGTAAAGGTGCCTGCTACCCAGTGATGCAAGCATGCATGCCCACACATGTGCATCACACACACACACACACACACACACACACACACACACATACACACACACACACACACACGTACATACATACCCACGTGCACCTTTGAGTTCCCTAGTCACACGTTTCAAAATACATCACTCATGAGATTTCTGTTGTTGTAGTAGTAGTTGTTGCTTTTTGAGACAGGGTTTTTCTGTGTAGCCTTGGCTGTCCTGGAACCCACTATATAGACCAGGCTGGCTTTGAACTCACAGCTATCCACCTGCCTCTGCCTTCCTGAGTGCTGGGATTAAAGGCATGCGCCACCACACCTGGCCACTCATGAAATGTTTATTAGTGAAAAAGAGAGAGCAATTTTTGCAATGGGCAAGTCAGGCAGGCATCGTCTTAACGAATCAATACAGAGTCAATAAAAGTCCCAAGCAATAGCAAGAACGCGGTATGATGGTTGGGGTTTTTGTTTTTTCTTTTGTTTTAAGATTTATTTATTTTATGTGTCTGGTGTTTTGCCTGCATGTGTGTAGGTGCACCATGTGTGTGCCCGGTGCCCGTGGAGGCCAGAAAAGGACGTTGGATCCCCTGGGGCTTGAGTTGTCAGGGTGGTTATGAGCCACCATGTGGCTACTGGGAACTGAACCCAGGTCCCCTTTAAGAACAACACAAGCTCTTGACTGCTGAGCCATCACTTCAGTCCTTACAGAGTTGAGTCACCTGAGTAGAAAGCCTTAGCTGGCAAGCTGTCTTGACCGCCTTGGCCAATGCAGGAAGAGCTGCCTCTACTAAGGGTGGCATCTTCAGGTAGTAGTCCAGGTGAAAAGGAGCATGGGAAGGGAAGATTATTAGACCTTTGCTCCCTCTCCCTCTTGCTGCCTTCCTCCTCCCCAGTGCCCCTACTTCCTGCTTCCTTCACTATAAGAGCCAGTGTTTCCTGGCTTCCATCCTTGATTAAGGACCGGTGGCTCTCCTAGAGCCTTCCAGCTTTTTAGTTCCAGACTGGGACTCTAAGCCTTACGGAGTAAGCAACTACTGTTGGCCTCCAGCCGAGAGACAGCCACCGTGGGATGGCTCCGACTGCTGAGGTGTCTAGCCTCAAGCACCGAGCCACTACTGAGGTGGCAGCCTCTCAGCTATGACTCAGCCATGATTGCTATTTTAATGTAACCGACTTAATAAATCCTGTAATATATACTAACAATATATATTCACCTCATTGTTTCTGTTCCTCTAAGGAACCACAACATACACACGACACTTCAATGATGTCCTTGAAGATACATGAGTTTTTATTACATTGTATGTGTATGTTCAGCCAGTGGAAGGATGGCATACTTAATTCTTCTTTTAGTTCTGTTGATTTTTTTTTCCTTATATATATTTCGAGGCTATAGTACTGGTTGTACACAAATTTAGAATTGTATCTGCATGATAAATCAATTTCCCCCTACTCTTTATCTTTAGCAGGGCCTTGCTCTCTCATAGCCTGGTTCCGCCCAGTGGAACTGCCCACTGCTGTCTGTTGGCTCACCGCAAGCCCCCCCTGTTTCTTTATCCGTATGCTTGTCACACCTCCACCATCAGCATCATACCAGGTTGAGAGTTTTGAAAGATCTAATATGGGGGCTGGAGAGATGGCTCAGAGGTTGAGAGCACTGGCTATTCTTCCAAAGGTCCTGAGTTCAATTCCCAGCAACCACATGGTGGCTCTGAGATCTGGTGCCCTCTTCTGGCCTGCAGGCACACATGGGGGCAGAGTACTGTATAAATGATAAATAAATAAAGTCTTAAAAAAAAAAGATCTAATATGGCAGTGTTTGGTTTTTTGTTGTAATATTTAGTCTATTTACGTGTAATGTAATCGTTCAAGCATTTGGCTTTGGCTTCCCCCATCTTGCTGCTTGTTTCTTTGTTCCACTTAAGTCTCTGCTATTTCTCTTGATCTCTCTTGTCTTGTCTCAACAGCCTGGAAAATAATATCGCTGCACAGAGAAAGAAGGTGCCTTTCAAAAGTGACAGTGAAGCCGGAGAGATAGCTCAGTTGGTAAACTGCCTGCCCCACCAAGATGAGGGCCTGAGTTGGGATCCCCAATGTGCATGTATAAATGCTACGTGTGGTCACGGATGTCCACAGCCTGAGTGCTGGGTGGGACAGTTACAGACAGGTGGGTTCCCCAGCGTTTACAGGCCAATGTGCCTGCCTAGCCAGTTGGTTGGTGCTGGCTCATTGAGAAACCTTGTCTCAAACAGTGGAGAAGAATAACGGAAGTCATCTGATGATGACCTCTGACCTCCACATGCTCGTCCTCATGCAAACACTCACGCACAGACATGCATTCACATACATAACACACATGCATACATATACATACTTACCAAATGAAAAGAGAAGGTGAAGTGTAAGCCTTTCATGCAAATGAGAAACAAACATGTATCGCCAGCACATGCCACTGTTAGTGACAGGAATTTCCAGGCTGAGAAGTCCCACACAGGAACATGAAGGTAAGGAAGGCATAACAGCCAGTGAGGACCATGGTTTTGTTCATTTAAGCAAGCTTATCTGTACAAAACAATAGTAACAACAGTGGCATGTGGAGTTTGAAATACAGAAAGAACTCACGTATGAGACGGTACCAGGTGACACCAGAACACAAGCCAGGAGGGATAAAAGGGGTTTTCAGCTGCCTGAGGTCCCTGCATTTTTGCACCAGTGTTGAAGATGACCATGTCCATTAGTGTTAGGTTTGAACAAGTCCAGGTGTGCTGTGTTCTGCTGGTGTTCCCACAGCCACTGACCAGTTAACAAAGCAGTAACAAGATCAATATAAGTACCAAACCAACCCAAAATGAAGTTTTAAAAGGCTATGTATGTATGTATGTGTGTATGTATGTATGTATAGAATATGCTTTGACTTTTAAAACATGAAGCATAAAGAAACATCAAAGGTTAAAAAAAAACTGCTAATAAAAATCACTTCAATCGCCGGGCATGGAGAGGGCTCAGTGAGTGAAGGACCTGCTTGTCAGTGTGAGGGTGTTGCTCAGATCCATGGAGCTGCGCAGATGCCAGGTGGGCCGGGCAGCTGCCTGTAACGGCAGGCTCTGCAGGTGGATGCAGGGGATCACTGGGTCAAGTTGCCTAAGCCAACTACCATATGGCCAAGCTCGGGGTTCAGCTGAGAGACCCTGCCTCTGTGATTAAGAGTGATTGGTGAAGGAAGGCTCCCCGTGTCAGCCTCAGATCTCCACATGTCCACCTATAAAGGTGCACATCCACATATGGGAACACACACACACACATACACACACATACCGCTTTCAGTAGAAAAAGTGCTGAAGCCTATTGACAAAATGCAATCCATGTTTACCTTGCATAAGAGGTAATAACTCTGAAAAAAAATTATCACTGGGCGGTGGTGGTGGTAGTGTACATCTTTAATCCCAGCATTCAGGAGGCTGAGGCATGTGAGTATCTGTGAGTTCGCGGCCAGCCTAGAGAGCGAGTTCTAGGACAGCCAGGGCTATACAGAGAAACCCTATCTCAAAAAACCAATATATATGCCCATTTTGTCACATATAGGATCCATGTCATATACATATTTCATTAGATATGTAGTACTTAATAATTGCCAACAGACCAATGATGTTTTCATCTTGAAAAAGTAAACTAAAAATACATCATAAAATGTGTATATAATGAAGTGTGCTTAGCTGGGCCTAGTGACACAGGCTTTTAATCCCAGCTACTTTGAAGGCTGAAGCAGGAAGTGTTCAAGTTCAAGGCCTGCCTGTGCTACAGAGTGAGCTCAAGTCTAGCCTAGGCACCTTAAGGAGACCCTGTCTCAAAAAAAAATTTTTTTAAAGAACAAGGAGAAGGAAATTAAAAAGAGAGCTGAGGTCATAGCCCAGGGCTTAGAGCGCTTTCCTGGTTGGGTAAACCTTAGGTTCAAGCCTCAGAACCAAGCAACCAAGCAACCAACCAAACGATATCCCAGGCTCCTGTTGCGCTGGCCCGCCTCCTCCACACGGTGGCGCTGCGAGGCTGCAGGCTGCTTCCAGCCCCTGGACCGCGGAGGAAGTGGTGGGAAGTCTTAGTGAACAGATGGATTTCTTCCATCCTTCTTCACTAGGTGGCATCGGGAGCACAAACTCTCAATAAAGCAGCCGTCCCAGTGGGTGGCTTCTGCTGCTGTGATTCAAACAGCCTCGCGTCTCGGTGACAAGTCCCGGGCATACCTGCATGGTCTTTGGGGTCCGCTCTAGAGGTATCAAGGTCTTGGAGGAGCCCAAGCCTTCGTGACCTGGGGTGGGGGGGGCTGTAAGAGAAGCGGGTTTGTGATGAGACTGCTCTGACCTCATTCTCAGGCCCTCCCACAGCTCCCCACCACCCTCAGGAGAAGGTCAAGTTCCTAAGCTGGCTTCTGAGACTGTACCGAGCCCCTCACCTTCTCCGGCAATTATCTTTTCTCAATACCCCATGCTCCATCCTCCTGGACGCCTTTCCTCCCTCCTGCCTGGCCTGTCCTTCTCTTAGTTTCTTCATGCTGCAAATGCTCTTCCACCTCCGGCAGCTTAAAGACTGCACCCTTCTGGGATTCTCTCCAGCTCCCTCCCTTCCCAACACGACACTAGATTCTGGCCATATGTTGGGCGGGGCCCCATGAGAGCCCAGAGCCTGTCTGCCTGGATCATCGCCCCACCCATGTGCCAGGACCTGGGGCACTCCGCAGGCACTCACATGGCACTGCACTGGAGAGCAGTCATTGCCTGGCTTTGGGAGGCGGGGGCTTCCCTCAGGGGAAGCTGGAGCATGGTGAAGGCATTGCCAGGGCCCCTTGCACACAGCTCTGGCTGGACTAGGCTGACGTCAAGACGTGAATGGGTGCCCAGCTGGCTGGTCTCTCCCAGACCCCAGCCTCTAGCCCTCGTGCCTTACTGATGATGCACAGCTTCCAGAAAACCTCCCTGCATCCTGTCACATGACTTTGTGTCTTCTCCCAACCTGCTTCTCCGCACAGCATGTATGGGGTGGGCTCCCATCGCCCACCACCAAGGGCTTGCTGACTCTTAGGATCTCGTAAGGTAACCTCGTTCCCTACTGCCCCTTTTTCAGTTCCTCAAATGGCACTAGACAGCTGTTCTTCCTGTCCAGTGCTCACGTTGCTTCCTCAGGCTGGGCACTGTCCCCCCCCACACACACCCCAATCCCCCCACCGCCCGTGCCCTGCCACCCCTCCCCCCATTGCCTTGTTTCCTAAGCGACATATGCAAATGCAAACTCCTTCAGTCTCTGCTTGTACACCCTTCCCTCCAGGAAACCCTCCGTGGTTTGGTGTCATACCTTTCTTTGCTTGGTTGGTTTTGGGTTTTGGAGATAAGATTTCTCTGAGTAGTCTTAGCCATCCTGGACTCACTTTGTAGACCAGTCTTGCCTGGAACTCACAGAGATCCTCCTGCCTCTGCCTCTCTGAGTGCTGGGATTACAGGGGTGTGTCACCATGTCCCCCGCTCCATCCCCAGCTTGGTGTCCTCCCTTTTTGTTGCCAACAGTTAACATTTGGTCCTTACCCTTGTGCCTCTTGCCTCCCCATCCCCCACAGTGCACCATCCTTACGGAATCTCCAGGATTTGGGGGTCCCCTGTTTCTGAGCCATCTCTTTTCATATGTTGGCTCTCCTCCTTGGGCAGTTTTTCCTCATTCCCTCCCTCTAAGGCTGGCCTTGCATCCTTAGATTTTTCCACCTTCTCAGTCTCCTGGTGTTGCCTCCAGGCATATACCTTTCACTCCCATGTGCCCCTGAAGGACATGAGCCTGCCCCCCAACCCCAGGCTACCAGACTCTCTACGGTATCCCAACCCTCGGAGTGCAGAGCACGCCTGGAGCTCGGCGACTCCGCCCTCCTCGCCATAGACCACATCCTTCGCCCTGGGACCCGGGAACCTTGGTGCCCACTTCCCTTCCTCTTATCGTCCCACGGCCAACCCATCAGGAAAGCCCGTGGCTTCCTACAGAACAGACCAGAGTCCCACAACTTCCCACCTCCCCACGGGGACTACCTGGTCCTAGATCTCTTGTTGGGACAAGTTTAGGTCCCTTTTCCCAGCATCCCTGCAGCAGCTCTGCCCCTCTGCGGTCGATTCCCTGTGGGGGAAGCCAACCGTGAGGCCATGTCTTCTTCTTCCGATCTAGACCCTCTCTGGGCCACCTCCCTGCCCCTCCCCCCCACCCACCCCTCAACTCCTAGATCCTCAGGAGCTGACCTGCTCCCTACTCTTCTATTCATCACCTCAAGGCCTTCGAACTGGCTATCCTTTTGGCTTCTGACTGTCTTCCCCGTGTCTGCACAGACTCCCCGCCCCACTCTTCCACTTAGATCTCTATTCAGCAAGGTCTCCCTGGATTAATGTAGCCACAAAGCCACTCCCCAGCACTTTCCATCTCCTCCCTGGCTCACTCACCACCTCTGACACATTGTCTACGCGTTCATTATCCGTCTCCTCCACCAGACTCTAAGTCTAGGAGAGCAGGCATTTTCTTTTCTACTGTGTTCTCTTGTGTTGGAGTCTCTGTGCCTAGAACAGGGTCTGGCGTATGGCAGGACTCTCAGTACACAGTTGCCAAGCCAATGGATAGCCAAGTCCATCTTCAGCAGACAGTGACGGCAAAACAGCACGGCAGGGGCATGCCTGTGCTTACCACCATAGCCTGGGACTCAAGTAATAAGAAATGCTCAGTAAATATTAGCTACATGGATGAATGGCTGGATATATGGGCCAGAACACTGACTGTCGCCAAGGGCTGCCACTGGGTAGGTGTTCTGGCCTGAGTGTGCAGGAGTAGGCAGGCCTAACCACCCTGGAGATGTTTGCCATTCAGGATCTCCTGAGATAATGGCCCCAGATTCTGTCTGGTAGGATCCCCCCCACCCCCCCAACCCCCCCTCCCCACCCCCACCCCCTGCCCCTGGAGAACGGATTTGCCTCTTGCCAGCAATGCAGGGAATGGCTCCAGGGGGCCACGTTAATGCATATGTTAACCTCTCAGGCCCTTTAGCAAAGTAACTGTGCTTCTGAGATTCCCCAGCCAAAAGCCTAGTGCAGGGGTGTGGTGGGAGGTGTGGGTCTCCATGGTGCTGTGTGTCACCACACCAACCGGGAACCAATAAGGGATGTGACAGCAGGAAAGAAAAGATCAAAGAGGAAGATGCAAGCCGGGGCGGTGGTGGCACACACCTTTAATACCAGCACTCCAGAGGCAGAGGCAGGTAGATTGTTGTGAGTTCGAGGACAGCCTGGTCTACAAAGTGAGTCCAGGACAGCCAAGGCTACACAAAGAAATCATGTCTCAAAAAAAGAAAAATAAACTCCCCCCACAAAAAAAGGGAAGATGCTGGCTTAGTCACTCAGTGGCAATAGATACCTCATTGCAAGGAAGCACGGGACCAGCCACAAGCCGTGAGAATGACAGAGCCTTGGAAGGGAGGGTGTGCCTGTGGTTCTACAGTGTATACACTGGAAACACCCTGGAATCACGTTTAGCCACCTCCTAATTGCTGTCACCCCAGAGTGGGAAGTGGGGCTTGAAAGAAAACTCATGTTGCCCAGCTTGGTGGCACACGCCTTTAATCTCAGCACCCCAGAGGCAGAGGCAGGTGGATCTCTGTGAGTTCAAGGCCAGCATGGTCCACACAGTCAACTCCAGGACAGCCAGGGCTACATAGAGAGACCTTGTTTCAAGCGAACAAGCAAGCAAGCAAGCAAGCAAATAAACAAACAAGGAAAGACAAGAAACAGGAAAGGAAACTAGGTTCTTGATTCTTTATCTACTGAGCTAATAAGTTCATATTCTTCTATAATAATAGTCACCTATTTCTTTAAAAAATTTTTTTTTCTTTAGCCCTCTCTACGGAACTCACTATGTAGCTCAGGCTGTCCCTAAACTCATTGCAATGCTCCTGCCTCAGCTTTTCACCCATGGCTTCTGAGCTTCACAGCGAGCAATGGTTTGATCTACAGAAGGCTGAGAGGAATGGACCATAGCTGGTTCACCAGCTGAGCAGTGAGTGCTGTCCGCTGTCAGCCTCCAGCCCCATCAGCCTGAGAGCCTGGCTCTGCCAGCCAAGGCCCCTTTCTACCCAGGCTAACTCCGTCTTCCAGGATCCCCACACAGACACAGGTCAGCCAACTGCAACTTCTGGTCCTTACAGCTCAAGTGGCTGAAGAGGAAAAAAAAATGGGAAAATGCTAAGAGGCCCCACTTTCAATGTCAAAAGTAGTGTGTGTGTGTGTGTGTGTGTGTGTGTGTGTGTGTGTGTGTGTGTTTGCATGCCTGTGTGAGGGTGCCTATGCCTGTGTAGGGACCAGAAGAGGATGCTGTCTGTCTTCCTTTTCCTTTGAGGTGGGCTCTTTCCCTGAACCTGGGGTGCACAGCCTCTCAGCAAAGCTGGGAGCCAGCACACCCCAGCAACCCTCCTATTTCCACCCGCCTCAGAGGTGGGGTCACAGGCATTTGTGGGGACATTCTGTTTGCTAGACGGCTGCTTGGATCAGAACTGGGCTCCTCATGAATTCGGATCAAATGCTCTTAACTGCTGAGCCATCTCTCTAGCCCCGAGAGTTACGTTTTATTAGTCAGTGGTCACACCCACTCACCTGGGAGCTTCCCATAGCTGCTCTCCAATTACAATGGCAGAAGTGAGTAGACCCACAAAGCCTGAAACCTTTACTGTGTGGCTCCTCTGGTATATAACTTGCCTGCTTTGTGATGGATCAGCTGGCACTTAGAACTTTACTCTTTGGAGTGTCCAACTCTCCAAAGATCCACAGTAAAATAAACAAACAAAAAAACAACAACAACAAAAATTAAGCCTTCTTGCAATAATGGTGAGCAGACTCCTAACCCGGTGACACTTTGGGGGCCCCCTCTCCCATAGTTGGCAATCTCCGTGGCTAGCACTCTGGCTGACTCATTCCGAAGTCTCCAGCCTTTGGCACGATCCTCAGACAGCATTTACTGAATTGCGCAGACTGCTGTTGTTGTTCCTCTGTAAACTCTTCTTGTGGCTTTTCCTGACTCGCCTGAACACTCGCCCAGAGGCCAGGCGTGGGGAGGTCAGGTAGGCTGCACAGACCTGAGCTCATGTCAGGATGACCTGTAATTCAGGGGCTTCCCTGGGCACGCTTACCCTGCCTGGCCACAGAAGTGATAGTCAAGACCAAGTGGGCCGCAGTAGTAGGATCAGGCACGGTGTAACAGCTGGGCATTGCCTAGAAGAGAGCGGGAGTTTTTCTGAGAGGCAATCCAGCAGAGTGTGGGGGCGGGGAGTCAGGGAGACTGCTCTCTTGTGGGACTGTTTCCTGGCTTGGGTCTCCAGTGGCTGCTAACCTGGGGACACTTACAGTTCTCTTGGGTGGTGACCAAGGCCAAGCCCTTTGATGCTTGGTGGATGGAAAAGTACCACTGGAGAGTACACATGCGTGTACCATCCCTGCACCGAGCCAACACGGGCCAACTGTGGGACTGTCACTGGTTATGCAGGGCCTTTCCTTTCAAGGACACAGTCCAGCCAAATCCTAGAACCTTAAGGCAGGCCTCCTGGTTCTCTGTGATTTTGGAGAACTTGGAGGACCCCAGACCACCATTCTGGTCCTTTACCCTAAAAAAAAAAATCCTCCCAAGCTGTCTTGGAAAGACTTAGGATTGTCTGATGACCTTTCACAGGGCGCTGTGGCTGAGAGCTGGCCCCAGGGTCAGCTAGTTGGGAAGGACAGTGACTCATCCTCCTCAGCAGCACCCCAAATGACTGATGTCTTTCTTTGGGAAAAATGTATTTTGCTTGTGTATGTGTGTGCGTGCATGTGTACACATATTCATGCAGGGAGGCATGTGAAAGCTTGAGGCTGCGGTGTCTTGAGCACGCTCTCTACCTTTCCCTAATATCCTACTTTCTTACTAACCCTGGACAGCTTTTAGTTATTTATTCTTTTTTTTTGGTTTTTTTGAGACAGGGTCTCTCTGTGTAAGCCTTGGCTGTCCTGGACTTGCTTTGTAGACCAAGCTGGCCTCGAACTCACAGCGATCCTCCTGCCTCCGCCTCCTAAGCACTGTGATTAAAGGCATGTGCCACCATGCCCGGCCCCTGGACAGCTTTTACCATCTGGTATGCTAGCTTTTTCCAAGGCTCCCCTTTCTTAGTCTTTGGGCCACGCCTACCTGGTTTTTCACTTAGGTTGTAGGGAGCCCAACTCCACCTTGCCGGCTGAGCCAGATCCCTGCCAGTGGCGGGGATGTCTGTGGCCCAAATTGGACTGTATTCCTACCACTTCCTCCCTGCACTGTCTCCTCTCCTTTCCCTGATGCCTGGCCTCATGGGACAGTGTTGTAGGATTCCCTGAGACTGGGAACTCCCTCACAGACCCTTGTCGGGATGGCTATGGGAGCCACTGCCCGTAGAAGGAACTCGCTATCCATGCATGGCATCTCCTTGCTTCCCTGCAGTCAAGGACAGGGTAGCTTGGTGTGGCCCAGGCCTTGTCAGATGATACTGGCCGAGTCAGTTGGATGATTCAAGGCCTTAAAAAACAAACAAACAAACAAACAAACAAACAAACAAAACAAACTCTTTAATGCAGGAACAGGGAGACATAGCTCAGAGGGATGTCAGATGTGAACTTGGGCCTTAGGGGTCAGAGCAAAGGCTTGTGGGATGGCTCTGGAAAGTAAGCATCGGCCTGCGATCAGAGCAGGGATTGGGGTAGATGGGAGGAGATTTTACTCCCACAGAGGTGCTGTAGCAGCCCTGTCGCGAGAATGAGAACGCCAAATTCCATGGTGGAACACACCTCCGGTCCCTGAACTCCAGAAGCTGAGGCAGGAGGATGCTAAGCTCCAGTCTGGCCATACAGCAATACAAACAAAACAAAACCCAAGAGGCTCATGTGTGGCTGGGGGTGGGGGTGGGGGTGTGGGGGGTGGGGAGGGCTGGGTCATTTGAATGAGAATAAGCGTATTTGCATGCTTAGCCCCTAGCTGAACAGTTAGGGAAGGATTAGGAGGTGTGGCCTTGTTGGAGGAGGTGTGTCATTGGGAGTGGGCTTTGAGGTTTCAAAAGCTCGCGCCAGGTCCAGCCTCTTTCCCTCTGTCTTTCTGTCTCTCTCTGTCTCTGTCTCTCTGTCTATCTCTGTCTGTCTGTTCCGCCCTCCCTCCCCCCCCCTCCAGGATGTAGCCCTTCGCCCCATGCCTGCCAGGATGATGATAGGTTACCCTCCTGGAACTGTAAGCAAGCCCCCAATTAAATACTTCCCTTTTTAAGAGTTGCCTTGGTCATGATGTCTCTTCAGAGCAATAGAACAGTGAGTAAGACAGCGGGGTCGGGGGTGGGGGTGGGGGGAGAAATGGAGGGAGAGAAAAGGGGAAAAAGAGCGAGTGTGCATGGAGCCACGCTGGGCAGCTGACATAGGCTCCTGGGGCTGGGTTATGGCCCTGAGAGGTCAGGGTGCTGTCCCTATTCTCCCTGCCCAACTTATGAATTCTCCCAGCAGCCCTCCAGGGCCTAGCCTCACCCTCCAGAGCTCTAGACGAGGAAACCAAGGCACTAAGAAGGGAGCCTGTGCGCTAAGGGTCCCCCAGCGGGAGCAGAGGAGAGGGATTTGAACCAAGGCAGGCAGGTAGGTTGGTTCCTGGTCTTAAGCTCTGCCACCTGTACCCAGGCAGTGTCAAGAGAGAGCACTCATCCTGGCCAGGTTCCACGCCACCTAGCTCAGTGGGAGCAGGCCATTTGGGCTCCCCTTGATTTCCCTTTAGCCTTAGAGAAGACAGTTCAGTGGGATGTGGAAACAACTTGAAGGCTGTTGGAGCGCACCGTGCCCCTGTGTATGCAATAGAATCTCATACCTGCGGCCTCTAGCCTGTGAGCTCCTCTCCATCCCTCACGGTCCCACCTGGCCAACCTCACCTTGGGAAACGCTTTCTTGAATCTGCTGAGCTGGTCAGTAGCCTCATCTTCCTATTGGCCCCGTGGTTACCTTCTTTTCCTTCTCCTGACGCTTAGATTGCTGACCTTCGGGTGTCTGTGCTTCCTGCTTGGCCGAGCCCAGGACTTGACAAAGGCAGCAGTGCCTCCATGCTAGCCCGGTGGTTTGACCTTCCCAGAGGCAAGCAATGATCAAGCTAGCTTCCAGGCACCTGTGCTCTGTCCCCCATGTCCTCTTCAGGGCGCTATACTCTCTCCCCTCCTACTGAAATCTCAGTCCACTCCTTTCTTTCTTTCCCCCTTCCCTTTTTCTTTTCTTTCTCCTTCCCTTTCCCCTGCCTCCTTTCTTTCTTTTGACAGGGTCTCATGTAGCCCACACTGGCCTCCAGTGTACCAGAGGACGACTTTGAACTTTTGATTCTTCTATCTCCATCTCCAAGCGCTGGGATCAGGATGCTCCGTGGATGGGAGCAGGACTCCCAGCATGCTACGTGAGCTACTAACTAAGCCACACCCACAGCCCCCACTTAACTCCTTTCTGTGCACAGAGCAGTAGGTCCTGGGGGCTGGAGCCACCAGGTCTCATGGTGGGCTGCTCTAACAGGCTGAGGGCGGAACTGTGGGTGTGAGACTGACACCCCATCTCATGCTGCTCTGAGCTCCCCGACATCTCTGTGCATCTGTCTGTATTTCTCAAACGTCACAGGCTAAGGCAGAGTTTCCTGTGCCCAACCCCAGCCCCCCCCCTCCCTCCCTCCCTCAGCTCTCCGGAGCCGACCAACTGCAACACAAAAGCCTCTAAGTCACTCTTGACATTTCTTTTCCCTTCTTCTCTGCTGACTGTGCATCTGCACCCAAGATCCCCCCCCCCAGGGGTCTTGAATCTATGCATTTTCCCTCCACTACCAACCCCTGCCGAGTTCCCAGGGTCATTACCTTCAATAATAGCGGCGTCCTACCTGGCCACTCTGGCCACTTTCCATGCAGCAGCCAAGGTGCCTCTTGGCTCCCTCCGTTGCTATGGATCCAGACTCCCCAGCTCCCTACAAACTGACTCTGATCTTTCTCTCTTCTCTTGAACCGTTCTCTCACTTGTCCACCCACTCTAGGCACCCTGGCCATCGGCTAGAACCTTCTTGAACCATCATCCTTTGCAGCAGCTCTGCCCACTCATGCATGATGGCCCCCTTAGACTTCGCACAGCAGGGTCCATCATGTCACTGCTCAAAAGTGTCCCTCTGGGCCTGTTTGTTTTCTCAATAGCATCTGTCTCTGCTGGATTGTAAATCCACAAGAGTAGGGATGCTGGCTTCACCAGGCCTTGTACCAGGCCTAGGCCAAGGCCAGGGCTTATTAACTGTTGTTAGAGCCTGCAGGCCTTCCTGTCTCATCAACCGTGTACTAACAGGCTTACCCTACAAAAGTCATTAGGCAAATGTGCCTGGGGTACATTGAGACTTTCATTACAGCGTTGGGGATGTGGCTTAGTTGGCAGAGTGTGTATCTAGAGCACACGGAATCCTGGGTTCAGTCTCCAGCAGTGAAATGAGAACGAGGCATGGTGCCACACACCTGTGAGCCCAGTACTCAAGGCAGAAGACGAGAACTTCAAGGCTCTCCTTGGCTTCATAGCGAATTCATCACCAGCCAGGTGCTACCAGAGCTCCTGTATTTAAGAGAGAAGAGAAGAGAAGAGAAGAGAAGAGAGAGAGAGAGAGAGAGAGAGAGAGAGAGAGAGAGAGAGAGAGAGAGAAAGGCAGAAAGATTGATTGTAGGGTTGCTTGTTTGCTTGACAACCGGAAGTAACGATGAGTAAGGGATTGATTCAACAATCACAGCCAAAGGCAGCAACAGGAGCCGGCCCCGACAGTGCTGATATGTCACCAAGGAAAGGGAGTATGTGGTGGTGACACACATTTATTGTAAAGGAGCCCTGGAGGGCAGGAACTCTGGCTGCATCGGTAAATATGTCTCCTTATGGATGGAGAAAGTGCCAGAGAATCAAGCTCTGTTTCCTTGGCTGGAAAAGAAAGAGGCCGCGGAGGGTAGCACCGTACGATGGAGGCACAGGCAGCATGGAAGCCCAGGTCTTCCTCCTACCAGGCCGCCCTCCTGCTCTGGACCTCATTGTGAAAAGCTTAAGTCAAATCCCTCAGCTTCCTTGGCTACGGAATTGCCCCTGTTTTCTCCGTAAGCTGTGGAGAGCTGGAGAGCCACACCCTCTCCTGTGTGTCAGAGGTCATCTGGGCTGAAGGCCGTCGCCTTCTTTCAGCGTACTGGTGACCCTGAGGGATGGCTGTTTACTCAGAGCCGTCCAGCTAGTTAGTTAAGGGCCTAGGCTAGTTATGAGCTAAGGGGACCAATCACAATCACATTCTTTGTTTGTTTGTTTGTTTGTTTTGTTTTGTATGTTTGTTTGTTTTTCCGAGACAGGGTCTCTCTGTGTAGCCTTGGCTGTCCTGGACTTGCCTCTGCCTCATGGGTGCTGGGCTTAAAGGTGTGTGCCACCATGCCTGGCTCTCTTTTCTATTTTTCCAACATAATACTTTTATTGATGACTTGGGAATTTCACATAATGCACCCAGATCACACTTTCTTTTCTTTTCTTTTCTTGTCTTCTTAAAGACAAGGACTCAGCTGGGAATGGTAGACCCATGGAAGCCCAACTTGGCCTTGAACTCCTTTTATAGCTGCGGATGACCTTGAACTTCTGATCCTCGGCCTCTACCTCCCAAGTGCTGAAATTGTAGGCATGTACCACCATCCCTGGTTTAAGTGCTGCTGGGGACCAAACCCACGAGTGCTTTATGTATCCTAGCCAAGCACTGCTATTTTTTTTTTTTATTTATTTATTTATTTATTTATTTATTTATTTATTATTATTTATTTTTTATTTTTATTTTTCATTTTTATTTATTTTTTATTTTTATTTATTTTATTTTTTTATTTTTATTTATTTTTATTGGTGTGTGGAGAGGGGTGCACTCAAGCGCTCTCTCTCTTCTCTCTCTCTCTCTCTCTCTCTCTCTCTCTCACACACACACACACACACACACAGACATGCACATCATAAATGGTTTGCATTCATGTGGAGGTCAAAGGACAAATTTCAGTTCTCTCTCTCTCTCTCTCTCTCTTTAAAAACTTTATTTATTTATTATTAGGTAAAGTGTTCTGCTTGCATGTACACCTGCACACCAGAGGAGGGCACCAGATCTCATTATACATGGTTGTGAGCCACCATATGGTTGCTGGGAATTGAACTCAGAACCTTTAGAAGAACAGACAGTGCTCTTAACCTCTGAGTCATCTCTCTGGCCCCTACTTGTTTCTCTCTTTCTGCTGTGAGTTCCACAGATCAAACTCAGTCCTTTTTAGGGTCTCACTATGTGATTATGGTGGGCCTCGAACTCACTACCCTCCTGCCTCAACTTCCCCAGTGCTTGCAAATCTGCAATGAGTCCCAGAGCTCCCAGAATGCCCTAGGAGAGCTCACCTATTGGCTGAGGAAACAAGGCCCTGTTCCCTACACTTAGCTCCCACTCCCACCCCTCCCTAAGCATCCAGGGAGATCCAGGGAGCCCACAGTAGGCCTGGGTAGGGCCTGATCTCCCTGTAATTAAGCAGGGGGATGGGATCCGGGATCCTGTCATCCGAGGTGGGGAGGAGGGGTGAGGGAACAGGAGGAACCTCCTTGTGGCCAGGGGGACCACATCAGCAGCCACTGGCTTTCTGGAAGCAGCTAGGCCGCAGCTGGCAGCTGGGATGCACCCAGTATAGACGTGTCATGGGCTCAGCATCACCCTGGTCCAAGCCAGTGCAGGCCAGTACCATGGACTCAGCAGAAAAAAAGCTTCATCTCAGTCCAGTAGATGGCCTGTCCCTCATCTCTCTCCTCTTGGTCTGTGCACCCAACTCTACAGTTCCTCCAGAAAAGCAGGCCACTGCCGCTCAGCTCCTAGCATCCAGCAAGGCCGAGGGCAGCAGGCTTCTCTACTTCAGCAGGAAGTACTGTGGGTGGGGGTGGGGGTGGGGTGGGAGGAGTTTGGGAAAGAGCATCTCAAAGGATCACCCAGGCATCCTTTGGAAAGGAGGTCAACCTCTGAACAGATGCTTCGAGCTCCTGTGGTCCCTGGAGCCCGCCCACACTCTAGCTGGTCCTCTGGTCCTCTGACCTGTCTCTACGCTCTCATCACCCTAACCTCTAGCCGCATGGTCATCTGCTCCCCACCAACTATTCCCCTGTCAGCTCGGGTCTCTGCTCCTGCCTCTGCCTCTGCCTCTGCCTCGGCACACTTCGCTCCACACTCCCTCCCTTCTTCCCTGTTCAACCCATCCAAACCCTCCTCACCTCTCTCCTGCTGGACTCAGAGGAAGATTTTCCTGCTACGAGATCCATAACACTAGCCAGACCATGGTGCCGCTGAGCTAATGAAAGCATCTTTGTCTTCCCACTCTCTGGCTGGCATCAAGGCTGTGTGACCTCCCTGGGGCCCCGGACCTGGCCAGGTGGTCACTCACAGGCTGTGGCCTGGATACATCTCTAAGCTGCATTGTGCTTGTCTATGAAATGGGTTTCGGGAAGTCACCCTTGGGTGGCTCATGGGAGACTCTGAATGGTATCACGGTGGGTAGGGCTTAGCAACCTGTCCTGTGACCACAGCTGCTCTTGTTGAAGCTACGTGTACACACACACACACACACACACACACACACACACACACACACACACACAGGAATCCCATTCCTGACCTATTCACACAGTACAGAGAGGCCTTTCTAAAGCCACTGGGATCATGTCACTGACCAGGTGTCCAACTGCCCCTCTCTGGCCTCCCTCACCAACTCTCTTTCAGCTCTATTTATTCTAATCACTAGAATAAATCTGACAAATATCCAATGTCCCATGTGCAGGCCTTTGATCCTTCTCTCCTGGCTAACTCCTGTGTATCCTTCAGGCCCCAGCTGAGGTACTTTTTCCTCCAGGCAGCCCCCATGACCGTCCCTGTCATTCTAGTGGGCCCCCCAGGAGCATTCCCTATGCTCCTGAGGTGCTGTCCTGCACACTCCATTGCTGTGACTAGACTGGGTGCTAATGCCCCTGCAGTGGGCCAGTCACTGCACCTTGCTCTCTGCCGCAGACTCAACACAGCAGTGTCTGGCAAGAGACTGGATTCTCAAAAAATATTTAGTGACTGAATGGATGGATGAGTCAATTTCTGCATCCCACACTGCAGGAAATGTCTGAGAACAGATTTGAGTGGGAGGTTCCTGCAAGGCCCGGGAGAAGCCCCTGGGCTTTGGGGCCCTAGGTGGTGAACAGCAGACACCCTTTTCCCCTCCCACGAGGAGGTCAGCATCCCCATCCATTCGCACAGGCCCCTGGGGGGCCCCAGAACCGGCTTCCAGATGTTAAGCCCCGTGTCAGCTTTACCTCCCAGCTTTTCCATCTGCACAGCCGGACCGGATCCCCGCAGCCAGCATCACGGGCAGCCAGGCCAGCCGTCCCCAGCGTCTTCCTATTTTAGACATCTCGCCGCCTCGGTCCCTTCTAATGTTTCCAGGCAGGCTGCGGGGGGAGGAAAAAAAGGTTACTGCTACTTTAAATGTACTGTATGAAGGCGAGGGCTGGAAAGGGGCCTGCTTGCAGGAATACCCAGTCATCTAGTTGGAGAAGCCGCCAGATGGAATACAAAAGGAGAGGCGCAGGCGCTCATGGAGACGGCCTCGGTTCATAAATCAGGTGGGGCCGCGGCCCAGGGGCCCACACACCATGGAGCCCGACTCCCTCCTGGACCCAGGCGACTCCTACGGTAGGTGAGCCGAGCCAGCTAAGTGGCAGAGTTTGGGATTTTTAGCCCACTGCTCTAGCAGACTTTGCTTAGCTTTGGGAATCCGAGTTTAAGGGGGTTGGGTGGGGGTGGGGGGTGGGAGGGGGCAGGCATCTGGGTGCCACCTGGCTTCTGGGCTTGGGTCATGGGTCATGGGTCTGAAGGGTCCCTTTAGTCGTGGCACTGGCGTGGTCCGGGTAACAGGATAAGAGTTTCTTGGCTTCTTGGACTTTGCTCTTGGCCAAGAAGGAAAGGAAGTTAAGTTTATAGCCCCCTGTTCCTTGGTCTCACAGTCCCCCAGGTCTGCCTACTGCTGTGGCAAATTCAATTAGTGAGGTCTGCAGAGAAGCAGAAATGAGCAGGCAACTGAATGTACCTTGTAATTAAAGGCCAGGGCTGAGCCGAAAGCTCCCAGCTCCCCTCTGTGGTACACAAGGCCCCCAGGCTGTTGGCAGCTGGGGAGCTATGCTACTCAGCTTCCCTGGACCACTGGGGGCCCTGAGCAGAGAGCTGGAGGAAAGTTGCTGGGGTGAGCGCTCAGGCAGAGCGGGGCTGGGGGTTGGAAACCACAGGCTGGGTTCTTCTAGGGAGGTTTCAGCAGGCTTGGGACCCCAGGGACGCAGGTACCCAAGCTTACTGGCTGGCCAGGCTGCTGCTGCTCATTTGGCCTGGATGCTGGCACACAGCGGCTGTCTCCCAGCAACAGAGAGAGAGAGAAGCAGGAGGGCAGAAAGTAGAGCTGAGGGAGGGAGGTTGGAGTGGAGGTTGAGGGGTTTATTGGGGAGACGGGGCAGTTAGCTTCAGGCAAGGAAGTCTTCTGTGGCTAATGACTTCTGTGAGTCTTAGGGCTGTGGCCCTTTGGAGACCACACACTGTACTGAAGAAAACGAAAAAAAAAAAAAAAAAAAAGCTCGTCTCTCTCCAGACTGCCTTGCTTCAGTTGGGCCTAACCGCCTGGCCCAGAGTCAAGGCCAAATTCCCTTCCTCCTGTAGCAGCTCAGCTCTATCCAGAGAGAAAGTGAGGAGGATTTCTGCCATGCTTCAAGCTGTAGCACTCAGGGGAGCTGGGCCAGGCCCTACCTAGGACCTGGCATCTTCAGAGAGTCAGGTGACCTGTGGGTCACTGCATCCAAGGAACAATCAGTCCTCAGAGAGTGGGGGAGGGGAGGGGATTTATAGCTTCTGCTCTGGAAGAGGTTTGGGTCTGGAATAGAAGGCTACCCTTGGTCCCAAGGCCTGTTTTAGAGGGATGTATCTTTATGCGGACACACTGTCTGGGCTGTTGAGATAGGCTTGCTGTTTCCAGAATTGTCCACCTCAACCGTGGCATGGCCTGGGCGTGACCCTGGCGTGACCCATCAAGGTTCCCTCATGTTGCTCAAGGAAGGCATAGACCCAGTGCAAGCTGGAGATCTGTGAGGATGAGGAGCAGTGACAGGGACCCACGTGACCAAGCAGAGCTCTGGCAGTCCCTGGGAGCTCCTCCCCATCCAGGGACACCCCAGGAGCCCGCAGCCCCTCTCTGTCAGTGCCCTAACAGCGGGCTGTGGGAAGGACGGGGCTGGAAACTGAGGCAGCTATCTCCGTGGTGTCTTAGACTGGAGTCTGTCGTGTCAGGGCGTGTGTGTCTCTGGGAAAGTGGCCTTAGGTACACAGGAGAGTCCAGAGAAGGCCAGATAGGGCACGGGAGGAGTCCCTCGCACACACACTTTCTCTGGGATGGTTCTCTGTAGAGCTGAGCATGGGCTGACCTCCCACCGAGCCAGCCTCCGAGGTCCACAGCTGAAACCGATCCTGGGCCAGGGCGAGAAAGGAAGCTGTCTCTCCAGCCGGCATTCTACATCCGTTTATTCATTTGTTGGCCCTGCTCTCCAGGTCTTGAGCTGAGGCTTTGGGGTCCCCAACTTTGCCTCTGCCTTTACAAAGTTCCCAGGTTAGTCTGTGAGTGGGGACTGCTCCAAGGAAGGGGCCCAGGTGTCGTGGAACCCCCTGATCCCGCTGTCTAGGGGGTTTCCTGGAAGAGGTGACTTCATGACGTTGATAGCCCCTGTTGGTGTGGATGGCCATGACACAATGTTATAGGCTGGCCAGAAATGACAGCGGAAACCACATCCTCCCTGTCCCAGAAGCTAGGAGTCTTAACGCCATTTCCAGGTGACCTGCTTTCTGCTGAGTGCCCCGCTCCCAGCTTGTGGATGGCTCCCTTCTGTTGAGTCCATGTGGTCTTGCCCCCGGTCTGTGCTTGGGGAAAGAAGACGCATGCTCTGGTTTCCTTCCTGTAGTGACAGTGATGTTGCTGGATCAGGGAGCCACATCCTTCACCCTTGGTCTCGTCCATTGAGGCCTCATCACCGTGTACAGCCATGGGCATAGGAGCAGGTCACCTAGATCCTCCATGACTCCCTCCTTGAAACATTTCCTTCCCCTGGCCTCCAGGATGGCCACGCTGTGCCTTCCTCCTATTTCGTGACCTTTCTTCCCGACTACCCACATGGCCCGCCTTCCAGGTCTGAGCCACGTGACCACACCTCCTGCCCCCCCCCCCTGCAGCAGCCATGCCGGCCTGACCCTCCCCAGGGCCTTTGCTCCTGCAGTTCCCTCTATTTGAGGCATTTTTCCTCCTTCTATTCAGCGACCTAAGTTGTGTTTCTTCTCCTGGTCGCTGAGAAAATTGTCTCTTCTGAGAAGTCTTCTTGCTCTGGACCATGTCCTATAGAGTCAGACCCCAGCACCTTCCTGTCTCTCGCCCAGTCTGTGCTGGTTTGTGGATTTCATTGGTATGGGATTAGCGGCACAGCCCCTTCTAATCTCTAAATTCCCTGAATCCCTGGAGCACAGCTCTCTGCTTGGCCTTAGTGGGTGCCCAAATACACTGTTGAGTGAGCAAGGGGCTGTTCACCCAGCCAGATACAAAGAAAGGCATTCCAGGCAGACAGAAGAGCAAAGGCCTGAGGGCCCAGGCACTCTGGAAGGTTCTCTGCTTGTAGTGATACTCACAGCAAGCTCCCTGAAGGGCCCTGGGAACCTGATGGGAACAGAGCTGGATGAAGCTGGTTGGAACTGTAGGCTCTCCTTCTTTCTCCGAGCTGTGTAAGACTCCCTCCCACCCGCTGGAGGACGTACTGAACTGGGCTTCTGTTCACAGGTTTTCAGGGGCCTGGCCACTGAGCATGGGAGTCAGAGCCGTTGGCATGGATGTGCAGAAAGCTAGCAGAAGAGGTTGAGAAGTGAGTCTATGCCAAGTGTGGTGGCACACACCTTTAAGTCCCAGCACTCAGGAGGCAAAGGCAAGTGGATCTCCAAGAGTTTGAAGCCAGCCTGGTCTATACAGTTAGTGTGTTCCAAGACAGCTAGTCTAAATAGATAGGTAGGTAGGTAGGTAGGTAGATAGACAGACAGACAGGCAGGCAGGCAGACAGAGAGACACGCAGATAGGTTAATACCACTAAATGTGAGAATCTCCTACCTCAAGACCCAAGAGGCCTGGGGGTAATGGGAGACTGAATAGCTAATCAGGGGCAGGAAGACCAGTGGAAGAAGAGGGCTTAGGGGCTGTGCTCAACCTGCCAAGAAAGCTATGTTTTTTTTGAGCCTCAGTTTTTCCATCTGTAAGTGGGTACAAGTATTAGCCAAGGTCTATCCTTCAAAAAAAGCAAATCCTTCTGGTAGTCCTTGTGAGTGTCAAAGAGTGGGATGAACGAGGCAGGTGGTGGCCAGTGATGAGGGAAGCCCTTCACGCTGTCACCGCTCTCTGCAGTCTTCTCATGATTCCTGTCATCTCTCTCACCGCACACTGTTCTTGGCTCTCAGTGTCCCCTCAGAATATTGGTCACTATCCTGACTCTTATTTGAGACCATAAGATGTTGAGTGCAGAGGCTGCCTTGCTTGCATTGTTTCCTTGTGATTTCGTGTTAGCAGCACCTGGCCCGATGACATGTACTTGCGTCATTGAACGGCAGCAGCTGGAGCCCTTGTTAATTTGCCCAGTTCGAACCAGACCTCCTACCCTTCTGTGTGGTCATCTGTCACTTGTGGTGCTTGTCTCCATGGTAGAATGTTCCAGTTCAAACCGTCTAAGGTTCTCTCAGCACTATGGGTTGCTGGGCAGCCTGGAGCCAGGCCCTAGTGCTGGGTCAGTCCTCAGTTTCCTCAGCAGACAAATGGGTAGGTCCTGCCCTGCTCTTCGTGTCGCTGCCATGTTGCCCATGCACTCTCAAAGAGAAGTGAAAGTGGGCGCAGCTGGACCCCAGTGGGGGTCTAAGACTCCAAGAGGTGAGTAGGGCATACTGAACATGCCGGGACGCATTGGTTGTTCTGTGACTCCTGCGGGTGGGACACAGGCTTACAGTTCTGTTCTTCTGGTCACCGGCAAGAGATTTGCCCAGGGCACTGGGAGTCCTGTGGCAGGGAGGCGGCCATGTTTCTGCTGTGTTCCGAGTATTAGAGGTGAAGCAATCCTCCTGCCTCAGCTTCCTGAGCAACTGGAACTGCAGGCCTGTGCCACTGGGCTCGGCTAATAACACTATTTTTGGAGCACTTGCTCTGAGTCAGGCACCAGGAATAGTCCCTGCTGTGCACGGTCCACTTGGATGCACACAACCATCCAGTAGGCTGCTGTTAGCCAGAAGAGGCCACTGAGGCTCAAGGGATTTGAGCACACTCTAAGTGCGGTGACCAAACCCAGGCTGCTGAGTACGCAGCCTGGGACTTTTCTCTTACAGAAGTAAGAGGCATCACCAGCATCAAGCTGTCACCCCTGGGTCCTTCCATTTGCTGTGGAAAATCTCCCCTTCTGGGGACTGTCGGCTGAGCCAGTTCAGGACTGAGCGTGACTGTGTGACATGGCAGGAGCCCGTGTCAGCTCAACAGGGGACAGCGAAAGGCAGGCACAGCTGTGACAGGATGGGGCTGGTCTAAAGACAGAGCTATTTTGGGCTCAAAGCTGTCAGAGGCCTGATGTCACGATGCCCTGGACCTTCTCCTGAGCTGAGGAGACCATAGATGTCACCCAGGGCTTTGCCTCAGCTAGCCAGCAGCGAGGCTAACGTTAATGGCCGTGGATGTGCCTGCCCCCCACCCTCACCCCACCCCACCCCACCTCCCGCTCCTCATCTCATTTCCCTATCAACCATCACCCTAGAGATGAGGACGCTAACGACGGTCACACTAAGAGCCTGAATATGTGAGTTCAGGCCTAGGAGGCTCTAATTGAGCCTGCCCTGCCTTTCAGGCCGATTCTTAATTCTGATAGCCTAAGTTTCCTCATCTGTGGTGAGGCAACAATAACCTGGTGTGCCCGAAGTGGGGAAGGGAACACAATCGGGTCCTCTCATTCTGCGTGCGTGCGTGCGTGCGTGCGTGCGTGCGTGTGGGGGGTGACATCTCTCTGGTTGCTCATTACTAGAGAGGCAGGGTGGGCAGAGCTGGTCCTCAGCACCAGGCTGCATCCTGAATGGAGCCCTTGACTTTCCACGGAGCAATGAAAAGCCCCTGCCTGCACTCGAGAGATATCGCCAGGCTCGGAAGGACCCCAGGATAGACGGCTACTGACGGTACTTGTAACTCAACCCGGGAATCCTAGACACTGTGACAGTTTTGTCAACTTGTAGAATTTCCGGGGAGGAGAGTCTTCCTTGAGGGGTTATCTGAACTAAGTTGGTCTGTGGGGAGACTATCTCCGCTATGTAATTGACAAAGGAGAACCCAGCCTCAAAGTGGGTGGCCCCGTACTCTGGGTTAGGGTCCTGGACTGTATCAACTGGGGCGGGGGGAGGCGAGCAATGAAGCATGCATATGCTGTGTCCTGCTCTTGACTGTGGCTGGGACTAACTGCATCAAATTCCCGCTCCTTGTCCTCCCATAACAAATAGACTATAACCCAGAATTGTTTTGCTGTCAGGCATTTTATCGCAGCAACAGAAATGAAACTAAAACAGGTGCCTGCGCTCCTTGGCCGGCTCTCAGCTGCCATTAACCCTGGGTCTCCTGGTCTCATTGCCCAGGAAACCTCTGGCCAGCCTTGCTCTGGCCTCTGGCCTTCCCAGCAGGGCAGGGAAACAGTGATGTCACACACCCTACTTCTCACACCTGTTATCCACTTAGGTGCCATCAGGAAGAAAGATCAATAAAAGAAAAGAAGCAGAGAGCAGGGCCTTGCATTGCTGGTGCACTCGGGCCTATGTAGCTAGCTAGGCAGGAAGGCTGGGGACCAGGGAAGGAGGGGGCTGTGGTGAGCTGGCTGGGGCAGGGCCAGGAGAACGCCCTTGCAGAGGACAGCAGCTGGTCCCCTAGAGAAAGGCACTCTGGGTAGGCAACCAAAGGAGGGAGGGAGAACATTCATACCCAGGTGTGCCTAGGGCAAAGACATGGGACGTTCATGGAATACGTAGCTTCTGGAAGCCCCTCTTCCTCTTCCAACTCTTGTGTTTTGTTGCTATTGTCTGTGAGCTCCTGGGGGTGGGGCAAGGTGGGTGAGAGTGGGGTAGGGTGGGGGATGGGAGAGGAGGGACCAACCAGCAGGGCCCCTCTTCTTGTGAATACTAAGCAGTATAGCTGGTTTCTTCTTATGTTGTCCCTTCCCGGTGGCTGCATCTTCACGGGGCCTGGTACTAGATGACAGACAGTGTTAACCAGCCAGAGCCTGACTCAGTTCTCCTAAGCCCTGGTGGCCTTGTTGAGGCTCCTGGCACAGGTCCCGTTCTCATTTTGTGGGTGACAAAATGCAGACACTTGTCTACAGTTTAGCACTGCCCAGCAAGGGACAGGTCCTGATTCCCACCCAGGCCCCTTCCCAGCAGGCCTCTCTTCTGCCTGGCCCTAGGCCATGAGTCCAGACTTCCCCACTCTCTAGCCTCATTGTTTGTTTCCGCTTCCTAGATAAGCTGTGGGCCTGCCTCCCCCAGATTTTCGGGAGCCACAGCTGTGCCCTAAGCCTTGAGTCCGTTCTCAAGAACTTTCTTTCAGAAGTCCAGCAAGTCTGGAGTAGGTGGCAGGCAGCCCAAGGAGTATGGAAACCCAAGGGGGAGATCTGCCACGATCTTCCTGTCTGGCACCCACTGCATGATGGGAAGATGGAAGCCAGGGAAGGGAGAACCAGGTCCACTGAAGCCTCAGCCTGCCTCATAAAGGTTCAGAGAGCCACGCTACCTCTTTGGCCCCACCTCATTTCAGCCTTGGACGCCTTAGGCAGCTGCCTCACACCGGCCTTGGGCTTGTCCTCAGCTCTGTGCACAGCTAGTCTGCCATGACGGTAGTATGAAGTCCAGAGTCACTGACAGGGGCTCAAGGTGGGCCATGGTCTGACCCTTACTTGACACTTGTCCTCAGTGCCACACGTTCTCCCTAACTAGCGCCACCGTTAATTACTCCATGTGTCTTCCTCACCTTTGCTCTGGGCGGTCTCCCATCTCAGCTCACTTTGACTCCAGTCTGTCTCACTCATAGGCCGCTTGGGTGTCCTGGGCTTCCTAGTAATCCCCAAATGGTGATGAGTCTAGCTGCTACTCTGCCTGGTGCCGCCTCCGGGCTGTGAGCTGCCTGGCCAGATAACACTAAACACTGAGAGTGTAGAGTGAGGAAGAGCCGGATGGGTCCCAACCTTTGGCCTTGGTGCATGGGATGGGGCGGGGGGGGGGGGGGGAGTCCACGCTGAGAAGGGTGGCACAGATGGCAGGGCAGATTCTGAGTGGAAGGGGTGATGATGTCTGTGTCTGCTAGGGCCACGTGGTGGCTTTTTATGAGGAGTCAGGGACAATTCTTCCAGATGAGACCCCTGCGTCAGCACGGAGGGATGGAATTCTCCTGTGTCCATTCATGTTTCACACCCCTCCCCTGGGAAGCTAGCCCAACCAGCTGTGGTCATGACTGCCTCTTACCCTGGGATATCCCATAGGCTATGTCTGCAAGTGCTTCAAGGCAGCTCTTCATCTTTTGGAGATGCCAGTTAGAGAGACAATCTTACAGAGAAGAGGCCAGCAACAGCGAGGCCTGTCTTGCCCTCTCTTGGGCATGAGGGTAGCCTGGGTCACACTGACCCAGGAGAAGCAGGGCAGAAGGGGTGAATGGGTGCAAGTGGCCATCCAATCGGATGGCTGTTTGGGCTGCCTGGATCACCACAAGCCAGACTTCCTGCTAGTGACCTACATTTCCCCAGCGCCTCCCTGTGCGGAGAGATGAGCGTGGATGGAGAACAGGGCGCGTGGGAGAGGGACAGCATCCAAGCGAAAGGATTCTGGCTGTGGAAAACCTCATGTCGACACGTGAAGGAGTGAAGGATCTTTCTGTTTACCCCAGTCCCTCGAGGCTAATTCTGCGTCCAGAATGGCCAGGCCAAGGCACCATGAGTGCTGAAAAAGGCTGAGGTACTTGTCTCCGGTACACCGCAGCTCTGTCCGGGACTCACCCACTGAGTGGTCTTATGTTGCTCTTCGCTATTGGTGGGATACAGGCACGGAGTGATAGGTGTCGCCATTAGAGCTGGCATCGGAGGGCGGGAAATAGGAGAGGGGTAGTGTTACAGTAAAAATGTATGTGTTTGACCTAAGATGGCTAATAAATGACACAGAGTCTGAAATATACTTTAAAGCTGCCAACACTACGCTGGGCAGAATCTAAACTGATACAAATCTACTCATAAACTAACATAAACTAATTAAACCTCATATCATGCATATATCCCAAGCCCTTGCTACTATGATCCTTGGGCCGTTTCTCTGCCCGTCCTTGTCCACTGTCAACCATCTTCCCTTCTCAACTGTCAAACTTGGCTCCACCCGCCCCCCTTCTCCAAGAAGTCCCACCTTCCACTTCCTGTCCTTCTGCCCAGCTTATTGGCTAAGCAACGCTTTATTGACAGTTGTTACATCCATTCAAGACATTCCTCCACAGGGTCATCTTCAGAGGGAAAGGCTTGGGGGGGGGGGTCTGGCCTTGAAGCACAGGTGGTTGGGCTCAGGGCCACACAGGTATTCTCTGTGGGCTACCCAGGGGGGGCATCCTCACCCTGGGGATGACGCAGAAGGACGCCTTCACTCCTAATCAAGGCTTGTCCTTGAGGAGGGGCTGTGTGAGGAACTGGCTTGTGTCCTGCTGAGAGACCCCACACTCTGACTGCTTCCTTCTTCCAGCTCTGTAAAGGGCAGTGGGGAGCTGTCCACCTTTGTGGGTTCTTCTTTCAGGCCGCCCTCGCACACCTCAGAAGGTACCAGCACATTCCAGAGATTGCTCCTTGTTGCTGCCCAGCTGTCATCCTCTTGGTCTGTCTCTGTCTCTCTTGCTTATCTCTATGTCTCTTGGTGTGTTTATCTCTTCCACTCCTCTTTGTGTGTCTCTGCCTCTGCCTCCCTCTGCAGTACACAGGGGTATCCCATTGTTGAAGGCCTACTACGCAAAGCAACAGTAGCACAGCGGGGCACGCCCCCATCCTCCCCAGTGGAGGCCAGTCCTGCTTTTGGGGTTTTGTACTGCCTGGAGACCCACTGGCAGTCTCTCTCTCTCTCAAAATCTCCCCCATCCCATCCCTTCCTGTTGTAGGCCAGGCCCGTCTCCCAGCCCTGGTCTCCGCTTTCCCACAGAGTCCTCAGCATTGCTTTCCCTCAAATGGCATTGAACAATTCCAGTCCTGAGCCTGGATGGTGGATTCCAAGGCCCCCGCCATCTGCTGGGTCCTTTGGACTGAGAGTCTCTGGAGCCCCAGGGAACTTACATCCCCTCTCTGACACTCCCCAGGTGTGTGGTGCTAAGGAAAGACTTTTCTGAGTCTGAATTTCCTACTTGTGAGATGGGATGGTGGCCCCAGTCAGTCCTCGTGTGGCACATGGGTGACTAGAGAGGTATGATGGCCCCAACTGGTCCTTGTGTGGCATGGGGGTGACAAGAGGGCAAGTGTTGGTTCTGGTGAGAACCTCAGAGCTGTGCTACATAGGGCGAGGACAGGTCGCCTAGGCTGCCCCTGTTGGTACTTAACAGTTGCTGGCATCCCTGATAGCCTATACCTCCCTTTTCTCCAGATTCCTCCTCCTTCAGCCAGTACCCACCTCAGAGGATGCCTTCCTTTCCCCCTCTCCCCTCCCTGGGCCTCTGCCAGCCTCCATTGGGAGGCTCTTCTTCCCCAGGTCCTGCCCTAGACCCCGGGGGTCTGTCTCCTGTGTGACCCCACACTCAGTCCCGTCTCCCCACATGTTCTACTGCAGAATCCCCAAGGCAGTCCTGTCGCACTCTGTGGCCTTTTCCTGCTGCACACACCTTGGAGCCTCAGCTCTATGGCAAAACACTTTCCCTACAATGTTTGTCAAGTAAATAAGGAATAACCGAAAGGCCCAGTGTGTGATGAAAGGCACTTTGCAGGCTCTAAAGGGCCCCGTCTGGACCTCTTTTTGACAATCCAGCACACGGGGTGATATTAAGCAGCCTTTGGAGCCTCCGTAGATAGGTCTTAGCCTCATCTGACAAGAGTGAGGCCTACCTTGGGAACCTGGGCCCAACAGCAGGAGAGGCTGAAGGAAGCCCTCGACCTTTAACCTTCAGCGGTATTCATGACAACTGTTGGGGTAGGGCAGTGCTGCCCCGTGAACTGTAGTCTCCTCTTTGTAGAGTCCAGCTGGACAAAGATGTCCCTCGTCATAGCCAAATGAAGTACCCCCGTCACTGGGTGTGGTAGTGCCTCTCAGTGTTCCAACCCTCAGGAGGCTGCAGGGCAGGGAGAGGTTCATGAATTACAGGAGAGGTGAAGAGAGAGGGAAGGGAAGGAGAACGAGCGAGCGAGTGAGCATGCTAGTGTGCCACTGTCCCTGTCCTGGAAGAGAAGTCTGAGAGGGGGAAGGACAGGGCAGCAGGTTGTAGCCAGCAACAGCCTAAGCCTCTCTGTGTTTCCACCCTTGATGGCACCACCTCCTCCTTCAGCTGACCCAGGGCTCCTTAAGACCAAGCCAGGGCTGAGGGCCAAGCTAAGCTGCCTGGTGAACAAAAGAGCTTGTATTTGGAGAGAGGACCATTAGCTGGGGCCAAGGGAGGGCTGCAGGGCTGCAGGGCTGAGGACCGGCTGTGAGGAGCAGAAAAAAAGATAAGGGGCGGGGTGCGAGTGAGGCGGTCAGGGGGAGCCATCCTCTGCACAGGCTCAGTCTTCAAACCACAGCTCTCACACCCCAAACCACAGTGGAGGCAGAGTGTTGAAGTCCTGCCCCAAGGTGAGAGGTGAGAGGTGAGAGGTGAGAGGTGAGAAGTGAGGGCCATATATTCCAGGCTGAGAACCAGCGAGTATGGGATGGATAGCAGGCAGCCCGAAGCCCCCTGCTCCATGTCTATGTCCATATGGGGTGCCTCAGAGGGAGCCAGGCTGTCTGGACTGTGTGTGTGTGTGTGTTGGAGGTGGGGCTGCGAGGAGAGACGGGGGTCATGAAGCGCACAGGCCCCCATTCTGCGTACGGTCAGATGAGCTGCCAAATCCAGGCCTTATCCATCATCACCTCCCCGGGGTGTGGCCTTCAGTGGCTCCTCAAAGCCCTCAAGATTCATCTCCAGATCTCAAACAGCCCCCTAAAGGTCCCTGACGAGTCAGGGTAGCTACCTTCCTGCAAGGGTCTCCAAGTCCAGGCTGAGTGGCTAACAATATTTAAAGGCTCCTTCAATATTTTCTGCCTGTCAATTCTGGGCCTAAAAAGGCCCCGCTTCCTCTTCACATGCAGTGCCCCAACCTGCCAGCTCCTACTTATTCACTGGTGTCCCCATATCCTCTGGGAAGCCTTCTCAGCCTAGTGACAATACCAGGGGTGTGGATGGTGCCAGCCACTTCAGGAGCTGTCCGGAGGGGAAGGAGGAGGTCTGCTTTAAAGCACATGGTGGCTGTTTCACCTTCTGCAGCTTTGGCCCTGCAACAGAAAGTGGTAACAGAGTGTCACTGCTTGAAAGTTGGTGAGAGAGGACAGGAGCATTAAAATAACATTAAAACAACAACAGAGATCAACCAGCCTATCGCTGTGCCAGTACCATGCTGTTTTAATTGCTGTTGCTCTATAGTACAGCTTGAGATCAGGTATGGAGATTCCTCCTGAGGATCTTTTATTGGATAAGACTGTTTTTTTTTTTTAGCTATTCTGGTTTTTTTTGTCTTTCCATATGAAGTTGAGAATTGACCTTTCAATGTCTTTTTTTAAAAAATTGTGTAGGTATTTTGATAGGGATTGCATTGAATCTATAAATTGCTTTTGGTAAGATGGCCATTTTTACCATGTTAATTTTCCTGATCCATGAACAAGGGAGATCCCTCCATTTGGTGCCCCATATTTGACCACGTCCCCTGGATGGGGAGACCTGGTAGCACTCAGAGGAAGGATAGCAGGCTACCAAAAAGAGACTTGATACCCTATGAGCATATACAGGGGGAGGAGGTCCCCCTCAGTCACAGTCATAGGAGAGGGGAGTAAGGGGAAAATGGGAGGGAGGGAGGAATGGGAGGATACAAGGGATGGGATAACTAATGAGATGTAATATGAATGAATGAATAAAAAAATAGCAACAGAGAATGGGCATGCAGAGTCAGGATGCAGCCTGTCCTCTGGCTACTGGGCATGCACAGGGCACTCTGAACTGCAGCCTGGAGCTTGGGAACAGGAACTACCAGACAGTGCACAGCCCAGAGGCAGCAGCATGCTTTGTGGAGGCTCTTAGGCTGCCACAGGGACAAACAGGTCTTCAGAGGCAGGACCCAGGGAGGACAGCTCAGCCCACACAGGACTGCAGTTAGTGTTAGCTTTCACTAGACCCAGGCTTGGGGAACCCCAGGAACCAACAGACCACAGACTCCCTGTCTGAGGAGACACCCAGGCTGTGAGCTGGAGAGAGAGAGAGCCCTTTCATTACCCCAGCTCCCATCAGATGATCTTACTTCTGACTGATGGGTTTCATTTGAAATGGGACTTCGGAGCTGGGCATTGTGGCAAGCTGTATAAGACTTTGTGATGGTTTGGATAAGAATAGCTCCCATAGGCACATATATTTGAATGCTTAGTGACCAGGGAGTAAAATTGTTTGAAGGGATTGGAAGGATTAAAAGGTGTGGCCTTGTTGGAGGTGTGGCCTTGTTGGAGGTGTGGCCTTGTTGGAGGTGTGGCCTTGTTGGAGGTGTGGCCTTGTTGGAGGAAGTAGGTCACTGGGAGTGGGCTTTGAGGTTTCAAAAGCCCATGCTAGGTGCCCCAGTTTCAGTCTGTCTCTCCCTCCCTCTCCTCCTTCTCCTCTCTCTCGCCTCTCAGTCTCTCCCTGAAGATGAGGATGTGTAGCTCTCAGCCACTGCTCCAGTGCCACGCTCCCCACCATGATAATAATGGACTAACCCTCTGTAAGCCAGCCCCAAGTTAAATTCTTCCTTTTATAAGAGTTGCCTTGGTCACAGCAAGCAATAGAACAGCAACTAAGATAGACTGTCTCAAAACACACACACACCCTCCCCACAAAATGAGAAGCCAGGGTTTCTGCAGCTTGTTGGTTTAAGAGCTGGTTTTTTAAAATTGGAAACAGGAATCCTGGGTAACAGGAGGTCAAGAGGACGGCTGAGTTCCAGGCCGAAGATCCAATAAAAGAACCTTACCCCTTCTGTTGTAGGGAGGGAAGACAAAGCCTTGAGAGGCCTGGGTGTGGCCTCAGTCCCCAGGGAGAACGGTGATGGCCAGTCCACCTCCTGACCCATTCTGTGGAGCCAGGCCACCCTTTGCCGGAAGCATAGATGTGGACAAATGAGCATCTCAAGTCAGTTTTGTTAGGACACATGGGATGACAACAGGAGACCCTTGGCTTCTGAATGAGAAGGAGCCGGGGGTGGAAGGAAGCTCAGCCCAGAAGCTGGAAGCAAAGAACAGAGCTGGCATCTGGGCGGCTGGTCATGCCTCATTGAGAGCCTTGCACCCAGCCTCTTCCTGCGCTGTCCACGTGCTTCACAAGTCTAACCATGGCCAAGGCTACACTGGGTTTAAAATTAGAATTTTGGTCTGTTCCTGATTCTCCCATCTCCTCATTATATCCATTTTGGCTTGATCATCATCTTCCTCAAAAAAAATTAAATAAATAAAATAAAAAATAGCAACACCCATTTCTGAGTAATTGTAAGTGGTTAAAGGAACTGAACATTTCCTTAAGATTTTTTTTTTTTCTTAACGAGACAGGGTCTCTTTCTTGCACGGCCTAATTGACCTGAAACGCAATGTAGACCAGGCTGGCCTTGAACTCACAGACATCTGTCTTCCTTTGCTGCGGAGTGCTGAGATTAACAACAGCAGGCATCACCATGCCTGGCTCAGGATTGCCGAACAGCTCTCCCACTGTACGACCTGCAGCAAATACCACACCCTCTTGAGCCTCAGTGTCCCCGTCTTTACACACAGCAGCAGCCACTTCCTCCACAGGATGCGATGGTTGACTAAGTGTTAAAATAGCTAAAATTGGCTCGTGTCTATGATCATCACTAGGTTTTACCCAAATAACAGCAGAGTCTGGGTTTTGCTGGAAAACAAGGTAATAAATGGGAGGGGAAATTAGAGCTCTCCCAGGAAATATCTGATGGGTCAAACTCCATCCAGGGCTTCTACTTAGCTGGGTGTCCATCTGGCTTCCCGCGGTCCTACTGCTCTTAGCATTTTTCTTTCAACACACAGAGGTAGGATCCATTGCCACCCTAGATGACTCTGGGTGATAAAGAAAGAAATTCAGGTGCCTTGAATGGAATCCTCGCCAGAAAGCGAAACAACCCTGGAAGTTAGAATTACCCTGAGGCTGACGATGACTCTGGGAGGGCGCCTCCTGGCATCAAAACTAAATTAGATCAAGGTACCTCCACTCCTAAATAATTCCCCACGATTACAGAAGGCAGCCATGGATCCTGATGGCGGGTGAACATCAGGTGACTTACACACAGAGCTTGCAGTCCCATCTAATCGCCTCTCTACAGTGCTGCAGTCAGGCAATTATGCTAATGGGACTTTAAAAAAAAAATCACCTTTCTGGTCTGGGATTGGGAGAGCTTGAAACAGAAATGTGAGCAGTGAATTCTTCCTGCAGCAGAGCCTGGGCTCCATGTCTGATTCCAAACGGAGCCCTTTGACAAGAGGGGGAGAAACCCCATTATGTCGTTAGGATTAAAATGGCCGCATTCTCATTTCTCCCAGTCTTTACACACACTGTTGGGTCTCATCACTCTGAGAAGCAAGCACATCGCAAAGTGCTAATTCAATTCGCTGGTTTAGCTTCCAGGCAGGGCTCTGGCCATAGGCTGGGGCACTGTTACACCAGTGAGTGTTTCTGATACTTCAGTCAAACACAAGAGGAGTGTGGTACTGTACTACCACTGTGATGAAACACCCTGACCAAAGCAACTTGTGAGGAGAGGGTGTATTTGGCTTACACTTCATCATCGCTGCTCATCACTGAAGGAAGTCGGGACAGGAACTCAAAACATGACAGGAATGGGAGGCAGGGGCGGATGCGGAGGCCATGGTGGGGTGCTGCTTACTGGTTTGTTCCCATGGCTTGCTCAGCCTGCTTTCTTATTGAACCCAGGACCGGCAGCCCAGGGATGGCCCCACTCACAATGGGCTGTGCCCTTACACGTCAATCTCCATAAGAAAATGCCCTACATGCTTGCCTGCAGCTGACCTTATGAAGGCATTTTCTTTTCTCTTCTTTTTTTTTTTTTTTTAAATTTCATGTGCATTTGGTGTTTTGCCTGGATATATATCTGTGTGAGGGTGCCAGATCCTCTGGAACTGGAGTTACAGACAGTTGTGAGCTGCCATGTGGGTGCTGGGAATTGAACCCAGGCAGGTCCTCTGGAAGAGCAGCCAGTGCTCTTAAGCAGTGAGCCATCATCTCTCCAGCCCCATTAAAGCATCTTTCTCAATGAGGCTCCCCTCTCAGATGACTTTGGCTTGTGTGAAGCCAACATAAAACTGTGCGGCACAAGAATCCCACACAGTTTGTTATCATTTACTATTCGTTTGTTTATTTCCGACATAGACCCCCCCCCCCCCGCCCCAGGCTGGCCTCAGACTAGTCAGATCTGAGTTTTCTGCCTCCATTTCCCGAGGGCTGGGATTACTGACATGGACCACCAAGTTTCTGAGGCGCTAGAGGTGAACTCTAGAGCTTCTTATGTGCTAGGCGAGCATTCTACCAACCGAGCCACAAGGGATGAAGTGATGGGTTGGGACTGTCTTCGCCTAAGTATATTAAAAATATCACAAAGGACGTACTTACACTAAAAAGTGGTTACTGCTTATACAAACGTTTTAAAAACCAGGCATCTTGTATTTCATCTGGCAACCTAACCCACAGCCCCTCACATCACCAGCTAGCCTCCTTCTCTCCCTAGTCTTTCTTCTATGGGCACACGGTCCAGCAAATCCCTATAGCCAAGCAGAAGCCGCCCCCGTCCCTCACCTCTCACCCGTGCTGTGCAGATACTGGCCATGCGCTATGATCATTATTTTTCTGGTGTTGTTATTTTTATTTCCTGCTCATTTCCTAAGCTTCTGGGAGCAAAAGAAAAGTTACAGCTATCACTCCCTCTGCCTCCTGGCTGCATCTCTTTCTCAAACTACCTCCAGTTTCTGCCCGTGTCTCAGGGTAACTTGCAGTCTTCCTGGGGCCCTGCCCGCTCCCCCCTGCCATTCTCGCTTGCTTCTTTATTTTATTTAGTTCTGTTTGAACTTCTGTTCACGTGTATGAGCGTTTCCTCTGCATGTATGTCTGTGCACCATGTGCACTCCTGGTGTCCTTGGAGGCCAGCGGAGGGTGTGAGATTTTCTGGGCTTAAGAGTTCTAGATGTGGGTCCAGGGAATTGAACTTAGGTCCTCTGGAAGAGAGTCAGTGCTCTCAACCACTAGGCTCTCTCTGGCCTCACTTTATTTCCTGCGACAGGGCCCCTCTCACTGAACCCGGAACTCACCCACTGGCAATGCTAACTGGCCTATAAGTTGAGTTCCAGGGATCCACTTGTCTCTCCTGCCCAAGTGACAGGACTGCAGGTGCTGGCTGTACCTGGCTTCTTATGTGGGTGCTGGGGACTGGAATTCGGGTCTCCAGCGTGCACAGAAAGCACTTTACCACTGCATCTTTTCCCCAGCCTCAGAAAGAGGCTGTTCATCCTAGAAGAGGGCTGGAAACATACCCTCCCACAAACGTTTCCCTTCAGTACCCATCCAGCAGATCTTTCATGTCTGGCTAAACCCTCCTGGGCTGTCTGTCTGTCCTGGACTATGCCTCCAGGAGAGCCTATTGTCTTTTCCTTTAAATGTATCTCCCTCCTCCAGATTACAGGTTTCCCCTGGCCAGCATCACCCTGACCAATGCCTCCTGCAGAAGCCCAAGGTTCTGGGCATGGGATTCAGGGCCCTAAGCGCCAGCCTTCCTTCATTTTCCTGCCTGTGGCTGACAGCCTGCCCAGTGGTGCTCAGCTGTTGGTTGTGAGCACATGAGGCTGTAGCACGCTTTTGCATCAGCTGTCCCCTCATTGGCTGCTTTTAGAGGTCACCTCTTAAGCTTGGCGGTGGTGGCATGCGCTTTTAATCCTAGCACTTGGGAAGCAGAGGCAGGTGGATTGCTGTGAGTTCGAGGCCACCCTGGTCTACAAGATGAGTCCAGGACAGCCAAGGCTACACAGAGAAACCCCATCTAGAAAAACAAAAACAAAAAACCAACCAACCAAACAACAACAACAACAACAACAAAGAAAGGCCACCTCCTTGGGAACCACCCTTCTATTCAGGCTAACACCAGGGCCCACAGCCCCCTCCTCTGTCTTTTTTTTTTTTTTTTTCTTTTTGGTTTTTCGAGACAGGGTGCTGGGATTAAAGGCGTGCGCCACCACGCCCGGCACCCCTCCTCTGTCTTAATAGTTACTAGCTTATGCTCAGTATTTAATAGGAGGGACTCACACATGGGCCATAGGGAGGCTCCCTAGGAGCTCTGCTGACATCATAGCCTGCCTGTTTCCCTAGCACCTGGGAGCAGCTCATAGGTCTGTTCACCTTTGTCACCAGCCCTCAGCTCAGCAACTGCTCAGAGGGGGCCCCATATCGTCGACTCAAAGAATCCATAAGCAACAGGGGAGAAGCTACAGAGGAAGAATCAAAGCCCGGAAGCCTGACCAGACTCCCACAGGACTGCTCTTTTCCAAGCCTGTCCTCCCTGGGAGCCAACATCGCTCACCCCCTCCTCTGTGCTCAGCGGCTCATGCCAGTGTTTAGTTCCCGGGACCCCATCAAAGCAGAAGTAGGCTTCTACTTTATTCGCTCTTCTCCCTCCTCCTCCTCCTCCTTCTTCATCTCTCCCCATCACACCTGTCATCCTTGCTCTAGGAGTCCTGTGAGCCTGAGCGTACATCCAAGGATGCTTCGGGACCTGGGTTTTTCTTTGTGGTTGTTTGTATGATTGGTTGGTTGGTTTGTTTTGTTTTTCAGGACAGGGTTTCTCTGTATAGCCTTGGCTGTCCTGGACTCACTTTGTAGAGACCAGGCTGGCCTCAAACTCACATTGATCCACCTGCCTCTGCCTCTCAGAGTGCTGGGATTCCAGGCATGGAATTACAGCTGCTTATCTCTTTTTTTGAGACAAGGCCTCCGGTACCCCAGGCCATCCTGGAATTCTCTATGTAACTCAGTAACGACCTTGATCTGATTTTCCCGCCTTCCCCTCCCAAGTGCTGGGACCAAAGACATGTACTACTATGCCCACTGAATATGATGCCTGGGGGGTGGGGGGGCGAACATGGCGGCTTTGTGCATGCTAGGCAAACACTCTATACCAAGCCATGTCTCTAACATGCTTTGAATCTCATTTCCATTAACAAGGAAGGGTCTGACTGCCCCGAGCCTAAGTCATTAGTTCTTTTATTCAGCTGTAGCCACAGTATGCAGAAGGACGGTGATGTGGCAGCGGCCACAAAGACCTAGATTTAGAATCACACAGGCATGGCTTTGAATTACTGGCGCAGCTATTTTTCACGCCGCATGATCCTGTGCAACGTTCTCACACTCTCTTAGCTTCCATTTCCTTATATGCCAACTAGAAATACACAGTGCAATACAGAGCTTCTTCAGAGCTTGTTGTGAGAATTAAGTGAGCGGACACACAAGCACCCGCCAAGGCATTCAGATTTGTTCGTCTGCATCCACAAGAGAAATGCAGGAACTTCTGGTACCTAACAGTGTCCCATGATGAGAGTCCATCGGTGGAGGTGTGCACGTAGGGCCTGGGCTCATCCGTTCCGCCCACATTCGCTGAGCGCATAGTGGGCTCTCTCCCTTCTGTGTGCTGGAGCCCTTGCTGAGGGTGGGAGGTGATCCCTGTGCCCGGGAGCCCCCAGCACCAACCGCGATCAGCACCATGAAGGAACCCTATTAGGTACAGGTGTGTAGGGAAAGAAAGCAAGGGGAGGCTGCTCTAGGGAAGTGACATGCAACGGTCACTGGGAGAAGCTAACCAGGCCAGAACAGGAAAGGACAGACCAAGATGTTCTGGAAGCAAGTTGGTGTGCAGAAGCCAGGTCTGAGGAAGGACTGTTGTTTATCAGGAGAAAAGGGGAAATGGCACAGAGTGAGGCTCGGAGGTTCTGACCCTTCCAGCTCCCAGGCCAGTCTCTGGTGAACTCCTTTGTAGTCTTGTTTGTTTGTTGTTGTTGGTTGTTTGTTTTTTTAATCAGCCACCCAAATACACCACAAAGCCCCTGCAAGCTTTTCAGCAGGGTTGGGAGGGATGTGATTGGATCTGTGTTCTGCCAATCTTTCTTTTTTTAAAAAAGATTTTATTTATTTATTTTATGTATATTGAGTGCTCTGCCTGTGTTTATACCTGCACCTGCAGAGGGCACCAGATCTCATTCTAGATGGTTCTGAGCTGGAAATTGAGCTCAGGACCTCAGGAAGAGCAGACTGCTCTTAACCATTGAGCCATCTCTCTAGCCCCCTGCCAATCTTTCATGAGGCACCAATGGGCAGAATCCACAGGAGAAGGGTACAGAGGCGGGGAAGTAGCTTGATGCTCACGGAAGCCTGGGCAAAGGACCACGGTTCCTACTGGGCTGGAGGAGGCACTGGTGTGAGGATACAGCAGGTGAAGCCCTGAGCTCCTGCACTTGAATGCTATGGGCATTCAGAATGCTGTGTTCTGAACCCAATGTTTGGAACATTACAGGCGGTCAGATTCTGGGCGTCTTATCTTCCAGCTGGCCAAGGGGTAAGATGGAGCAGCCCAGAAAAATCAGGGGAGAAACTGGGAGAATGTGATGAGACAGAAGGGAGCAGGATTGTCCCCAGAACCACTCACGGCCAGAGGTTGGGGGAGATGAAGGCACAGGAAGATCCTTTAGTGTTGCCAATGGGGAGGTCACAGATGGTCTTCCAGACAGCCGTTAAGAAAGATGCTAAGGGCTGGGGTGTGTGGCTATTGGGAGAATGCTGGCCTAACATTCCATAAAACCTTGGGTTTGGTGCCCAGCATATCCCACAAAGCCGTGCATACACACAAAGCAGACGGAAAACAATCAGGCTAGGGCACACTTGTAATCCCAGCACCCAGGAAGGAGGTGCAGGTAAGAGGATCATAAACTCAGAGCTGTCCTCAGTTACAGCATGTTTGAGGCCAGCCTAGGCAGCATGAGACCCTGTCTTCGAGAAATGATGGCAGACTATAAGTTGCCTTTCATGGCCATTCGCACGAGACAAAGGACCTTCGGTGACTAATGTTTATGTCACCAGGGTGATATTACATTGTGTGGTGGGATTTAAACCAAAGAGACTGGTTTATTAGCTTAGAGACATCCCTCGAAGTGCACAGGATGTTCCTTTCCAGTGACGGTCCAGCCCTGTCAACTTTATGCTTCTGTTTGCACGTAGAACATATAACCCTGGCCGATTCCTCTTATAGAGTCTGGACCATAAGCCTTGTTGGAAGCTCCCGACAGGAGGACATATGTAGATTTTGCATACACAAGTGCTGATGATGCATTTGGTAAATCACTTCAGACGTGTCCCCGGGGAAGGTGCCGAAGGCTCTGTCGCCCCTACAGATGGAAGCTGGCAAGGAAAAGCCAGGTCCAGATTGAGATCCGTGAGACACATGTGAGAACAGATTGGAGGGGAACAGGGTAGCTATGGGAAAACAAAGAGGAGGGTCTGCAAGGCTGGCATGCTGTACAGCTCAGCACCTGGGAAGGGGGATGCTGGGAGGAGGAACCAGAGCAAGGATGCTAGAGCAAGCTCGTGGACCAGCCTCCTGGTGCATGCTTCTGTGCAGAACTGGTTCACGCCCTTGTTGTTGTTTTTAAACCAGCTTTCTATTTGCATAGTGACCCAACTGGGTTCCTTCCACCCTACTCTGTAAACATCTTCCTCTTGGCCAACGTTCATATAATTGCTGCTTGACCTAAGAATGGGGCTGAGCATTTGGCTTCTGTGATCTCATAGCCTCGTCCTAATCTCTCCGTGAGACAAGCCTTACCACATCCTGGCTGTGCAGACCTCAACAGTGAGGCTCCAATGAATGAAATGACATCAGATCACACCGCCGGCAAATAGTTCAGCCCAGATATGAACGCAGCTCTCTTTCTCTGACCTCAAAGTTTATGCTACTCTCAAGAACATTCATGAAGACCAAGCAGTCCATCAGGCAGGTGGTGGGGTTGTCTTCCTTCTGAGAGTCTGGCATGGCCTCTCTCATGATTTCAGACTATTTGGATTTACTTGGCTTTTAGGTTCGTAAACTGTCCTAATTGTGTCCCTGCTCTGTGATATGAGTAGGCGTGGTGGTATTGATCTATCATCTTTGCACTAGGGAAACTGAGGCAGGAGGATTGCAAGTTTGAAACCAGCACGAACGAAGTAGCAAGACCCTGCCCCAAGCCAAACCAACAAACCAAAAAATTGCTTCAGGAGACAAATTTGGCTGGGCGTGGTGGCACACACCTTTAATCCCAGTACTCGGGAGGCAGAGGCAGGTGGATCGCTGTGAGTTCGAGGCCAGCCTGGTCTACAAAGTGAGTCCAGGACAGTCAAGGCTACACAGAGAAACCTTGTCTCAAAAAAGCAAAAAGCAGAACAAGGAGACAAATCAGAAACTATTTACAGTGTCACCATCCATTTTGTGACGCTACAGTCTTGTGATAACACAGGCAGCGAGAGACAGGTGCTAGGTGGACCCACCCACCCCCCTCACCCAGGGTATCCGATGGCAGGATGGTATCAGACAAATACTGAAGGAGAGACAGTAGCCTGCTAGGAGGACACACTGCTTGTGCAAACCCACGAGAGCATGAAGGAGCTGAGAGCCTTGGAAGCCTCCCTCATAGGGTGGGCTGAAGCAGGGGGAGTCCAGCAGGGCTTCAGGGGAGATGACTAGGAAGCTGCCGGCATTCCTTGGGTTCTCTGAGCACGTCACCACAAGCTGGGCTATGTTCAGGCATCCGCACTTAGACGTGATGACATCACTAAAAGGTGGAAAGCCCCCTTTAGATCAGGACTGGATTTTTTTTTTTAAGGGACATCCATTAGGCTTCCTTTGGGTCTTAAAAAAAAATTAATTGGGACTAGAGGCATAGCTCAGAGCTTGTCTAGCATTCACAAGGCCCTAGGTTCAATCTCCCAATTCAACACACACACACACACACACACACACACACACACACACACACGAGACAGACATTTATGTACTTAGCACTCCAGTCAAAAAATAAAACCTTACCTAAATGGACGGCCTCTTGCTACCACCCATGTCATCACCCTCTGCCTCCCCGGGGTAAACACTCTGCTGAAAGGTGCATTTATCATGCCTCTGCACGCTTTCCGCTTCTACATCTGTGCATACTCCTGTGATATATGGGTATTTGGTTTTTCGTGCTTGAAGAATCCAAATGAATGATATCAGGCTGCGTGTTCCTCGGCATCTTGCTGTCTTCTCCCTTCCTCAGAGATTCACAGACCTCTCTAGGCCTCCCCATTGCAGCGGAACATTTCTCAGAGCATCCACAATGTATCTGTGTGCTCTGCAGCTGGCCGCAGGCTGCCCTGCAGCAGTGAGCAAGACCCTCACAAGGTGTGTCACCATAGGGGTGACTGGACAGCTGGGTGTTTTTCAGTGCTTCCAGGCTGTTCTCCAGAGCAGCTGTACCCATTTTCCCCTTCTGGCATGGGTGTTCTCCACACTCCATATGCTGCTGTCCCACTTTTGTTTGGGGGGCCCATCTGACAGGGCCGATCTGATGTAGCACTTTTCCAGGGGCTTGATCTTGTGTCTCCTTGGTTACGGTAAAGCCCTCTTTGCATTTGTTTAACGAGCGGTCCTGTTTTCTTCTGCCCATTGCCCCGAACACACATAGTTTGAGTTCTCTTTGTAGATGAAGATGTCCTTGAACTTCTGATCCTGGGATTACAGGGTTTTGCCAGCACATCTGGTTTACATGGTGCTGGGGATCAAATGCCAGGCCAGCACCCCACCAGCTGAACCACACCCCCAGCCTTCTCCCTTTTCTTCTGAAAATTGGTTTGTGGGAGGCCTTTGTATATTTTGCATTTGACTTTCAGATATCTTCTTTTGATAAACCCAGGGTTTGTGTTTTAATCAAACGCGTCCATCTTTCCCTTTTGGTCTGTGGGTCTTCAGGAAATCCTGCCCTCTGATAGGTTTCTTTGCTTTAGAGTCTGAGCCTCACTGTTTGGTTCAGGCACATGGCCTAGCCCTACACAACTCAGGCTGGCCTTAAACTCGTGGTATCACGGTCCCCCCCTGCCTCAGCCTCCCAATTGCTGGGCTTAACTGAGTGAGACATCATACCCAGTTTCTTTTCATATTTAATTTTTTTGTATACCTGAAACTGATGAATGTGTGAAACATGGGTTCCATGTCTTTCTCTTTCTAATGTGGACGTCCAATTGCTCTAACACCATTTATAGATTGTTCTCTTTCTTCCACTGACCCCAAGCACCGCTTCTGCCAAATATTAAGTTTCCATACATGTGTGAGTCTATTTTTGCAGCCTCTATTCTAATCCACCGGCCTATTTATTTACTGTTACTCAAACACCACGTGTACCTCTTTAGGCTCCTCCCACGACTTCCTGAGTGCAGATCAGTGTCTGAATCTTTACATCTTCACGGAAGAGACATGTATGTGATGGTTTTGCAAGGTTTCTGGAATATTGTCCTGGGGCTCTAAGAACTCCTTTTTTGCAAGAAGAGGAGATAGATCCAGAATGGAGGTGTCTTACCCAGGCCACAGCATTGAAAAGCGTTGGGCTTTCAAAGCCGCCTGGTCCATCCAGGGCACATCACTGGCCTGCATCTGACATGCACTACTTCAGAGCGATGACTGCCTGCTCTTTTGGGGCTCAGATTCCCTTTTGCAGAGGCTCTTTCTACACAGAAGTGAGAACTCTCAGTAAGGTAGGCATGTCATGTCCCAACATCTGAGGCTTGGGCCCAAGTGCAGTCCATAGTCCAAGGTCAGTTTCAAGAGCCCTCTGTCTCGGGCCCTACTTGGGCCCAAGGCACAGCTTGAGAGGACCCAGGCTTCCCCCTGGAATTACAAGCGTCCTCCCGCCCTCCCGCCTCGAGAGGCAGGAATGCGCAAGATCAGCTTTCAAAAGAGCCCGGCTGCCTTTCCGGGGAGCTCCCAGGACAGGCCCTTCTTCAACGGCCAAATTAACTGGTTCTGTCTGTCCGACTGGGAGAGCAGCTCCTACTAAAAATAGCGCCCTGCACCCGCCCGGGCCCGCGCCACCGCCTTGGGAGCTCGAGCCCAGACGGCACGCGGAGCCTGTGGGGAGCGCGGGCACCCCAGGACCCGACCCCCCTCCCCCGGCCCTGGCCGCGTGCGCAGCGCTGGCGCCACAGGTGCCGCGAAGGGTGGACGGTCCGACGCCGGCCGGGATGGGCGCCGGGCGCTCGGCCTCCCGAGCGCTCGCCTGGGCCTCCCTGCCGCTGCTGGGGCCTCCCGCGGGCGCGCTCTGCGGGGACACGCTCTGCAGCCGAGGTAAGGCCCGGCGCGCGCCATCGCGGGCCCCCGCCTCCTCCTCGATCCTCCCCTTCCCGGCCACTCGCGGTCCCCCGGGGCTAGGCGGGGCTGACCCAGGCATCCACCGGTTTCGGGGACAGGAGCCAGGCGAACTCTGTCAACTCACCTGCCCTAAGATCAGAAAAGTGTTCGGGCCCCCTTCTGGTCTCAGTGTTTCTGTCGCGGACAACGGGGAGATGGAATCTGTGTGGGCCAAGGAAGTTGGGGAGACCTACTCCGGAGTTTATGCGGATGGGGGTGCTGCAGTCCCTTTCTCAGGCTGTGTGGTCCCTGCCTTTAAGACTGAAGTTGGAGATGGTGCTGGACGGACGAATGGGAAAGTTTTAAGGGTTCAGCGGGAGGAGGACGATGTTAATAGAAGGGGGCAGTTAGAGGGTGACCGAGGAGTTAGGAAAGAGAAGCCTTGGTCATCTCTGTGACCCTGGACGATAGCTAGAGAGGCGGGGAAGGACCTAGAAGGGCGGGCTGAGGCCATGCGTGAGAGCTGGACCCGACCAGAGGAGGGAGGCGTGTGGCTCCACCTGGATCCGGGCCAAGCCCGGGCGGGGGCGAGCGCTGGCAGCTAGGGGTTCGCCCTGCCCATCCGGCCCGGCGGGTGGTGGAGATGTGGGGTCGATTGACCAAACAGGTGCGCCCCCGCCCCTCCCCGTCCGCCCCCACTGGGGCCCGTGGGCGGGCGGAGCCGCGGCTGCCCGGCCTGCGATTGGCAGGGAAGGGCAGGCCCCGGGTGGCCCGGCGGCAGAGAGCCGCGGCGCCGCGGGAGGCGCGGAGCCGGCTGGAGCTCGCTCCAGCCCGGCCCGCTCCGCTCGGCCTAGGCAGCCCCACGGAAACTTTCCTGCCGCCGAACTGGCAGCCCAGAACTCTGCGATCCGGAGAGTTGGTGGCTACACGATCCTGGCCCTGGGCTGCCCCGACTCCTCAGCGGCCAGGCCAGCACCTAGAGGTAATGGCTGAGCACCGCGGGCCAAGTTGAGGGTACCCTAACACCTGCAGGAATCCCAGCAGGGTCTCCTTGACGACCCTGGGAACCTGCAGAGGTACAGGACCTAAGAGTGCGCCTCCGCCTCGCTTTATTTACTTCTCTTTTCTGCTCTCCCGCAGGACCTCTGAGCCTTGTCAGACTCTTTAAACTTTGCCATCTTCTGCCTCTCATCTGGGACCGCAGCGAGGTGCAGGGCTGACGCTTTTCTCTGGGAAGGAGAGTGCAGGTGTCACCAGGAAAGCACCTTCAGCTGGGGTCTACGGGAGCTGGGGTACAGGGTTCTTCAGTCTATTAATCCCAGAGGCTGCCTGTGACAACCCCGCCCCCCTCCAAACTTCAGACCCTGTCGCAGGCACACACTGTTCCTCCTGTGTGTCCATCAAGTTTCGGGATGTTTGTATTCACTCTTAGCTAGTGCTGTTACCAAGGACGCAGGTGGACACGGAGATAGAGACGTTGCTCTTCTTTTTTGGCCAGCTTCCAACCCCACCCTCCACTAACAGAACACACCTTGAGCTACATACCTACGGCATGGGGAGAGAGACACAAGCAACTTGGTTTCCAGGTCCCAGGCTGGTGAGGATTTCAAGCTTTTCTGGGTTTGGCGCTTTTGAGCTTTCTGTGATATTTGTGTGTGTGTGTGTGTGTGTGTGTGTGTGTGTGTGTGCGCGCGCGCGCACCCTGCTTTAGCCCACCTCCGTCAGCCTTGGAGGGCACAGTAGAGGTTCACCGCAGTTTTAACTGTCAGTGGGTCACCAGTGAGAGTCATAAGGGAAAACATTATTCTTCCTCGTGTTAACTCCTTTCTGTTTTCTTGACCTAAACACCGTGCACCAGAATTAAGCAGACCTAACACCCAGCTCTAGAATCTAAAGAGTGTGAGTTCAAATCCCAGGTTCTGCTGCTCACTAAATATGTCTTCCTAGCCTCCCCAAGCGTAAGGGATCCATACCAGGAGGATCGAGTGGGGCTTTTATGAGGTAAGGCATGAAAGGCACCTGCTCACAGGGGTCAGAGAAACCCAGATCTCCTGGAAGTTGAGCTTTGGTGCCTATGGGACTCAGCATCTGCGTGCCTCGGTTTCCCCTCCTCTCAGGAACAAGTAAACACACCAGCCCTTCCCCACCCAGGCCGTTGAGAAAGGTGCACACACTTCATAAGGGCAGATGCTTATAGGTCCCAGATCTCAAATGGACCCTCTACTTTCCTCCTCAGCTGTCAACGTGTAGGGAAGCTAGGCCTTTGAAGGTGGAGGTGACTACTGTGCATTCTGAGGAACAGCAAAGGGCCCAGCCAACTAGCATGCAGGAGAGGTGGGCCCAGTCGATGCTGCGCCTGCGCCAGTGTTTCTGCGCTGCATCCATATCTGGTACACATCCTAGTCTCTTTAGCTCAGGTGCTCCAGGGATGGGAGCTCTGGAGGCGATGGTATTTTGACTGGTCATCTCTAGTCAGCTAAAACATTCTTGCTGTCCAGAGTGGAAATCTGTGCCCTGGTTATTTCCACCCACTGAATGTTGGCACAGACCTTCAAGCGTCTCTCATTGGCTCAAGTACTCTCTATGGCCCCTCAGTCCTGGCTTTCTGTGCCTTTTCTTAGGCACTCCAGGTAGTGGAACTGAGTTTGGCAGTGGCTACAGTACCATTTATTATTTATCATGTATCAGTCCTGTGCTGGAGACATTACACACTTCATTGTGTTGCATTCTTTTGTTTTTGTTTTGGAGTGTGTTTTTTTTTCCCCCAAATGGGTTCTCTGTGTAGCCCTGGCTGTCCTGGACTTACTTTGTAGACCAGGCTGGCCTCGAACTAACAGAGGTCCGCCTGACTGCCCAGCTTGTCATTGCATTCTCAAGGGAACCCCTATGAGGCTGAGGCTTTCCTCATATATTACATATAAAGAAATGGGCTTAGCATGACGAAGGGACTTATCAAAGGTTATACAGTCAGTTTAGGGTTGCATCCTAAACCCAGCAATACCCCAGACAGTCTTGTTACTTTTGACCCTGTTTGAATGTGCTTGCCATGGCTCTGTGTGTGTGTGTGTGTGTGTGTGTGTGTGTGTGTGTGTGTGTACTTGTATCTAGGCTGTTATATGTGCCAGGATGCTTTTATCACAAGCACCCAGGGTACCTGTTGAAATGCAACTTTCTTATCTCTGCTTCTGACCTCCTCTACCACGGCTCTCCAGGCTCTCCGCAGAGCTTAGCTTGAGAACCGTCACCCTCAGGTTCTCTGAGGTGATGGAAATCAGGGGATAGGAGGCAGGTCAGAGACAGAGGGGAGTCCAGTGACTTTCAAAGTGCGCATGCGTAAGGGCAGACCGTTGATCTCAGCTTTCTGGGAGGACTGGCACACCTTGCTGAGACCCTGGAGCTCTGGTGTTCAGTTACAGAGGCAAGGCTGGAGAGGTGAGCCTGACCCCCTCCCTTTCTTCTCATTCCATTGTGGGCACCCTGGACCTTTCCAGCCAGGGGGCTCTGTGCCTGAGCCTCTGGAGGTGGCCACAGGGTAGATCTGTTTCCTGGTACTTTGATCCTCCCTGGAGGGCGTCTCTGGGGACTTGTTTCTTCTGAGGGCTGGGGCTATCTATGCTGGGAAGGGCACTCTCATATGGACCTTTCCAACGTCCCATTTCTGCCCTCCCAGCTCTGAGGCAGACAGAGCCTTGTTCTACCTGTAAACCCTTTGGTCCCTCTGAAGGCTCAGGGTTTTTAACACGCATTTTAGGAATGAGGTCCCTGGAGTCTGGGAAAAGCATATGAACATCGAAAGTCCATATATAGTATGGGAAGAATGAGCAGAGAATGGTAGAGCCAGGACTTGAACTCAGGGACTCCAAGTGTATACACAGGCCTTCTTTGCACTATGCCTTTCATGATTTTCCTGCCCACCTGATGTTGGCTTTGATGTTAGAGATCTTGCCGGGAAGCTGGAGGGCCTGGGCTGTAAGGCAGGTGGTGATCCTGGGAGTGTCCTTCATATCCTCAGGTTCCTCAGATGTAAAGGGGACAGAGGTAGGGCTGTTGAGCTAAATGGCTAAAGTCCTTTTACAGCCACAACCTCCCCTTGCCTCTCTTGAGGAAGAGTACCCTGATGGGTCCAGGGCCCGTGTGAGGTTGCTGACCTCAGAATCCAACAGGCTTTTATGCACAGGACTGCAAGGCAGTGATGATGGAAGTAACTGGGGTTCCTGAGTTAGAGCCAAAGGGAGTTTGGGGCTTTAGGACCAAGCCAGCTGGAGTCTCCTCCTCAGGCTGGAGTAGCCTAGGCTAAGAGGCCTGGCTGGGGGTGGGGGAACCACTGTATAGCACCTCTAGATTTCCTCTCAAATTACTACCTTCTTCTCCCTTCAGCCTTTTCCTACTTCTGCCCAGTGTCCTTGCCCAGTGCCCTAAGCCCTTCCGGGTGCAAGCGATCCCAGCCCCTTGTACCGTGCACACGGGCTAGTGCCTGGGGTGCCCAGCAGCCAGGCGCCTTGAAGAAGCCCTTGTTAGCTTCTACTCCCTGTCTCTGTCATGAATCTTGTTCCTCTTTGATAGTGGTTGTCTGTGCCCTGCCACAGCGTCAGAGCCTAAACCCTGGGCTATGGTGCGAGGCTTTGATGTTCATTTCTGCTCACTTCCCTCTGTTCTTCGGGCTTCCAGCATCCTGGTCTGTTCCTGAGGCTTCTAGACCACCCTTCCTTCTCTATTACTGTTTGACTGCCCAGCAGGGTCTCATCACTTAAGCATGAGCCACCCCTGCTTGGGACTGTCTCACGTCTGTATCCCAGGCTGGCTGTAGACTCTCTCTATGTAACTTAGCATGGCCTTGAACTCCTGATTCTCCTGCCTCCACTTCCTAAATGCTGGGATTCCAGGGACGTGCTGTCTTACCTGGTTTGTGCTGTGCCGGGGTGGAACCCAGGGCTCCATGTCTGCAAGGCTTCTGAGCCTCATCTTAGCCCTGGATTGCAGCTCCTATTATGATACAGACTTGCCTGTCTCCCAAGACAAGCCCTGGACTTCTGGAGTATGACAGACCTGGTGCGTCTCGTTTGAGTGTCCACAGGATGAGTAAGCCCAGCAAGGGCCTTCCTATGCCTGGCAACTGCTCATCCAGCTTAGCCAGTGCCCTGCCAATGCTCCTGGCCCAGAACATTTTCTTTGCGTTCTGCATTCTAGCGCAGCCAGACAGGAGCCTCTGTGTCTGCACTTGGGCTGGGCTGACCACTGTTGAGGGACAGACAGATGCTTTGGATTCATGGGCAGATGTCTGTGTCTCTTTAAGATTATTCTGAGTCTGCTACCTCTTTCTCTTTGTCTGTCTGTCTGTCTGTCTGTTTCTCTCTCTCTCCCTCTCCTCTGCCCCCCCTCGGTGTGTGTGTGTTGGGGGCGTTAAAGATGGAATTTGGGACCTTGTATGTGGAAGGCAAGTGCTCTGCCACTAAGCCACTGCCCCCCTTTTCCACCCAAGTCCTGAAATGCTTTTCAAAAAAAGTCCCTTCTGGCCCTATGGCATCTAAGATGGACAGGTATAGAAACATGAGTAGGAGAGCCATCTTGTCAGCCCCTTCCTGCAGGCTGAACTCCATGTCCCGAACGACAAAGTCCAAACCACCTTTAGACTTGAGAGAGCATTTGGGGCTTATGAAGTGTCTGCTGGGGGTTGGGGGATTATTCTAGGCTCATGGATATTGTCCTGGAGGCACCAGAGGGGGTTCACATGATTTTCTTGGGCTGTACAGCCTCCCTGGAAAGGTTTGTCTCTGTTGAAAGAGGGCTGTGGAACCCTAGAGGCCAGAAGCAAAGGCATAGACAGATTTATGCTGGGCACGGCATTTGTTTAAACCTCCTGACTTGTGAAGTCCATTCATCCGGTAGGACTGGCTTAACCAAGGCCTCCCTCAGTCTCCTGGTGACTTTCTGCTAAGGAAACCAAGGCTTTGGGAAAGGGGACACTTGGTTGGCTCACTCAGGCAGAGAGAGGCAGCCTTAACACCCCACCCCACCCCACCATCTCCCCCAATTTCTTGATCCCTTGGTTTTCAGTGGCACCTCACTAGGGGAGGGAGGCTGTTCGCAGGCGCTGCTCCAGGAGCACAGCCAGGGGTTTGTCTTTTGAGATAACCCGGTTGGGCCATTTTTCCTGCCCATTTTCCTCATGACGGTGAATGCGAGCAGAGGTGCTTTAGCTGAGGTAGGCCTGGGAGGATGGACAGTGCATGAGTGAATTTAGGGCTGGGATTGTAACCATGTGGTACAGTGCTTGCCTGGCATGCGTGAAGAAGCCCTGAGATCCCTTTGCAGCATGAGATACAAAAGCATGTAGTTAACACCTACACAAAGTGAGCTGGGTAGGAAGCTGGGTCCTGAGGGAGGAAGGTCTTGTCTCCTTGTAGGTTACGATGGCTGGTTCCCATTAAACACTGTCTTGAGGATACGGGGGGGGGGGGGGGGGGATAGGCGATAGACCCTGCACAAGTAGGAACCCTTGAAGTCCCAAGACCTGCTCCCCCCCCCCATCCCTGTCTTTGCTAATGAATGCTCCCCTCAGGTGCTTTGCCAGCTCACCCACCTTTGCACCCACAGGTGCCTCAGGGCTGACTCCTGTAGGTGGCCCCAGAGCAGAGCTCACGTATTAGATAAGGGCTGGGAGTGGGCACTGGGTGAAGGAATAAGGAGAAGTGTCCTTTCTCAGCCTTCGCTCTGATCACATCTGGCTGTCATGGAAAAATACATGACAACTGAGTCCACTAGGAAATGTCTATTTGCTCAGGAGCAGTGAGGACCCAGCCAGACTTCGTGGAAGCTGGCAGTGGTGGGAGCAGAGGTCTCAGGGCTTTTCTCGGCAAAGGGACTGTCAACACTGGCTGGCGCTACTTCCAGGAGGAGAGCATTCTTAAAAAGCTCCCCCCCCCCCACACCGCCGTCACCCCCCTGAGAGAAACTGGTGGGGTGTGTGAGGGATTTGTTTTTCGGTCAGGATGTGGGGAGTTAAAAATAGACTTCGTAATCCCTTGGGTTCGTGTCACACTTGAGGCTCTGCAGAGCCCTCTGCCTCCATTATCTCCCCTGAGTGGCTCTGTGGCTGCTGTCGAAGGGGGTGGAGGCTGGGCTGCCTGCTCCCGTGAGTACCCAGAGGCAAATGTGCACCCAGTTTCTTGCTGGACCTGGACACTGCATCCAGAGGTTAATGGCAGAATCCAAGCCTGTTCCTAGTGCAGGCCAGCGGACTGAAGGAGTGATGGGGTCGGCTGAAACCCTTCAGACAAGACTTTTCAGAGATGAAACAAGGCTCCAGGGGCAGAGGCTCAGGGTGAGAGAGCTGTTACCTGCTACATCAGGGAGGGAGAGGACGGTGGTGATGAGACCGAGGCAGAAAAGTACCATGAAGACCCCAAACTCATGATGATGTGATAAGGCTTGTGGGTTATTAGGGCTTGCGGTTCATACCTGCCATCCCAGAACTCAGAAGGCTGCAGGAAAGTCTGCTCAGCCTACGAGTTCTAGGCCAGCTTGAGCTGCCGAGTGAGATGAGACCCTGCATCTAAAACAGAAACCAAGGAACAAAGAAAAGAGGTGGGGGGTGGGGATGTTTCTCAGTTGCTAGGATATACAAGGGCCTGGGTTCAGTCCTCAGCTCTCAATAAACAGATCCGAAAGGACTGTGAATCTGGTCTTGCGGGCAAAGCGGACCCTCTGAGGGCCACAGAGCACAAGGAGTGACCTGCTCTACAAGGCCCATGGCATATCTTTTGCCTTTGGTATAGGCACTTCTGTAAAACTGACTGTTTTAAAGTCCGCTGCCTCCTACATCCATTGCCTTGCATCAAGGTACCCTATGTTTTGCGGTCTTTGAATTCTGGGGAGAGACAGCTTTGGGGAAGGCCTATTCGTGATGTTCTCAGATCGGTCTAGTTTTTAAACTAGCTGGTCCAGGTTGTCTGTCTGTCTGTCTGTCTGTCCACTTCCTGAGGCGGGAGAAGGGAAAGGAGCAGGGATGGGGTTGTAGCCACAGGCTCTCCTCTCCTGACCTGACTCTGGGGGACCGGTGTAGGACACTCTGTGACAGGATTCCAGCCCCGGGCCCTCCTCTGCTTCTTCAGGCTGCCTGCCCTGCCCCCTCCCTCAGCACTGGCTTCTCTTCTGCTTCTCTCTGCCTACCTGAGCTTGGTCTTTTCCCTAGTTCATCCCTGGCTGCAGGTGAGCAGGGTCTGAGTGGATGGACCGCCAGAATCAACAGGCACCCACTTATCCTTAGAGCTACGGTTAGAGGCCAGGCTGGCCTAAAACTTGTCTAAGTTCCTGTCTAACTGGGATTCAACCCCTGACCTCCAGGCCCCTGTTGGCCCTCCGCTGCAAGGCCTCCCTGCTTGGCAGAACCGTCCTAATCTCTGCAACAGAAGCCAGGGATCCCCATCTCTGGAAGAACCCTGGTTTTGCAGTGTGACTCCTCCTGGGGCTAGAAGCCAAGTCTTTGGGTTCCCAGAGAGGGCTCCTGGCGTCAGCCTGCCTTAGTCACAGGCATGAGCTCACTAGCTCACCTCTGGACTGGGGAGCATGCCAAGGTTTGGGAACTTCCACTTTGTGTGTGTGTGTGTGTGTGTGTGTGTGTGTGTGTGTGTGTAGGAAAACAAACCTGTTAGTTGGGACTTTGTACTCAGCCTATGAACTGGAGGCCCAGGGAGCCCACTGGGGCATAGTAAATATTTGGGCTATGCCTTCTGGTAGCTTCCTTGTAGAGGGGCTCTGTGTCAGGAAAGGGATCGGCTCAGACCTGGAACCTGATGTCAACGCTGGCTGTGCCTCCGGCTGCCCGCGTGAGCCCAGGCAAGGCACACCACCTCTCTGAGCTATAACACAAGTAAATACCCAGCAGCTCATGCTGTCTGAGCACTTCCTACAGGCTGAGCACTAGGTTTCCTGAACTCATTGAGTCTCAGAACAGACTTTGAGATCTTTGGAATTTGTTCAAGATTGCCAGGTAGGGAAGCGCCAGGGGCGGGGTTTGAATCCAGGTCTTTGTAAAGCCACAGTGCTGCTTCGTGGGGGTTGGGGGGGGGTCCTGAAGGGACGTGGAAGGGGAAATAGAGGAAGCAGCAGGAAAGGCTAAGCAGGAAGTCCCTTCTCTTGGTAGCCTCATTCTCTGTCTGCCCGTCTGACACTGTCCTTGGGTAGGCAGAGTTTGATTGGAGGAGAGCCAGTCAGGTGGGATCCAGGTGTCCTAGGAGGAAGGGCATCTTAGAGGCCATGGCTTCACAGCCCCAGCCCCTCTTTTTCCATCCCTGTAGTTTGCTGGCTTTGCTGGGGAGCTGGTGTCAATCCCTTAGCCATCTCTGTTACCCAGCACTCAGGGATGGTGTTGAGTCTTTTCATTTTCTGATGGTAAGGTGTCAGTTTGGGCTTGGAATGGGTCTGTGATAGGAGCAGATCTAGCTGTCTTTTGTTCCCACACAGGAGTCCTAGGAGAGAGGTACTAAGGGGTGCCCCCCAGAGTGGAAGTAGAGAGTGGTCTGGGTTTGTTCCTGGATTTGCAACTGGGATGCTGACCTCAGTCATGTCGGACACTTCTCCTCAGCGCTGTGAACTGGGAACAGCACTGCCTATTTGTGGGGTGATGGTCAGGTTCCAAATAGACATGAGAGAGAGAGCACAGTCCACTGTGCACAGTGTAGGCATGTGACACACACCACAGCTTCTGTCACTGCTTGTTCTTCCCTGGGGACTTGTCTTGCTTTTTTTTCTTTTTTAAAGAAGATCAATTAGTGGTTGTAGGATACTCTGGCCAATGCCTCTCTCCTGCACTTTCAGCTCCATCAAAGTCCTGGGTAGGACAGTCTGAGTTTGAGAGATGATGATAATGATGATGATGATTATAAATAATCTTATTTTTCTTGTAAAGTTACCTGGGTTGGTTTGGGGTGAGCGTAGGGTTAAGTCAGCCAAACAAAATGATTTCCAAATGTGGGTTTTCAAGGAAGTTTGGAGAGTGGAGAAAATAGTTAACAAAGATTCTTTAAGGTGCTTGAAGTTTTGGGGTCTGTATCCACCTGTGCCCCAGCTGCTGTGAGGAAAGGTGGTGGGTTGAAGCCTAGCAGCTGTGGGGAGGGTTTGGCTCTTTCTTTCTCTTTCTCCCTCAGAGAGAGAGAGCATGCCTTGCCTTTAGAGGGCCTCTACAGTTGGTGTAGACAGTGGAGCAGGGAAAAGGTCAGATGGGCTTCCCAGAGGATGTAGGCCTTTCCTAGGACGGGTGCCATCCCAGGACAGGTGCCAAAACCGGAGCAAGCAGGTTTGCCCAAAAATCACTTTTCCACAGCTTGCCTGTACTCCGCCACCCCTCGGCTGGATAGTGTTGGGATATGGCGAGGCCCAGGCCTGGCCTGACAAGGGAGACCCGTGGGGAACCCAGGAGGTGTCAAATCCTGCCTCACTTTCCCCACTTGACTCCAGTCAGAGAGCCCACTTTATGTTAGGCATGCCCTGAGGACAGGAAGGTGGAAGGTGGGGACTTGGGATCCTGCAGGCTGGCCTTGTCCTGGCTACCGTGTGCCCACAAGCAGGTCCATTCAATACCTTTGCCTCGGTTTCTATCAAATGGTCCCACTTTCATCACCGAGTTGTTTAAGACTGAGGTGAGGTAAGGCTTGCAAAGTGCTTATCAGGGCTGGCCTGGGTAATTATAAACCACCCTGGAGGGAACACACCTCAGACCCTGCCTCCGACCTCGCCCCTGTTGCTGAGAGAGTTCCTGTTTGTTGTTGACATCTACTTCACCCAGGGCTGCATTTAGAGTATTTATATCCTTGCTGGAATTTCTCTTCCCATTGTCTAGTTAATTACCTAATTGAATTAAGGCTCATAAGCCTGCTTCCTTTCCAGTCCAGGGACAGGAAGGGTCTGGTGACTTCTGCCTTCTGATGGAAGTGACAGTGATGCCCCCTCCCCAGGTCTACGACAGCTCCCAGGCCCCGTGAATCACAGTGCACTGGGAAGCATCCATCTTGCTGAGAGTGTTGATGGGTTCAGCCACGTGTTTATTTCAGTGCCAGCTGCCCATTTGGGCAGCCTTGCTTGCTCCCGGATGGATCATTGAGAAGGCTCCTTTTAAATACTTAAAAACGACCGATGGAAAGTGCTGCTCAGTGGGGATATAAATAGAAAATCAAGCGGCCTTCACATGGCGAGGGATGGGCGACGCCTGTCCACACCGACGGTGTTGGTGGCCTTAGCTCCCGCTCTGCATCATGGCATGGTGTGTGTGTGTGTGTGTGTGTGTGTGTCCTTGCTCGCAGTGGTTAAGCACACTGGTCTGAAACTGTACTGGAATCCCCAAGTCTCTGCCCTGCCACTTAGCCCTTGTGAACTGAAGTACCCACGTCTCTTGGATGAAGAGCAGAGCACAGGAGAGGACTTGAGAGCTGTTTCCCACAATGCCTAGCACGTGGAAAAGAGCCCTAAGCGGGACATTATTTTTAGCCAGGCTTTTTGCAAAGTTCCCATCGCGTTCTTTACCCCCCAGGCCCCTCCCCCACTCGGCTTCCCTCCTCCTTAGCAGCTGACAACCAGGACCCAGTGGGGCCTCCCTTTGGGCTACCTTGTGTCTGCCCAACAGATCCTGTCCTTAGGAACTTATGGAACATGTGCCCTTTGTGAAAGCTTCCTGTGACCTGCCAGCCCCCTCCTAATGCCTCGTTCTGTCCTCGTTGGGCCCAGTGCCTGCCACCGTTGTCAGCCTGGTCTGTGTCATGAATGGTTGGCTGGTCAGGACAAGGCCATGCTCCTCGTGGTCTGCACCAGCCACTTAAAGGCTTCAAGGTGTCCTACTGCGGCTGACTTCTGTGTATTCCAGAAATCTCCAAATCCTGACTACAGGACTCTTTCTTCATGGAGTGCCAACAGGCAGGCTCTGTGACGCCCCTGAGGTGGCACTGTAGGCCACTTCTATTTATATAACAGTCTGATGGCATCTCCCCATGTTACAATTAAGGAAACTGAGGCCCGGAGGGTGCAATAACCGGCTCCAGGTACACAAAAGACCTGTCCTTCTGTCACCGTATGAAGCCTGCCAGGTTTCAGGTGCAGGGAGGACAAAGGAGTGACAGCCGTGGTCCTACTCTAGAAGAGCATTTGTCCTGAGTGAGAGGGCTGGGTCCCCTGGAATACAGGAACTAATGGCTGCTTGAGCCCAAGACATGGAAACGGATTGTCCCCTCAGGCCCAAGCACCCTGAAACTGGCTCCACTTCACCCCACCCCAACCTTCTGAGCCCAGGTGGCTCTGTGGTGGCTCTCCTCAGCTAGGGAAGGCATCTGGGAAGGGGAGACTTTTCTGTTTATCCACACACATTCTCTCCCTGCCTTTCTGGGGTGTGTGTGGTGGTGGTGGGGGGAGTGCTTTCTTTTCAATTCTGCTTTTATTATTTGAAATTCTCAAGGGACCAATTACCTGCCAGCGGGAATTACCTGCCATTTTTATTCTAATGTCTGTCTGCCTGAGTTCTTCCTTGGAGTAATTGATTTGGGTAATTCAGGGCTGGTGAACATTGTCTTAGGGGAGTGTGCCGGCACAGAGGCAGGGATTGCCAGTCAAGGCCTTTCTTGGTGAAGGTGTTGCTGCTGGCAGCTGCTGATTGAGGGGCCAGAATGGAGACCTTGGATAATGCACTTTTTAGACCTGGAATTCCCCGTCTGACACTGAAGGTATGTGGGTGGTTGCACAGCACTTTCTTGCCCTGAGCAGGTCAGCTCAGGGAAATAACATGGAAGGCAGCTTGTCAGCTCCCATGGGCTTTAGGACTGTCCCTGCTGGGCAGTGACTCTGGCTTGACCCCGGCCTTGGCCCTTCCCGTCTGTCAGTCGAAGGTCCTTGGAGAGCTTTGAGGAAAGCAGCTGTTTGGACAGACCCTGGCCTCAGACCCACACGAAGCCATTGGACCCGTTGCTAGAGGCATGGCGGTTCCTTGGAAGGGGAGGGCAGAGCAGACCATTACCCCTGGCTCCACAGGGGATGGGCAGGGCTTGAGGCCAAGCTCTGCCATGGCTGGAGGGTGGAGTTCCTCTACAGTCTTTCCCCAGTGAATAGCCCGGTCTTCATTCACAGTATCGCTTCTGATGTGGGAGGCAGAGCTTCCAGTTGAAGCTCCTCAACTCTGTCCTCTCAAGATCCCATGAAGGGGATCCTGTGGAGTCCTTCCCTCGCCAACTAAGAGAAAGGGGCCTCCAGGCCCATGTGGTCTCGCAAAGAGCATCATTCCTTGTGTGCAGTGTTAGACACTGCAACTTTCTTCATGGGCTTCGGCCTGGTCATCACCTGACACCGGCACCCCTACTTTTTTGTTTGTTTTTGTTTTTAGACAGAGTCTTTCTACAGAGCCCTGGCTGTTCTGGAACTCACTCTGCAGACCAGGCTGGCCTCAAAGTCACAGAGAGCTGCCTGCCTCTGCCTTTTGACTGCTGGGATTAAGGGCGTGCACCCCCACGCCCAGCCCGGCACCTCTCCTTTACTGATGAGGAGTTGGAGGCCCTGGGGTAATTTTTGTAGAGCAGGACAGGCCTCTGGGTTTCCTGATGTAGGGCTCCTGGAGTCTTAAGTGCTTGGGGAGGGGCAGTTTCATCTCGCTCCACTTGACTCTCAACTGGAGTTGGCACCATGTCACCTGAGTGTGTGTCTATCTCTCCAGCTTCGGGACTGGGATTCCTGAGATTCCAGGGACCCCTGGGACCTCGGGGACCTCTTGTCATCCTGAGACACTCCTCAACTCCAGTGTCCAAGTTGGTGCTTTGTGTGTGTGGGGGCTCTGCAAGGGCCTTCTGACATCAGAGACCAAAGGCTCCCTCAAATCAGCTGGTCAGACTGACATTGTCCATCTGTCTGTCTGCCTCTCTCATCTTCTCTCAGCTCTGCTTCTCCCCTGAGCTGGGGAGGGGTTCCAACCCCGGAAGGAGGGGGGGGCAAATAGGAATAGGAGACCCAGAAACCCATTCAGGATAGTGGTGAGATCTGGGGCTGGCGTGACGGCCCCATGGTAGTTAAGAGTATTTGCTGCTCTTGCGGAGGACCTAGGTGTGTTGCCCAGCACGCACATGCTGGTTTACAGCCATCAGTAACTCCAGTTTCAGGGTGTCCGATGCCCTCTTCTGATCCCAAAGGCTCCAGGCACACACACACACACACACACACACACACACACACACACACACACACACACGCCCTGCAGGCAGAACACTCATTAAAAAGAAAAAAAAAGCTTAAAGAGAAATAAATGTTAAACATAGTGATTAGATTTAGTGGGTATGTGTAGAAACATTTTCCTTGAATTGGGACTTGATACCGTGGACACCAAAGCAGCCAAAATGCTCTCCAGACTCTGTAAACTAAAGAAAGCACCTTTCTCTGCGTAGGGTGGTTCCTTGGGTGTGTCAGCAGGGAGGGGTGACATTGTCGGTGTCCTGGCCCGGTGGTAGGGTGACGGGAGGTGGGGCACTAGCTGTTGGTACATCCAGCTGAGTCCTGTCTGAATCCTGGTGATGTACAAGTGCTTTAAAGCAGGTTGGAGAATGTAACTCAGTGGGAAAATGTGTTTACTAACAGCATGCCAGAGGCCCTGGCTTCCACCCCCAGCACCAGGGGTGGGGTAGAGAAAACAACCAAGTCAAAACGACATAATGTGGAAAGGTTCTTTCTGAGTTTCTGTACTGGTGCCCGGAAACCCGCTGACCAGATCGTATTGCCCTTTAGTGTCAGGAACTAGTCTGCTGGTCATGATGGTGCCTGCATGCATTCCTGGCGCTTGGGAGGCAGAGGCAGGGGGATCGCTGCAAGTTCAAGGCCAGCTCAGTATGTATAGTGAGGTTTACTCCATCAGGGCTATCCAGTGGCTCTGTCTCAGGAAAGAAAGGAAGAAAAGAAGGAAGGAAGGGAGAGAGAAAGGGCCTGTTGTGCTGGTTGGTGATGGATGACTCTCTGCAGGGGTGGCCCTGGCATTCTGAGGATACCAGGGATACCTGCCAGTCCTCTGACTGTGACAAGAGGGAAATACTGTCTGGATGACCCCGTCAAGTTATGTTCTTTGAGTGTCAGCTCTGTGCTGGGTGCCGCTGTGCCTCAGACCTACACACCTCAAGGCCAGGCTTTGTGAGAGAGGTGACACTGGAAACTGAGGCAGAACTTAAGTTTGTGTTTTGTTTTGTTTTGTTTTGTTTTGTTTTGTTTTAGCAAGGGTTTGCTGAGAATCCACCCGTCTTTACACTTGGGTAGACCGTGGTCGCGGCTTTATGAACTCAAGTGGTTCACCTCTGCTCTCTGGAATCCCACTATTAGCGATTGAATCTTTCGATTACACTGAGCCCTTTCCGAAAGGCTTAGGTGTGAAGTTCTAATAGAGATAATGAGTGGTTATTCTATTGACCTCTAAGCCCTTGTGGGTTGGAGGTAATTTGATTTTTCTCCCATGACAGGGCCCCCAGAAGGCGGGTCCCTGTTTTGCTTTTGCGTAGGAAGTGTAAATAGAAGGAGTTAAACAAGAGACCAGAATGTGAAATCAAAGTTGGCCCCGCCTACATATTCCTGTACCTGCCCCACCCTCTGGGCTAAATTTAGCAACAGTCAAAAAATTGTAGACACCAAATCCTTTTGGTGGTCATTGTTTTGAACAAAGTCTAAAGATCCTCCCCGGCCCTGCCCCTCCCCCCCAGCCTTCCAGAGCCTTCTGGTCAGATGGGAGGCCCCTACACTGGCTGCCCCAGCCAGCTGCTAAAGGAAGTCGCTGGATCCCAGGCCAGACTCCCCTCCTCCTACCCTGCCCAGCTGGAGGCCTGCCTGCCTGTCTCTACCTGGTCACCTCTAGTTCCAAGGAGACATTTCCCCCCTAGGAGACCCAACAGGCCAGTTAGCAAACCCTGGCCACCCCTCCCCACCCCAGGCGGTTAAATGGGTATGTGGGCTCAGCTGATGCTCTTGGCTGACTCTCCATTTGCAAGATGGGATGGCAGTAGCAAGAGTTTTCAGAGGTCCCATGCCTGCAAGGCTACCTACCTCCTGTTTTCCCAAAGCTAGTGGGGGTATGGGGGGGTGGGGGTGGGGGTTGTGTGGGGTAGGGGTGGGGGTGGGGAGGTGGAGCAGGAACCCAAGGCCTCTCAGTCTAGCCCCTGCCAGCAACCAGAAGAACATGGCTGATTATGTTTCTTACTCGCCCCTTGGCTTCTTGGAGGCGCCGGTAGCTGGCTAATATGTGTCAGGCCTGCAGTTAGCTGAAACGACTCTGGAGCTAACACCATGGTGCCGTTCCCAGCTGGCCTCCTCCGCAGGCCAGAGTACCAACCTGGAGGCACTGCTTGCCCTCCCAGCCACGGCTCCCATTAGGCTCGCTGATGCCCGTTGGCTCCTATCTCCTGACACTGAGGGCCCTACTCTGTCTGGGGCCCTCTTCCAGCCCTCATCTGAAAAGTCTGTGTGTGCCCAGGCTGCCAGAGTCGTCCCTGAACCAAGACCACTCCCACGCACTCGCGCTTCTAATTCTCTTCTGCTAACCCCTCTGGACTCCAGATGGTAAAAAGTGGTGCTTGCCACACCATCAACCCGGAAGTCTGTAGCTTCCCTCTGCGGATCACTTCCCCTCCTCGGGGACAGCTCCCCTCCTGCAAGTGGAGCGATGCTTTCTGTTGCACCCCAGCCAGGGAACCTCAGCCAGCCAGTCTCTCGTTCCTCCCCTCCTTCTTGTCCCTGCAAACAGCAAACAGCTAGTTTCCCTTTGGACACCACCTCCTGCACCTCTGAGCCTGACCTCAGTGGCTGCAGCGGGAATAGCCCAGCCTCTGCCTCAATCTCAGGGGGCCAGTTCCACCCCCTTCTCAAAAGCTCCAAGGGAACTTTGCAAGTCTTGGAGGGAGGTCACTGTTTCCCACCCCTCAGCCAATGTTCAGGTGATCTGAGTTCCACTAGGAGAACCCCCCTCTCCCCCCGCCCCCGCCATCCTCAGCTTCTTTCTGTAGTCCCAGGAAGCTGTGTGCCCCCATGTTTTCCGAGTTCCCTTGCCTGCAAAGCTACTTCCTGCCTTCTCAAAGTCAGCTGGGGGCGGGGTGGGGATGGGGGCAGCAGGGATACGGGGCTTCTCGGCCTAACCCCTGCTTATAGCCAGGAGAGCCTGGCTGGTTATGTTTCTTACTTGCTCCTTGCCTCCTGGGAGGACGTTCCTTTAGGGACTTTGGATGATTTATAGTTTGATTGTTGAAGCTGATTGTTGAAGCTGAGCCTGTGTATAGTGCCTGGCCCGATGAGGATCAGTGCCTTCATGATGGCGGTGGTGGTAGTGGTGACGGGGCTTGAAGCCAATGGCTACGGAGCCCTACCACCTGGGTCAGGGCTAAGCGCCACATTTCCAGGCTCACATGTGGAAGACCGTGTGGGTGTTGACCTCCACTTCACGCCACGTAGCAGTTGCCACCTTTGACTGTTCCCTTGGGGAGGTTCCCTGACCATGTGGCAAAAAGATGTTGACCTAGCCAGGTATGGTGGTGCACACCTGCCACCTCAGTATTTGGGAGGCTAAGGCAGGTGAGTCGTGAGTTGGAGACCAGCCCAAGCTACAGAAACCTTGTCTGAAAAACAAACAAACCGAGATATAAAATAAAATGAATTTAAAAGACAATGAGCCTTCTTCTCCATTTAGTCTTTACATAAAACTTTGATTTTCTCCTTGTAGCTTGCACATGTACGCACACACATACACATGTTTACATTTATACATATTTGCCTAGAGATTTGTCCTTTATTTACAAAACACTAAACCAAATCCCCATGCAAATATATATATATCCACTGCACTGTATCATGCGTGCCATTTCTCCTCTCGGGTTTAGCTATTTTTCCTGATTCAAGTCCAAAATGAGCTTCATCTGTATGAACATGGGATGGTAAGAAATCCATTTATTACTTTAACAGATTCCCCCCCCCCCTTTAAGGGAAGGAGTAGAGAGCCAGGATGGGGGACAGACTGAGCTGGCCTTCCTACCACAGCCACAGTGTAGCTCAGAGTTCCGCGGCACACAAAGGCCCCTTCAGCGAACCTGCCTGTTCTGGGGCAGTCATTGCTTCCTGATTTCCTAAGGTGGCTTTCTGTTTCCCCGTTGGGATGAAAGCTCTTGAGGGCCTTTCTCTGCCTGGCTTTCTACCTGTCCAAGGTTCTCAGTAAGCATCTGTTAGGTGAGTTCACCTTCAGAAAGGCCAGCCCCTTGGCTAGGGTGACCAGGCCAGCAGGGAGGGGTTCCCAGGACACAGAACTTGGGAGTGTCCAAACCAGGAGAGTAGAGTGGATCAGTGTCTGAGCACCCTGCCCTAGGCACCAGTGTCTATCTTGGGAGCAAAGAGGCTGCTTTAAGTGGCAATATGCCTTTCGGCCCTGTTTGAGGCCAGGGCGGTCTATGTAGAAAGTTCCAGACCAGCCAGGGCTAGCTGTATAAAGAGACTGTCTTTAAAAAAAAAGGTTTTGGTGTTGGAGAGATGGTTTCCTGCCTGAGTCTTGTCTTGCTTAACTTGAGCTCTGTGTGGTCCTTGCTAGGTGGGTGGCTAGCCGTGCACAGCCCTATTTTGCAGATGGTAATGGCTGGGCATGCCCAAGGCCAACTCCTGATTGTCAAGCCAGAGGCACCTCCCTGCCCTCGGGCGTGCACACACACAAATTAAATGGTGTCTGCTCAGGATTCTGAGCTATCATCCCCCAGACTACCATTGGCTGTGGTCTGAGCTAAATCAGGCCCATAGCCCTGCGTCATGGGACCCATATAGTTTGTGTATGTGTGTGTGCATGTGTTCTCTCTGCGTGTCCTGTGTGGGGTGGAACCAAAGGCTTCAACCATGCTGGGCAAGTGTCTCTGTCACAGAGCTGTACACCTACTTCTGTTTATTTGTATTAAAAAAAAAAGTGGATGGTTGGTGGCACATGCCTTTAATCCCAGCAAGCAAGAGGGAGAGGCCAGCCTGGTCTACAGAGCAAGTTCTAGGATAGCCAGGGCTACACAGAGAAACCCTGCCTTGAAAAAAATTTAAAAAAAAATTATGTATATGGGTGTTTTGCTGGTTTTGTTTGTATGTGTATTTTATGCATATGGGTGTTCGGTGTGTACAGCATGTGTGTACCTGGTTCCTGTAGAGGCCAGAGGAAGGCATCAGACCCTCTGAAACCAAACTTAACAAATGTGAGCTGCCATCTAGGATGCTGGGAATTGAACCTGGGTCCTCTGGAGAACCTGGGAACTCTAATATTCTTAACCACTGAGCCATCTCCCCGGTCTTTATTTTGAGGCAGGGTTTTTGGTGTGTAGTCTAGGCTTGTGTCCAGCTCCTGGACTACTGCCTGCATCACCACTGTCTGACCCTATTGCTTAGTCTTAAATGAGAATTCGTTATCTACATGACAGCAATAGGAAGACCGTGACATTCAATCTGGCGGCTTCTCTTCAGTGGCATTCCTGGCCGGAGTAGCTGGGTGGGTTCACTCTTCTTCATATAAGTCTGGTCTGGTCCTTCCTGGCTCATCTCTGCTTTTATGCTTTTATGCTTCTGAGCCCAACAGGCTGTGAGACTGGTGGTCCCTATCAAGGTGTAGGCTCAGGAGCTGCGTGGGGATTATAGTTCAAGGCCAGGTGAGAGACCCCCATGGAGATGTCTAGATGGGCTTCAATGGCTTTCAGAGATGCTCCTGTGGATTGAAGGGCATCCATTGGCTCCGTGTGTGTTTAATGAGCCCCTGCCTCGTGCCAGGCGCTGGCCAGTTCCAGAGGCTACAGAGCGATCTACGAGCGGGAGCCACACTGCCCTCCAGATAGTCCGCTTCAGGGCACAGGGCTTGTGAACGAAACAAGAGACATTGGGTCATTGTCCTGTGAATGTGTGGGGTGCTCCGGTTGGACAGAAATGAGCATGCGCTGGACACAACTTTCCAGGGAGACCTCAGTGGAACCCAGGTTCCAGCTTTGGGATAAGGTTCCAATTTCCTGTTCCTTTCTAAGCTGGAATCAGACTGAAGTTTGGGGCTTGCCGTAGAATGCAAAATCCCCTAAATCCAGCCAGCAGCCTTGACTTTGGGGGCGGTGCTGTCTTGTGTCTTTTTTGTTTTTTAATTTCTAAAAATTTTCAGTCCTTCATTTTTTCTTTTAATAGATTTTACTTTTTTTGTTTTGTTTTTTGTTTTTTCGAGACAAGGTTTCTCTATGTAGCCTTGGCTGTCCTAGACTTGCATTGTAGACCAGGCTGGCCTTGAACTCACAGTGCTCCACCTGCCTCTGCCTCCCGAGTGCTGGGATTAGAGGCGTGCGCCACCACGCCCGGCTTAGATTTTACTTTTATAGCAATTTTAGGTTCCCAAAAGAAATGAGCAAGGAGTGCGGAGAGCTTTTCTCTCCCCGCTCCCCCAATCACAGCCTCCCCACCATCAGCGTCCCCCATCACAGTCTGGTTTCTGGTATAGTCCATGACTTATTTATTTAAAATAAAATCAAACATTAGGGACCGAGGCCAGGGAGTGTGGGCATGGGTAGAGCGTTTGCCTAACAGGCACAGAGCCCCGAACTTAATCCCCAGAACTGGAAAAATAAAATAAAATAAACACGACACACCGGAAACCAAGCCTGCCCCTGATTAATTCCTGCCCCCAGGCCTGTCCATGCAGATCATGGCACATGTCCTGGATCCAATGTGCATTTTACGGTGGCCTGTGCGTGGCTCCATGCATCCTTACCTCCTTAGGAGTGACCCTGACACCAGTAACCTGGATGCTAGTCTCTCTTCTTCCCTGCTGCCACACACAGGAAGGAGCACACAGACATCCTTACACGGCCACACACGATTGTGAGAGTTTACCTGAGGGATAGCATGTAAAAGAGGATTTATGAATTTTAAATTGATCTTACTCTCCCCCACTTTGGTGTTTGGATTTTTAAACAAAGATTTATTTATTTATTTACTTATTTGTTTATTTATTTATTATACAGTGCTCTGCTGCATGTGTGCCAGCAGGCCAGAAGAGGGCACCAGATCTCATTATAGGTGGTTGTGAGCCACCATGTGTTTTCTGGGAATTGAACTCAGGACCTGCTCTTAACCCCTGAGCCCATCTCTCCAGCTCCCGCTTGGGGTTTTTGAGACAGGGTCTCCCAATGTAGCCCAGACTGACCTTGAACTAATAATATCGATCCTCCTGCCCCAGCCTTGGGAGTGTTGGGGAGGGGGATTGTAGGCCTGCACCAATTGTCCAGCTCTCTGAAATACACATTTTAGGGATCTTACTATACCTTCTTCTGTGGTTTTTCAAGTTTTGCCTATTTGCCCTCCATGCTCTCGCCCGTATGGGCATGGACAAGGATTGTTGGGTCACAGACTTAAATGCAGCTGGCCCAGGCCTGGACAGGGCTTGCGTGATGCCTGGAGGCAGAACCCACCCCATGGGAGAGGCCTTCAAGAACTGTTTTTCTCCCTGTGGTCTCAGAATTTCGTAGACGTGTAAAACCACACGATATCTATGATTCTGTTACGGTTCCTACTGAATAATAAGTTTATCTCCCTGCAAGGTGGCACCTTTTACTCAGCAAGATAGTTTGGAGATGTCTTCCTGGTTTGGACGTGGAATTCTCCCTCGCTGGCAAGGCCTGTGGCCTAGAGCATTGGGACCCTGAGGTTGACCAGCCCCCTAGGGCTTCAGGGGTCTTCCTTCTGGGTCTCATCAGACCCAGGGACCAGCGTCCCACCGTCTGGAGGAACCACATTGCTAGGAGAGTGGTCGCTGTGGGGAAGTCAGCGGGAACGGGCCTCGATCTTAATCTGGAGTGTGTGTGGAGTAGAAGTCGGTCTTGCAACTTGAACTTGGACCTGCCCCGACCCCAGTAAATTTAAAAAAAAAAATTTTTTTTTTTGTATGTGTGCATGCCGAGGCACCATGCATGCGGAGGTCAGACGACAACGGATAGGAATTGGTTTTCTCCTCTGTTGTGTAGGTTTAAGAATCATTCAAGTTCTAGGGATCGAACTCGGGTCATCAGGCTTGGCAGCAAGTGCCTTGCCCGCTGGGCCATCTTCCTGGCCTGTTTATGCGCTTCCTGAGCTCTGGGTGGCTGCAAGGGAGCTCCAGCTGGGTTGAGACTCTGGATTGGGGATGTTCCTAGTGCCGGCAGCATCTGGGATGCCCTTTCTAGGCTCACTTGGCATCAGGGTGGTCTGGCTCGGGTGGCCCCGCATTGCAACGGTTTCAAAGCAGATATTCCTGCCTGTGGGTGATCAAACCATCCGTGAAGTGGATGGCATCTGGCTATAGAGTCGCCCATTTCCCACCCGCTCTTTTGGCTTGAAAGGACACCTGTAGGTGCTTGGGTGTGGCAGTGGGTAGGAAGGAAGGTGATGAGGTAAAGTCACGAGTACTGATGACTCGGGCCTTGAACTCTGCCAAGGCTTAGGCAGCCCTGGGATAGTGGATTATGCAGAGGGTTGGGAACAGGTAGGCCTAGGGTCTGTGGGAGGTATAAGGACAAAGGAAGGCCAGGTCTCCAGCTTCTGAGGAGACCCTTGACAGGCCTGTGTACAGGGGACCAGCTCACTTTCTTTGGATACTCTGGTGGCCTGTAGTTGCAAGGTAAGCTCTTAGAAGCTGCTGATGGAGAGATTTGAAGTCAGATCAACTGGGCTTAGACCCTGACTCTGTCAGAGGTTAGCTGGTGCTGCCTTAGGCCAGCCACATAACGTGTCTGGTACTCCTGTATCATAAAAATGTAGTAATTGTAGTGTCCTCCTCAGGGCTGGTAGGACGGTTGCTTGAGACAGATTTACATTAGGCAGTTTTCATGGAGGCGTTGTGAAGGCAGCCTAAGCATCTGGGCCTGAGGTGATGGCTGAGGTGATGGCTAGAGTGGGCTGTGGGGTCTCAGGGAAGCCAGAGACGGCATTCCTAGTATAGCTTGTAGGGTTCAAAGCAGGCTGAAGGTGGGAAGGGGAGGGTATGTGTATGGCCCTTCCCTTGGGGAATGCTCTCTGTTAAGAGCATCTGCGTAGAGACATGGCCAAGCTTCCAGGTTGAAGGTGACCCTGCTGGCATCAAAGAGGAGGAGCAAAGCCTGACATTCAGGGGGCCAGGGACTCACTCCTTGTGCAGTGTTTGGGCACGTCCTCATGGCGCCCTTTCTCACCGGATAATTGATGGTGCGCTCCTCTCTCCACAGAGCAGACAGCAGTGGGTACAGCGGGACGGCTGGGCGGGCGCCGTGCAGACAGTCGGAGCCCACTCCAGCCTTCCTTGGCAATTTATCCCCTGTCAGCCTTGCTCTTTGGGGACATAAAATGAGTTCCCTGAGAAGTGGAAGGGGCTGTCCAGGCAGAGCTCCTCCAAGGGATGATTTGCCTGTCCTCAGTCAAGCCAGAGTCATTGAGGGGCTCTGGCGACCACCTGAGCAGCCATCCCATAAACACAGGTGTGGGCCCTCGGTGCTGGGACTGCAGTGGCTTGCTGGTCACACAGCCAGAATGTGGGCCAGGACAAGTCCAATCCCCGCACATGCTACCTCAGGGCTCTCAGGCAGAGTCCTGGGTCCCAGGGAGTCTCCGCATGAATTCTAGAGCACTGAGCCCTGGAGCAGGAAAGAGAATTCTTACCCCGCCTCTGTTCCCCCAACCTCTAATTACAATTACACACAGCAATCCCTTCAATTATCGTAGTAGGCGATAAGCCGCCCTAGCATTCTCCATGCAGCGTCTTTATAGAAATCACGGCTTCTGTGTCATAGGGTAGTTGTGGATATCTGGAAATAATACTGTTTTTGCTCATCACACTTCAAAATGACAATCGTTATTAGCTCTAGATCCTGGCACTTCAGGTACAAATGAAAAAGGGCACATAGCACTACAGTGTTCTGGAGAGCGCCTGATGAGCAAATTTCAGCACCAATGGGTTCCTTTCTAGTGTGCATGTATTTGTGTGTGTGTGTGTGTGTGTGTGTGTGTGTGTTATGAGTAGTGTGAATGTATGTGGTGTGAGTGGTGTGTGTATATAGTATGAGTGTGTGTGATGTTTGTGGTGTGTGTGTGTGTGTGCATATGTGTGAGTGTGTATGTGTTGTGGTGTGTTTGTGTGTGTGGTATAAGTGATGTGAGTGTGCATGTGGTATGGTGTGTTTGTGTATGTGGTGAGAGTGTTTGTTCATGTTGGGGGTAGAATGGATGCCCAAGTGTTCCAGCCCATGTGTGGGGAACAGGGGATACCTTGGGTGTGGGTCTTCACCTTTTCCTTCTTGACTAATGTGATAAGCACATTTCAGGATCTCTTCACTGCAGGCTAGTTGGCCCAGGGGGCTTCTGGGTATTCTCCACCTCTTCTCCCATCTCTCCACAGAGGTGTTGGGATTACAGAAGCTTGTGCTTGTATTACTGCACCCTCCTTAGTACATGGTTTCTGGGGACCAGAACTCAGGTTCTCAGTCTTGCACAACAAATGTTGATTATCACTGAACCATCCCCACAGTCCCCAGTTCCCAGTATTTTATGCATTTTAAGTAGGTTTTTCTATAAAGAGGTCCATAGGCTTTATCAGAGGCTAAAGTGGTCCACAACAGGGGCACAGATGAAGTATTCTCACTGTGCTCAGGGAAGTGTGTCCACAGGCTGCGCCTAGGCTCCTCTGGTCACTCTCACCCTCAGGGAGTAACCATGTCATTGTCAGGCGGACCACAGTGGGCACCAAGTAAGCTTGCTCCCTGGACCCAGTTGCTAAGAGTGACAACCTTGTTTCCCAGGAGCTGTTCCTGGGTGGGGGACAGAGCGAGAGGCAACATACACAAGGGCTCCTGCAGTGGACACAGTGAGGACAGGGACAGGCCCCCCTCTCGGGCAGTGACTTGGTTTACTGTCCTGGGAAGGCTTTGTGGAGATTGCACTGGATTTAGATCTTGAGACTTGGGAAATAAGAAACATGGGGGGAGGGGCCTAAGCATATTTAATGAAGAGACTAGACCCCAGAGAGCAGGCAGCTCCAGAGAAGACCACGGAGAAATCAGAGTGGAGCTCCCCCCAAAGCCAGGCAGAGAAGCTTGCATCTGGCCTGGCAGTCTGGGGCTTTTCGGGAGGTCACTTTTGGTTCAAGGTCACACCTGATGGTTGGTCTTGAAGGACAATAGGAGAGACTGAGGCTGGGGGCTAGCGGAGGGATGTGGGAAAGTGGATCTGAGCCCACCAAGAGTCCTCATGGGGAAGGAGGCGTCCCAGCTAAGGACTGAGGTGGAAGGTCCAGAGGCACAAATCTCGTGCCACTGGGGTAGGCTCTGGGTTTGAATCCCAGCTCTGCCACTCTTGCTTCATGCCTCAGGTACATCAGTTATGCATGGGAGGGTTAGCTTTTTTTTTTGTCTGCGTGGAAACGGCACGTGGCCTGAGAGACTGTGCACGTGAACAGAGATGGGCACTAGAGCCTGGCTCAGGGGAAACGCAGGGTCCCCACAGCTCAGCTCATTCATTGTCTGAGATAAACAGACGGTGTTCCTGGCGGCATCCTAGATGGAAGAGGAGGGTCAGGCGAGGAGGCAAGGCCGGGCCTGAGGTTTCAGATGAGGCTGGGACCTGTACACTTGGCGTCTGAAGTCAGATCCGGTTCCCAGGCTCCATCTTCCTTAAACCCTTCAAGGACTCCAGCTGGGACCTCACCTCTCTTCCTCAGCTTTGCTCTATGTGCCCCACCCCACCCCACGCCTGTATCCCAGGAAAGGTGGGACTGAAAAGTTCCCCTTCTGGTAGGGGAACCTAGCCCTGGTCTTCTTCTCCGGGAGCCCCAGGGTCAGAGTGGGGAGAGAAAGGGCTCAGTATTAAGAACCCTTGCTTTGGTAGGAGAGCGTAGATCCTTGTGCTACGGTGAGTGGCCCCCTGGGAGCTTCCTGGAGCAGGAACACTGGGCACAGTGGCTGAGTAATGTAGTAATGTAAGGTCTTAGAATCCAGGGCCTGGTTCCAGGCACTGTTCACACCCTAGCTTTCTGGAGTTCTTTTGATTTGTTTTGTTTTTTTGAGCTAGGGGCTCATGTAGCTCGGGCTGGCTTCAAATTCTCTGTGTGGCCAGAGATGACTCTTGGTTTATTTGTTGCTGGGCATGGGACCAGAGCCTCGTGCATCTAGTTAGACAAGATCTCTACCATCCTCAGCCTGCAGGCTTCATGCACCTTTCCCCACACTGTGGCCAGGGGGCCCCATGCCCCACACTCCTCTCTCCCTCCTGGTAGTGACATTCCCACATTCACTCTGCCGAGGGATCTTTCTGGGGTTGGGGGTGGGGGGTGGGGAGTGGGGAGTCAGCCCATGGCGGACAATCAATTTGCCACGTTTCGTAGGCCATGCAGAAGCATATACGGGGGCTTTAATCTTCTTAATAAATCGCTCTCAGATTGTGCGCGATTAAACCCCCGGAAAATTCATGAGCACGCTGGGAATAGAGACCTCAGCCGGGAAGGTTTGACACGAGCAACACAATAAACACGGCTTCTAAATTGGGTCAGGGAAGCCTCTGAGGCGCAGGACGTTCCGTGGCCCTCCCCAGGCCTATAAATTAATCATGCACACAAAGAGGGCCTTGTCCATTCTCCTCAGCGCCAGGGCTTGTGTCTCTGCCCATTGACTCCACACAACACCCCCCCCCCCCCCCCCCGCTCCCGCCCTCCTTCCCTGCTCCAACCGCCCAGTGAGGCATTTCAGCTTCTGCCCTTTGTTGGTCCTGTCTCCACAGCGAGGTGGGTGTACGTTTCAGCAAGAGAGATGTAGGTTAGATAGGGGGAAGAACTTCCTGGCTGACCACAGGGTGGTGTGAGAAACACTGGGATAGGTTGTACAGGTAATTCAAAGACTCTTTCCTGTAGGAGTTCAAGCCTGTCAGGCGCTACCCTCAGGCTACTGCCTGCAGCGGAGGTAGCTACCTCAGGACTTGGTCTGAAAGTGCTTCATTCTAGAAGAGTCAGCACTCCTGTGCCCTAAGTGAGTTAACCATTGAGACCAGGCTGGCACCCGCAAGCCCAGACCCTCCGTGCAGTCTGGAAGGGGGTGGCAGTTGATCTCAGCTGACCTCAGCCCCAGCTTGCTGATGCGGCTCTGCTGATAAAGTGCTTACATAGGGGGGGGTCTAGCCAGCACTGCGTAAAATCAGCCTTGAGTGCTCTATGCCTGTGGGCCCAGGCACTCAGGGTTAAGGTTATGCTCAGCTACAGGCTGAATTTCAAGCTAGCTCGGGCTACATGAAACCTTGTCAAAATGGGAGGGGGGTGGAGCTTGGGGAATCTCAGTGCGTTCACCTTACTTTTCACACCCACTGCCTGTAGGAGTCCCAGCCAGGGAGCCCAGATGCTGGTAGCCTTACTGGATTACACCCCCCACCCCCTGCCTGTCAGTCACCTTTAGTTACTTCTTCCTTCTGTTTCCTTGGCCCTGACTGCCTGCCCCTGTGGGAGCCCTCATATGCCACTAAACTGTCTGCTCTCTAGGGACAGGAACTGTATTGGAGCCCTCTTGGGGGACACATAGTGTCCCTTCTCAGACCACGTTAGAACTTTGACTGGGAATTGCTGCCAGACACCTCAGAGTAGGTGGTAAAGGGCCCGGCTTCCCAGTGGCAGTTGTGGGAATCCCAGACCATTGAGCTCTGAGGAGAGACAGGCAGAAGTGTGGGGCAGAGGCCGTGACTGGCCAGGCTGGGCCTGACTTGACTCATGTTTGTAGTTTTACCTTTCTCTCTGGGCCTGCTAACGTCTGACCCTGGAGGTCTTTGGAAGGGGGTTCCTTCGGCATAGAAACGCCAGACTGAGACACTATGGGCCTCGGGGGTGGGGGGGCAGCCCCTGTGCATTGTCGCCAGCCACACCTCTCCTAGCACAAGCCTGGGCAGGTGAGCCGTTTGGAAAGTGTGATGTGCAGGTCTGGGCTGGCTGCGAAGGTGAGACTCTTGGTCGGCCCCACAGGGAAAAAGGGGGGAGGGGCGGCCCGGCTCTGATGGAGGATCTGGGGAATGACAGACCCAGGAGGAAGAGCCCTGGTGCTTCAGCCTCAGAGGAAGCAGATGATGAGAGCCTGAGAAGACCAAGGACATCCCCATGTTCTGGTCAGGCGAGCGCACTATTTCTGTCAGCATGCTTGCCCTATGCTGTTGCTTATGGGAGCCTCAGAGTGCTATGCCCCCCGCACTCCCCCCGCCCCCCGCCCCTACCCTAAGAGGGCTCACATCCGCTCTGGTGAAGCCACAGGGTTCTGCCATGTTAGTCACTATCTGTGCATTGTGGATGTCTACATACATGTATGCATGTATGAATGCTAGGACGCACATGTGTGTATCCATGTATAAATGTGTGATCGTGCACAAGTGTATGCGAGCAGGAGGCGGGCTGGAGTGCAGGGCTGGAGACAGACAGGGAGCTATCTGCAGGCTGGCATCAATGCCTCAGGAGGTCAGCAGGTGGAGAAAGAGAGCCACTGTGAGAGTGTGGGTCAAGGAGGCCTCTGGGCTGTTCACTAGATGGCCCTGCCTTAGTGCCCTACACGTAATACCAGATTCCACACTGCACTAGAGAATATGCCAAGCTCTTTTAGCCCCCCACGAACTCGCTTCAGCCTCCTATAGCCTATGGAGAAGTGGGTTCCAAGTCCAGTCTTTATTTTTCACCAGGAATGACGAGTTGTGGAGTGAGTGTGAAGGCTTGAGGCTAGTGTAGACCGTGAGGATGGGAATCTTTAGGCTTCGGACTGCGACCTGAGGACCTGTGGTGTGCTGGCTCCTGAAGACCCCTGGAGTTGCGGGAGTGAAGAGAGGAACCATTAGCCTTGCCTGTGGCGGGGCGGTGGCACGATGGCGTGGTATTGACGGGGTATCTATCAGTAAGGACTTCTGTGAGTGGGGGACTTGTCTGGCCTTGGTAGGGGAAAGGTGTCCTGTGGGGTCAAGACACACCAGCGGCATGCCGGTTTGCGAAGCCTGGCATGGCAGTGGGCTGCCTTCAGGGTCTCACATAACACTTCTTAGTACAGGCATCTCTGGGAATCCTCTCAAGTGTGGTCCTCAAGGGTCAGAGGTCATCCCCAGCCCTGTGTCTTGCCGTGTTTTTTCTCTTGGCCAGACCTCCTGTCCCACTCACCCTTCTCCCTTGAGCCCAAGATGCCAAAGTGACAGTGGAGAGGAAAACAATAAAAAGAACGAGAGGCGGTTGCCACGGAAACTATAAAGTAGAAGCAGAAACTTTGCAGAGCAAGAGGGGGAGGGGACCAGACCCAGTAGCTGGCAGAGTTGGGGAGGGACCTGTACTAGGCAAGGCTTGGTGTCAGGTGAGGAGCTGCTTGTGGCCTGAGGAGGGGCCTCCTCTTCTGCTTGGGTCATATGCCATCTGGAGCAGCTGGGGCTCCCCTGCCGGGTCTTTGCGTAATGATGTCTTGAGTTCACCGTTCTGACATGCAAAAAAGTGACGTTACCTGGGACTGGACAGTTTACAAGGCGGCTTCCCACGTGTTGCCTCGAGTCACGTGACAGTCCTGGGAGGAAGCCTGTCCCTGGAGCAGAGTGGGGAGTCCAGCCGGTGATTCAGGGGCCTGGCCCCACATAACACAAGAGCTGAGGTTACAGGCCTCAGGCTGCCGGCCCCTAATATTTTAGGCTCTCTCTGCCTCACAGCTCAGGACAGACCCTCTCTTCCCTCCTTGAGTAAGCCTCCACCTCCTGTCCCCAGGAAGCCACCATCTGCTTGTAGACCCAGCCTCAGGGAAGCTGTCTGTCTCTAGGGCCTCATTTCCCCCATCTGTAGAATGGTTACAATAGGCCCTTTGGCTTCTAAAGGTTCTTGTGGAGACGAAACAAGACAACGCAAGCCGCAATGCCTTGTGTCTCTCCCTGCATCTGAACCTAGGCCTGTGTGGGACCGGGTGCAGGAAGAACCGGAGTCTGACTCTGCTGCCTCGGAACAAGCCCTGAAAGACCTGTGGGCACCAGGGCGTCTCAGCTGAAAATAGAGGAATGCAAGAGGGAGGTGAGAGCCGTGGGGCCCTGCCCAGTGAGCCCAAATGTGGGGCTCAAGGTTGAGGTCTGAAACGAGGCCCTGAATGACACACGGCTCTTGGCCTGTGTGGAACGGGAGCCAAGCCTTCGATTTCTCCTGTGAGAGAAGCATTATTAAATGGCAGAAAGGCGGCACTCTCGTGAAAGATAATGGGGAAGTATATTTGATGGGTTATGAATCATGGAATGAGAGGAGGAAACGAATAATTTCTGAGCTGCGGTGGCGGTGCAGAGCCTCTGGCCTGGCTTTGCTAAGAGCTCGGGGGAGGGGGGGGGTTGATAGTGCCCAGGGCTGAAGGTCTGAGGTCTGAGAGGGCTCCAAAGTACACATGCATGTGTACGCACATGTACCCCATAGGCTCACCCACTTCCTAAATGATATTGGCCATGTGACACTCAGCACTGGGGCCTGAAGTTGCCGGAATGAGCCTGGCAGACAGGGACCTGACCCTCAGGGGGAGCACATTGTGCCTGGCAGAGACAGATGTGGGAAGAATCTCACTGTAAATGCACTGAGGAAAGAACTAGGGAGAAGAGGTGGGGGTGGGGTGGGGGGTAGGGGGTGGGGGTGGGGAGAGGAGGGGGAGGGAGGCTGGGGGGAGAGGGAGGGAACTTGCAAAGGAAGGAGTAGCTTTTGTGGAAAGTGGGGCTCAGTCAGGTATCTTGAGGGAGGGTGCCAGAAAAGGGGCCCCAGTAGGCCTGGCGGTGGTGGTGGGGGGGTAGGGTGGGGTGACAAGAGGGCTCTATACTTGCCTATTCTCTTTGCTGAATGCAGAATAGATTCGATGCAGAATAAATTCTAGGTTGGTGGGGGGGGGGTGGCGGGGGGGAGGGGGTTGGGGGTTAAGAGGAACAACTGAGGGCTATGGGAATCTCCAGAGCTAGACATGGTGTCGCCCGTCGCCACGGCCCTGGGTGATGTCTGTGAAGACGGACGGAGGCTGATAGATTTCAGCTAGTTGCTACAGATTGCAAGAGTCTAGTCTAGGAGCCTCGCTTGTGTCCTGAGTCACAGGGAGACTGCAGGAGAGGCTGGCTGGCTGGCTGGTGGGGGCTGGCCTGGGGGTGGGAAGTGTTAGACAGCTGGGAGGAGAAATGGAGGCTGCAGCGATACCCACTGACCACTGGTTAGGACCAGACCTGGATGGCCTCAGCCCCGTTGCTAAAAGATGTTGGATTTGCAATGACATTTCCTTGCCCTTGATAGTCAGTCAGCAGCTTAGTAACCTGGGGACAAATGACAAAGTTATTGGGGCAACACGGGGCCCTAGCAGGAGACACGCTGTAGAAGCTGTGTCACTCGACAGCACTCTTGTCTATGACCAAGAGTCCTCGTGTCTACCCCTGAGGGTTGTATATGGGCTCACTGAATGAACACTGCCTGGCAAAGCCTGGCAGAAAGGGACTGTGTGAGTCTGCGGTGCATGGCATCCCCTCTGGGCCTTGGTTTCTCCTGGCAAGCCTGACCTCCCTTGTGCCAGCTGTGTTCGGCTCAGGAGGAGGGTGGCCAGAGTAACATGGCCAAGCTTGGCAGTGCTGTCTCGGATGCAACTGTGTTCCTCTTAGTCTTGTAAGGGGACACCATGGCTATCGGAGCCGAAAGGGGATATTTTAATCAGCCTAGGACCAAGGCAGGGAACACAGAGGCCAGGACAAAGAGGGCCAGTCAGGGTGCTTCCCGGCCTGAGCTGACCTGCTCAGCCCCTTACTCAAGCCACTTTTGAGGAGCCTGGGGTGTGTGTGTGTGTGTGTGTGTGTGTGTGTGTGTGTGTGTGTGTGTGTGTGTGTGTGTGTGTGTGTAGCTCTGCAAATTGTTTCAGCCTCACTTGGCCCTTCTATGCTGTGAGGTCTATTAGAAACCCTGCCTGCTTGAGGGCACAGGTGGAGAAAAGGCTGTATATTAACTGTTGGGAGTGCCACACAGGGTTTAAGAGGGCAACAGATGTGCCCTTCAGAATCTTCCGTGGGTCCATGTCCTGCTGCAGGAGAGCTTGGGTTCCAGGCCAGCATGAGGGCTTGTGTCTCTAATCTTCAGTGCTTGAGTGGTACGGCAGGGTCTCTGGGAGTGGCAGGAAGTTCTTGCTCTGCAGAATGAGATCTTGTCTTAAAAAAAAAAAAAAAAGGTGGAGGCGAGGATCAGACTCCTGGACCCTTCCCCAGACTGGCTAAACTAGACTCTGAGGTGGGCCTGGGCACCTGCATTCTAACACTCACTTCTAGACTGTCTTAGAGGCCTAGGACTGAGGTACAAAACAGAGGTTTTGTCTTAGGGTACCACACCTGGCAAGGGGAGATGCACTGGCCATGTTCCTGGCTTTGGAGTAGTTGCTGGCCTGGCTGGACCTTGAAAGAACTCACAGGTGAGGGGGGTGGAGAACTATGCATAGGAACCAGTGGGCTCAGAGAGTGGCTCTCACTAAGGTGAGGTCAGAGGGTGCTGGCTCAGAAAGTTCTGGAAATATCTTCTAGCATCCTTGGCTAAAGATTTTAGGGAAGAGGAGGGGTCAAAGGTATTCTGAGGCATCAGTGACAAGGAAGTCCCTGATGCAGGGTGTGAAGGGACTCAGTGGCACTGAGAATGTCAGGGCCTATGTCTTCTGGGCTTTTAGCGAGGGCTAGCCAGAGTTCAGCCCCCTGCCTCAGCATTACAGTCAACAGGGACAGGACGGTGGGTTGGGAGCCCAAACATCTCTCTATCTCCACTGCTGGCTGCTCCTTGTAGGACTTACAGCAATAGCGTGTTGCTGGGAAGAGGGCGGACCCTTGGTAGCCTCCAGCCCTGCTCCCTGGCTAGAGGGTAGGGTGGCCACAGAGTCAGTCCAGACCTTTTTCTGTTTCCAGGTGTGGAATGCAACTTCTCTGGGAGAGGGGCCAGTTTCTTATTGCTGTGGGTATGGCAGAAGAGGCCGGGCAAGCTTTACTTTCTCTCATGCCCTGTGGGTGGTCCTGAACCCCCGTGTTCATGCGCGTCAACCATTAATCACCAGAAGAGATTCATCTGGGGGAAATGTACACAGCTCAGCCATGGGCTTGCTGGTTTCCAGGGTGACCTTGAACTTGTTTTCTTTGGCCCAGACTTTGAGCTCCTTCCTGTTTGAGCAGGCACTGAAACCGTAGGGCCCCAGCCCTTCCTCTTGCCCCTGGTAGAGTTTCCAGGCAAAATGTTGTTCCCAAGGTTGGGGGCCAGGCCTTCATTGTTCTCCCTCTCAGGGGGACCTGAAGGGTGACAGAGGCAGAAGCTGCCCTTAGCTCCTACGTGGTCTCACTATGCCAGCTCAGGGGGATTCCAGGAAACAGCCATGGCTCTTGTGATGCTTGCTCCGCCCTCCCCACCCCCCACTTCAACACCTTCAGTGGCTCCCCCTTCCCTTGTGGGACTTGGCACAGCCGCTCATTGTGCACAAGCCCCACAAGTGTAGCTGGGCCAACAGGGAAGCAGGAACTGTGACCTGGAGGTTTGATCAGAGGCAAATGGCAAAAGAAAGGCATTCATTCATTCATTTATTCATTCACTCATTCACTAAAATACTGACTTCCAATCAGCCTTGTAAAGAATCAAGAATATTCCTTGGCCTGACCAGCCCCAGGCTGCCATGGGAACATAAGCCCTCCAGTGGGCCAGCCACATGTCACCTGGAAGAAAGCCCAGGTCTTGAGAGGCGAAGTCATTTGCCCCTGGGCCAGCAGCTGCCCTTTAAGAATGCCGGCTTTGAGCCTAGCTTCCTTCCTTCGTTCTTTCGTTTGTTGTCAGACACTGAGCACTGTCTGCACTGGGACCTGGCTGTGAACAGGGACCGATCAGGCCACAGCCCTTATTAAGGTTTAGAGTGAAGCAGTTAGGAAACGCCCGGATACACAGATGAGAGGATTTCGGGAGGCCCCAAAAGTTGAAGAAAATAAAAGAGAGCAGATGAGTATCCTAGGTGACTGGGGCAACCGGCCCTGAGCTAAGGCAGTCAGGGACCGTGTGCTGGCTGAGGCAGAGCACAGCAGCTGGAGACACTTCTGGTGGGAGCGAGTGGGAGCAGGCAGCACATGCCTGGGGTGGGGGTGCGTGGGGCTGGCCAGTGGATTGGAAAGAGGCATGGCTGTGGAGGGGGGAGTTGTGCACGCCTATGATTGTAACTGCTCAGGAGGTTGAGGCAGGAGGATCGTACCTTGGAGGCCAGCTTGTGCTGTGTAGCCAGACAGCCTAGATTCTTAGGGGGCAGGTGGGTTAAAAATAGGTGAGTAGTGGGCTGGAGTTCTTGCTCGTTCATAGAGCTCTTAGGCATACCATGTGCAAGGCCCTGAGTTCAGCCCCTTAACTCAGAAGTTCTTGGGTCTTAACTCCCCAAGATTTCAATCCGGTGCTGCTGGCACCCTGGAATGTACTCCTGAATGGGCAGCCCCCCACCTGCAGCCCCTCACCTGCAGCCCCTCACCTGCAGCCCCCCACCTGCAGCCCCTCACCTGCAGCCCCCCACCTGCAGCCCCTCACCTGCAGCCCCCCACCTGCAGCCCCTCACCTGCAGCCCCCCACCTGCAGTCCCTCACCTGCAGCCCCCCACCTGCAGCCCCTCACCTGCAGCCCACACCTGCAGCCCCTCACCTGCAGCCCCACACCTGCAGCCCCCCCCCACCTGTAGCCCCACACCTGCAGCCCCACACCTGCAGCCCCACACCTGCAGCCCCACACCTGCAGCCCCCCACCTGCAGCCCCACACCTGCAGCCCCACACCTGCAGCCCCTCACCTGTAGCCCCACACCTGCAGCCCAGCCCTTTCATGGTTGCCCAGTGAGGACCAGAGAGGGCCTGTACCTTATTCAAAGTAGCCCAGCCATGCAGTGATTGAATTAAGCTTCAAGTCTGGATGTAATACCAGGGCCCCAAGGGGAGTGGCCTGGCCCTACCCTACCCTTACGGGGTACCTCTCGCTAGCTCTCCTCTCCTTTCCTTCATGTGTTCAGGCCTGGCTCCCAGTCCTTTGCTCCAGCTTCAGCTCTGTGCACTATCCACATCGATGTTTCACTGGCTCCTCCTTAGGGCCCTTTCTTTAGGCTGTTTTCCTCTCTCAGAATTTGCCCTGCTCTCTCCCCTGTCAGCTCCCTTTTTTTCCCCCCAGAGACAGGGTCTCTCTGTGGAGCCTTGGCTGTCCTGCACTCACTTTGTAGACCAGGCTGGCCTCCAACTCACATCCATCCGCCTGCCTCTGCCTCCCGAGTGCTGGGATTAAAGGCTTGCGCCACCACGCCTGGCCCCTGTCAGTTCCTGTAATAGCCCTCTAAGCTCAGTGTCTGTGATCCCTCCTCTGCACAGTCTTCCAGGATTTCTCCCCACCTCAGTCCTCTCTGCTCTGACTATGGATTTCTCTGCATCTTTCCAGGACTGCCATCACCTCTCCCAAACTTGATGACTCTGCCCTGGGGCTGGGCTTGGAACTGTCTGTCCCCACTCAGATCCCACAGACGAGTGTGTACCTAAGGCTGTGATCCACTGTTCTCTGTGACTCTCCTAGGAGGCCCTCGGCTCTCCCGCCCAAGCATTGGCTCTCTGGCTGGCAGTCCTCAGCATGGAAGAGCTGACTCTGAACTCTGAAGCCTATGCTCTTGCCGCTCCTGCCTGGGCTCCCTTGGAGTCAACCACAGGCCTGCCTTGGCTGTCCCCCTCCATGGGCTCTGCAGGGAAGCCGTGAGGCCCCTCCTCTTGGAACCTAGGCCTGTGCCAGTCCCACCAGAGTTCTCAGATGCTCAGGCAGGCATGCCTGAGAAAGGAGGAGGCGCTCTGGCCTCACACTGAGACCATATGGCACCTCCTCTGGTGGCCTGGTGGGCGTAGACCAGTCTGCATCCATCACTGGACAGGACAGGAGGGAGAAGCTGGAGGCTGGAGCCCGGGCCTTTGGTGGGGCTGAGAAGAGAGAGCATGTGGGCTGGGTTGGGGCCCACCTGGAGCTTGGCAGGTTTTTTTGTTTTTGCTCTTTTTTTTTTTTTTTTTTTTTTTTTTTTGGGTCAAAGCAAGAGAGGGTAGCTTCAGGGCTGGCCATCTGGGCTACCAGGAAGCACAGGCTTCAAGAGTTGGGGAACCGTGAGGCTGCTGCTAGTGGAGAGCAGATCTCAGCCTCTCTTGGTCCTTTAGCTTTGGGCACCCCCCCCCCCACAAGCAGGAGCTTGGCATCTGGGAGGCATTGCTTGCTAGGCATTCTGGTTCTGTCAGGGAAGGAAGAGCAGCCTCAGTAGCAGAGGGGGGGTTGCCTGGGGAAGCTCCAGCCTAATTCCTAGCCAATGTGGGTAGGTCACTTCCTCCACTCAGACTGAGGCCCAGTGCTCGATGGGAGGACCGAGGGATGCTGTACACCCTCAGTGACGACAGGGCCTTCCTGTGGGTGCCTCAGCTTCCAGGTCCCATCACTCCTCAGTTGTCTTCCGAACCAGCCCTTCACAGGAGTGGGCAGGGATGGTGAGCAGGAGCTTCGGAAGCGGTTTAGAGCCTGTAGAATGTTTGTAGATACCCATAAAACCTCAGGGGTGTGGGCTCCGCCTAGCCATGCCATTTCCATGAGGCTCAGGAATAGACAGAGGCCATAAACCCTGTCAGTTTGCTCTGGATAGACCCAGGGCCTCTTCTAGAGCCCTCCCCCCCCTCCCCGCCCCCGTGACTACCTGCTGAGTGTTGGGTGACTTGTTTGATATTCCTGAGGCAAGCTGTCTGTGTGAGTTCAAAACTCTGTGCCTGGCTGGTCCCTAGTTCTTCTTGTATGGAGAGAGCCAGGGTGTTTTCTGCCTGGAACTGTACCTGCTCTGCCTTAGCCATTTCCTACAAAGGATGACATTGTGGGTGGCTTTTAGGAGGGAAGTTTTGGGACACAGTGGATGCTTAGGGTGCTCAAGTAGGACTGGTTGGTTCTGGCCGTCCTCTGAGAGGATGGAACCAGGCTCTGCTTTCCCATCACACCTCCAGTAGATTTCTTGCTCCTGGTCCAGCCTCCTCATTCCTGAATAAACAGTGGATGCAGGAAGCCGTCACTGCCTGTTAGACAGACAGCATCCTGAGTGGGAGGTTGTGACCTTAGCTGTGAGTGCTCAGCCACCCCGTCCAGACCTTGCCTAGGCCTCTGATGAGTTAGAGGTAGACCCTGGCTTAGGAGACGGATGTGTGCAGGGCTGCCTGCCTAGAGGTTTCCCCTGCTCAGTGCTGCCTACCCTGATCCAGACAGGAAACCTGTCAGGTCTGAGCTTTCCAGACGTGATTGTATGGCGTCTGGAGTGGGCACTGTGAGAAACTCACTTCCTCGGTGCCTAGGCGTCTTCTGTCCCTGGAAAATGCTAGCTCTGAAGGAAAGGCCTGGACTGTTGCCCATCGTCATGTACATTAAGTTTCACTCAGCTTTAGGTTTTTGGCAACATCCAGTCACCTGGGTTCAGATCCTACTGCAAGCTTTGCACTCTTAAGGAACTTACTCTCTTTGTCCCCAATATTGTTTGGAAAAACCGTAAGCCTCCTAGCTGCTGGGGTCACCAGAAAACTAAATGAGTGACCGTGTGTGGGATGCTGAGAACAGGATCTGCAGAGGCTGCCTGCTAAGGTGGGCCAGCTACCCCAATTAGCATTAAATCCAAACTCCATCTTCTGACAGGCTGTGACTTGTGGTTTCTGATCTCCTCTCCAATGTATGGGTGTGGTGCCTAAGGTGGCCAGATGAAGGCATTAGGTCACCTGGAACTGCAGTTACAGATGGTTGTATGAGCCATCTGTGTGCGCTGGGAATCCAGCCTGGGTCCTCTGGAACAGCAGCAGTGCTCTTGACGGCCGAGCAGAGCTCTCTAGCCCCAACACCACCACCTCAGTGGCAAATGGTTCCTTCCTTGAAGGAAAAAAAAATAAATTAAAAAAAGATCCCTTGGCAAAAGCCAGGTCCTTCTGCTGTGTGTTCAGCTGCAGCATGGGAGTGACCCCTCCTGGCATTCCATTGACATTGTTAAGCTTCTTGAAGATAATTTCCTTCACATGCGTCCTGCCCCCTCTAGCCAACTGGTGGCTCTCTTAAGGGAGGGTGTCAATAATGGGGTTAGGTGAGGTCTGATTTGGGAAGCCCTGTTTCCAGCCTGGCACTTCCTGAGTGGGCCCATTTCTAGGCTCCACCCACATCTTCTGAATCAAGCACCTTGACGGCAAGGGGGGGTGGGGGGCAGGGTGGGGGAAGGTGTGGAGATGCCTGCTTTATCAGCTGGATTCCTTGGAAACTACATGCAGTCTTACCCAGCCACCCAGGTGGAGAGGGCGTGTCACCTCCTCACTCAGGTGTCCCTCTGGAAGTTGGGTGGGGGCTGGGATGCCTAGCTGCCTGGGGCGATCACTGAGGGGTTCCCCGCTGGTTGGTGGGAGTCCTCTGTAAGTTTAGGCCAACAGTCATAGTGGGGAGGTGGGCATTTTTCATGTGCCCTTCCCCCAGTCTGGTCTCTGCCTGGGAGGCTGCTCTCCTTCCGAGGGGGGTGGGTTGGGGGAGGCCACACGGGCCCTGTTCGCAGGAGGAGGTAGGAAGGCTGCAGGAGCTGCAGAAGGATTGGTTCCAGATGCTTTCCTGGGGTGCAGGAAATGGCTTTTGTCTTCCTGCTGGTCCCAAGGTCTAGACCAGGATTGGTGGCAGGGAGCTAAGCCTTTCCCTAGTCTCTGAGCTGCTGCCGGGCCACCTTTTTCCTCAGCGCCCAGCTCAAATGTCCCCAGCCCCCACCATGGGCCTCGAGAGGCTCTGGGCATGGTGGCTGTTGATGGCTACTCCTTCCCAAAGGCTGGGGATTTAGAAGCTTGTGGTTCACCATCCAACTCTATGAGCAGGTGGGAGATCTCATAACGTCACTTATAGTCAGGGATACTAAGGCACAGAGGAGTTGAGAGAAGTTGAGATCATGCTAGACCTTTGGAGTCCCACTGTGTGCAGATGGGGTCCTAAACGTTAGAGCCACGCCTCCAGTGCTACCACACACATCACTACTGCTGCCCTTTGGGGGCCAGACAAGAGCCTGCTCTCCCACGTGTCATCATTTGCCTGCAGCCTCCGGACTGTAGAAGCTACAGGGAATTTAGCCAAGCAGGCCCAAAGGGAAGCAAAGTGGGTCAGGCAGACTCTGTGCTTTGACACCAAAACTTAGCATGTTCTTCAGCGTCTAAAAGTAGGGTGGTTGGCAGTGGAGCTAATTCACCCCCTGAAAGGAGAAGGTGTAGCAGGGTGGCCCAAAGCCCACCTTTGTGGGAGGTGCTCCAAAGGGTCGGGGGCGGGGTCAGCCTTCAACTGGGCTAGGAATCCGGTGACTGGGTACAGATGATTGTAGTGGTATTCCGATCCCTGTCTCTTGGCTGACCACACTATTCCAGCTTCCTGTGGGGCCAGTGTTCTGGGAAGAGGGATCAGAGGACTGGAAGCAGTGGACTCTCTGCAGCTGGGTTTGGAGACCTTCTACCCCCCTCCCCCCCAACCACCACAGCCATGTCCCAGAATGGCGCCTGGCTTCCAGCTGTGATCCAGCCCACCGGCCCCCCTCCACTGATTTAGAGGCCCTCCCTCCTTGATTGAGGAGCTAGGAAGGGGCTTCCCCTGTGAAGAGAAAAACCTGGCCTGGATTGCTGCCTAGGCTGCCCTACCCTACTCCAGAGTGCCTCAAGCTCACCCTGTGAATAGCCCACCCCCACTGCCCTTAAGAGTTCACACAACAGCCATTGGCCAAGACCGTGGGCCCTTACACTTTTTGAGTGATTGAAGCATCTCTCTCTCTCTCTCTCTCTCTCTCTCTCTCTCTCTCGCTCACACACACACACACACACACACACACACACTCACACACATCAATGCATGCATGCACACCTTTTAGGTCCTCAGTTTCCCCTTCTGAACTTTCAGGGATGAAAGCCTGGCAGGTGGTGTGGACTTAATAACTTAAAAGATTATGTTGCTATGGAGATGAACGAGGGACAACGGGAGATGATCATCTAGGACCAGGAGGGTCAGGGACTCCCCGCAGAGGAAGTAAGAACTGAGAGGAGGGGACAAGGAGGCAGGAAGATGGCTGGCGATAAAGAGAAGTGACTGACGTGAGAGCTGTTGGTGGAGCAGGGTGGAGGGGCCCAGGGGTGGTGGCGGGGAGGCTGCAGGTGGTTTGATTTGTGCCAGATTTCTGGTGCCTCAAATACCAAAGAGAGGTGGTTGGGCTTGTAGCTGTTAGGGTCTGGGGAGCCATGGAAGTTTCTGGAGCTGCAGAGTGACTAGGAGAAAGGCTGTCAGCTTATGGTAGTAGAGACAGTTGACCATTCCTTTTTCAAGCCTCAGTTTCTATTCTCCACCATAGGGTAGGGATCTTTCTGCCTTCAGACTTGCTAGTGCTACTAAAAATGTCAGAGGGGAGGAAAAATTTAGGCACCTCTGGTGATTTAATGGGGGCAGGGGGGAAATGGGGCAGAATGGCTTGGCAAAGCTTGCTGGTTATATTCTATATGTATATATTTATATTCTATATGTGTACTTGACATACACACAGTAATGATATGATAGGTCCCTAATGATATGAAAGTAATATTTTTACCAGACGGGACTGACTTCTAAATGTAAAGAATGGCTAAGTATCTTAGGCGACAGAGACAGGGAGGACTTCGACCTGACTGAGAGGTGCCCGAAGAGCAGTGTGCTGGCCGCTCTGCCCATGTTCTCAGTTCAGTCATCAACAAGGACCCCCTCCCTCAGACCTTAAATTTACGTGCCTAGCCTTGGTGCCAACGCAAATATACATGCACCACTGCACCTGTTGCGGGATGGAGGTGCTCCGGCCACCCCAGGTTGGATGTGAGTCTGCGGCATGGGCGTCAGGGATATGATGGACCTGGGGTCCCTCGGGCGGCATGGGGACACTCCCTTGCCTTGTTGCCCCGATGACTCCAGGCCAGGATTTTGCCCACACTGACTTTCCGGGCCGCTGCCAGCCCGGCCTCCCGGTCCCGGGCCCCTGCCGAGGGGCCGGCTGCTCGGGGCGGGGCGCGGGAGGCGGCGGAGGAGGAGTTGGAGCTACTTTGTAGGGCAGCCCTGGCCTCGGCGGCCGCTGCTGCACCGGAGCGCGGGAGAGTGCGGGGCGCCCGCCGGGCGGTCCGGAGCGGCCGATGGGGCCCGTGTGAGCGCGCCCAGGCCTGGCCCGGTGCCCGGCGGGCGGCAGCATGTCCGCGGGCAGCAACGCCAGGAAGAGCACCGGGAGGCCGTCCTACTACTACCGGCTGCTGCGGCGGCCCCGGCTGCAGCGACAGAGGAGCCGCTCCCGCAGCCGGACCCGGCCCGCCAGGGGTAGGCGCCACCCTGACCCCAGACCCTTAAGTTCCTCGCTACCACCATCACCAGCGGTTGCTTTGGGGTGCCTGTGTCTGTGGGTGAGGGCCCCTCATCTGGTGCTACCGTGACTGTCCCATCCGCGTAGCCCCAGCTTCTGCTGATCCTGCCTCTTGGGGAAGCTGGGTCCCTGAAGTCCCCCGTATGCCAGGAGTAAGGAGAAGAGGGTCTGATATCCGGTTGCTCTTAGGGCTCAGATCCCTGTCGCAAGATCCGTGTCCCATTCCAGCGCCCAGGCCATAAAGTAGTTGAAGTGGATGTTGGCTTGCCTTCACTCGCTTAGCCTCCTTCCTGTCCTGTATTGCCCCTCACGTTTTGCATGGAGAGCTGAAGTGGACTTCCTGGGGGGGGGCATGTTTGTAGGAACCTGTGGCTCTTCTGAGCGATCCTTGGAAGGATACCTCTTTCAAGACAGGGGAGGGTGGGAGGTATACAGTCGTTTCCTCTTTCTAATAATAGGATCTTTAGCCAGAGACGCAGTAATTTTTCAGGCTGCCTTGGGCTGGACTAGTAAGGAGGAAGGGGCAGGGGCTTCCACACAGAGAGAGGCCCTGCCCTGGATTCCGGGAAAGGCCATAGTGTCTCCCTGAGGCTCAGGCTCACTGAAGGTATCCAAGATGCAGCAGCTGGGCTGGTTTACATCATGAGGTTCCCGTGGCTTGGGAAGCCTGGCCTTGGCTCTGGCCGAGCCTCACCTTAGGCAGAGCCTGGCAGGTCTGGAGAGGTGTTGGTCTGTGATTTGCCCCTTGTTTTAGTTAGGGTGAGCGTCAGTGAAGCAGGCAGGCAGGACACATTAGTTTTCCACCCTACCTCACCCCCCAGTTGAGCCGAAAACAACGTGCATGGTTTCAGTTAGGAAGTACTGAGTTCCCAGTGCAGAGTTCACGTTTAAGCTGTCTGACCCTGCTCTCACGTGGATTTCCCAAAGCACGTGAAGCTCCCATCCTTTGCCTTTGCTGGCCCAGGGAACCAGAGACCTGGGTTCAAGCTTTGTGAATGGGTAGGCCGCCCCATTTCCTGAGCCTTTGTTATTTTCTTAGCTGTAGAAGGAGGTGTTATTGTGACAGAGCCATGTTGTGAGAAGGGGTTTGGGAGGGATGAACAGTCGTGTTTTGGGGTGCCACCAGGACCTCTCCTGAACTCAGTCTGCCCTGCCCTTCCAGTGCCCAGCCGGACCATACCCTCATCTGTACCCACTGTAGAGGCTCTCCGAGGGCGGGAGTTCTGCCTCCTGTTCAGCTAATGAGGCCAGGGATGATCGATGTCCAATGGATCAGACTTGTTGTCTGAGCTTGGCTCCTGGCTGCACCCCGCTTCGTGTGTCAGCCTGGAAGGAACCCACAGCTGGCCAAGGGTGGGGAGGCGACCATCCCTGGTGGAAATGCTAGTTGGGGAAATCAAGGAAGGCTTCAGAGAGGAGTTGACTGTGTCTGCTAAGCTGGGAGGGGTTTCCTTTGCTGGGACTGACTGAGTCATTCGTAGGTCCAGGTCCTGCTTTAAGAAAACTGTCTTTCTGCCAGCTCTCTCTGTGAGTCTCAGTGACAAGAAACGGTGACAGTGACAACAGGATGCTGCCCGGGAAGCTAGAAGCCGGTACCTGCAGCTCAGACCATAGTTTGGGGTGCACTGTTGTCCTTTACCAGGCAGGAAGGGACACTCTGTGCTTATGAACAGGGAAGGAAAAGGAAAAAGCCCTTGATGCAGAGTGGATTCTTCCTGTATGTAGAGTAGACAGCAGTTTGGGCCTGATGTGGGGTCACTAAGTGACGCGCTCGCTATGGGTATGGGCAGAGTTTCAGGTGTGGATGCAGGGTGGCCGCTCTTCCACTAACCCACAGGCTCCATCCTGCTGCTCTGGCCACGCCTCTTCCTGTAGGCAGGTGTTCCTTCTAGTGGGAAGGTTTTGAGCCACCACCCCCTTCTGACCTAGGTGTCAGTGCTGGTGTGGTTAGGGGTTGGTCCCCTAATGGAAGCATTACCCAAAGGGGTGGTGGGCAGCCCCTGGGTCCACTTTTGCTCCACCTCATTTCTGGCCTCAGCTACTAGCAAGGAGGGAAAAGAACATAGGTTCTGTATTCAGACGTAGGAAAGGGCATGGAGGAGCTGTGGCTGGTAACAGAGACCCACAGATGGCCAGGCAAGGGTGTTAGCTAGGCCACCTCCTCCTACTGAGGCCCACTGCCCTCCTGAGAGAAGCTGTGAGGGAAGGACAGTGCCCAGAGTTACATGCTGTGCGACACTAAACAAGGCTCTTCTCTCTGGCTTCTGTCTCCACCCCCATACCCCTAACCCCACTTCCCCATACCCCCACCCTCCCACCCCCGTCTGAAGATCAGGCAAGACAGGCCTTGAGGTTCACTGGAAGCAGTGAGCTTCCTGTGGTGAGGTCGGCTAGGCATTTTGTACTGTGCTGTGTGGCTCCGGGCCTCTTGAATGCTGGACTCGGCTTGTGGCTTTGGGGGAAGTCTTGTCTCGAGAAGGGTGTCACCAGTCAGGGTGCCTCATTTCCTATTTCCTGGTATCGGGAGTAAGAGCAGCTTCCTTAGAGAAACAGGGCACTCCTCCGTCCTTGATAAGCCTTGGCCTGCCATTCGGTACGCTCAAGCCTAGTCACAGGGAATATGGAGATGTGTGGCGCTTGTTCCCAGCCGCACCTCACCAGGAGTGAGTCCTATTGGCTGGAGAGGCCTGCTTATCAGGCACCCTGGAGCACAGGCCTCGGTTAGTGGGTGAGGGAGCTCCGGTCCTTGTTCCGCTTTGGACCAACTGGTTGCCAACACTGGGTCCATTCCAAGCTCTCCGTCTCCCCTTCTGTCATGAGGAGCTGACCCTGTTCTGTCGGCCCCTGAGCGTGGACACTCTGATTGCCCACAGTAATGCCCAGGGAGACCTGGGGTCTTCTGCAGGCAAGTCCTGCCAGCTTTCCAGTCCCATGCTGGGTCTTGCTGGGTGCCAGAGATCCGCACAGTACTTTCTAATGGTTCGGGCAGGTCTTTCCCCAGCTCCTGTGTCCTGCTTTCATTTCTCTGTCTTGCTGCTTGTGTCCCAGCCCTACTTGGGTCTCTTTCTCTGCAAGGACTGCTAGAATCTGTCTATGGGACATCAGGAGTTGGGCTCCCAGGAGCCCCCAATATACTCCGAAGAGTGAATGTATTCCCAGAGGGCTGGGGCTGACCCCTAGAGTGTGGCTTTCCCCACGACCAGCTCGAGCACGGCATCTGGGTCAGCCGCCGTTAAGAGTCCAGATGGGTGCACACCTTTGCCCAGCCGGGTGTATGATTCAGGCTTCCCAGCACTCCAGATGGCAGCATGGCTGTGCCTGTGGCCTGTCACATCAGCTTGTCATGGGGGCAGTGGGTAGAGAAGGACCCATTCACCCCCCCCCCCCCAGCACAGGGAGGGCTGGGGCTGGAGGATTGTGGGAGAAGGTGGCCGCAGACCTCGCCATGAAGCTGGCTGTGTTAATGTGATAGGAAAAGGGGAGACACCTTGTGACAGCCAAGACTTGACCTCCAGCTCCACCTGGCCATGGGATAGTAAGGCAGAGACCGGGGAAGAGCTGGGCGCCACTGTCCAAGCTCCCAAGCTGTGTGGCCTCGGTCAAGGCTCTCAGTCTCTGGCGGTTAGTTTATTCATCTGGAAAATGAAGACGATAGCAGTGTGCGGCCATGGATGTTCCATGTGAAGGTGAGCTCTGAGTTCGCTGCTGGGACGGCACAGGCACTCGGCAAACAGAGGCAACGTGAACAGTTTCCACTCATACTATTCCCCATGAAGGGAGGGGGCCTGAAGGGTGAAGAGAAGGGGGGGGCAAAGTGCACCATAGGGTCTGGGTGTCTCAGCAGGAAGAGAGAGAGAGAGAGAGAGAGAGAGAGAGAGAGAGAGAGAGAGAGACAGAGAGAGAGAGAGACAGAGAGAAAGAGAGAGAGAGACACAGACAGAGAGAGAGATAGAGATATTGAGAGAGAGACAGAGAGAGACACATATACAGACATAGAGAGAGAGAGAGAGACAGAGAGAGAGATTGAGAGAGAGACAGAGAGAGACACACATACAGACACACAGAGACAGAGGGAGAGGGGAGAGAGAGAGAGAGAGAGAAAGAGAGAGAGAGAGGAGAGAAAGAGAGGAGAGAAAGAGAGGAGAGAAAGAGAGGAAAAGACAAATTGGATTACAGAGGTCTCCCCCAGGACAGAGTCAGGAGCATGTCATTGGTCCCCAGGGGCCATTTTTGAGGAAGTGGGGCCACATGGGACGTCCAACTCCCAGCCCCACAGCTGTTCTCAGGCACATGCAACTCATAGGTTCAAACTGTTTGCCCCAGGGCTTTCTGGCATGGCTCCTGTAAGCTGGAGCCCCACTGGCATCGGTATGGTGTCATCGCTCCTTCTAGTTGGCTTCTCTTCCTACATAGATGTGCCCCGACTACTGCTGCCCCCACCTTCTGGCCTCTTACGTCACCTTTGCCATTTCCCTGGCAGGTCATAGGTCTCAGGTCACAGGTCACAGGTCTCTGGTCTCAGGACCCAGCCAAGTTTATCCTCTAAGTATTTTAGTGGGTATGGGTCATTGTGCACTGGGTGGTGAGTTCCTCAGAGGCAGGCAGGCAGGCAGCCTGAGGCTCTCTCCCTAGACAGAGCTCTTCAGGTCCTTCAGGGATACGAGAGGCACCAACCAGTTAATCTGCTGGAACGTCAGCCTTGTGGTTGCGCTCCTGGCTGGCTTCCTCACATTTAGTCATTAAGTAATAATCACCAACTGAGTGTGGTGCCATGCCTTGGGCCTCCCCTGCTTATCTCCCATCTCCCCCAGCCCTTCAAGAAGGTAGGGCTGCTGTTACTGCCATCCCTGGGGAGGGATGAAATAAAATATGAAACCAGTCCGGGTGGTGGTGGCACACGCCTTTAATCCCAGCACTCCGGGAGGCAGAGTCAGGCGATCGCTGTGAATTCAGGGCCAGCCTGGTCTACAAGCAAGTCCAGGACAGCCAGGGATACACAGAGAGAAATCCTGTCTCGAAAAAACAAACACCAAAAAACAAACAAAAATACAAAACCAGCACTGGGGACGTAGAGCTGGGCCGCTCACCTGGAGCCACGCCGGAAGCCCTGGCCTCTCTCTCCTTGGTTGGTATGTCTTCAGCACTGGTTGGACCAAGGTGCCATTGAGCTCAGTGAGTCAGGGTAGAGCTTGGTTCCCAGGCACCTAGTTTGCCACTGAGGCTCACAGCACACCAGGAGCCTGCTTCTCTTAGTGGCTGCAGCAGAGTGTGGAGCATATAACACTAGGATGTCTTGCAGCAGCTGTATGCTCAACAGGGAAACTGAGGTTCCTGGAGCCAAGGCCACTTGCCCAAGGTTACTGCCAGTGTTGATGGTAGCTTCAGGTATAGAGCTGGGTTCTGGGTCTCTCTGCATCCTAGTGACATGTTAGCTTTGCTGGTTGCCTTTCTTAGATTAGCTCATATGAGGAAACAGAGACAGCTGGGTTCCTTGTCAGGTCTGGTGATAGAAAAGGGGGGGATGGAGCCCCTGCGCGTCTCCATGCAGACTCGCTCACATCCTGGACCCACATGCGTGTTTTGCTTTAGAAATAACCTGAACCCTTTTGACTGCTTTTTTTTTTTTTTTTTTTTTAAAGAAAGCAGAGCCTGCCACTTCTCCGGTGACTTCCTCTGGGGCCACTTGCTTAAATGTCAGGAAAGGGAGAGTATTTCCTGGTCAGGAACATTGAGAGCTTGCTGGGAGCTGAAGTTTTGTTTTCTGTTCAGGAGGATTTTAGGGAGTCAGCCCCCACCCTGCCTCGCTTTGCTGTGACGCCGCCCCCAGCGCCGCCCTCCCCCCCCCCCCCATGTCAGGTACCGGCTCCAGGAGTGATGGCTCGTTATTTTTAGCTATTCTCCTCCAGTAGAGGCATTTCAGCGTTTGTTCAATATTTAATTATCCATCTGAAATTGGCCCACGTGGCCTTGAGTTTGGAAGTAGGTCTGTGCTGTGATTTCCTCTGATTGCATAAATAAGGAAGCAAGAGAATCTCAACAGCCCTCTAAATAATAATAACGGGGGGCGGGGCGGCATGGGGGGGGAAGGAGGCTCGGCGCTGGGTACCGGCAGACCTGGTTCCTCCTTCTGGACAGACCCTGCACATCGCAGGGGTGCTGAGAGTGCCTGTGCCACCCTCAGACTGCTCTGTCTGGGCAGCTCACACCTGCAGCAGCTGTCGTTTTCATCTGGGGTGGGTTCCCCCCCCTTTCTTGTGGACCCCGTGTTCTCTTTGACAGCTGCTGGGTACCTAGTGGAGGTTTGGGGATTTTGCCTTTGGAGGTCTTGTTAGCTTTTATTTCCCTCCTCTGACAGGCAGGAGAGGGCTGTCAGCACCCGAGCTGTGTGATTTCTTTTTCTGTGGCCCTTGGAGGTGATGCTTGACACGACTGTGAAATGAAAAAGCACAATGCAGGCGGGCAGATGGGACTGAGAGGCTCTGTGCCCCCTTCTGTGCCTAGGAGGCAGCAGAGGGGAGGGGAGGAGAGCTGAGACCCTGGGAAGCTGGCAGGCCGTTAGGACTCCTTAGAGTTCCTGTTCAGCCTGGGATGTGGTGGTTTAGAGATTAAAAACCATTAAATTGGCAATCCAGACTAGTTTCAGACATAACTGATTTTTCTATTTATGTACACCTTTGTTTTGGGCTTGAATCAGGAGCGTAACCAAGACTCGATTCCTGGATGGATGATAAGTGCTGTGTGATCTCAAGCAAATCACTGGACATCTCTGGGCTCCAAAACAGGCTTAACGTAGTCATGACACGATGTAGGATATGTCACAAACTTGAGTGTGTGTTGTTATTAGTGTCCGTTTGCCCACATCGCAAGTCTGTCCTGTTGATGTAGAAGGACGGTATGATGTCTGTGGGGACTGGTATCAATTCAAGGGTTCCTTGGTTACCCCCTCTCACCAGCAACTGCTATGTGAGTAAACAGAGCTCAGTTAGCGGCTACTGTGTATTTGCTGTGGGCATGGGCTGCTTCCGCGGTGTAGTGGCCCCAGCCCTAGGGATGAAGGAGTTGAGCTAAGTAAGGGGAAGGCCACATAACCAGGTCAGCAGATGGCGTGGCCAGAGAGCTTGGCAGAGTCTTAAACAGTGAGCCAAGAGGAGTGTGCCCCTGCCTCCCAGAAGCACAGGGTGCCAAAGGAAGGGTTTGGAAGAGGACAGTGATAAGAACAGGGGCAGCCTTCGTTTCTTGAGCATGTGTTCTGTGGGCCCTTTACATGTATCAGTGTGTCCGGTCCTGGGGCTCCCAGACTCTGTAGATGAAAAAGCCAAGGCTTGGACTGGCCAAGTGCATGAGAACCCTCTCTGTCCTCAGCAGGGCTGTCATGTGGGGAAATGACTTGGGAGCTTCAGGCAGACATGCGAGGAGCAGGGGAAAGGACGAGAGCACAGTGTCGGTGGTCGCGGGCTAACTCTCTGGCATGAGACGTTCCACACCACACCTGGACTGGCACAGTGGGAGGAGGATTGGAACAGCCTGTGGAGCAGGGCAGCCTCAGACCTCAAGGCAGTATAGGGGAGCAGGAGCCAGAGGTGACAAGGGCTTGGAGGCTGGCAGGGTCACACACTTCTGGAGTCTTCTAGGGCGTTGTTTGCTCTGAGGGCAGAGTAGGGGAAAGAGCGGAGGCTGCCATCCCTTTGAGGAATGGTGCTGGGCCTGGCCCGTGGTGATGTCTAGTCTGTGCACAGCAGTGCCATGTAACAAGGCTACCATGGCACGTACTTCTTTTTTTCTTTATTTAAGAAGGATATATATTTTATGTGTGTGGGTGTTTTTGCCTACATGTGTGTTTGGGTACCACATGTATGCCTGGTGCCCGAGAAAGCCAGGAAAGGGCGTCAGAGCCCCTGAAACTGGAACTGGGGTTAACAGAAGGTTGCGAGTCAACATGTGGGCAACGGGAATCGAACCTGGGTCCTCTGCAAGAGCAACAAGTGCTCCAAACTGCTGCACCATCTCTCCAGCCCCCAGACTCTCTTTATGTTCTGAACATTTCCGTTTAGGAAGCAGGAGATGGTGGCCACTGTGGTTTCAGCACTTGATTCAGCAGGGACAAAAGCTGGGGCCTTGTCCCTCCAGTCTCGGTTAAGCTCTGGAGTTTTTATTTCTGACATTTGAACTGGTTCCCAGAATCCCAAAGGCTGGGGGCCTGGCACTTGGGGAAAGCCAAGGCTCATGGTAAGAGGGCTGGGCGATGGTGAGGCAGGGTGCAGTAAGGAAGGGAAAGAGGGTGCTGGGTACCGATGCTGCTGCTGCTGGGTGATAACGGGTGGGATGAGGCAGAATGATGGCGGCTTAGCAGGCTGCTGGGGGTCCAGTAGTTGGGGGATGGTGACATGCAGAACTGGGCACCATGGGAGAAACCTGGTGAGAATGGGGTCTGGGAGAACTCTGGGTTTCCACAAATCACTTGTGCCGTCTGTACCATCTAGAATCCAGCCCCCCACCCCACCCCCCACCGCCATAGTAGGTTTAGCCGAGAGTTGTAGGTTTAAAGGATGCAGGTAGCCCCAGTACCCTGTCTCTGTCTGACAGCAGTCTCTCAGATCTTCTGGACCCCGACTTTTAAAGAGGGAGGGACCTTCTCCTCAGCCTGTGTGCTCTGTGGCTAGAGGGGAGAGGATGCCCCCTCTTGGGAACATTCCCTGTGTATCTGACAGTCCTCAGGAAACAGGACACCAGGAATGGGCCACACCTTTCTCCTCTTTCCTCCTTTCCTTCCCTCCCTTCCTCTTTCCTTCCTTCCTTCCTTCCTTCTTCCTTTCTTTTTTCTTTCCTTCCCTCCTTCCTGTTTTGAGACACAATCTAAGTAAATAGCCTTGGCTGTTCCTTAAATTCTGCTACAAAGAACAGGCTGGCCTTGAACTCTTAAAAAAAAAACAACCCACCTGCTTGCCTCTGACTCCTTGCAAGCCTAAATTATTTGCTAGCACTTTATGGGGAAAGTTTGCTGACTGACCCCTGGGATACTGCTGCCCAGTCACCCTGCTAGAGGTGTGAGCACCCTGCAGTGTGTGCACCTTTAATGCTTCTGCTATAAACGCTTCAAAATATGTAACAATGTTGTGCTTTGAAAATGGATACAGAGAAGATTCACATAGCGGAGAGGAGCAAACACTATGCAGAGAACGCCCCCCCTCTTACTCCCCAAATTCCAGTAACGCAGAGGAGATGGCAGTGTGCTTTCTCTGGCAGCCTGGCATAGGCCCTGAAGCTACAAAGAAGAGATACAGGAAAAAAACCATAAAAAGAAAATGGTGAGGGTGACCCGCAGACTGAAATGACCAGAGGTCTTGAGAGGAGATAAGGCTCAGGGAGTGAGAAGTCTCTGGGTGGTTAGTTAGTCTGTGGAGAGCAGGACGGCCAGACGGTTTTTGGAGGCCTGCTCTGCGGTTTGGAAGCATGAACTGTTCGGTGAGGCACAGGAAGCAGGTGGCGTGGAAGCAATTGCTTACTGTCTTGAGTAGGGGGCCATAAGGAGGCCATCACGGGCAGGCTCTGTACAGGGGCCTGGGACGAACCATGAGTGAGACTGTGTCTTCTAAGAACTAGCTACGCACATGGCTCCTCCTCCCAGGCCCAGCCCCACCCCAGGAGCAGTTGTGCCCACCTGGTGCTCTGGGTTTCAGTCCTCAGGCTTGTGGTTTGTGCCCTGAACAGAGAGCCCTCTGCGCGTCCCCCTGTCTCCTCCTAGCAGAGTTCCCACAGGAGTGGACAATACCCACTGGCTCTGAACCACATTTGGAACTTGGAGACAGCTTGAATTTCAATTCTGTGTATATGAGAGACACTGAAACATCACAGTTAATGGCCTGAAATTAATTACTTCTACGTTGCTGTGACCAAAATACCTGATAGAAACAGCATAAAGGAAGGAGAGCTTTATTTTGGCGCATGGTTTCCGAGGGCTTGCTTTCTGTCTGTCTGTCTGTCTCTCTCCCTCTCTCCCTCTCTCTCTCTCTCTCTCTCTCTCTCTCTCTCTCTCTCTCTCTCTCCAAAATACCTGATAGAAACAGCATAAAGGAAGGAGAGCTTTATTTTGGCGCATGGTTTCCGAGGGCTTTCAGTCAGTCTCTCTCTCTCTCTCTCTCTCTCTCTCTCTCTCTCTCTCTCTCTCTCTCTCACACACACACACACACACACACACACACACACACACACACATCCACACACACCCCTGGGAAGACATGGTAATTGGCTTGTAGTAGTAGGAACCTGTGGAAGCTGTGCACGTTCTAGAAGACCAGGAAACAGAGAAAACAGGGTTGTACCAGAATTGGGAAGACCCACCCCTAGTTGACCTGCTCCCCCCCACCCCGCCCCCGACAGCCAGATGCCACCTCCTAAAGTCTTCATTCACAGTCTTCAAAATAGTGCCTCGAACTAGGAACTGAGCATTCAAAGCATGTGCCTGGGAGGGACAGTGCAGAGCCATGGCTCCTTCCCTTCCTCAAACCCCATGGACTCAACACGTGCATGGCAGCATGGCGAACTCCCTTTCAGCTAGAACTTGACTGTCTGGGAGTGTGGAGAGGGTCCCGGCTGGGGCGGACACTCTGAGTCTGGAGGGACTGTGTGACACCAACCCCTCGCTCATCCCCTCTCAGATTCTGGGACCCTGTAGGCTTACATCTCGCCTCAGTGCTCCTAACCGAGTGGCCACGTTCAGACCCAGTTTCCTTTTGTTGAGGTCAGAGCTGGCAGCACACAGGTAGTGCCTCTCGCTGGTTCCTGGAGGTCTGGTTTTCTTACGTTCAGACGGCCAACAGTTGTTTAAGCTCTGCTCGTTGAGAAAACTTGCCTTTCCCTTGGCACTCTCTTCAGAAGTCGGTTGGCCATCTGCACGTGGTCTATTTCTGGACTCCATCCTGATCCATTGATCTACACGTCTTATCCTTATGCTAATTCCACAGTCTTTGTCTACATTAGATATTTCCAGACTCTAAACCATGTCTTGAAACCCACTGGCAACGGAAGTCCCCTCCTCGCCCGTTCCCACACCTTCAAGTCCGATTGGCTATTCTGATTCCTTGGCCTTGCCATCTGAATTTAAAATTCTGTTCGTTGGAGTCTTTGGAAGGCTTACAGGGATTTTGACTGGGATTACATTGACTCTGTAGGTCACTTGAAATGTCACCTGAACAGTATTGGGTTTTGCAGCGTGATGTTGGCTGCTCATTTCTTCAGACTAAAAGTTGTGCACTTTGGTTATTAATCTTGTACATGTTAAATTTTAAATATGGATCAGAGAGAGGTGAGTTCAGGCACGTGTGGGACACGGTACATGTGTGGAGGTCTGAGGACCATTTTCAGGAGTCGGTTCTCTCACCTGGTTGAGGCAGGGTCTCTCTCGTTTCTGCTTTGCTGCATACTCTGGCCTATCTGGACCTCAAACTTCCGGGTGACTGGTTTTCCTCCCCATCGCCCATCTCGCTGAAAGAGTGCTGTGATGACAGATTCAAGCTACTGTATCTAGTTTTTTTTCCCCGCCTGTGGGGTCCAGCACCTCGGGGCATCACCATCTCTCCAGCTTGTGTGTTAATGTTTTAAAAGGTGCATGCATGTGTGTGCACGTGTGTGTGTGTGTGTGTGTGTGTGTGTGTGTGTGTGCACCTGTGCAAGTTCACCATACTTTCAGGCTGACAAGACCCCTGGGTCTGAAATAGAGGACAGATTCGTGGCCTGCCCTGGCAGGCGGCTTGAGTGTCACATTCCCAGTGGTGCCCTTCCATCAAGCACCAAGAACAGAACAGACTCGCAGGATGATCTGTTCTTGAACAAAAGCTGCTGTGCTCTGAGATTTTTCCAGCCTTAACCTCGTCCCTTATGGGTTCTAATATACAATCTATGAGTCAGTTGCTCCTTAGGCTAAAATTACACAAGGAATTGAAGTGCAGCCTTGTGGCAAGATGACGTCATTAAATCCGTTGTTTGAGCCAGGTGCGGCCGGTTCCTGCAGTCCTAGCTCTTGCGAGCTGAAGCAGGAGGGTCAGGAGTTAAGGATGTCCTTGGCAAGTATGGGGCCAGCCTGAGCTCCCTGATGCCGTGTCTCAAAAGCAAACAAGACAAACAAGAAATGTGGAGATGATTAGAATTGAATTCCAGGTTGCTAAATACAGAAAGGTAAATAAAGTGTGAACATCATACATAAAAATGGATATAGAGGGGTTGGAGAGATGTCTTTGCTGTTAAGAGTATTTGCTGTTCTTGTAGAGAGGATCTGAGTTTGAATCCCAGCACCCAGGATTGCCTGTAACTCCAGCTCCAGGGGATTGGACACTTCCGGCCTCCATGGGCAGCCGAATTCACATGCACTCACTGACACCCACATGCACGTAATTGAAAATGAAACTTGTGAAAGATGAATGAACACACTTAACTTTATGCCTGTCTCAGCTTGCTGCAAGAAATAAGTCTGCTCTATCACACAGCCATAATAATCTCATGTACTGATACAATTTTTAAACAAAAGTGCAAAACATTACAGAACATTAAGTGCTGAGGTGTGATACTGGGGGGAAAAAAAAAGAAACAGTTCCTAATGAATGAAGTGGAAAAGAGATGAGTTTAGTGTTGTGACTGTTCTTTGGCATGCCTTAATTAGGACCTTGTGCCCTAAAGTTTTCTTGGTGTAATTTGTTTGTAGTCTAAGGATAAAATATGCAGAGTATTGGGCTGGAGAGAAGCCGCAGAAGTTTAAGAACACAGGCTCCTTTCCCAGAGGACATGGGTTCAATTCCCAGCACCCACATGGCAGCTCACTCTGTAACTCAAGTTCCAGGGAGTTTGACACCTTCTAGCCTTTGAGAGCACAAGTGGTACACAGACATACGCGCTGGCAAAACACCCCTGCTGACAAAATTTAAAAATAAAATAAAATAAAGGGTGTGGATGAAAGGCTGTCTTCATATAGCTGTGATGCATACAGCGATGCATTATTTTCAGTTTCGAATTTTACTTTGTGTGTCCCTGGGGGTAGGGGTGGGGTGAACATTTGTGCAGGTGTGAGTGTTAGAAGTCGGTGTTGAGACGGCTTTATCAGTCACTGCTCCACCATAGTTTTTAAGAGACAGGGTCTCTCATTGAACTCCGAGCTCACCTCTTTCATCTGGACTGGGTACCAGAGGAAGCCCCTGGCTTCTGCCTCTGCCCCAGCGATAGGGCCGCAGATGTGTGCCCCTGCCCCAGCAATAAGGCTGCAGACGTGTGCCCCTGCCCCAGTGTAAGGCCGTAGATGTGTGCCCCTGCCCCAGCGATAGGGCCGCAGATGTGTGCCCCTGCCCCAGCGATAGGGCTGCAGATGTGTGCCCCTGCCCCAGCCTAGGGCTGCAGATGTGTGCCCCTGCCCCAGCGATAGGGCCGCAGATGTGTGCCCCTGCCCCAGCGATAGGGCCGCAGATGTGTGCCCCTGCCCCAGCGATAGGGCCGCAGATGTGTGCCCCTGCCCCAGCCTAGGGCTGCAGATGTGTGCCCCTGCCCCAGTGTAGGGCTGCATATGTGTGCCCCTGCCCCAGTGTAAGGCTGCAGATGTGTGCCCCTGCCCCAGCATAGGGCCGCAGATGTGTGCCCCTGCCCCAGTGTAAGGCTGCAGATGTGTGCCCCCGCCCCAGCATAGGGCCGCAGATGTGTGCCCCTGCCCCAGTGTAAGGCTGCAGATGTGTGCCCCTGCCCCAGCCTAGGGCTGCAGATGTGTGCCCCTGCCCCAGCATAGGGCTGCAGATGTGTGCCCCTGCCCCAGCATAGGGCTGCAGATGTGTGCCCCTGCCCCAGTGTAGGGCTGCAGATGTCCATGCTGAAGGTTGGAGGTCGGGTCCTCATGCTTGCATAGAAGCACTCTACCCATTGAGTCACCTCCCAGCCTCTCACATGTTGTTTCCTGACAAATCTGCACTGTTTGCATGCTGCTAGGCTGCTGTATGAAGCCCCTCTCCTTAGGCAGGGGTGAGGGACCGAGGTCCCGTGTTGGCTGGTGAGCTCCACCCGAGTCTCCAGCCTTCACCTTTAATGTAGTTAGACGAACACCAACCTTGAGTGGTGGGCATGTTGGTGTCTGTGGCTGCTGTAACACATACCGCAGTCACTGCGCCTTACGTCGATAGATGTATAATGTGCAGATCTGAGGGTCAGATGTCTACAGTCGGCTCCAGCGGGCTAGTGTAAGGGTCTGTCGGCTGTGGTCCTTGAGGCCCTGGGGTGGTTGTGTTTCCTTGCCTTCTTAAATCTGCCTGTAGTCGTTGGCTCACTCCTTCACCTCTGCCCTGCTGGTGGCACTGTCTTTCTGCCTTCTCTCACCTGTTTCCTTATGTGGCTGGGCATTGTGACTCATGTCTGTAACCCTAGCTCTCGGGATACCGAGACAGTAGGACCATGAGTTCAAGGTCAGCCTGAGTTACATACCAACACCCTGTCTCAATAAACAAATGAAATCAACAAAAAAGGAAAGTGTTTGTTATCACGGTGTGCTCGCCCTGTGGTCTTCCTTCTCCTCTCAAGGCCTTTAATCATATCTGAAGGGTCCATCTTGCCACATGAAGAAACACTTCCTCACAGGCCCCAGGGGTCAAGATGTGGTTTTTTGGGGGAAGCAGTATTTGCCTCACAGGGGAGGGGAAGTGTTAGTAACTAGGAAGAATGTGTGGTCTGAGGCAGGAGGCTACCAGCTTGTGGTATTTTCACAGCTACCACCTGAGAACAGTATGATGGATCACACACACACACACACACACACACACACACACACACCACCTAGCACACATCACACACGCCATGCATTCACACCATGTTGTACACAGCACACATCATGCACACCACATATGCAGCACACATGCTCTCCTATACATACAACACACGGCACACGTACACACACAATGCATGTATGTATCCCTCCCGCCACACACAGTGGGACCCCCCTGCTGTAACTCTGTCTTGAAAGCTCTCTGCTCAGTTCTCAGGCCATGGCCCAAGCATGTCTAGAACCCAGTTGAGAGCCATGCCCTTTGGAGCTTTGTCATGCCCTTCCTTGCTGTCGTGTCACCTAAGCTGCTGTTGGGTCACCTAAACTACAGTTAATCTTGGTGTGCGGTCTTTATTTTATTTCTCTTTGGTTCGTTTCTCTTCAGACCGTATATATACAGAGGGAATGGCTTGTATCGAGCCACCATGTCACCTGTATGTTTTCGTTTTACTGTTAGTGTTTGGACGGCATCATTCTTTCTCACCCTCTAACCCTCTAAAGAGAAGCTCTATGCTGCTCCGCTGTGTGACTGTGTGCACATATGCTGAAGACGGGAAATGTCTCCGCTTCAGTCACGTGGACAGCAGATGCATTTGAGCCTGAAGGGTCCACTGCAAGCCTTCTGTTTGGAAATGATTACAGGTTTTCAGGCAATTGTTCAAACAGTACAGACCAGCCCGGGGCGAACTGCTTCCCCCTGGCAGCTGCTTGCATAACACTGCTCTTTAGGAATGTCCACCAGGAACGTTCTAGAAACCAAGTTACGGCTCTTACTCCAGGTGATGAGGCGCACCCTGGTCACCAGAGTCAGGAAGACCCTTCCTTAGGGTCTGGGCTGGTGGCCTGGGGGTGGTCTAGGGAGGCGGAGATAGTGGCTGGTTGGCATTGTCACCAAGTGGAGGTCAGACAAGGCATCCCTTTCTTTTCTTTTTGGCTAACTGAACCAAGATCCCTTGTGTAGCCCAGGCTAGTCCTGAACTTGAGGTCCTGCCTCACTGCCACCCCTGGTGTCCTGCTTCTTGTCTCTTGGGAAACGTGATTCATAGGCTGCTAACCCCACTGATAAAGAAGTAACAACCCCTCATTGAGAGGAGGACGCTTGGCATTTTGTGTGTGACAATGACCGTGTCTTTGTCAACTACGTAGACAGTTAGGAAACAACCTTGTTTGGCGTCCCCTTATTGTCCTGGGGTCACCCTGACAAAGTTTGCCATCCTGGAAAGTTACTTATGTCCAGGACAGTAATGTGGCGATCCTTCAGCCTCTACTTCCCACATGCTGGGGGCTTACAGGTGCGTACCACCATGCCCAGTTCATGAGGTGCTGGGGAATCAACCTTGGATGCCCTTCATGCTAGGCAAACGCTCTACCAATTGAACTCTATCACCGGCCCTTGTCTTGTCACTTGGAATGGTGTCAGGTCTGTGAGAGTGGTGATGCTGGCTTTTATCACTAGTAGGATGCCCTTGAGACCATCCACAACAGCGTGGACCAATAGTGCATTCTTTTTCATAGCTGACTAGTATTCTACAGAACATGTAGTTGCTCCTCAAGTTTCAGTTTCTCCTTGACTCCCTCCCTTCCTCCCTCCCTGCTCCTGGGTGAAATCTAGGGCCTCACACCTGCTGGGACGTATTCCACCACTGAACCACACTACCCCTCCAGCCCTAATATTCTATTTCCATTGCTACTGCTCATATTAAAGTCTGTCACTGTACACAGCACAGGTACTGTCTGACAGTTCAGGAGATGGAACTCTAGCACTGGCCTGGCTAGGCCCAGTCATAATGTAGTGAGTGGCTTTCCCTTGGAAGACCCTAGAGACACCCTTCGTGTAAGCTGTGTCCCAGCATGGGGAATGGAAGTTTGAGGCTAGCCTAGACTAGACAACAAGGTTCCATCTCAAAAACAGAAACAAGGGGCTGCAGATATGGCTCAGTGGTTAAGAGCCATTGTCTGCTCATCAAGAGGCCCCGGGTTCAATTCCCAGCACCCACATGGTAGCTCACAACTGTCTGTAACTCCAGTTTTAGGGGATTTAGCACTTTCACACAGACACACACAATGCAGGCATAACACCACCTGGGACATAGCCTGTCCCTTGCCTCCTGCCATGGCTCCAGCTCTAGTTTCCACTGTCCTTGCCCACATTTAAGGGCTCCTGAGGTGGGACTGCCCCTGCGGGTAGACTTCTGCCCCCCCAATCTTTATCCTCAAGCACATATCTGCAGAGCCCCTCTCTGCCTTGTCAGAGTAGCTTGTTTACAGGCTCCAGGAATCAGGGTGCAGGTTTCTTTGGGGGAGATCATTCATTTTTCTTATGCCTTCTAGTTTGCTTAGCCACTTCCTATTGAAGGGTACTTGGCTGTGTCTAGTTGGGATGATTATAAAGCTGTTAAGAACAGTCTTAGAAAAAAATGTTCATATGAGGGTCATATTCCATCATTTTTAGCAACTGTTTTTTTCCCCACTCAATATCCGGTTACTGTTTGATTAGGTTAATCTGTATAGATTTAGATTTTATAACATGCTTTTGTGCTCCATTACAGTTCTCCCAAGTTGTGTCCTTTTTCTGTGCTGTGTAGTATTCCACTGGGTGACTAGTCCAAGATGCACTTATTCTCCTCTATTCTGGACATTTATGCTGCTTACTCCTCTTCTGTGCTCCCCGCAGGGCTGCTGCGTACATCTCTTTGCAGCCATCGTATATGTGGGATGAACCCTTTTTTCTGTACTGGACTTGTAAGAGGGACAGAGTTCTCATCTGCCCATGAGTCTGCCCACCTGTCTGTCCATCCCTGTGTGTGTGTGTGTCTGATTGCACCCCAGAGCCTTTTCATGCCACCAGCAGAGACGAAAGAGTAGCATTCGATCTCTGCCAGCAGTGGGAGTCATTGCTCATTTTAATTCCAGGACTGGTTTCTTATTAATTTCTTTTAATTAGTTTCTTTTCAGTTTTGGACTGGGCTAACGCCTATCTGAGAAGTGTGAAATGGTATCTGGGAGTTCTGATTTACATTCCTCGTATCCCTGTGTGGACCCCCCCACCCCCCGCTTCCCTAACACCCAGTCTTTCTGTACCTCCGCTGACCCCGAATCTCCCAGCATCCATGTTCGTAGTTGCCACCTCCACCTGCCTCCAACCATTAAGATCTGGGCAGTGCAACCCGACAGCTGAAATTACAGGATGTTCCTCCAGCCACTGTTTCCATGGGAACAAGTAACAGTCATCCTTCATGATTAGGTGGTATCCATGGCAACCAAGCCAGCAGCATTTGAATGAAACCGATTTTATTTTATTTTATTTATTTATTTATTTATTTATTTGCGAACACACGAAGGTTAAGATGCCTGGTTCTGGCAGTGGCTTCCAAGAGTAGGTGGCAGCCTGGTCGCTCCCCCCAAATGGGGACTTCTTTCTACCTGTCGACAGAGAGAGAGAGAGAGAGAGAGAGAGAGAGAGAGAGAGAGAGAGAGAGAGAGAGAGATTGAGATTGAGGTCAGGTGACTCCAGGGCTCAGTTCTGTAGACTGGGAACCTGTGTAGAGGTCATAGCATGTCTGAGATGAGGAAGGACTGCTGGGCTGTCCTCTGAGGGAGACTGCAAGGTGACTGGCTGGGCCTTTCCTCCCATGAATGGTCCTTGCAGATGCTTCCTTGGCGCTGTGTGGTCTTTGTGATCTTCTTGTCTTCACTGGGATCCTGCCTTCCCAGGCCTGGGAAAAAGCTGTGTTGCCGAGTCCGGAGGCCAGAGGCAGAGATTCCCTGAGTTTAAAGCTCTGAGCTGAGATTTTCCTCAGAAGTAAAGGCACTGTTAAGTCTGGGGGTACAGCATGGGTGTCAGCTCCTTAATTGTTTTTCTTGTATAAATGAATAAAGGTTACTTGGGGGGGGGTGCTGGAGGGCACTGGGAGAGTGCTCTCTGCTTTTACTCTCATCTCACTGATGTTTAATCATGAGCCCAGAGAGGGAAAGGCCTTGGGCTGGAGTCACACAGCACAGACAGGGTTTAAATGAAAACCCAGCCCTCTACTCTGTTTCCTCTGCCTTCCTTGAGGCCCTAACGTGAGAGTCCTTTTGGGGGAGCATGGTTTAGGAGACTCAGTCACCCTTGTGTCTTGCAGCCTTAGTTTCCATCATCTGGAAAGAGGTACACACCATGGCTGTCCAGTCTGTCAACACTTGTTCTCGGTGGGGGGCAGTATTGACAGGGGGATTATACACAAGCTGGCCAAAGCTGGGTCCCCAAGGAGATGGAAAGACCTTATTCTTTTTCATTATAAAGCCCAGTACATGTACAGTACCTAACAGAATCTACCTTTGTTATTGCAAATGTATGTGGGTGCCAGGGAAATAGAGACTGAGGAGATGGCAGCTGAGACGTGCTGGTCAGAGCCATGGCACTGCAGGGGTGGGGGGGCTCACCTGTGTGCCTACCTCAATGCTGGCTGACGCTTGGCTGCCTGCAGGCTCCCGGGGAAACCACTTGGAATAAGATGAGAGGCTGGACCAAGTGGCCTCTGAGAAGCTTCTGGGTCAGGCAAGAGGCAAGGTTCTGGGGAGTCCTGGAGGCCATCAGTCTCAGAGCTGGGTGAGGGTGCAGCCCCCCTCTCCAAACATCCTTGTTCCACCAGGAGGGCAGGTGCCCTACATGTGTATGTGTGTGTGTGTGCCTGTGTGCATCTGTATGTGTGCACACTTCTGAGTGTGTGTGCCTATGTGTGTAGACACCTCTGTGTGTGCCTGCGTGTCTGTGTCTGTGTCTGTGTGTTTGTCTGTGTGCCTATGTATATAAGTATGTGTGCCTGTGTGTGTGTCTATGTGTGTATATATGTATGTGTGCCAGTGTGTGTTTGTCTGTGTACATGTGTGTGCATATCTGTATGTAAATGTGTGCTCCTTTTTGTGTGCACTTGTGTGTGTGTGTGTGTGTGTTTGTCTATGTGCCTGTGTGCGTTTGGCTATGTGCCTGTATACATATGTATATATGCCTGTGTGTGTGTGTGTGTGCGTGTTTGTGTGTGTGTGTGTGTGTGTGTGTGTCTATGTAACTGTGTGTGCCTCTGTGTGTGTACATGCTCATGTGCCCTGCTGTGTGTTTCCCACATGTGAACATATGCATCTTTGGAAGCCAGTCATTTGACGGGGGGTGGGGGGGTGGGGGGGCGGGGGGGTGTTCCCTGATACTCTGGAGACCTCAGTTGTTTTGTCATAGGGATTCTATGACCTTTGGAGGAGGCTGGGTTGCAAGCTGGGCACCCAGGGTTTAAGTGAGTGCTTTGTATGAGTTAGCTGAGTTGGTGGAGGAAGGGAGATGGTCAGAGGGGGCGGGGCAACCCAGTACTCCTGAGTGCCTGGCTCAGTAAGCCTGGGAACAGATCTCTCTCTCATTGTGAGAGATGGGGAGAGACTTAGTAGGTCTGCAAGACTCAGGGATGGAGAGTGGGACCGAGTTGTGTCTGAACTAATGGGGTACCCTAAAGAGGAGAACGATGGCTGTATGCCACAGAAGGACATGCAGTCCATCGTGGGGGGACAGCATGGGTGAAGTGTGGACGGGGAGCATCTCTGCCTCATGGCAGGTTTGGCAGAGGCAGTACTCGGGTTCCACTGAATGGCACCTTGAGGAACCAGGGTGAGGAACCGAGGAGGGTGGAGGCTGCCCACTCCAGGCTTGGCACTTCATGTTATGACTCTTTTCCCTGCCCCTGGAAAGGTGGCTGACCCCAGGAGTCGGCCTTAGCTCAAGTTTGCACGCTGAATGGAGCTGAAGGCCGTCTGTGTGTCCCCATCCTTTGGCTGGTCCTGCAGCCCTGGCCCAGGACTTCAGGAGCCATGAACTTGGTGCAAACGCACCTGCTTGCTAGTGATGGGACCTGGGGCTCAGGCTCGACTCCGGTGAAGTGGGGTCTCCATTGCCTGCTTGGCCTGCCACGAAGCCTCCTGCAGGACTCAGGTGGGGTAAACCAGCACAGGGCTCATAGGACATCTGCCTGGTGGGGGTGACACGTGACACAGGGATACCCGTCCAGGTGGAGGAGGTGTGTGCTGTCACAGGGAGTGAGCAGGAGCTGGGGGGGTGGGGGGAAGGGGGCTCGGTTGGGGGAAGAGACGTGAAGGCAGACTGTGAGCGAGCGTGGGAAGAGATTTCCTAGGGAAACCTCCAGAAAGAGTGGGTGTCTCTTGACTGACTGCCTAGCAGAGAACGGGGGCGGGGTAAGTCTTAAGCAGAGAAGTGCAGCAAGCAGCAAGGAAACAGGAACCGTGGAGATGGCTGCAACCTCACTGGTGGAGCTAGTCTGGCAGAGGTGGCCTGCTTGCTCCGTGGCCAAGGCTCAGAAGTACAGAATTGTTACGGTTGAGTGAGGGGCTAAGCTCTGTCCTTTAACACTTCTGGGAGCGGAGTTGTTAGGAAGTGTGTGTAGGGTGTTCTAAATGGCCCTGCCTTTGAAGGGCTGGTTCCTGAGAGCACCTCTGTCCTCTGTCCTGTGTGTGCATACAGCCCCCGGGCTGTATGTGTGGGAGGATTTGTGTGAATGTGAGTGTGTGCACATAATTGCCAGAGTGGTTTCATTCCCAAGTCCCCGTGAGCCCCAAGTGCCAGGGAGACATTCACAGTGTCCTTTGCTTCTGTGTGGGTCAACAGGTTTTTCCTAAAGGCCACACACACCAGGCTGTGTGTGGGGTGCAGGGGATGTGGAGGTGCAGTGTGGGCATTGGGAGTTGTGGCCTCCCACCCACCCTCTCTCTCACACACACACAAATGCACACACACTTCAGTGACCATCTCAGCAAGAGACAGACTCAGCCATTTTCACAGGATCAGTAAGACGACAGGCGGTGGTGTCATTAGAGACCTCCTTCAGGGTTGTCTGGATAGTGAGGCTGGTGGGAGAGCCCAGAGGGGGGAAGTCTTCTTTGAGGGGTACCCTGGGGGGGGGAGCACATCAGAGCAGGCAGAGTCAGCAGCTATAGTCTGAGGGGAGCGGGCAAGAAGCAGTTGCATTGGGCGGATTCAGGTCCTCATAGGAATGTGTGCGCCAGGCTCAAGCGTGTTTCCTCCTGCACCCCGCCCTGCCTGGACTGTCGCTGGTTACAAACCTAAGTATCTCAAGACTTAAAAAGCCATGGAAGCTGTAGCCTCCTTGGCCCCATCTCCTTGCAGCTGTTGCTGTGCTCTGGCAGGCCTCCCAATCAAAGCTTCTGGAGAGAAAGACCCAGATGGGAAGACAGAGGTCACAGTTTATCTTGCCTGAAGGGACCGTGGAGGCAGGCTGTCCAGGCTCCATCTAGTGTGGCGTTCTAGGAAAAGGCTCAGTGATTGCACACACAAGATTGCAAGCCTAAGTGCAGCCTCAGGAGCCTTTAAGAGGCAATAGTGAGGGGCTGGAGAGATGGCTCAGTGATTGAGAGCATTTGCTGCTCCTGCAGAGCACCCTGGTTCTGTGTCGGCTGCTCACACGGTAGCTTACAACGATCTATGGCTCTAGTTGTAGGGGATCCGACGCTTCTTCAGGCCTCCATAGGACCATGCGTGTGGTGCAGAACATCCCTAACATATAACAATGATAAATAAAATCTTTTTTAAAAAAGTCAGCTGGGTGTGGTTGCGCACGCCTTTAATCCCAGCCTTGGGGAGGCAGAAGCAGGTGGATCTCTGTGAGTTTGAGGCCAGCCTCATCTGCAAAGTGAGTTCAGGACAGCCGAGGCTACACTGGTGTCCTCCTTTTTGGAGACCAGGTCTCTCACCAGACTTGGAGCTCGCTTACGGCTAGACTTCCTGGCCAGCAAGCTTCCGGGATCCTCTTGTCTTCATCTTCTCAGCACCAGGATTATAAGCACACCTGAGCCATCTCCCCAGCTCCATCTTAACCGCTTTTAAGGGTACAAATGTGCAGTTGTACAACTCTCCATTCACAAACCCGTTCGTCTTCCTAAACAGAAAGCCTACAGCAGCAGCTGTAACCCTGCCCCTTCCCAATAGTCCCGGGCAACCTTTAACTGACTCTCTGGCTATGAATTTGACTACTGTAGGTATTTCCCATTGTTGGGCCAGGAGAGTCTTCACCCTTTGGTTTCTGGCTTATGTGACTTGGCATGATGTCATTCTGGGCTCATCCACATCATGTAAATGATGTTTCACAGTGTTCATGTGATCTGTGGATGGGCAAATGAATTGTATCTGCCATGTGCCTATTGCAAATAGCGCTGCTGTCAATATTCCATACAAGAATTCAAATCTGGTCTCGGTCCTTTTGGGTGTACTCGTAGTAGTGTAATTAATTGCCCGGGTGATTTTTGGGGTGCACACCACTGTACTTTCCCACAATGGCTATAGTCTATTTGTTGTACTGTCCTGGGAAGTTAGGAGGGAGGATGGCAGAAGCCACAGCATCTCAGACCTTTTGAACCTGCTTACCTTCCCTCTCCTTCTTTGACAGAGTCACCCCAAGAAAGGCCAGGCTCCCGGCGCAGCCTTCCCGGCAGCCTGTCAGAGAAAAGCGCAAGCATGGAGCCCTCGGCTGCAACCCCGTTCCGGGTCACGGTAACTATCTCTGCGTCACCACCGCCACTGCCACCACCATCACCACCTCGCCCTGCGGGGCTGCTCTGCGACCCCGCAACCCCCATTCCTGGAGCCTCATGGACCGGGAGAGCATCCAGCCTCCCTCGCTCTAGGTATCCAATCCCCTGGCAGCTCCCTGCTCCCCGGGGGCCGCATGGGATCCCATTCTTTGAGGGAGGGGGCAGGTGGAGGACAGCGCCCAGGAGGCCACCAGAGCTGAGAGAGGAGGCTGGATGAGAAGCTGCCTGGCATGTGCGTGCCCTGTGCCTTCCACCCCTAAGATGTACATCTGTGTTTTGGTATCTTTCATGGAACAGTCCGGGGCATGTCATAATTTGATTCTGTCTTGACTTGAAAGAATTCTGTGTCCTTCAGCTGATGATGCCTTAAGATGGACTCCAACACGGCATGGGTACCATAGCATAGCTGTTCAGTTTAGACAGCTGACGTGTATACTTGGCTCTTTTTTTTTTTTTTTTCCCAAGCCTAAGGCCCGGAGAGAATGCTCAGTTAATATAGTGCTTCCCTTGAAAACATAAGAACCCGAGTTCAATCCCAAGATCTCATGTTTAAAGAAGAGGTTCCAGGTTCTGTGGTAGGAATGTGTAATCACAGAGATGGGAGACAGACAGGTAGGCCTTGGGGCTCCCTGGCCAGACAGCCCAAAAGGTGAGCGGTACCCTGAAAAATGGCACCCTAAATTGTCCTGTGGCCTCTAGACACGTGCACACTTTTGTGTGCGTGTACCTGCACGCACACATACGGATATGTGAGTTTGCAGGCATACACACACACAAAAGGCCTAAATGACTTCGCAGAAATAGACCTCAGTGACATTTAATGCCTCTCACTCCCATGGATCCTTCCCTCCCTTTCTTTTATTTTCCCTGAGACAGGGTCTCTCTATGTAGCTCTGGCTAGCCTGGAACTCACTATGTAAAGCAGGCGGCCCTCGAACTCACAGAGATCCACCTGCCTGCTGCCTCCCAAGAGCCACACCATGCCCTGCACTGTGTATTCTAATAACTTAATTTATGTGTATTGGTGTTTTATGTGTCTGCGTGAGGGTGTTGGATGCCCTGGGACAGGAGTTAGAGATGGTTGTGAACTGCCCTGTGGGTGTTGGGAATTGAACCCAGGTCCTCTGGTGCTCTTAACACACCGCGCCACCTCTCCAGCCCTGTATGCGTAGTCTCTGCATTTACACTCAAACACACATCTGTGGAGACACACTGGGTATGACTGTACGTGCTTTTCTACAGTGCTGTGGCAGGTACCTGGCACTGTGGTAAGGATACACACCGCCTCCCCCAGGGATCTCCTGCCTGAATCCCAGATGGAGTGTGACCCTTTGACCGTTCATTCAGCAAGTTTCCCCATGTGTGTGCTTGCTGTGTGCCACGTACCGTTCTTGGGGTGGACTGAGGGCAAGAACGCCCAAAGCTGGTATATAGCGTGCAGAGTGCCAAGGAACCCACAGCTTTATATTGGTGCTAAGAGCAGCCAGGAGGGGAAAACCAAAGAGAGCTTCTCAGGGGTTTGTGGCCTCAAGGCGATTTTTTTTTTTTTTGACAGAATCACATGTAGCCCAGGCTGATCTCAAATCTTATATATAGCAGATGATGGCCTTGAAATCTGGGTTTTTGGGGTTTTTTTGTTTTTGTTTTTGTTTTTTGCCTCTACCATTTGAGTGCTAGCATTACAGGTATGTACCACCATATTTGGACTATGAGGTGGTGTTTGAGCTAGAGGACAAAAGATGAGGTGCCAGCCAGTTTTCAGCGGGGGGTGGGAGGGTGGGGGGGTGGGGGGGTAGGGGGGGAAGAAAGAGAATATACAGGCCTGGCTGTCATTATGTGAGTCAGGGGCTCCAAGGAAGCTGACTTTGACTGTCCCTAGCAGGAAGGAGAGGTGTCTTAGGCCCAGAAGGGTCAGTGGGAGTTGGCTAGGCAGGGAGTGGTTGTGGCAAAGGTGTGGGTTTACACTCCACTGCTGCTGCTGGGTCTGGTGATGGAGTTAGAGTCACTGAGTGATGCTGGGCCAGATAGAGCCTTGGATGCCAAACTGAAAAGACAGAGCCACTCCCCCTCCTACTGGTGTGTATAGTATAAAGCTAGGCTCTGAAGCCAGGTGTGGTGGTGGACACCTGTAATCCCAGCACTCAGGAGGCAGAGGCAGATCTCTGTGAGTTCGAGGCCAGCCTGGTCTACAAAGTGGGTTCCAGAACAGTCAGGGCTACTCAGAGAGACCCTGTCTTGAAAAAATAAAATAAAACAAGACAAAAGCCAAACCAAACCAACCAAACACACTAGGTTCTGAGGTTCCTTTAGGTTTGCAGGACTTGGGTATGGACGTCTTAACAAACTTCCCTAAGAGGTGGTTCAGAGTCGGGGCTGAGGGTCAGCCTCTGGCAGGGAGGGCCTAGGGTCATACCCCTAGATGTAGCCAGCTGGTTTCGAGGGGCTCTACAAAGGTGAGCTCATTATGTCCATTGGAGCAGAAACTAGATGCTTCTCCTCTGGATACCTGGACTACAGCGGGTAGGGAGAACCTTTGGGGACCTTGGAATAATGGTTGGTGTACTGTGGTCCTGCCATTGGTGGAGTGTCTGCTGTGTGCCTGGCACCATGCGTATTGTACACCAGGCACTATGCCCGCTCTCCTGCACCCCAGCTTTTGTAATCCTTCAGGCAGCCCCGATGCTGATTGCCCCATTACAGAGGAGGACACTGAGGCTCCTGCGGTAAAGCCATATCCTCAAGCCCAGGCTGATGAATGAGACCCTGTGTCTTTGGCCCCAGAACTTGAGTGTGGCTTCCTCGGGCTGGGAATAGGAATGTCCCGTGACCTGCCAGTTCCTCTGTGGCTTTATTGTGCCCACCGTCACACCTCCATGTCGCTGTAATCTGTGGTTTGGTAATTGCCGCCTGAGACTGGCATTTTTTCCTGTTGTGCCTCCTTCCGTGTTTCTTGGGGGCAGAAGCCACCTGAGGATGGAGTCGGTGCTAGCCTGTGAGCCTGCAGTACCCAGGAATCCACTGATGTGGTTTGCAGGGCGCAGGGGGCATGTTCACGAGCCATTTGTCTACCCACCTTCTGGCTACCCTGTGAGGAGCTACTAAGCATTGCCATTTCACACATAAGCAACACAAAGTTCCCAGTTGGTATCTCTGTGTCATGTGGCCCCTGAACTAGTGAGGCACTGATAGGCCTATTGGCCATGTTAGTGTCTTGTCCTTAGGCACTTTGGCCAGTACAGTGTGGAACGGCAACCCCTGCCCTTTGGCAGGTGCTTAGCGGATGAGATGCACGGGGACCAATCATATTCATCCATTAGATCCACACTCCCAATTGGGGTTTGCATTCTGACTCAGGACTAGTGCAGGGATGGGGAGGACTGTGCTACAGGACAGAAGGCACGGCATGTGGGGTGCTGGGGAGAAGAGCCTCCTCACCCCATTCCTCAACACTCATTCCCTCATGCATTTGCATCCTCGCTTCTCAGCTTGCTGCTGCTCCCTGCAGACCCCGAGGGAGCCTGGGGAACATGGTTTAGCCTGGGGGAGGCAGGGGAGATACCACAGCCTGTAATGAACCTGCCACTGTTGGCCGCCATTGCAAACCTGGGTGACAGGATGTCACCGTCTCTCGCAGAAGGTGCCCTGTGGGAGATTGTGTGTCAGAGTCGGAGGTCTCCAGGCTGAGAGAGGACTGGATCTGACAGAGGTCCCCACCCAGCTGAGAGTGGAGCTCTGGCCTGGCTTGTTCACTCCCTCCCAGGGATCTCACCTTTCTGCATGTAGCTATCCCTATGGCCATTTCACAGGACACAGGTGGCTCAGTGGGACATGGGTAGCAGCCTCCTAGACACTTGGGAGAGCCTCAATCTTTTTCTTTCTGTGAAATTAACATGATGGCTCTGTGGTTAGGCATATATTAAATGCTTATATATCCTAATGTGGCTTTAAGGTCTGGTGCCAGCTTTGTGATTTGAGGGAGTTGCAGGTGCTTCTTGCTCTCCTGTGTGACTCCCACTGTCGGTGGCAGTGAGCATGGGGCTGTGGTTCCCCTAGGAGATTGTGTGTCCAGAGCTGCGGGGGACCTGGGATAAAGAGCACATGGCCGAGGGTCTGAGAAAGGTGACAGCAGTGGCCTCCTGCTCCTCTCTTGGAGGTCTCTGGGATTTGTACCGGGAAGGGGAGACAGGAAAGCACATCCAGTCGGCTGGTTCTGGAGCTGCAGGTATGTAGGGCCAACCTGACGCTTCCTGCCTCTAGTGTGTTCTCAGGAATCGGGTTGATGGGAGACAAGGAAATGCTGGCAGCTGGAAGGTCCCTGTGCCTTTAGCATCCCAAGGTGTGGGCTGAGTCCTTCCTCTGCCCCCTAGGCTGCTGACCTTGAAGAGTCCAGCAGGGTCAGGGTGGGAGGTGGCAGAGGCTCTGGGAAACTGGGCAGACAGTTGAAAGTGGAGACATTTGAAGGTTTGGCTGAAATTAGGTCTCAGGGCTTTGTGTGTGTGTGTGTGTGTGTGTGTGTGTGTGTGTGTGTGTGTGTGTGTGTGTGTGAGAGAGAGAGAGAGAGAGAGAGAGAGAGAGAGAGAGAGAGAGAGAGAGAGAGAGAGATGGAGAAGTGTCAGAGAGGGGAAGGCTCAAAGAGCTGCAGACACTGCAGATAAACCCAGCACAGGATTGATGCTTCTAGAAGCAGGCCTTCGTGGTCCACTTTGACTAGGGCTGGCTTGTGCATAAACTATGTGTTTCTCATTCAGTATGTCTGGGGTGCTATGGGAACCCAGAATGAGAGGTCTCTGGCTGAGGAAGATGGGAGAAGTCTTAGAGCAGAGACCTTTAAAACTGGCTTTTAAGGGACAGGCAAGGGTTCCCCAAGAGAAGAGGCAATAATTAGAGGAAGATCTAACCAAACAGGAACAAGCCAGTGGTCCTGACTGGAATGTTGGGAGCATGAAGGCAAGAGCCAAGTGAGAACTGTGAGGAGGGCCTTAGTGGGATCATGGAAGCCTTTGGACTCTCTTCCATGGCATGCGGAGGCCACAGGGGGTGACGGCTAAGGACAGGGGTCTCTGGGGTACCCACTTGAGATTTCCAGCCCCACCACTACCCCTGTGGTGTCCCCACATGGGGACCGTCCTTCTCCCAGGAACAGAGGTGCAGAGGGTGGCTTGGCTGGGGAGCCTGCCATTTTGGCCACGTGTGCCTTCTGTCAGAGGATAGAGAATGTTCCAGGTAGGACTCTGTCAGAGTACCAGATGCAGGAGCTGTTCAGGATGGGCTAGGGATGGTGGGGGTGGGGTGGGCAGTAATGGTCTCTGAACAGGGAGCCCAGGGCCATGAGGCAGATGAGACTGCCAGGACTTGTGCTCAGGCCTGATGGCACAGGTCAAGGGTGCCATCAGTAGCAAGAGTCCAGGACAGATGGGGCATTCAGGATGGGTTAAAGGAGTAAGCCGACTGCTAGTCTCACCGGACCCTTGGTCCCTGTACTTAGATGTCCTTGTGGGGGCCTGCTTGCTCTGGCCCGGAAAGGACTAGCCCAGCCTGGGCAGCTTGAATAGGAGCATGGAGAGGGAAGGCAATAAACACAGCTCCAGAACCTTCCAGGTTGTCTCTTGTTTTCTGTAGGGCCCTCTCTAATGACCACTGAGGTGTGAACGACTGACTCCTTGGCTGTGTCACAGGCTCCTTACAGGTTTTCTTGTATTCAGAGTGGAAGCTAGGCTCAGTGACTGGCAGGTGGGGTGGCATGAGGATTTTCCTCTCTTTACCTGTGTTCCGGGGAGACAGGGCAGCTTGAGGCCCATGAACGGTACAGGTAGGTGTTTAGCCAGTGTCTGCCCTGCTGCTTGTTTTTCAGGGTACACCCTTTCCGTACCTTCCGCAGAACCTATCTCTCTTTTCCACGCTGTCCCTCACTGCCCTAAAGCAGCATCAGCTTTGACAGAGCTCCAAGGTGCAGCTGGGACCAGGAAGTGAGAGAGTGAGGAGCTTAGGGAGCCAGAACTAGTGTTCTGAGGGGTCAGTAATGGACAGAGCTGGCCAGCCTGCAGATTGCTTTCCCACCAGTTGGGGGCAGCAGAGGGCAGCAAGTGGACATCTGGGTGGCTACTGTCAGTGAGAACTGAGGTCCTGGTTGTACCCCTGGCCACAGGGAGCCCTTGAGTTATGGGGTGAACTGTGGTGACAGTAATACTGGTCAGGAGCACCCAATTGGCTAATGACAGCTGGGGATGGTGTGAGTGGCTCAGCTGCCTTGGCCTGAGTTGTTCGGACAGCTGGATCTCTGCAGAAGGACCCTTGGGGTCATTGGAAGACTAAAGTTTGGGGCCACAATAGGCTTGCATCAGGAGGGGCTCAGGGTGAGCTGACAGGAAGGGTAGGGCCCTGAAGTCACCAGGCCGGGGCTACTAAACACTTGGACCCTGTCATCCTGGACTGCCTACAGGCTCCTTGGGCCCCCTGTGAGCTTCTCCACTACTTTGGGGAAGAGAAGGAGGTCATTCCAGGGGAGGCAGATGACGGGGTCAAGTCCTCCGGTCTGGGTTCCAAGCTCCGCATGGCTGACTGTATGGAATGTATGGTAGAGGATCACAAAGCCTATTTTTGGCAGGCCGGTGAGGCAGGCCCTGTGCTGGGTACTCTGTGGGTAGTGTTCATTTCCTCTTTACAACACTGGGCCACACACACTTTACTTTCCAAGATGCTTACACTGAGCATAGACAAAGGCCCACTGAAATGGCCTCCCTCCAACACTGGGATGTGGAAGGCCTCATGGACCTTGCTGGCTGCCTGTGGCCACTGTGTGCTAGCCCAGTATCATTGTCCTCCGCATGAGTGAGGGCTGTGAGGGGAGGCACCTTGTTCTGGGTTACACAGTCCGTAAGGGTCAGAACTGACATTTGAATCCAGGCTCCCCCCAACTCCCCGACTTCCCTTACAGGTGTCTGAGAGGTTATTTCTTTGCACCCCACCTTGTGGCCCTGCAGGCCCTTACCCCCTTCTCGGATCAGGAGCCTGGCTGAAGGCAAGGTTCAGATGCCTTCATTTCCCCACTTGCTTTCCCTGTCTGTGTGTCTGTGTGTGTGTGTCTGTGTGTGTGTGTGTGTGCGCGCGCGCACACACACATGCGTGTTAACTTGGGGATCCCTCCTCGGTTTCTCTCCCTCTCTCCCCTCCCCTCTTCTCTTGGAGACAGGGTTCTCCCATCAACCTAGTGTCTGGTGTCTAGGCTGACTGGCCAGTGAGCCCTGGGGATTTGTCTGTCTCTGTCCCCCCACCCCCACCCCTGGCATGTGCCATCGAGCCTGGTTCCCCCCCCCCCCTTCCTCCCATAGCTTCTCAGGGTTAAACTTAAGTCCCCATTCTTGAGTGGCATCTACTTTACTGTCAGGCATCTCCCCAGCCCCCTGCCCCTCCCCTTTTTTAAGACAGGCCTTGGACTCTTGATCTTCTGCCTCTACCCCTTGAGTGCTAAGATGCCAGGCATACACACACAGCATCATCCCTGGTTCATACAGCGCTGGGGATCCACCCCCAGGGCTTTGTGTACACTGGGCCAGCACCAAACCAACTGCTGCCCCACCCCCACCCACCCCCATTTCCTCACTTTTTCCTGCTATGAATACAAAGTGATCACATGGAACCCAGTTGGATTACGGATATAATTACATGTGAGTTCTTGGCTAGAAATTGTTTCTGAAGCCAGGAGGCCTTCTGTGGAAGTGGCAGATACTGACATCTGCTTCCTACACAAGTCCACGCATCTCGATGAATAACTGCCCGCGGAATTGCTTAGAGAACACCTCAGAGGAGCCGTGTCCCTCCCCTGTCCTAGTGCTATAGATGGCCTCTGGTAGGGGTGGATGGATCGATTTCTGGTACCCATGGACCCTCAGGCCTGTCTCGGCCTCTGCCTTGAGCCCACTTGATCTCTTTGCCATCCCTCTGTGCCCTGCTTTGAGAAATTCTTATACCCACCTGCACTCCTTCCCCTCTGAAAGTCCTTCCCGGGCAGACATCCCTGTCCCCAGCTTCAGGATGTATGCCTCGTGTCCTTCCCCTTCTCCACTTGTCACTAACGATCCACTGATTCATCCTGTGCCTCTCTTCCAGCAGCTGACAGTGACCTTCTCAAGGGCAGGACTGGCTTCCGGTTCCTTGGAATCCTCCGTGCTTGTCGTGGGCACCTGCTATGGGCTGGTGAAATGAAAAGGGGCCAGGGGGACACACCAGGGAGCAAGTTAATTAGATTGGGATGAAGTGGGGGGGCACCTCCCCTCCTCAATCTCCAAGAGCCCTTCACTCTGTGTCGGGGGCCACTGTGGCCACCTACTCTGAGAGGAAAGGTTTGACTGGTCGCCCGGCTCCCCAGGACTCCTAGCAGAACATCAGTCCTAGCCTAGTCTTTGCCTACAGTTGCTCTGAGCCTTCAGAGGCCAGGTCAGTGCAGCCTGCAACTGCCAGATTACCAGAGGACAATGGCCTCTGCTGTCATCCCCAGCTGTGGCCGTTTCCCTGGTGAAAAGGCATTTAGCAGCCCTGTTGCTCAAGGACTTAGGGATGTTGCTGCTCTCTCAGTTTGGCTTTCTTGATGCTCAAGCCAGAGGGCCCCTGGGTTCTCTGTTGTTCCTCATTGGTTAGCCTTCTCCTGCCTTGCTCTAGGGCTAGCCCAAAAGGTTGGGTGTCTGGGAACTAGGACTGTCTGACCTAGTATTTATCCTTTAGGTTAGCCACTGTCCGCAAAAGGTCTCATACATTTGTGATCACAGCAGATGAATCCTCATCGGCATGATGGGGGAACATCCCCACACCAAAAGGGTTTAGAGGTCAGCTAGTTTCTAGGACAACCTTTTCATTGTAGGAATGAGGGAACAGAGTCACAGAATGGCTAAGGTGCCTGTTCAGGGCCTCATGGTTGGCTGTGGAGTGGTCTACACAGGCTGAACTCCGCACCACTGCTCCTTGGCTGTGTGGCCCTGGGCAAAGGTTCTTGCTCTTTCCGAGCCTCGACTTTCCTATCTGTATAATGGGGTTGAGAGGATCAAAGGAGTCACCAAAAGCTCTAGCCAAGGACCTGGTGAAAGTTTCCTGAATGCATGTGTTGGGTCAGCTCCTGTTGTGGCCACTCTGGGGGACGGCCTCCGCCAGGAGCATCTGCTCACACCAGATGGGGAGGGAAGGTCCGTGATTCGCTAGGAAGACTGGTCTGGTCATGGGTTCTTAGCCCCGAGGCTAGAGGACGAAGATGAGAGGCCAAATGCAAGGGAAGGCACCCTGGCACAGTGGACTTTCTGAAGCCCCCTTCTCTGTTAGCCTAGGGTCAGCCTAGAAACATGGGCGCTTTCAGGCCTCTGAGACACTTTATGCTAAAGTCAATGTCCATAGGCCTGGGGCTTTATGGCACAGTAAGTCACTCCTGGCTGCTCAGTATTGTCACATCTGTGGCTGAGACCTGAGGAATGCATGTCTGATTTCTGTACATAGATGCTTGCTCAGGCCTGAGGGAGGAATCAGAGGGCCACGCTTGTGTACCTTTTCCACTTCCTGAGTCATCCCCACCCCTTTCTCCTGCCTTCTCCAGGCGCTTAGGTTTTTTTTTAAAGGGACCCTTGCTTTGCATGTCCTCATGATGTGTCTGTCGTGAGCCCAGCGTGGGGTGGTGGTGTGGAAGTTGGAGGCTAGGAGGCCCTGCAGCATTGTTAGGGGTCTCCAGAAGCAGGCCGACCCTGTTGTCCTGCCTCACACCATTCCCTGAGCCCAGACCCGCCTGCATTGCTCTTTGTGGTTGCTCTGGCCCTGCATTTCTTAGTAGACCCACCTGCTAGAATGTCTCAAAAGCTGTCTCCGCTGGTAAGCCCACCAGGATTACTCCTAAGTGGGATTCTTTAAAAAAAAAAAAGTCTTCTTTGATATCACAGAAACTAATTCACTCACCAGCCTGCTGCAGCCCCTGCTTTGGGGCGTGACAGTCCAGTATGGGTGGGAGGCATTAAACACCTTGTCAGTGGAAATGTCTACGGAGGGACCTGACCAAGACTTAGGGCAGAAGGACCTTCAAGGAGGGACGGGAAGTTCCCTCCAGGCAAAGGGGACTTTCATTTCAGGTAGCCCCTTTGGAGTCTTTGCTGGCCAGATGGAGCACTAAACGCAAGGGCAGGGAAAGTGGTGGTGATGATGAAGACAGTGGGCTGTAGGTAGGCGCATGCGCGGCAGCAGCTGGCCTCTTCCTGCGTGGTCTATTGTCCTCACAAACAGTGTATTTGTATAGCTATTGCCCCCCCCCCCCCAATACCCTTTACTGGCAAGGGAGCAGCCATGGTGTCCAGCCACTGGCTTAGGTGGCGTAGCTCTTGAAGGGCGTTGTCCTCTACTTTGAGAATGTTAAATTGTAGGGCAGAAGGACATGTTGGGGGCAGGAGCTTGTTGCTCTCAGCAAAGATACAAGACCCTGAGAGCCATGCATCTGGGAACGGTAGAGATGAGTTTTGGGGGTATATGATGAATGAACAGGGTGTGCACACAGACACCCCCAAAATGAAACCTCCCACACAGGGCAGGGGGAAGATGGTGGTGGCAGAGTTAAGCTTGGTCTTCAGGATCACTCTCCTTTTTTTCTTTGGTGATTGGCGCTTGTGGCTATCTGTCTGTTAATAGCTGAGTGTGTATGTGCGTGCGCGTGCATGTGTGGTGTGTGTGTGTGTGTGTGTGTGTTTGACATGCATGTGTTTTTTTTTTTTCCGAGACAGGGTCTCTCTGTGTAGCCTTGGCTGTCCAGGACTCGCTTTGTAGACCAGGTTAGCCTCAAACTCACATCGATCTGCCTGCCTCTGCCTCCCGAGCATGCACCAACATTGCCCGGCTTGTGTGTATGCATGTGTATCTGTGCGTGTGTGGTGACGCTGAGGAGATGTGCGTGTTTTGCTTGCCTTCTTTTGTGGGTGTGCCTTTTGTGTGGACATTGTCAGCATGCTTGTCCTTGGACTTGACTGTGGTTTCGGCCTTGTAATATTTCTCCACGTGTTAGGTGAGGTTTTCTAACCAGGATGTTGGTTTGGAACAGGGCCTCATTCTGTAGCCCAGGTTGGCCTCCCTCCGTGCTGGCATTATGAATGTGCCAGTAGTCTTGGCCACTCAGCACTTTGAGATGAGTTTATCCTTGGATGTCTCCGCCTCCTTTGGGGACCTCAGGGCCAGTGGTCCTGTTCTCCTTGTGTGTGGACCATGAGTTCTGCTGAGAAGGTGGAATGTGAGGGTCTTTCATATTTAAGGGAACACTGGCTAGGGTCAGAGCGGGGGTCTGTGGGCATAAGGCGGCCCGTAGGTAAGTGGGTGGCCATCAGAGAGCCACCAGCTTTTGATCCCAGCTTAAAACGTCTCTTCTTTTTTACCTGTCACCATGCTTGTCACTTCATTAGCGCATCTGGTCACTGATCGTAACTTCATAGAATTGGCAGGTGCCAGTCAGTCCTGGGAAGGGCTGCTGCTCGCTCACCCTGCTCCTTGTGTTTCCAGTGGGAAGACTGAGGCCTGGGAAAAGGAAGTACATACAAGCTACCAGGAAGAGTCTGGAAGCTTGGTGCCGAAGCTGTAAGGAACTGAGACTAGTGTGGCCACCCTCTGGGCCATGAGTGTCTTGTTTGCACCACATGGGCCCTATTGCCCTCTCTCATCCACCTAGGAAATATGTCTCTTGCCACCCCAGCTCCTGTCCCTGCCTGTGTGCCCAGCATCTCTCCTCTCCTGGGGCCAGTCGAATGTGTTATCTGTCTGGGATCGTCCCCTGCCTTATCTGTTTTGCCTATTTAGGTGTACTCTTGGCATTTGGACCAGGGCCCTAGAGCGGTATTGAGAGAGATGTCTGTGAAAACAGCCTTTTGTCTCTGAAGCTTCTCTGTTTGGACTTTTAAAACTGGTATGGGTGTAGCTGGGTGCTGCCCAGCATAGATCCATGGCTTCTGCCTGCATCCTAAGCACTGTCTTAGAGTCAGTCCCAGCGTGGATGGAAAAAGGAAGACAGAGGTATGCCAGGCCATTTACAGCATCTGCAGTGGTCCAGGGTCAGGAAGCGGAGGACATGAAGTCTGGGCTGGGTGGAAGGTGTGTGACTGGGTAGACGCTGAGGGTAGAGGAAGGCTGCCTGCCCTTGACTGAGCACTTGCTGTCTACTAGGTGCGGGCCCAGTACTTCACACTGCAGGAGACATAGCAGGTTGGAGTCCCTCGGTGACAAGGAGCTCCCAGGGTGCACACCTGTGCTACGCCAGAGAGTCCAATGCATAGGAGAACAGGACAGATAGAGCCTCCCTGAGCCCTCAGGTTCTCACTTGGGAATCCTGTCGGCAGAGGACAGTCTGAGCTGTCTGTTTCATACTCTGCCCAGCCCACATTCTAGAACTCTCTGAGAGAGACCTAGCTATGCCACATAACCCCCTGGTCCAGAGCAAGGATCTGAACCTCTCCTAGCCTCCACTTCCCACTCCGAACACCTGACATTCTGAAAGCAAAGCCCACGCTCTCCCAAGGACTCTCAGCCGAGGCCTTGAGCCTCCTGGGTTGGCTCCCTCCCTGCTGAGAGATGTGCTCTGAGTTTTCATGGACACAGCAACTTGGCAAAACAGGAGCTTGCTCAATAACCCATCATTTATCATCATCATCATCACTTGGAATTGATTGAAATGGGTGAATGGAGAAATCACGCGTCTGGAATTCTGAAAGGGCTCTGAGCGCTGCTGGAGAGCCTCCCAGAGAAGAGCAGGGGTGGGCCAGATGTTAAGACAGAATGGCTGCAACTGGGGTGTGTGTGTGTGGGGTGCCTGGCGGCTCATCATCCTTTCAGCCAGAGACACTGACCTCCTCCACACTGCCCTGGGGCCTGGCCAGTGGTAAAGTGGGGATCAGCTGGGAGCAGTTATTCCTTTTGGGTGGAGGGAATTCGCAGAGGGGACAGAGGCAAGAGCTGGTAATAAGCAGCCTTATAAAAAGTCCCAGAGCCTTAGAGCCCAGTACACTGGCGCAGCTGCCTGCTGTGTTAATGGAAGCCGGTGCCCCATGGGGGGTAGGGAGTGGGGGAGTGAGGGAGTCGGGGAGCCCGCATGGGGTGGGGGGGGGTGGAACAGGCTTTGTCCCTGTGGACTTGAGGCTGCCTGCTGCTTTTTACACTTCAGTCCCTGCTCCCTGGATGAAAGCTTAGGCCCTCACCTGAGCAGCCCCGTGGCCGCACACTGTGCACACGGGGAGTCTCTGAGGTTGCTTCAGAAGAAAGTGCTAGTTAAAAGAGTTCAACACTTCTAAACTGGACGTTACTATGTGGCTCCAGGGTCATCTAGCGAGCAGCTTCATTGATGTCCCTGTCCCCACTGCTGGGCAGCCTGCAGACTCCTACCTGTGTTGGTCACCCACATCTCAGGACAAAAAGAGTTGGCTGTCCTTGAGTCAGTCTCAGTAATAGTGACAGAACAGCCACAGCATGTTGTGGCTTGAGTACCTGCTGACTTACTGGTAGTATCTGACCGTGGTCCTCCCCGTAACCCCATAAAGGAGGTTCCATCATTAGCTTGTATCACAGATAGGATAGTGAGGCTCAGAAAGGGCCAGCAATCTGTACATAGGTCATCTGAATTAGGATTTGAGCCCAGATCAGATAGGTGTTGCCTGTCTGCAATCCCAGCACACGTGGAAGGAGATACAAGGATTAGGAGTTCTGGGGCCAGCCTGAGCTACGGCAGACGTCATAGGAACATCATGAATCCAGGGCCAGCTTGGGCTACATAACTTGCTGAGACCCTTCTTAAAAAACAGATTGGAACCCAGGCACCAAGAAGAAGCTTGACGTGCCCCAGGGCTGGATTAGCAAGGCGAGATCCTGTGTGTGCAGCAAGACAGTCTCTTAAAGGACACACAAGAAAGCTGACTGGTGTGTGTGTGAGAGAGAGAGAGAGAGAGAGAGTGTGTGTGTGTGTGATGGGGGAGGCAGTGGGGGCTGGCAAAGGAGAAGGCTATGGAGTGGTTAATGAAAGCGTGCGTAGCCCTCAGAGATGAGCTAGCCCTAGCATATGCTGTTACAAACTGCAAGTTTTTATGAAACCTTTGTATTTGAGTGGGTTCCTGGTGAGAATAAACTTGGCTTTTGTTGGGTGTTCTGTTTTGTTTTACACCCCCAAACCTCAACTCTGATCAGCCTTATGTGTCCTGTTAATCCTTAATGCATGTCCCTCCCCGGCTCATTTCACAGTGAGGTGACAGGCCTTGACAAGCTGGGGTTGGGTACAATTTCGTTGGAGGCCTGTGTGCCTGCTTGCGCCTCTCAGTTCTTAGCCACTGACTGTCCGTATGCTCCAGTACAGCCCAAAAGTGGGTGTCGGGAACTCTGTTTTACTGAAAGAAGGAACTATCTGTTTGTTGGTTGTTTGAAGTAGGGTCTCACTACATAGCCCTGGCTGGCCTGGGACTCCCTTTGTAGACAAGATTGACCCCAAACTCACAAAGATCTGCCTGTCCCTGGCTCTGGAGTGCTGGGATCAAAGGTGTACACTGCCATGCCTAGCTAGAAAGACCGGGAACCTTGTCTGGTGATATTTTTGAGTTTTTTGTTTTGTTTTGTTTTTCTCGATACTGGCCTCAGACCTGTAGCTGATGCATGCTAGGCAAGTTCTCTACCACTGAGCCACCTCCCGGCCCTTGAACTTGGGTCTAGCATAACTTCCTGGCTTGAAGACCGGCCAGCCACTGTGCATGAATTCTGGCTGTAGCTGATCCCATGAAGGGACAAGAGAGAAGGCTTATCTCCTTTCACCCGGGGGCCAGGGACCAACCACCTGAGCCTCGTGAAGGACAGTCACCTGTGAATCTGGGCAAAGCATAGCAACCAACACAGCTTGGGGGCCTTTGATTCACTGTGCTTTGTGACCTCGGGAAAGCCCCGTCACCTTTCTGGACCTTCATCACCCTCAGAAATACAGCTTGTTGGCCAGGAGCCTCCCTCTGGGATTTGCTATCTGAGAGGCTCTGAGCTGGGACACAAGGTCTGCAGGGCATATTGTGGTAGAGTGGGGACTAGCAGGGCTTCTCCGTGGTCCCCTGAACAATCTCCCCTGGTCTGAGCTGCTGGGCCTTTTGGAAATGTAGACAACAACCACCCTGTAGTGTCACCCTGTATAGTGCCCATGGCTGTTGTGGTCCCGGGGTCCAGTACATCAGGCTCTTGAAGTACTGAGTCCCAAGGCCATTGCTAGCTTGGATAAGCGTAGGTAGCAAGCGGGTGGCCTGTACTGTGGTGTTGGAGCCTTGTGAGATGTTGGGGGAAAGTGACAAGAGTCTAATCCACCACTCCTCCTCCTCCTCCTCCTCCCCTTCTCCCCATCTTCTAACTGACACTATTGCTATTGCATGGGCTCCATAAACTGTAAACCAGGCTCTGTGCTTCTTTGTACCCTAAGAGTGTAACCGTTGTGAAGTTTTTGTCAGTGCAGAAAATGAAAACCAAGAAAAAGTCCAGTCCCACTGAAGAGACCCCACAGCTTAACACCTGTGAGGGAGCCCACGAGGTCCTCCAGGAGGGGCTGAGGTTGGGAGAGCCCAGAGTTCACATGGACGTGCAGGTCCTTGCCTGCCTGCTGTCTGCTAGGAGCTTTGCCCTCCCCTAGCCGGCCTTGTCTTGCCTGTGGATTATGTCTCTGGTGGAGGCTCCCTCCAACCTACCCCTTAAGTCAAGGGATACCTACTGAGCTGCAGTACATGGGGACACCTGGGCAGCTGATGTGGGCTACAGGGGTCAGGTGGTGTATTTGGACACTGAAGGCAGAGGCATCTTAGCTGGGCTAGGGGGACGTGTGGAATGCTGACAAGTGACAACTGGAAGAGGGCTGCTATGGATGGGAGGTTGGGGGAGGAAGAAAATGCAGAGGGGAAAAAGGCAGGAGGAAGGAGGAAGGATAGTTGGGGTGTTGTAAAAAGAGGGAGCGTCTTGTGGGAACCTCTCTGGCTGGCACTAGCTCTTGGAGCTGGGTGTTCTTGGGCAAGATGCCTCACCTCTCTGAACAAGGCTTCTTCACTTGCAGATAAGGTTTTTTGTTTGTTTGTTTGCTGGTGTTTTCTGTGTGCTCTTGAGCTTGTCATGTGTAGGAGGTGGGGCTGCAGCAAATGTCCACCTGACCCTCTGAGCTCAGAGAGCTGTCAGGCTCTCCCATTCTTCTACAATGGATGAGAAGCCACATTCAGATCACAGTAAAAACACTGACTTCAAAATAAGTTAACACCCCTTTACTTCTTCATAGGATCCCACAGAATCAGGATGGGGGCTGAGTGGGTGTGGGTCGCTGCAACCCTTCAGTTCCAAGCATTCCTCAGGGAGTTCCAGTTCTCAGCTCTCCTCCCTCAGGATGCCTCCAAGTTCCAAGCCCAGTGTTCCTAACGCTCTGCTGAAAACAAAAACAAAAACAACAACAACAAAAAAAACCATGACCAAAGGAACTTGAGGAAAGGGTTTATTCAGTTTATACTTGCATATTTTAGTCCGAGTTATTGGAGGAAGTCAGGACTCAAACCAGGCAGGAACCTAGAGGCAGGAGCTGATGCAGAGGCAGAGGAAGGGTGCTGCTTACTGGTTTGTTCCCATGGCTTGCTCAGCCTGCTTTCTTATTGAACCCAGGACCGGCAGCCCAGGGGTGGCCCCACCCACAATGGGCTGTGCCCTTACGCGTCAATAGAAAATGCCCTACAGCTGGATCTTATGGGCATTTTCTCAGTTGCGGTTCCCTCCTCTCAGAGGATGCTAACCTATGTCAAGTTGAGAGAAAACCAGGCAGTACACCCAGTAAGACTCAGCTGTGCCCTCTCAGCCCCACATCTATTTAGCATCTGTCAAGGGAGCTCTAGTCCAAGCTGCGTGTATTGCCGCTTGCCTCCTCACCTGTCTCTTCATTAGTCCAAAAGTGCTGGGGTGGGGTGGGGTGAGTTGGGGATGGTGTTTTCAGGTGGAGCCTCAGCTCAGCGCTGCCTGGTGAATCCATGCATTGTCTGAGCCAGGTGTCCCAAAATTGGGGATACTCAGCAAACCCTTCACCTCCGCGGGGGCTCCTCCCTACAGGGGGCCACTGAGGGATCCTGTACCCATGGGGATTGGCCTTGCTGGATTTCAAGTGTTTCAGCCTCCGTCCTGACATCCAGCCGTCGTCTGCCCGCCTTAGGGGTCTAGATGGCCAGAGTGCTACTAGATGCTGGCCGCTAGCCTCCTAGAGGACCTGATCTCCCAGCCTTAGTTTCCTTCAGCTGTGCAACCGCTCCTGTCAGTCCCCCGACGGGGCGGGGTGTGGAATCCTCCCGGAGGTTGGGGGGTGTGGCGAAGGAAGGCCAGGAGGTGAGGGGCAGCTGGTGGCGCGAGCCCACTCCCCCTCCCGTCCCCGCCCCTCCAAAGCCTTGCCGCCCCGCCCTCTGGATACAAGGGGGTGGGGTGGGGTGGGGGGCTCGGGCATCCTCGGTCACGGTCGGAGGCGCTCGGCTCAGCGTCGCCATGGCAACGGCGGCTTAGGGGCGGGGGCGACGTGGCGGGCTGGGCCGGCCGGCAGGCGGGCGGCGCGGGGTGGGCTGGGCCGCGCTGCGCGGGCCGGGCCGTCGGCGCTCGGTCGGCGGGCGGGCGGCGGCGCGGGCCGCGAGCTGCTAGGGCCTAGCCCGGCCCGCCGTGGGCCGCGAGGGTGCGGGTCCCGGCCCGCCGCCGCCGCGCTAACCCCGCCTCCCCTTCCCCCTCTTGTCGCCCCGCGCGCAGGGCTTCCTCAGCCGCCGCCTCAAGGGCTCCATCAAGCGCACCAAGAGCCAGCCCAAGCTGGACCGCAACCACAGCTTCCGCCACATCCTGCCGGGGTTCCGGAGCGCAGCCGCCGCCGCCACCGCCGCGGACAATGAGAGGTGAGCCCGCCGCCGCCCGGGCTGCGCCCCGAGGGCGCAGGGGCAAAGCTGGAACCGGGCAGGGCACGCTCCCGCGGGAGTGACGCCTCGCCGGCCTCCGGGAACTCCGGGAACGGGGCCCCCGTCGGGCCGGGAGACCGGGGCTTGCACCCTTCGTTGCCACACCGGCTGCGGCGAGGAGGGTGCGGGAGGTCCGGGGTGAGGCCAGGCGGCAAGTGCCCTCTCGGGCATGTGGGGTCCTGGATCGTCTGGCCGAGGTGGGCATTGTTTCCCGGGCCGTGCGGTGCCTGGAGGTAGGGACGGAAGTGGCGCCTCCACACCCTCAGGACCCATCCCCCGGCCTGCCGAGTCCCTTGGTGTCCGATACAAAAGGCATTTTCGGCTGGGTTTTGCCCAGACCCGGCGCGCTCGTGGCGCGGAAAAGGGTGAACATCTGGAGGGGAGGAGCAGGGGGCTGGGCCGCTTAGGGGGCACATCTGCGCTAAGTAGGGCACGTGCTCCGCTGGGGGCTGGGGTGAACCGAGCGGGCAGTGCCCAGGCGTTGGGTTTAATGGGCATAGCCTGAGACCCGAGAAGATGGGCCTAACCCCCTACAGTCTGGGCAGCTGCCCTCCGCCTTTACCTCCCGCTCCCAAGGGTGTCTCCTATTCCTTGCTTCCTTTTGGGCAAGCCGGGAGCAGGTGTGGAAATTCCAGGGGGAGGTGGCTTGTGGAGCGGAGGGGAGGGGAGGAGGTTGTTGAGCCTGCTCTGGAGTCACTGGCAACGTGCAGGCTTCAGCTCGCAAGGGCAAGCCATCCTGTCCGTGCGGGGGCACTGGGCGGGCACAGCCTCTGGGGGCTCTGGTTCTCTTCCTTGAGTCGTGTAAGCCACAGGCACCTTTTCACTTAGGCACAGGCACGATGATGGATTCCTGTGCCAGTTAGAACGTGTCGTGGAGGTGCAGGAGCCTTTTCAGCATTCAGTCTCAACATCTTAATGCTACAAGCATCTGCCTTCCCTAGGTCTCTGTCCGTTTTACCATTTGGAGAGTTGGCAATTCTTGTGTGGAAGGCACAAGTAGAATAATAATAATGTGTCTCCTTTCCTCCTTGCCTCCAGCAAGCAAAGGAGCCCAAGTTATCCCTAACTCCTGCCCGACATGGGGGGATGTTTAGCTGACACCTAACATCTTTCCCAGAGCACACCTCCTAATTAGAACCACCAGACCTTTCGTTGCCATCAGCCCAGAGCTGTTTGCCAGTACATTCCCCCCCCCCCCCCGCCGCCCGCACTGCCCCCCCAACCCCCCTCCCTGCCAAGCCCAGCCTAAGGCAGGATCCCCCCCAGCTTTTCACTGATGGCTGTGGTGCCCCCAGGGGACCAGGCGTTCCCTGGCAGAAGATGCAGCCAGGTCAGAGCTCCGTGCTGGGTGCAGCCACTGCGTCTTTGAAAATCTCCATTCCCATCTTTGTTATTATTGTCTGTCTGGGCCACCCGGTTTGCTGCCTTCCTCCCTCCTCCGGCCCCCCACCTCCGGCTGTCTCTCCCAAGAACATGCCCTTCTCGGCGCTTTCCCTGGCAGGGGTCCGGACCCTCTGTTCTCGCATGCGGGGGCTTGTGTACGTACCCCCCCCCCCCCATTTTGTGTGCATGTGGCGGTTGTCCGGGAGCAGGAGAGACAGCAGGCAGCCCGGGTCTCTGAATGTGTCTGCCCTCTCGAGAGCCAAGTGCATGTCGTGTTTACCTTCCACCTCTGGGAAGCCCCACCAGCGAGCGCTTGGCTAGCAGCCGTAGCCAGAGTCCCGGCTCCGCTAAGATGACCTCCGAAACACCCTGTGCAGCCTGGTCTCAGGTTAGCCTTGTTACGAGCAGGGGGAGGGGTAGGTAGAGTCGGGTTTGAGAGTGAAACTACAAATCCATTTCTGGAATCGTGAACGGCAGCAAGAGGAGCTGAATGTCGCTGGCAGTGGTGTGGATTGTCTTTTCTAATTTTCTGTAAACAAAATCTGCCTTGGTGGCTTCTCGGGTCCTGGAAGATTTTTGCGTTCTCCATGAAAGTCATGGAGCCTGGCTTAGAATCCCTCTACCCAGTCTAGAGGCTGCGGTGGGTTTTGTCAGGCCTGGGGTCTCTTTGATTTGTTGCTTTGTTCAGGAATAGATCTGTTGGTTGCAGCTGAATGAATGGGCAGATGTTTCCCTGGGGCAGTCCCTGGAGTCCTCTGGGGTTCAGTGAGTAATGCCAACTGGGGTGACTTCTCACCCCCCCCCCCAAGTTCATGGTCAAACCTGGGTGAGTGGAGAGGCGCTTCTTCATTCTTGTGGGTGTTGTGTCGCCTGAGTGGGGTAGAAGGAACCAGGCAAGGGGAGATTGAATCCCCTCTCCATGGCACTCCCACTGCCTCTCTCTGGGACAAATACAGAGACACCACGCCTGGCATGCGTGGGGGACAAGGATGGGAAGAGGACCGGAGGCTTCAGGGTTGTCATGAGCCCTGACCCCAGTGGCCCTCCCTTGTAGACGAACAGTTTAGGGCTGTCTGGTTAGACCCGAGAGTCTTAACTGTGGGTGAATCTGTTCGGTTTGTATGGCTGCTAAGGAGGTGTTGTCTGTGTGCTCTGCAGACTGCTGTGTTGGTCCGGTCCTTTTTTGTTCTGGAATTCTCCATCCAGAGGTTGGAAACCAGGTGGCTCTGTGCTAGAATCTTTGGGGTTCTTGGGAAAGAAGTCTGCCCTCAGTGTGGGCTGCTGCTGTTTGGTTTTGAGGCTTGGGTCTGGCCAACAGGGACTTGGGGGCTCAAGGGCTGTGGGGTAGACAGGCTCAGCCTTTGTACTTGTTCAACTGAAGATGGCTTTAGGGAAGGTTCCTAACCGGTCTCCGTGATCGCCGGGCTTCTCAGACACTCATTTCTCCTTTGGAGGCTTTGGCAGTAATTACCAGAGACAGGTGATCATTTCTCCTGGATAGCAGAAATGAGTGAGTGCTGGCCAGAGTGTTTTCAGGTGACCAGGGTGCTGGAAGAACAGTTCCTTGTGCAGGCTGGAAGTGTTGCTCTGCATTTACAGGGCTGTTTTAATGTTGGTAAAAGCAAGAAAGGATGTGGTGGCTCTGCCTTCCCAGAACCAAGTTCATTTTGATGCTCCTGAGCTAGGAGGTCAGCTGACATCCTCACCCCCTTTTTCTCCTGACACCATTTCTAGGTGACGCTGGCCCCCTACACATTCAGAGAGCGTGTTTCCCCAGCTGTCCTCTCTGTACTCCAGAAGTGGCTGTGCCCTCCTGACTCTTGCTACTTGGCCGGGCGCAGCACTTAGCTTGGAAAATGCAGGGTCGGGCAGGTGCGTGTGCAGGTAGTGCTGCACCGTCCCTTCCGATGTGCAGCGCTTCTTTTCCACAGCTGAGAGTTACTCTTGGAGGGATTCCAGGTGTATAGAGCCGGGGAGAGGGGGGCTAGTTGGAAGTTAAGGGTGGGCGTTAAGACAGGGACCCTCAACTGGCCTTGAGGAGGCAGGTATGAGTTCTGTCGCTGTGGATGAGGTCATCTTTGGAGGAAGAAACAGAGGAAACTGGGTGAAAAACAGGAGGTGGAAGTAGAGCTTGTACTGTTGCTGGGTCTTCCCAGGCTCAGGAGGGTTGGTACCCAGGCCAGCCAGGGCTTGTGTGCAGGTCCCTGCCCTGCTGAGCACAGGGCATGGGCAATTAGACCCTTGTCTGCTTTCTCTTGGGACTGGTCTGTAAAGTATGGTGACTGCAAGCTGCAGTTTAGACAGTTACTAGGTATAAAGAGAGTATGTGAGCTTCGGCTTTGAAGCCGTTCCTGCAGCTGCAAGTCATTTAGGCTTTGGGAGCCTCAGTTTGTATGTCTACAAAGTGGGCACAATGAAAATTATGGAGACGCCGGTACTGATGTATTCGGTATTTAAGCTCCTGTCTTAGCTCATTCAGTTTCCTTGGCATGTAATACCAGGTCTCGCGCATTTCTTAAGTGTTTCTAAAATTTGACCAAGTAAACCATGATGTGTGAAGAAGTTAGCCTAACTGTACATTTTCAGCAAGTGTCAGTAGGAGGCAGCCATCTTGTTTGGTCCACCTCAGTTTTCTCATCTGTAGGCTGGGACTAACCATCACTCATGTGGTATCATTCCAAAATTCTAGCGAGATGGTAGCTGCTGCTGCACCTGGTAGGAAGAACTGCGTTAAAATGGAGGCCGTTGTTAACCTTGAACAAAGCAAAGTGAGAAAGTTGGGGAAAGCCCTTTCTTCCTGTCCTACACACCTGGCAGAGAAGATCTTTCCGTTGTGCACACGTATGTGCGTTTGCTTAGTTGCTTGCTTTTTTTTTTTTTTTTTTTTTTTTGAGACGGTTTCTTCATGTAGACCTGGCTGTCCTGGAGTCTCCTCTGTAGACTAAGACCAGGCTGGCCTCAACCTCACAGAAATCCACCTGCCTCTGCCTCCTGAGTCCTGGGATTAAAGGTGCACCACCACCACCCAGCCCCCTTTCCTGTGTGTTTTACAAATTTATGTTAAATGTCCGTTGTTCCAGCTCCTTTTGAGCCATCTTTAAAAAAAAAAATCATCTAGCATTCAGGTTTATTTTAAAAAAAATATTATTAATTTAAAGTCTTGAGCATTCATTTTTGTCTGTGTCTCTCATTTTTCCAAAGGATAACGTTTTAGAATTACTAAGTCAAAGAATATGAAATTTGAAGTTTTTGGCCAGAAAAAATAAAGCTTATCAAAATCCCATAATGTTTATATTCTGTTAGTGAGTTTTGAGAGTAACTACCTGTTGGTGTTTCTTCATACCCTCTACAAGATGAGCAGTTTGTCATTAAAATGATCTCTTTCATTTTTGAGAGGCAGAAAAAAAAATGGCATTTCTTTATTTGTATTAATTTGCTGGTTAGTGGTTGAGAACTGGCTGTTCTCCCGAATCAAGTGGCTAGCAAGACTCACCTCTCTGCCCTTGTGTTCTGAATATTCCAACAGGACCCTTTGCAAGACTTGCAGTTGCCCTGTCTGGCCTTCCTCAGCACTGGAGGCCTTGTGTGGGTGGGCCCTATATGTTAGCTGAGCTTTAACGGGAAATTCATTAATTCTTGACGAGAAAGGCTCACCTGGCTCTCATCCCCCCCCCCCCCCCCCCCCCCCCCCCCGTCTCCCTCCTTCCACTACAGATTGAATTCTTAAACCAATAATCATTATGAGGAAGCTCATGTCTACTTGCTTCTGGAGGGGGCGTCTGCCCTTCAGGGTAGGCCAGCAGAGAAGGGGCTAAAAGGTCCAGGGAAACTGAGGCCACATCACAGCCAGGCGTCGCTCTGCAGCACGTCCTTTGGAGCCTCCTGAGCACTGGCAAGCCTCACCAGAGCTTCATCTCCAGAGGAGAGGGAAGCCACAGAATGCAACCTGGATGCATGGAACACCAATTTATTTTTGCTTTCTCATTTTTATTGCCTTCCTTTTATATCCGCAGCTCCCTTGTGTGCCTTCTGGAGATCTGAGCTGGGTAATATTTTAAGGAATGGTGGAAATTAGCTAGTGATCAGCCCCAGGCTGCCCAGCTGAAGTTACAGAGGCCGGATAAGCCTTTCTTTGAACAAGCACATGTACATCTGCATATTTTTAATATATTTTGCAAGTGTGCATTTGTCCTTAGGAAGGTATATGTGCACAGCACGTAAGCATTTTTATCTACTTTTTTTTTTTTTTTTTTTTAGTTTGGTTTTTTGAGACAGGGTTTCTCTGTGTAGCCTTGGCTGCCCTGGACACGCTTTGTAGACCAGGCTGGCCTCGAACTCACAGAGATCCACCTGCCTCTGCCTCCCTGACTGCTGGGATTACAAGTGTTTGCCACTGTGCCTAGCTGTATATGTATTTAAGGTAAACACATATACATACAACATACATATATACATACATATACATATACTTGTATATAAAATGCAACAGACAGTTTGGCATCCTGTTGGATTAGATGATAGAAAGTTTTAAGCTTTTTATAGGTCAGATATAAAGAAATGATCCCATCTAAGTATTCAGTAAGTTCTGGCCACTGTTACTATTGTGTCTTTGTTTATGTTTACATACACTCTGTAGTGCCCAGCTGCATAGTCTGTGTATTCTGTATAGTGTGTAGTGTATGTCCTGTGCTTGGGTGTGTTCCTGTCTACTTGTGCAGTTCTATCTGGGCGTGTGGACATGCTGCCTCGTTTAGTGGACAGGCTGCCGAACTTCTTGGGGACAACCTCCCTAGCAGTGGCCCTTTGACTTCCTCTCAACCTCACGTGCTGAGTAGAGCCCAGGTCCTGGTGACAGCCAGCCTTGGGGTTACCATGGGCTTTCTCCCCTCAAGCAGCCTTGCCTATTTCCAGGCCCCATATCAGAGGATATGCAAATCGACTCTTTAATGGAATTCCTTTGCAAAATATTATTTGAACCAGAAAGTTAATTACTGGGCTCTAATTAACGGCTATTTCTGAAGACCACAGAAACAAACTAGAGATCATAGAGAGACTGAAAAGGAAAAGAGGAAAACCACGTACCTCCCTGGCTGGCACGGTGCCTTCCAGGGTGGCCGCCTGCGGTTGGCTTCTCCCTGCTCTGAGCTGTCAGCCGTACCCTCTGTGAAGGACAAAGTGCCCCTTGCCCAGAGGAGCTCCGATGGCTGCAGGTTTCTGCTGCCCAGGAGTCTGGGGGCGCGGGGGAGGGGGTGGCTGAAGAGCATCTCATCCGGTTAGAGCCTTGCAGGGGGTGTGGGCAGCAGGCCTGGAACAGAAGCAATCCCATTCTCAGAGCCCCCAGGTGGCATGTTTAAGACTTGCCCTCTACATACTCGCTGCATTTCCTTCTGTGAAACTGGCCCTTTGCTACCCACCCCATGCAAGGGGTACTCGCCCTGAAACAGCCTAGATAGCTACCATGGCCAAGCTCCCCCAAGGGCCCTGCTCCTTGCCCTCAGACACAGGAGTCACTTGTGTTCCGTGAGTAAGGTCATGTGCTGTCGTCTGTTCTTTGAGTGCTGTATGTAAGCAAACCATCTTCCTCAGTAGCCGCCTCCTCCTCCTCATGATTCTATGTGTCTCTTACCTAAGCAAGGCTCAGAGGTGACTGTAGTGCAGGTGACACGGAAGTTCCCCTCTTAGCCCTACTGTGCCTGCTTCCCCATTCCCTCCTGAGTTAGAGAGCCTCTGAACCTCATGGGCATGTGGCTGTCCACCCTGTGTGCTGTGCTGCATGTTTGGGAACTTGGGATGCAGATAGGTATGAAAGCCATCATTCTGCACTACAGATCCTGTCTATGCCAGGCACGTAGTGGGGTAAGATCCCAGGAGAGGGAGGCAGGGAATGCCCAACCTGACACCCTTCCTGGGGAATCCCTGCACATTTTTAGGCGAAATGGCGCCAAAGCTGGAGGTTAAGCCTGGTTCTAGCAACATGCCAAGAATGCCTTTGCCTGCTCAGGAGGCCTGCACGGGTCTTGCTTCTGCCCACACTGTGTCCTGCATGGGAATATTTAGTATCACCAGTGGGTAACTTTCCATATGCTGAGAACTGGGCCAGTGGGCAGCCTCAAGGTCCTGCTCCTTGGAGCCTTCTGCTGTCACTTGGGTACCTTGGTGTTTGCGGCCAGGCTGGAGCAAGAACTAGTCACAGGCATGGCTCTGAGATTAGCTTGGGGCTCATGTTGTAGTAACTGGTATCTCCCACATGTGTTACCTGTAAAGGGAGCTGTTTAGTGCAGCTCTCTCTCTCTCTTCTCCCACTAGGGAGCTGGGGGGCTCTTCAACCCTCTCTCAGCTCCCCCTGGCAACTCCTCCTTCTCTGTTAACCCCTCCTGCCTGCTGTTCTGAGCTTTCTTGAACAAGCAGGGTGCAGTGAGCCCAGCCTAATGGTGAAAGAACACATTGGGCAGAGTTACAGCTGCTGCCAGGGTGGCACCCTGACGAGATGTGACGTTGTCATAGGGAGGTCTTGTGCTAGGGCAGTGGCTTAGTGTAGCATCTCCCTGTGCCCGCTGACTAAGGGAAGTTAATTTCATGCTCTGTCTTTTTGACATTCATAATCAGAGCGTTGTATTGCAGCTGCAGATTGTTAGCACGCGAAGGATGGCCAAGCCTCAACAATTACTGTTTCTGGCTGGGAGGAGATTTATTAATGGGTTGTTCCTGGCCCCACCCCCCTGTTCCTGTTCCCCTTTATGCCTTCTTTTCAGCTCCACCCTCTGACCCCCAGACGGCAGTCTGGGAAACTCATTCCCTGAAGGGACCGGGATGGAGTTTGTATAGATGCTCAGGGTAGAATATCCTGACACAGGTTCTTGGGCCCCACTCTAGACCTGTGTGATTACACATTTCCTCAAAGTCTGAGAACTGTTGCCCAAAGTTAAGAACCGTTGAGGAGGTGCAAAGATTGCAATCCAGCTGTGCCCTGGTGGCTTGTCTCAGCACATCTGGTGCTGTGTTCTTGATTCTTCACAGCACTGGGGTGTTGTTTCCCATTTCACAGACATACAAACTGAGGCCCAGTGTGCAGGAGACCCCTTGTCAATCTTTAGGTGAGCGCCTGCCCGGGCAGCTCATTCCCTGGCCAGAGCCTAACCGGAGCTGAGGTCCACCCTCACCTGGTCCTGCCATTTGCTCTAAGGCTGTCAGGCCTTCTGAGAGACTATCCCAACTGGGAGCACCTTTGTTAGAAATAAGCTCAGGGTCACAGTAGGACACCTGCACCCCATGAAGTGTTCCCACAAGGCAGCTGTGGTGGGTCTCTCACACTGTTTGCTGTTGGACCAGTGCTCTGGGATGCCTGGATAGGGGCAGGCATTGAGACCTTGGTCAGCTGGTGAGTGAGCTCAGGGCCGGGGCTGGGGGCAAAGCTGAAGTCGTACTTGTCTCTATCTCTAGGTCCAGAGTTGAGCCCACACCAGCCACCGGGCTCATCCCTTGCTCCCGCGCCCTGTTTCTAGGTGTGCAGCTGAGGTGCACAGGCGTGGCTTCACTCACTAGGATGAAGTAAGTGGCAGCCGTGTAATTCAAGCCTAGCTCCATTAAGTCAAAGCCCCTGGGTGGGACAAGCCAGTGTCTTGGACCTGGAGGGATAACCTCCAGCCTCCCCTGGTTCTTTCAACATGCCCTAGAGGGGGGAGTGTGGCTGCCAGTAGACAGAGCATATCAGCTCACGGACTCAATGGTGCCTGAGTGAGAGAGCTGAGGGGAGCTGGTTTATGAGGCAGGATCTTGGAATTTGTACCCCTGGCCGCCTGTTTCAGGCCCAGTCCTCTATAGTTCTCACAACTACCACATGCTGAGGCATCGTCTCCAGAGCCACCTGTTGCTTCCCTCCAAATTCCCTGGTTTAGTACCTCAGGGCCGGGATTGCTGGAGGGAGAGCACACTGGCAGCGCAGCAGGTGATCTCTTTCCTGGGCTTGGGTTCATTGCATTCGGGTTGTGAAGGCCGTGGCGCTTGATGGACCTTTGTAGCTTGGTGGGATGCTGTTGGCTTTGATCTCTTGATGCTGGGATGGCACCACCCACCACCGTTGAGTGGCTGCTCAAGGTTGGCTGTGCTCAGTCTGTTACACATTTCCATGTTTCACCCTTACAAAAGCACAGGGACGGGTGCCACCACCATCCCCACGTTACACAGTCCAGTCCAGCCCTGTCTGTACAACCCTACGTCAGCTCTCTTCCATGTGGCGTCGCTCACGTGCTCATGTTACATGTTCTGGCACTGTTAGTGTTAGCAAAGCGTCCCCTGCTCGTGAAGCCCTGGTGCCAGGCATTAAGCAGTGAACACATGTTGCTTGTGCTCTGGCCTGCTCCTTGTTATCCTCACTGTTTGTAAGTGAGGAAAGAGACTGGCCTCAGACAATAAGTGTCTTCTCCAGGGTTAGCCTCAGAATTGACTTAGAGACAGCATTTCTCTGCATGCAGAGTCAGAGTCTAGTGCCTTGGCTCACGTGCCGAGCCAGTCTTCCAGGCCAGGCCCTTCCTCAGCACTTCCTTCTCAGGACAGGCCACGCCACTTGCACTCCTGTTTAAGGGTCTGAGCTTTAGTTACTGGGTAGCGCTGCCAACCCCCTATTTTATAGATGAGTAAACTGAGGTTCTCAAAGGTAAGTCACCTGCCACTGATTAGTGGAGTCAGGGTTATACTAGGGTTTCTCCAGAGGAGCTGCCAGGAGGGTTCTGAGGAGTGTCTCTAGGTCGCCAGGGCCTCTGCGGGAGGGTATTGTACTGTGGATGAATGTCTCAGACTAATGCAGCTTGCTGTATGTCCTTTCTGTTTGTGGTTCCTCCATTGCTCTGAGTAACTTTCCAGCTCTTGTCTTCTTGGGATGGTGCTGATAAGCAGGTGCTGTTGGCGGTGCTGGGTAGTTGGCTTTCCCAGCCGCCCACTCCCCAAGTCAGAATGTGGATGTGACTTTGATCACTGCCTTGGAGGGTCAGGGCAGAGAATACTGTGCTGGTGGAAAGTCACCCTCCTGCTCACTTTACTCTGCCTCTGTGAGGGGGCGAAGTGCTGAGGGCTTGCCGAGTGGGCTGTAGGCCACGGGCCTGGTCCAGATTCCCTGAGATGGTCTCATCTTTGCCCTGTAGTTTATGATGTGCAGCTTTGGTGCTGTGCATAGGGGTCATGAAAACCTACTACAAGGCATTTCAGAGCCTGTGGCTAACTGCCTACAAGGAAGTTGTGGCATTCATTTACTGTCTCTTCAGACTAGGAGAAGGACTTGTTCTCCTGTCTACCACACGGAGCCCATAGGAATGTTTCCCAAATTAAGTTCCCCAGAGCACCACATTCTAGCTGGTAGTAAAGAGTTGGGAATGAAGAAATTCCTAGCCTAAAGCCATCTGGGGGCGGAGTGATCCCAAAATTGTTTTCCGAGGTTCCTAAATGTGGGAACACACGTTGTCTTCTGCAGAAGTTCTTGTTTCTTTACTCCAGAAGATTAGAGCCTTCTGAGAGATCCTGCAGTAAGGGCACCATTCTGGTTTATTTAATCCAGGGTTTCCTGCCCCACCCCCAACCACAGGAGCAGCTGTGGGTGTCTGCAGGAGTGTTCTGCAGAACATCGTTTGGTAAACATTAGCTTGAGGTGTTCCCTCTCCTCAGAAGCATGTTTTTAAGATGGAACTTTGGATGCATTCCCTGCCTTCAGGACCTACAAGAGTAAGCCTTGCATAATGGTATTGCTGGCTCAAGTGGCAGGGTGACATGTTGGAAAAAGTTATTATAAGGTACTCAGAGCCACTCTTCAAAGCAGTTTCCAACTCTCCTGCGCATCTCTCTCTCTCTCTCTCTCTCTCTCTCTCTCTCTCTCTCTCTCTCTCTTTCTCTCTCTCTCTCTCTGTGTGTGTGTGTGTGTGTCTGTCTGTCTGTTTGTCTGCCTCTGTTTGTCTGTCCGTCTGTCCATCCATGGGTTAGTGATTTGACCAGTCTTAGCCAGGATCTAGGGTGTTGCTGTCCCTTTGGTGGGATGAGCAGCTCCCTGTACACAGCAGCTCTGGGTCTCTCGTTCCCCTCAGGCGCTCTCTGCTGAAGGAAGTAGTTGGGCAGAGGCTGTCCACAGATTTGCATAATTGTACTGTCCTCTGAATAATTAATAAAGCACTGTCCTTGCTGGGAGCAAAGTCTGCGCCATTATGGATGGATCTGCCATGAATGGGTTTGCAGGAGATCTTCTGGAGGGGCCAATGGTTCCTGGAGTCCTTGACCTTTCAAGGAGCCCTCTAAGAGAAAAATGGAGGCCCTGAGTGTTTTGGGGGAGCTGCTACTGTTGTACCCACAGAGCTCTTGTGCTGGCCACGCCCCTTCTGGCTAGGATTGAGTCTTCAAGCAGCAGCAGGAGTAGGAGGGGAGGAATATCTGCTTGGCACCCTCTTCTGAAATTCCAGGCTCCCAGTTTCTGGACTTCCACAGTAGCCTGGAGGAGATTCCATTGGAGGTTTCCAGTCCTTTCTATTGCTTCTTGAAGGGAATGTTACCTCTGGTATGTGAGTTCTTGCTTCTTCTCATGCTGGAAATGGGAATTGAGGCATGGAACTGCCCTGACATGCTGCTGGCATTGGGGAAAGCCCTGTTCTCCAAGCCTGGGGATACTTCCTGGTCTCTGCATCTCCGGCTTTGTCCAAAGCTCCCGTGGGAGGGTTTCTCAGAACTTCTTGCATGTGTTAAAGTGTGCTAGGACTGAGGGAATCCCATCGCAGGTTGGGCAGCATCCAGTGAACCAGAGGAAGCAGGTTTCCTGAGCTTAAAGTGCTAATGTGTCTGAGTCTGCAAGAGGGAGCCCACACTGACTGCACAGTATCTGTGTGTCCCTAGAAGGGACACCCTGTTCATAGGGAACAGACCATGCTCTCTCAGGTTACAGATGAACGTGCCATCATTGGTATGCCCCACTCCTTTGCTGAGCTTGCCTAACGTGCATGTGGCTGGGTGTGAATGCCTGTGTGTTGAGTTGTGAGAGTGTGCATGTGTGCATACGAGATCATTCACCAATTGGCTTGCAGACCAGCTAGTACTATGACAGGGCAGGAAGCATCCATTTTATAGATGAACTACAGAGGACCAGAGAGAGTAATTACCACACCAAAGGCACAGAGTTTGCATTTTACTGTGTGTGTGTGTGTGTGTGTGTGTGTGTGTGTGTGTGTGTGTGTGTGTGTGTTTCGAGACAGGGTTTCCCTGTGTAACCTTGGCTGTCCTGGACTTGCTTTACAGTCCAGGGTAGCCTCGAACTCACAGAGATCCGCCTGCCTCTTCCTTCCAGAGTGCTGGGATTATAGGTCTGCATACCTCCACCAGCTGGTTTGCATTTTAAATTTACACTCACCATCTGGACCTTGGGCTCTTTCCCCTGCAACTCCCTGGATGAATGTCAGTCTGTTAGCTTGGGTGGGGCTGTGGGGAGTTGTTGTTCCTCTAGCTGTCTTTCCCACCTGCTTGGAGTATCTGGGCGTGGAGATTAGCAAAATCCCAGGATAATACTTGTCCCACTGAGGGCTTGGCTTCAGCACCTTGTGTCATTGTGCACAAGACTAGCTGGATGCCCTGCTCGCCCTGCTGTTGCTAACAGTCTACCTCTCCCTCCTCTTGCCTTGTGTTGTAGAAGGGTCGAGCAGTGGGAAGTGTCCTAAAACTGTGAGGCATTTGACTTGAACTGTAGTGGTAGGAGGGGCAGGTGCAGTGTCTAGCGGGCTTGTCTTCCTTCAGGCCCTCCTCAGCCTAGGGGTTGGACAGGCAGCCTCAAGCAGTCATGCTCTTGGCTAGGCATGGGGACTGTGCTGCGGTGGAGCATCAGTCAGGATTAGGACAAGCTGTTCCATATATCTCAGATGGGAATGGGACTTTCATCCTCATCCCACTGAAAACAAGCCACACCAGGCCTCACGGATGAACAGAATTCTGCTTTGTGACACATGGGCCTGTGTCTGGACCAGGCTGTCTGTTTTCTTGTGTGTTGAGGCAGGTCCCCTGGGTTTGGAGGTCTGTCTGAGATGGCCTGTGTCATCATCCTGTCACACCATGTCATCGTTCTGTCGTATCATTGCACAGGGGAGCCTGTCTGGGGCCCCAGAATCCTGATAGTAGATCCGCCTTAGTACTCCCGGGGTTCACCCCATCATGTAGCAGGAGATGGCCCAAGGCAAGCAGGAAATGATGTTTGTGCTGACATTTTTTTCCACTTAGAAAATCAATATTCTGTGGTCTGCCTAATTGCTGTGTTGCTGCTAAGTGAGTCATTATGGAAGGAAAATAGCAAATGCATTGTGAGATTAATGGGAGAAAATAGTTGGCAAATGACTTTGGTCTGCTTCCGAAACTCTGAGAAGGTGTTACTATGAGAAATCTGGAGAGTCATGCAAGGCCGAGTTCCAAGCAGTGGGGAGACAGGCAGCTATTGGGTGCTGAGGTGCTGGAGGTGCCAACAGGTCTAAAATCCCTGCTAGAACAGGACGCCATAAGGGCTGGAGCCCCGTACAGCACAGGGACTTTTGTAGCCTGATCTTGAGGGAATGGGCACTGCCCAGGGTCAGCCTGTCACTTCTCAGGCAAGGCTGGGATATGCAGTGGTGGGTAAGACTTGCCCTGGCCCTCCCCTAGTAAGAGACATAGGCTGGGATAAAAGCATCCCACAGGCACATTGTAATTGCACTGTTCAAGGGCAAGGAGTCCAGACCTGAAGAGTTTGGTCCTGTGGGGACAGGGTAGAAGCAGTGAGTTCCTAAAGCTTCCCTGGGTACTAGGGACTGAAAGACTGTGTGACTCCAAACCTCAGACAGTCTAGGAAATACACTTCTTAGAAGTGTGGAACCAAGGCTGAAGACAGTTTAGGACTTGCCTAAAGTCATATAGCCTTAACGATGGGCTGGGTTTAACCCTGGGCCTGTATAACCCCAAGTCCAAAGGCATGCTGCTGCAGGAGGCTGCCAGCTAGCTGCCTGAGGGTCTGTCTGTAGGATGCCAGCAAAGTGCTGACCTCAATATCCCCAAACCAGACTTTTCTTCCTTACTAGGTCTTTGCTTCCTCTTAATGACAGCCTGACAGTTTTGAGGTATTCTAAGTGCCCAGTATATTAAAAGAGTCTTGGAAAGGCTTTGTAAATAACACTCATCTCCTCCCATGAGGCTTATGGGTTACTCCTTGCTAGTATCCCAGCTAACCTGGGGCCTGCTAGCTGGCTGCAGGGGTGGAGGTGTGGTCAGCTGAGCATGGTTGGAGATCTCTGGATTCCCCAGGGTTTAGGAAGTGGTGGCAGCAGATGGGACAGTTGACCTTTCCTGTGAGCACAGAGAAAAGAGGTATTGAGGGTGCCAGAGGCCATGTTGCCTGCTTTCTGGAGATATCTTCTCAGAGAACCTGCAAAGAACCCCAGCAGGAGGCCAGATCGTCGTGTCTGAGGTCCGCTCTGGAGTGGATGTGCCCCCCTCACGTTCTAAGTACTCCAGAGATCTGCTTAAGCATTGAGACCCCCAGGAGCCCTGCGTCGTCGTGTGTCCCTCCCCCCTCAGTCCCCCCGCAGTAGTCCAGGCTCAGGGCAGGGAATGATGGTGTTGTGGCTAGGCTTGTGCGCTGGTCTCCCTAGGCACCGAGCTATCAGTCACAGAGTAACCAGTGTGGGTGTGCCAGGCCTGCTTGTAGGGGAGCCTGCCTCGGTGTGTCCCCGTGGACGCTGGTAGCAGGGCAGAGACGGCTGGGCTCTGGGCCTCAGAAGAGGCAGGACCTTGCTGGGCATGCTAGCTACTGCTGTTGGCTAGAAGCCAAGTTTCAGCCCAAACTTGGGTCTGACTGGCTGTTCTCTGCCCCTTGCCAAAAAGAAACTGCAGCCCTCCACGGCTGGAGGCTAAGTGTTTATGTGTGTCGGTTAAAGAGCCCAGTCGGGCTCTTTGTCCCAGCTCATTCCATTTCCAAAGAAAATTGTGCTTTGTTCTTCAAGTAAACAGCAAGGTGGTCTCCCGTGGGACTGCTCGATGCCCCAGTGTGCAGCCACAGGGAGACTGAAGTGGCAGCAAGGAGGGCAGCCAGACCTCTCCCTCTAAAGATAAACACCGTGACCAAAAGCAGCTTAGGAAGGGAGGAAGGGAGGAAGTCATGGCAGGAGCCTGGAAGCGGGAACTGAAGCAGAGGCCATGGAGAAATGGTGCTTACTGGCTTGCTCTCTGGCTCGCTCAGCTTGCTTTTTATATCACCAAGGTCCAGGCCTGCCCAGGGATGTCGCTGCTCACAGAGCAGACTGACGGAGTGGAGCATCCTTGTAAGTGGGGCTCACCCTTCCCAAATGACTCTACTGTGTCAGGTGACAAGATCTGACCAGCACAGCCAACCTGGGCTCTCTAGGATCACATAGCAGCTCTGACTCTGGGTACCAACCTTGGGTCTCTTTGTGGGCATGTTCCAGCTTTCCACGGTGACAGGCTTAGCAAGGTGTGAAGTGGCAGATACCTACCTAGTCAAGGCTCCCTCCTACACACACACACACACACACACACACACACACACACAGGCTTAGCAAAATGTGAAGTGGCAGATACCTAGTCAAGGCTCCCTCCTACACACACACATACACACACACACACACATACACACATACACACACACACACACACACACACACACAGGCTTAGCAAAATGTGAAGTGGCAGATACCTACCTAGTCAAGGCTCCCTCCTATACACACACACACACACACACACACACACACACACACACACACACACATACACACACACACACGTTGCTTCTCTCTGGACCATGAGAGGACTTGAGATTCTTTCCTCTCTCTTTCTGTCCCAGCTAGGCATCCTAGCCACCATGCCTGTGTGTGTGTGTGTGTGTGTGTGTGTGTGTGTGTGTGTACACCAGTTAAGTCCAAGTAGACAGTGGGCTATCCTCAGAGCCTGGTGTCAGGTGCCCACCTGAGCCGCAGCGTCTTACTCATAAGTCACAGTGGCTGAATTTCTAGCCCTGAGGATTTGCCATGTGTAGGAAGCAGCGAGTTCCGGGACAAGCATTGCAGTGGCGTCAGGCAGACTGCTGTGGACACACATACCGAGCAAGCACTCCTGCAGACTGTCTGCTCCCTGTGCTCCTGGCTTCTGAGAAGTGTGGAGTGTCCGTTCATTCGTAGTGTACTGCAGTGTGTCGTAGCAGGGACCAGCAGCTTTCTTACTGCCTCAGGGGCCAAGAGGCTCCATGAGGTGACAGTGCTCCTGACAGGACCTGAGTGTCATTGGCAGCACTAGTCTGCTGACATGCCTGAGTCTTGGGACAGGCTCAGACAGGGTAGTGGCACCCTTGTGGTCAGTGTGAGGCTTCTCCTTCCTAGTGTAGTTTTAGGGTAAACTACTTTAGCCGCCTGGTTGCCACCCCTGCACATGGGCTCCTGGTTTTGAGGGGATTTGCGAATCTGCCCTTGTGTGGATTCAGAGCAGGCACATGTGTTCCTCACAACACTTGGAATTCCTCTTCCTGTGTCAGGTTGGACTGCACATATAGTCCTTAGCAGAACTCTGGACCATAACCACCCCAGGGGCCAGTCCAATTAGGTCTGGTAGGAGCCCAGTTGGGGGGCCTGGTTTCCCCTGACTTCTCATCTCTGCTTCCCCTGTGCTGGTGCCCTCCCCTCCCCCCAGCAGAGGAGCAGGCATCCTTTTTAATAGATGTCGTGCCCATGAGCCCTGGTCACCAGACTTCTCTGGCTCATGAGCTTGGAGGCGATGGCTGAGGTTGCCGCGGCTGGCCATCGCTCTGGCAGCCCAGAGAGAGCATGTGCTAAAGTGCTCTGCCTGTAAAGGCAGACTCTTCATCCGCCCTGGCAACAGCTCCACGCCAGCCTGTGGTGTGGCCACTGAGCATGCCTCCTGACTGGCTGCTTCTCTCCGGCTTCTCAGCAGCAGTCTCTTTCAGGCTCCAGGCAAATGGTGAGAGAAGGCTGAGGGGCTGGGGTCCTCAGACTGTGAGTCTGCAGGAAATCCTCATGCTCTTGCCAAGTCATCCCCCCCCCCCCCCCGGGCTTTTGTCTATGTACAGTAGGGTGGGTCTGCAGGGACAAGAGAACTGACTTCAAGGGCTTAACAAGCCTCCGGAGCCTCCAGACTCTTCTTGCCCTTGCTGCTCCCCCCTTTTGTCCTGGGCTTCCCTGTTTACTCGTGCATAGCAGGTCAGGGTCCTTGTCAAACCCAGCTGCACCTACTTACCTGTGAGATGAGGACAGTAGCAATCCCTGTCTCTTATGAGGCTTGAGAGGAATACATGGACTTCACAGCGAAGTGCTTGGCACAGAGCAGGGGCTCGAAGCCCGTAAGCCACCGTCATGCTGTGCTCCCCTGCCATGTGTCCCCTCTGTCCAGGTGCCTCTCTCTGCCCATCCAACAAGCCCCCACCGTTTGCTTAGGGCTGGCTTCCCTGATGCCCCTCGCCCGCCTCTTCAGCTGCTCACTTGGGTGCTATTGGACCTGGGCCTCAGGAGCAGCAGGACTTCCTCGGGAGTCTGGCTGCCCCCCAGGGCTATAGAGATTTGCCCCACTGAGAGATGCTGGGGCGGCTGAGGAAGGGGTTGGCCACTGCCCTGTTGCTTCCTACTGCTGTCTGTGCAGAGTGTGACAAGAGTCAGGCCAGCTTTCAGTGGGGGATGAGGCAGTGATAGTACTTGAGGTTTGAAAGAAACCAGTCTCTCAGGTGACAAAGCAGGGACAAGGGCGCTGAGATGGGCAGAGGGAATCAGCTGGGTGTGGACATAAGGCTTCAGAGGGCTTGAGCATTTCTGTCTTCTTGGGCAGGCTGTGGCAGGTGACAAGGGAGGGTGGGAACCAGTTCTAAAGGGTAGCAGGTAAGGAGAGGAGACTGACACTGGGGGAGGTAGAGGATGTGTGCCAGAGTATGGTCCCCTTTGCGCCAGGGCCTTTGTTTTTGAGTCAGAAGCCCGAGATGTGAACTTGCTGCACTGGGAAAAGGGTGAAGAAGGGCTTGAATTCATCCAGGATCTCGAGGCTAGAACCAAAGAGCCAGACGCAACTGCCAGCAGCACAGCTCTTAAAACCTGTGGTGGCCACAGCCTGTTCTTGGCTCGGTTAGGTGGTCTACTCTCTTAACCATGGCCCTGTGAAAGCGTGGTGCCTGCAGTCCTGCTGCATTTTAAGGTGTGTGGTGCACATGACACAGAAATGAAACTTCAAGTGGGTAGAGTTTATAAGATCCAAATCCCTTACCCCTGCCTCAGGGAGCCCATGACCGTTGTCTCTGTAGCTCTTGAAGGACAGACCTCTCATAGGCAGCCTAGCCTTCCTCTGCTCTGGCACCCAGTATGAAGCCTGGCACAGCTCAAGTGCCGACTAAAGCGCCGTTGAGCACCCACTGCATGCCATGCACCGTGCCAGGGCTGGAACAATTAGCTCTGCCATGGTACTTTATGGTTCCCACAGCTCCTTTGGGTCTCGTTAGGTTGAATCTCTCCAATTGGGTATTTATTTCCTTATTTTCCAAGTGAGGAGACTGAAACAGAGAACAGAGTGGCTTTGAGGTAACATCCTCAGCCACCAACAAGGGGCCAAGCCCATCCTGAGCCTTGACCCCTCCTTGGGCTGTGGGTACACAGGGGATTGGCAGCAGTTTCTTCCCAAAAAAACCGACATGCTGCCAAGAAGGAGTTTGAGGACACCAGGTCCACAGAGACTCCGTATCCAGGGGAGCAGGACCCCTGGGGGCCACCGGAAGCACCTGCCTGGTCCTTGTCTCCACCCAGCAGGAACTGGTTGTTGGGGACAATTGTCTGTGTTTGGGGTAAGTCTGAGGTAGAAGAACAAAGAGAGCCCTTCCTGCCGGTCCAGCTCTGACCTTGAAAATCCCATGGAGTTTCATTTACTGGAAAGAAAGAAGGAAGAATTGGTTACCAGCTTCAAAGAGGGGCAGGCCTCCTGCAGGCAGCATCCAAGGAAGCCTTGACTTTGTGAGTTCTTGCTGTTGCTTTTCTCCTTTTCAGTTTGACAGAAGTCTGGGGATCTGTCTGGGCTGGCCAGAAGGTGCAGAGATGCCAGGGTAGCGGTGCTTGCCTTGCCGGGACACTAAAAGGCCTAACCTTTAAACAGAGATCACATAATTAATGATTCCGGAGATCTAAGCACAGCCTGAAGTCCCATCCGTGTCCTGCAGAAGCACCCACCTGTGGGCGGGGCCTAGGACTGAAGTGGATGAGGGCTGAGTCTGCACTTGTGGGGGTGGGGGTGGGGTGGGGGGGGAAGTACTGGGCATGGTAAAGCCTGTGTTTATCTTATTATCTGCTGCTTTATCTCTATCCACACACATTGGCAACTCTCTTGTGTGCCAGTAGCTGGTAGGATAGACACTAGGAGCTCTCACGAGGTAGGAACCCTGGCCGAGGCACTTCACAGCCATGGTGACAATTGTGACAGCCTGTGGGGCTCTGCCCTTCTGGGGTCAGAGGCAGCTGCTGGGCTTTGGTGGCAGAACTTTGGGTTTGGAAGAGAAAGCTCTAGAGTTGTTTTTTGTGACATTTGAAATTTTCACATCTTTAAATGTTGGCAATTGATTCAGAACTTAAAAATGTCATACACTGTGTGGTTAAACAAAACACGAATGTTGACCAAATACAGCCTGCCCTCTGGTTAAGAGTCCTTTATGGTAAGGTTGGCTGAAAGTCCAGGTGGCCAGAAGGCATTAGGCCAGACCTGCTTGCAGAGGGACAGGGCAGAAACAAGGGACCCGCTCCCATTTAGTCGGTGGACCGTGCTTGTCTGGTTGTGGCCTGGCTTGGTCCCAGTGGTGTGCAGTGCTGCCCTGGACCAGCATGTCAGCTAGAGGCTAAGCCAAGGTGCCCTGAGAGCTTCCAGCCGTGTTCACGGCCCCATGGGAACTTCCCCCAGCTTTGCCACATAAATAAGCCCCATTGGCCAGGGAAGAAAAGTGACACCTGTATCCTGCTCCTGAGCAGTGGGGCAGGTGCAGCTGTACAGCTGTGGGAAAGCACTGTCTACACATGTGACCTTGTTGCTGTTAGCATTTGCTCTTCTGCCAACAGGCCAGTCCCTTCCTGTGCTGCTGTGGAGAACCTTCACAGGGACCTTGTGCTGCCCTCCCCACCCTCTCATTGTAGGCCCCGGCTTCTCAGAGCCTCGGTCACTTCTGGTCTGGCTAAGGCCTCTCCAGGCTTATAGGTATAACGTTCCCTTTTCTCTTTCTGCACTGGCTGTCACACCTTCCACAGTCTGTGCTTGATTTATAGATCACCTGGTGCTTGGTCCTTCAGATTGTCCTCCAGGCTTAAGAAACCTGACCCATCCCTGTGTTGTGTGCAAAGCCTCAGGGCTTGAGCCAGAGGCAGCTAGCCCTCAAGGGTTTCCAGCCTCAGTATGTGCAAAAGCATGAGCAGTATGGAGAATGCGCCCCCATTCCCGCCCCTGTGTGGCCTTGAAGGGTTTGCCACCCCCAGTGCCTGTATCTGAGGTGGGGCTCCCTGAGTATTCCCCTGCCCTTCCCTCTCTGTGTGTTCCCAGGCAGAGGTCAGGCAGCACTGGGCGCTTAGCGGTGATGGGAGTCACATTAGCCTGCTCTTAATCAGCGTGCTCATCGCTGCCCTCCCGTTCTCTTTATTGATCTTCTCTTAGTCTATTTTCAATGCAGAGATAATTAAAATCAGAGGCACTGTGTGCAGATTCCAAGTACTGCTACCCCAAAACTCCCACCTGACCCAGACCACCAGAGACTATGCTCTGCAGAACGATTTCAGGGGCTCACAGGACAGTGCCATCCCTCCCTGTGCCAAGGCCAGGCACCTTCCTCTTCTCCTTGGCTTACTTGGTTGGAAGGTGGTGCTGTTTCTGTGCCCTTTTTATGAGCACTCCTGCCCTTACCCTCAGCCTGCAGCGTCTGGGGCTGGGGAATTTCTCCAAATATTTGAGTCCGTAGAGGAGGGGTTCTTGAACATGGCTTCTGAGCAGCTTTATACAAACTCCAAGGCAGGCAGGTTGCCTCTCTCGTTTTCTTGTGCAGACAGAACTCTCTCGAGGATTCCTTGGGATTGAGTTATTTCTGGTTTTGCTCACCTGTGCTAGGCCCTGGGGACAGGGCCAGAAATCAGCTGTGGTCCCTGCCTCCGCTGGTGTGGAGAGGTACCTGCTGCTCTTGGGAGGCTTGTCGCCAACACAGCTTTTACCCTGCTCTTCACTGCTCCAAAAGGAGGCCCGGGCCCGGCTAGAGGGTGGCCTGGTTGTGGGTGGGCCATGGAGGAAGAGAGTCACAGGTTGAGGTTCCCAGGAGTACCTGGCCAGAGCCCTGGAACTGGATGGATTAAGTCTAGCTGGGTGGGAGGTAGAACCCCGGGCTGTGGGTACAGGAGGGGGCCACCGTAAGCGTCTGGTTCGGTGAGACAGCTCTGTTCTGGCCTCTGGCCTTGCCTGCCTTGACTTAAGCAAAGTTCTTCGTCATCTGAAAAGTGGGCCTGGAGCCCACCCCATTGCCAAGAGCTCTCTTGAGGGTCAGCTTCACAGCTTTGGGGTGATGAAGATGAAGGTGGTAATGAGTGACAGGGACATTAAGAAATATTTATAAGAGATTTGCCTCATGCCTGTAGCTGACCCCAGGGTGGTCTCCCCACTTCCACTTCTACTCCGGTCTTTGTCAGTGTGAGAACAAGTGGTGGTTTTTGTATTTTGAAACAAGGTCCCAGTAATGTGCCCCAGGGACCACAAGCTCTCCATCCTCCTGTCTCTGCCTCCAAGTGCAGGGATTACATGACTACCATATCTGGCAACATTTGATCAGGCTTGGAGAACTTGTGAGGCAGCTCCTGCCTGCCTTTCTGCCCTCTTTCTTTGCACTGCCCCTGGTCTCTGCCCCGGAGAGCACCTCTGTCCGTCTCTCTGTTCCCACCTCCTCCCCTGTCAGTGTCCTCTGGGCCTTGCTTCTTCGTCTCATTCATGTGTTAATCCTAGGCTCCATCCTGCTTGAACCTAGATGTGAGCTCACCCATCTTACTCCCTGTGCATTTGTACCTACCCACATTTGACCAGGCGTCTGAGCACCTAGATTATAGCCTGCTCTTTTGTGTGTCTCCAGACAGCTCACCTCATTTCATCCCGTAGCTGCAGGGGCACACTGTAGGAGTCCTGCTCTAAAGCACTTCCTCAGCCACCGGAAGCCCTTCCTGCAAAGTGGTCAGAGGGGAATGTACAGAGGAGGCGGATGGGGTTTCTTACCTTTGGAGCATGAAGGCTGAGGCGCAGGAGGATGTGATAAAAGAAACCACAGTGGTCAGAGCATGCCAGGGTGTTGCATGTTAGGGACTTTGTTGAGGCAGCTCAAGACTGAGAGCCCTAGGAGAGTGGTCTCTGACACCGCCCCTAGGTACCAGCTGTACCGCCCCACCCACCTTCAGCTCCTTGAGCTAGCTCTGGCTCCTGGCATGTTTTCCGTTTTCCAGAGGAGCTCAGGCCTGGCTAGGCTTCCCAGGCCAGAGATGTGCATGGAAAGTGTACGTGTGTATGTCCGGCCTTGCTGTTTGCACTACCCTCACGTCTTCTTAATCAGTCTATTTCTGGGAGCGATGACTTCATTTCCTATGATTCTCGACACAGCCATTGTAAGGCGTCTGTTGAAAGACTGGGCCTGGCGCCATTCATGTTCTTCTAATGAGCCTGGTTGGGAGAGCAGTTGGTGGCCGGGCTCTGGGACTTACAGTTCTGTGCTTCCTGGGGCCGAGCTTAGATCTGTCCCCATTGACCTGAGGGGCCTGTAGCAAGTTTACCTGGCTAGTACTTCCTGTGGGCCCACTGTGTGTACTCTGTTGGCACAATGACTGGGATTGCACCAAGCCAAGGCTGCTCCTTGCTGGAAGAGGCGGATGCCCATGTTTGGGTAGCCTCCACCTAGGCTGTGGAAGGTATAAGTGGCAGCCTGGACGTTAGCACCTAGAACCAGGCTCCCAGGTACCTACAGTGAGGCAGGCGGTCAGCCTTTAAAAACCTTTCTAGTGTTTTGTTTTGTTTTCTGAGGGAACTCAAAGCTCTTGAGCATGCCTGCTCCTTAAAACCTGTGATTCAAATATGTATGAGTTTTCTCTCTGCCTTTATGAAGTAAATGTTTGTTAATGAAATTAATAGTATAAGCAAGATTTGAGGAAGGGGGAAGGGTTATTTAAACATACTTCAAACAATACTGGTTCTAGCTGCTGAGCGGCACATTTGCATGTGTAATGACTGCTAATTATAGGTGGCCTCAGCTGCTAACAAGCTTGCCTGGCTGTGCTACTTCATTGTAGTCACCCACTCAGAGTTTCTCTGGCATGCCTTTCACTAAAGATAGCACAACAGGAATAATAATACCTATCGGTTTTTGATCCCTTGCTGTGTGCCAGACATCCTACCAAGCGCTTGGCAGGCACCATCCCATTTCATCTGTGCAACACTCTGTGTCCCACAGATCCCTATCTCCTGTGTACAGGAGCATGAGCTGAGGCTGAGAGAGGCGAGTGACGTCCCTGGTGACGTCACACAGTAAAGAGCCTAAAGGGTAGTGCTGCCTCACAGGTAGGCGCCTCTGCTCTGAGCACTCCTTCTTCAGGGACACTTGGCGAGACACTCTTCTTTCTTCTCTAAGTCTTTTCTCTTTCTTGGCCCTCTCGGAAGTCAGAATTTTGCTAAAGAGGAAGCTGAGCTTTGCCCTAGGAGAGAAGTAGGCCCCATATCGTCTAAAGTAAAACCAGGCCAGGCAGACACCCTTCTTCCTCCAGTCTGGTGGTGAGCTGAGGGGTAGGGATCAGCCCCTCAGTAGCCTTCTTCCCTCCAGGCTCTGAAGGGGGAAGTTACCTCTTATGCTCACAAGGCTAGGCTGGCTTCTGAGCTTACTGTAAGTTGGAAGGACACTGTCACAGCATATATTAGCTTACACGTGTTGTCATTAAATTAGAGGTTGCTCACAGTGCCTCGTGACCAGCTGTAGCTGGATCTACCTGATGGAGTGGAATAGTGTTACGGTTTCCTGGTTTCTTCATTGGTTACCTCAGACATCCTCCTCAGAGTCAAGAGTTCTATCTAGATTTCTTGGAATCACACTTGACAGCTTTGGGCCTGCGTTCCTGTCCACCTGGCCCCTCTCGCCCTGGCATGCATTTCCTTGTCTGTGCTAGTGGCGCTGGAAGGCGGAGCTTGTAGGATTCCCATTCTAGTGATAAGGAACCCAGGGCTCAGAGGAGACCAGCAAGGCCACTCACAAAGCTGCTGGTAAAGCTGGGATGCATCCTATAGTCCAGCTCACATCACTGCTTCCCAGTTGTTTCCAGCCCCTCTGGTCTCCAGGGAAAGGCTTTGTGCTTTCCGTGGCTCACTGCTAACCAACAGTGGGCGCAGGGGCCACTTTTGCTTCCCCCTTCTCCTTTCCATTTCTCCAAAGCCGTTGGGGACATGGGAAACCTATTCATTTAAACCGATCATTCTCCTGAAGACAGAATGGAGCTGAATTGGGTCAATGGCTCTATTTGCTGCGCTCAGCTGTTTCCGCTGCAGCACCATCATCACTGCTAGGTCTGCTGCTGGCTGTGTGCCACTAAGCTCACCAGTTACGACTCTATATCTTTGGCCATCCTCAGCAAGCCTGGCTTGGGGAGAGAAGAGTGATATGTGAAGCCCCTGAACCAGGTGACCTCCACCTCCAGGACACAGGCTTCAGGTGTTCAGCACCTGTCCACAGGCTCCAGGCTTCCAACAGCAGTTTGTGCAGATGGCGAAACTAAGGCTTAGTATTCACTGGAGTGCAGGCCTCAGAGTCAGAGTCACACATACCGGGCCCTGTAAGCTCTGTGGATTGGGAAAATAAGAACGCCCTACTCTGTGCTTGTGTAAACAGGGCATCACACAAGGCACCTACCTCATGGGGCTGGGCTGCCCCCGTATAAACAGGATGTGGCATGTCGGGCCAGCCTGGGTTAATTGTCTGGCCATGAGAAGTGTCTTGTGTGTCAGGCACAAGAGTTTGGATGGAGTTGTAGGACTCAGAGATGGGTGAGCTGGGCTACTCACCTCCATGGAACCTAACCCAGTTCCCTGCTCCCAGAACTGGAGTGTCCCCATACTGGTAACAACCACCTTTGTGTCAGACCCACCCTGGACACTGACTGTGACTCTTTGGGCCCATAGCCTGTCATGTTTTAGTTGACACCAATCTGGTGTGCCTTTCCACTAAGCTGTTGGCTTCCTGAGGGCAGGGACAGGTATCTCGCTCACCCAAGCTTGGGACCCTAGCTAGGTAGGTACCCTGGGCAGGTTGTTTGTCCAATGGGACTGTGCTCTCTTCTATAAAGTGTGTGTGTGTGTGTGTGTGTGTGTGTGTGTGTGTGTGTGTTCGTGCACGCATGCTGATGTCTCTCTAACATGTGTCCTGGTGAAGTGGTTAATGGCAGCTCGCAGCAGCACTTTGCAGGATGCCTGCAGCATAGACTCAAAGGACCCTGAGAAGTCAGGGGAAGGCAAGCCTCAAATCTGCTTTTTCATCCCTGAAGAGGGGTGTCTGAGGGCAGGGTCCTGGGGAGTCCTGAGAGGGATTTTGAATGCCCCCTCGCTACAGACCAGCTAGCTGTCTGGCTGCATGCGGCAGCAAGGAGAGCAGTGGCTCGTGGGCCCCCCTCATCTCAGTTGCCACAGAGTGCTATGAGAATCAGCTGCTCTGATCTCAGCTCTGAGTGACCAGCGTTGGAGCAGGGGACTGACTTTCATGACCCCAGGCAGTGAGGCCAGGTTGACGGACTTCTTACGGCAGCCACCCAACCTAAGAGAGTAGCAGGCTCCCCCAGTCACCCCTGTGGCATTGTTACTGGTGGCCCCAGGGTTGGGGGTAAGGACACAGCTTACAGGATTTGAATTTTAAGAAGCATGTTTGACCTTTGACATGTAGCCCAGTGTGGATGTAAGGTGATGGTTGGAGCCCGCAGTAGTGGAGCTGGGATTAGGACCTGTGGACTAGGTAACAGCTGACTTGGGGGTACAAATGACGCTCTAGTTAGAGCCTAGTGAGTGGCGCTCTCTCTGGACAAGATTTAAGGACGGGGAGCATTGAGAACGGCTAGTGCCAGCATAGGGGTGCTTGACGGCCACTCTGTGCTTCTCCTCTTGATCACATCCAATCCTTGGCACACCATGTATTCCTGCCCAGTGCTGGCTTGGCGTTGTGACAGCCAAGGAGGGGAAGTGCTGACCATGTCTCATTGCTTGTTCAAGTAAATTTACTCTGTCTTTTCAGAGAGGTGTCACATGGCTGGGAATTTACTCCCACAAAACACTTTAATGGAAACATTACATTTGGGGAGCCAACATGTGTTAACATCTTGGTAGGGGGAAAGGTTCCAGGCTTCTCTGCCAGCTACAGTGATCACTGCAAAGCCCTGCGTGGGGGCCTGGCAGAGGAGCGTGATGCATCCTGGCTGGTGGGGGGCAGAGGTAGCCAGAGGCTGGGAACTTGCTGGGCTTACCTGGAAGACATGGGGCTCCTGAGTCGGTGGAGAGGAGGGGAATGCAGACTGTGTGCTGAAGCTCTCCATAAACACCCACACGGTTGGGACAGTAGGCCCTGGAAGAAAGGATGTTGGGGAGCCCAGGACTCCAGCTCCCACCAGTAACTGTCTGTGTGACCTTGGGTAGCATTCCCACCCCCACTGTGCTTCCGTTTTAGGCAGATGTTGTGTGGGTACCCGTGCTTAGAGCCTTCGCAGGTTTAAGGAGATAATGTATGTAAAATGCCTCACTCTGGGGTTGGCACGGAGCAGGCGCCAGGACACATTTGTTTTTTGTTGGTGATGATAAAGCTACACATGCACAGATGTGCTCACATAAATTAACAGCTGGGGTGCATGGAGACTGCCTCCTGGAGTTGGCCCTCAGTCTAACATCAAGCTCGCATCCTACCGTCCATTGACTGTAGATATGTTAAGAGGCCCTTGGCCTTGAACAGACAGGTCTGGCTGATTGCTTTGCAGGGGTCCCTCGTTGGTGCTGCACCACATGACTTGTAGACTCATCCTGAGGTGGCCCCCAGGTTATAGCAGCAGCACCTCTAGAGGGCAGCCATGGAGACAAGAGTAGAAGAGGTAACCACGCTGTTGCTGTTGCTGTTGCTGCTGCTGTTGCTGTGACCAAGTGCATGGCATAGGCAGAGGGAGGGATTATGTGTTTTGCTGTTACTTTGATGCTGGACAAGATCGGCTTAGGGATAGAGTCTGGCAGGGTGTTCCTGCATGGCCCGTTAGAAAGCAGAGGGCAAGTGTGCACTGCAGGTACACATGGCTACTCCTTTCTGCCAGTGCAATGCTCTCCTCTCCCTCACTGCCTCCTCCTTGGAAATGCCCTGTGACCTAACCACAGGTGTACCTGCCTCACCAGTCTAAATCTACTCATGTTGACTATGAGGATATGCCAGGGATATGCAGCCACGGCCTTCAAGTGGCCTCACTCTCATATCACACTTTCAGGGCAGGTTTCCAGAGTCCTACAGAGAGCCTTACCTGTTCGGTAAGGACATCTCCAGATAGGATGAAGATGCCAGGGCCTTGAGTTCAGTGAGAAGACGACTGGTCTGTAGGGGGTGTGTGAGTGTTCCTAGTCAATTATGGAGTCCTTAGCCTTGAACCAGAGATGATCAGACCCCAAGGAAGACCCGACAGATCAAGAAGTAGCATGCAGGCCCGTAAGAGTGCAGCAAGGTAAAGGCAGAGCAGGACATATCCCTGTGGCTGGGGGAAGACTTAGCCTAAATGGGAGAAGCCCAGCTGGACTCTGAAAGGTGGAGCATCCAGACAGGAAGCTGGCCTTGAGGAAGGGAAGAGTGTGCTGGGGTGTAGGGTCCATTCTGGAAGGCTCAGCACTCTGGCCTGTTTGCTTTAAGCTGTGTGCACTTCCTGAGGGCAGGGACAGGTATCTTGCTCACCCAAGCTTGGGACCCTAGCTAGGTAGGTACCCTGGACAGGTTGTTTGTCCGATGGGACTGTGCTCTCTTCTGTAAAGTGTGTGTGTGTGTGTGTGTGTGTGTGTGTGTGTGTGTGTGTGTGTGTGTGTGTGTGTGTGTGTGTGTTCGTGCACGCATGCTGATGCCTCTGTAACGTATGTCCTGGTGAAGTGGTTAATGGCAGCTAGAGAGCTGGTAAGTGTGGGAGCCCAACTTAGGATATAGTTCAGCATCTGTCTTTGTTAGCAGTGACCTCTTCCTGGGACTGCTATCACACAGAGCAGAAAGTCCTGTCCTGAGGCCTTTTTGCTGCAAGAAGATAGTAGAGCCAGGAGAAACAGGTGTGGCAGCATGCACTCATGATGCCCATTGTAAGCCAGTGTTTGTGAACCTGGGGCCGCCACATCTTGAGTTTGACTTGAATTTGAGGCCAGCATGGGGTAAAGATTGTGGTCTTGCCTCAGAAAGAATGAAAATACAGGTCTACTGCCAGGGAATGGCTTCCTGCCTGGAAGAAATCCAGCAGGGCTTCCAGTTGGAGTATTTGAACGAGGCACATCTGCCTCCAGATGTAGTTGGGCCATATGTGCAAGTGACTTCACATGGCAAGTGGTTGTCCTGGCTGTCTGTTGCATGTGCAATCAAGGAACTGGTGGGAGGGGGTCTGACTTGGAGCCAGCACCCTGCTGCTTAAAGGATGGGTTCTGCTTCCTTGTTTCCTGTTGGCTTGGCCACTGTGAAGCCAGGACCCCTTTTCTGGTCCCATACTCTCTGTGAGTGTGCTGTCACCTCTTCACGCTAGGAAATGTTACTAACACTTGGAAACTGTGAGGATAAGCCTAGGCTTCCAGAAGCCTAGCTGGCTAGGAGCCTGCCAGACCATGTCCTCTGAGGGATGGGCTGTGCGTATGTGGCCAGATGGGTGCTGTCGGACCAGCCAGATCTGGATTCATCTGGGGCCAACAGTATAGCCCCGTCTCCAAAACTGTGCTTGCCCCTGCACACTGGAGGTGCCAGACAGACACAGTCTAGGGACTCCAACTGCCAGGGACTGAGCTGGGGTTGCGGTGATTCTGGGAGGGCATGGCCCCAGGCAAGGGGCCAGCCTCTTTTCATCTCTCTTTCCTTTGGGGACTTGAAGCTCTTGAAATCATGAGGGTTGTGTGTACATGGTATGACCTGAGGATACATCTCCAAATGGTGGCAGGTAGGCGCCTAGACACCTGGGCGCCCTCTCAAGTGAGAACTCCAGCTCCCAGCTTGCCTACCTCCCTTGCCCTGCTGGCTCAGCCAGACACTTTCTGTAGGGGAGAAACCATCTCAAAGGGAGACTGCAGCCCTGTCTAGAGTCCAGAAACCTTCTCAGCAGGAGGGTTCCTGACTACTCCCATGGCCCGCGGAGCTAAGCTTTCTCCCTGTGACAAACCCCTGCCCTTCTTGGGACCTCTCTCTGTGTTGCTTTTTAAAATGCAGTAGTTGCTGAAGGGGGGAAGGTTTGCCCCGGCTATACGTCTGGCTGTGCTGGTGTGAGCTAGATGATGGCCCCAAGATGGCGCTGTTTCTGTCTCCCCTCCCTCTGCCCTACCTAGAATCCAAAGTATGGTTTAAGAGCTGGGCAGTAGTTGAAAGGTGCTCTTGGGATGGGTGTGGGTGCTGTTGCAAGGCCACGTGGGAGCCAAGTCCCAGTTCCAGCCCTCCATTACCTCCAGATTGTCCTCATCTCCCCTGCTCCAGCCTGCCCTAGAGGGCAGCCACTTACCTCCAGTCATTTGAAACAGAAGAGAGGGGGAAAGCCCACTCCAGGCCTGGGAGAAGAGAAGGTGGGGCCAGCTACTTCCGGCCTGGAGAGAGTTCCCGGGAGCAGTGTAGCCTGGTGGGAGTCTGGACTGCTGTGGGTTGGGTGAGAACTCCAGGGATTCCCTCAAATCTCCATTGTTCCAACTCCTCCTTAATCTAGTCCAGGCTGGCTGGTCTCAGACCAGCTGGGAAAATACATTCTTAGGTGCCAGCCGCCTATCAAGCCCCTGCCTTTTGGCAGGCCTGGAGCGAGGTGTTCTGGGCTTACTGGGCCGCACTGGTAAGGTTCTTGAGGGAGGGGGACTACAACAGAAAAGCAGCATGACCTCAGGTCTCTGCTATGAAGAACACGAAGCAGGGTGATAATGGGCGTGGGAGAGGGTGGGAAGGGCCCTCCCAAGGCTGATCTTTTGATCTGAGACCAGAATGCATCCCACTGGGGCTGCCCCGCATTGGCTATCGCAAAGGCCCAGGGGCGGGACTCCAGAGGGCAGAGCCAGCACTCCAGGGGAGGTGCTTGTGGGACCTCTGGGCTTCTGGCTTCCTGGAGTTGCGCCTGCTAGTCCCGCCACAGGCCCTGGGAGCTTCCTGCTGCTGGCTGGGAGAAGCTGTTTATTTTCAAGAGCCCTTCTGATTTCTTGGACCTGGAGGCCTCGTGGTTACCTGTGTGGAAGACTGTAATTTTCCTCTTGTTCTCTGGGGAACCCGGAAAGCTCTAGATGTTGTCACCTCTGTGTGCTTAAGAAACTCTTGGGAGTTTCAGCCTGGAGGACATGGACTCGGTGTGTGCTCTGTGTTAAGGGGAGAACCCTTTGGGCTCACCTCTTAGATGTCCACCCTGGCCACCTGGATCTGTGCCACCCTTAGGAATGGGCCTCTGTGGCCTTGGACTCCTCAGTGACAACTTTGGCAAGATCCTCTGCAGGTCTGGAGGTGCTACTCTCTGGAGGCCCAGCCATCCTCGGAAGCCTCACCTGGCCCCTGGGCCTCAGGTGCCCAGGTCAGCAGAGAGGCCTACACTCCTGCCATTGCCAAGGTCTGTGTTTGGATGTGCAGGGAAGGGGGAGGAGGACACAGTTTTCTGCTCCTTGTCCTGTGTGTTCAGCCAGGTGTGGGGTGTGGGGCAGGGCTGGAGGCTAATTCTCCTTGGAGGTGTGGCACTAGGAGGAATGGTCAGACACCAGCCACAGTGAACACAGGCCTAACCCAGACCGCTGCATATACCTCCTACTCTCAACAAAAAGAGCAAGGGAGCATAGGCCTGGGGCTGGGCTGCTGAGGAATGGGGCTTCCATTCCTTTGGAGCCAAGCCCTGCCCTTGAGGAACGAGGACCAGGAAACCAGCAGGTGAAACTGTCGCAGCACCTACAAGCTGGGTGCCCCGTGCCCTGACTCTTGATCCTGGCCCAGAGAAGCCGAGGTTGGGGGCTTTGAGCAACCTCTTCCTGGGCTCTCAGCAATGCTGTGTACTATCCCCACCCCCACGGTTCTCCCTGCCACTGCCTCTCCACACAGATTTAAAAGTGAGTCTCTCTCGTTGCTGAGAGAAGTCTTTCGTTCTAATACTTGTACTGATCTAGACACAAGAAATCAAGCAAGGGGCTTCAGAGCAGAGCCTCTCCTTCTCCTGCTTGAGCAAAGAACATCAGAACCTAAGACGAGTTTGCGTCTCCTCTGGGTTGAAGGGTAAAGATTGGCTTTCTTTGAGGACCTGCCTGCCATCATCTTCTGTGTGCCAGCAGCTAATTGGAACTGCTACATGTGTCTCTTGTCCCCAAGAAGGACTAAGCTGCCAGGCTGCTGCGGCTCTGAAGCCTGCCTTCTCACCTCAGTGGGTGTGGCGGGGGGGGCGGGGCTCTGGATTTCTTGTCTTCCTGACTTTGGTTCCTTGGCTCCTCTGGCCCTAGGTTTGCACATGTTGCTTCATAAGTAGAGGTTACATCATATCAAATACTCTCTTAGGACAGACGCAACAGTCATAGCCGCTGGCCACACACGGCTTCCCTTATGGTAAGACATAGGTAAAAATAAGTAAGTGATACCTGGCTGCAAGCCCGGGATTGACTTTATTCAGCACCTGTATCCCAGTTCCTAAAACAAGACCTGGCACATACTTAGTACCTAGTAAATATTTGTTGGCTGAATGCACAAGATGCTCTGAAGGAACCGAGCCAGGTGTTTGCTGAGGAGGCAGGACAGGACCTAGCATAGACTGAGGAGTCCAGGAAGGAAGGTTTATTCCAAGAAAACAAGAACCGTCCCCAAGCACCCCCAAGGCAGGTGGAGACCCAAGGACCTCGGCATTGCTAGGTGACGCCAGCATAGGCACACGCTAGTAAAAATGGAAGGGTTTCGAGCGGGCTCAGGGAGGGAGGGCTTTGGAGTGTGCCTGGTCCTCCTGCACTTACCGAGGAGTCACTGGAAGCTTGTTGTTTTTTGCTTAATTTTATTTAATGTGTGTGAGTGTTTTCCTCCTAGTGTATGTGTGTGCACCGTGTGCCTGGTGCCCACTGAGGTTAGCTCCCTTGGAACTGGAGTTAAAGATGGTTGTGAGGCTCCATATAGGTGTTGAGAATTGAACCTGGATCCTCTGCAAGAGCAGCTAGTGCTCTTAACCACCGAGCCAGCTCTCCAAACCCCAATGGAAGGTTTTAAGAGTTTTGCCTTCCTAACGGCCTTCTGGCTTCTTAGTGGAGTGGGGAAGTCTAGTACAGGACAGACTGCTGGCCCTTTGGCCTCCCACAGGAGAAGCAGAGTTGGTGAAAGGGGTGTTTTAGGCCTGAGGTTCTCTGGGGAATGGAAAAGGCTGAAGATAATGCTACCCACTTGAGATAGGAGTCGGGGAGGTTGTGGTACAAATTGGATTTGTGAGCACACTGGAGTATTTAAAGCTATAGGAGTGGATGACATCACCTCAGGGAAGCATTTTGCTTCCCAAATCAGAGCCCTGTAAAGCCTGGAGGGAAGTTAAGAAGAGTGAGGGGTCCCTGATGGGGAGGGCCTAGGTTCAGGCAACTCAAAGGCCTCTGGTGGTCAGAGACCTGACATATTGAATAGAAGGAGCTTCAGGTGACCCAGCTGTCCTCAGTAGGTCTGACCTTGGTGGCCTATCCAGAGAGGCTACTTCAGGATACATCCCCCCAAATGTCAACAACAAATGGTGCTCCCCTTGTAGCTCTCTGGATGGCTCTATGGCTGCCCTGGATGTGTTTCACTTTTGCAGGCTCCTGGTGACTCTACTGCCCCTGCCCCTGCCTCCCGTTCTTTACTTGCATGCTTTGCCCTGGATGCCAGGCCTGGATCTGGGCCTGCTGGCTCTGTGGCCTGTAGGGATCTTTCTCAGAGCAGAGGTAGACCTCTTTACACTAAAAATGTCTTGGTGAATTTGAAGTCTTAGCAGACTTTGGTTGCTAGCTCCTTTACCTCTGTCCTAAGGCCTTTCTGGCTCTGGGGACAGTTTAGAATGTGTTTGGTTTCTTGTGCAGGGTTAGGGACAACCTTTAGCCTAGTAGACAGCGGACCCCTGGTGGGTTTGCAGTGTCTGTTGAGTGAGTAACTGAGATGGTTGAGGATCCCACTTGCTTGGCTAAATGTCTTTTCTGCATTTGGTTAACCATTGTTGGTTTTTTATTTTTATTTTTTACTTGTGCCACCTATATTACTTAATTCTATACACCGAGGCCCTGGAAAGTGAAGGCCTTGCAGTTGCTAAGAAACATGGTCAGAATTGTGGCTGAGGCATTACAGAGCCCCCAGTTGAGAGCTGCGTCTCAGGAGTCAGCCTTAGGCTGTACCAGGACTGGAGGCATTCCTGCTACCCTGAACCTGTTTCCTCTGGTGCTGTCCCACACCCAGCAGACGCATTACGCTTCAAGGAGCTCTAGGCCTCAAGCAGAGCAGGCCTTGGGGTGTTTGTGTAGTGGGGACTCGTGGCTGTCGGGAAGGCTCTTTGTGCAGCAGCTTGTAGCTTGTATGATTAAAGCAGCGCTTTCTGTGTAAGGGCTTGCTGATGTCGGAAGCTCGGGAGACACCTGAAGGGGGAAACTGAGACCAAAGATGAGGAGAGAGATAGGCTCCATCCGGGGAGTTGACCTATGCTGCCTCTCCTCCGCAAGACCCCAGGCTTAGGGCTCCTTCCTTCTTGCCCTCTGCCTACTCACTGGGCCTCAGCCGAGCTGGACACCAAGCAGGCTCTTTGCTGCTTTAAAGGATTTGGCTTGATCCCATCTTTTCTCAGGCATTATGGTCTCTAGGGAAGGGCAGTCATCTCAGTCATCCTGCAAGGGATCCCTGAAAATTCTTTCCCAGAGGAAAATGACTTGCCTCCATCACTACCCTGGAAGCTTGTCCCTGGTTTGTGCCTCCCAGCATGCCCAGCACCTTCAGCCAAGCAGGAGACCGGCCTTTGCTAGGCGCTCACTGAATGCCAGGCTTGTTCTGAATCCTGGGAAGTAAATGCTGTTTTGAACTAGCCCTATTTACAAAGGAGGAAAGTGAGGGAGGCTCAGAGACAGGACAACTTGGTTAAGAGTACACGGGTAGCAAGTGGTACAGCTCAGGTTTGAGTGCAGACAGCTACAGATTCTCAGACTTCTAGGCTCTGTTGAAACAGTGAAGTCCTAAATCCTCAGAGCCTAGCCCTTCCCATGTCAGGCCTGCGGCATCCGGGTCAGCCATACAGCACCCGTCAAACCCAGCCATTCTGGGCCAGAGTGGCCCACCCTTTTCGGCCACCTTCTCAGATCAGGTCCAGGCAGTCAAACATTTTCCCTCTCTCTTCCCTTGCCCAAGCTAAGGGGAGGGGAGCCCCCATTTGGTAGGTCTACCTCCTCCATCCCTGTGGACAGACTGTCTGAGTCTTGGGCTAAAAAGACATTGGCTTTACCTGTTGTCTCTGTCCACACAACCTGCATGTGAAGAAACTGCGGGGTAGGGCGTGGGGTGATGTGTGTCTGTGTAGTATCTGTACATCTGCAGAACCTGCAGACAGTCATGACTCCTAGCTTTCGTCTCCTTTTGGGCATTGTAATATAAGATACAGGAAGTAGAAGAGACCTCAGAGGAAGCAGAAAAAACCTCAGAGGGTCTTGCGGTTCTGGCCTGTGGGTTGAACCCTCACCTGGCTGTGTAATCCTGGAGAAGCCCTCTCTTGACTTCAGCTTGTTCCTCTGGAAGAGGAGATGACGGTACCCGCCTGCCTGTGCAGTGGGAGGAGCAAAGCAGACAGTGTTCTGAGTGCTAAGTCACGTGTGCCTGGTAAATAGTGATTTTTCCCCCAGAACTGTCCATGTTCGCTATATGAGAATTCCTCTTGCTGTTTCTGTTTAAAGTGAAGTTTGTTTCCTAAGTTGACTCTTAGGAATTTTGCCTGAAGTCTCCCTTGGAAGCCTGAGGCTGCTGATCTGATCATGACTCATGGGCTATTATTTCACTTTTCCTGCTTCCTGTACAGAAAAGGGGATCTGTACCTTTAAGTTCCTGCAGACCTGGTCGGGACACTGCCCCTTTAAGAGAACATTACAGAGAGTTGGAATATGGCTTTTGTTTAACTAGCTGTGATTAGTCCCAGTGGGTAGGGCTGGAGTGCTATGTCTAGAACCAGAACACAGCTGGACTGACTGAGGCTGGGAAAGCTGGTGGCTAGCCTCGCCTCTGCCTCCAGCTTGGTAAAGTGGTAGCTGGGTTCAGGCATGGTGAGTAGCCTCAGTAGAGGCTGAGCAGAAGGGAGCCATTTGTCCTCCTGGGCCCAGGGAAGCCTGGGTGAGCTGGGGCTGCTAGCGGTACTAGATGGAGTGATTGTCACGGGTGCCCTGCCTGGGAGGGACCTAAGTCTCCAGCCATGGCAGCTCTACCCAGGTAGTCACTACTGCCCCAGAACTTAGGAGCAGTTAGGATAGGTCTACCTCAAGCAGGACACCAGCAGAGTGCTGCTACTGCTGCTGCTACTGCTGCTGCTGTGCTGCTAGCTTAGGAGCCAGGGGCCTGGTGGCAGGGCTGCTCTCTGCAGGCCCAGTGGCGTTGTAAACAGGGAAATGCCAGGAACTGCTTGGAGCACTCTGATCTCTGAGGAGTCTGGCCTTTGCTCTGGTTGTCCAGCTGGGCGGGGTGGAGCTGCGCGTGCTCAGGCTTGGGCCTTACCACCTCCCCTCTGTCCCTCCCCTCCCTTCTGCCTCAGCTCCAGGTTCTGTCTGCTGCTGAGTGCTTTGGGGGTAGCTGGAGAGGCTGTCAGAAAGCAGAGTGTGTCTGTGATAGTCTTCACTGGGAGCCTTCTCGTCTGATTGTGACTACCCTCACACACTCATTACCATGCTAGGGGCAGGTAAGACTGCCTGCCGGACCTTCTCGCGGTGTTCCAGACAGGGTTACCAGCTGACAAAGCAGGGCCAGGTGCACTTACACCACCTGGAGTTCCTTTCGCCACCCAGTTTCTGTAGAGCTGGTGAAAACCTGAGGCATCAACAGACAAGCAGACAGGAGTTTGGGATTGGAGCTAATATGCCCAAGCCTCCCTGCCCTGTGCCTGTGAACTGTGCGCTGGGAGCACTGCAGAAGCCTGTGGTGGTAGAGCTTGCTCACGCTCGCTCCCTCCCTCCCTCCTTCCCTTCCGCCCTCCCTCCTTCCCTTCCTCCCTCTCTTCTTGGAAAAACATCTTGCTATATAGCCTAGGCTAGCCTGAAACTCCTTCCTCAGCCTCTGAGTGCTGGATTACAGGTTGTGTCACCACACTGGACAAGTGACCACTGAGCCAGGGCTCAGACAGGAAGTGAGCCTACCTGCCAGGAGTGGCTCACTTTGAGCAAAGGTGGGCTGCCCATGTAGTGGTTACTAGAAGGGTTGAACAGGGCCCAGCTGCTGGCCTGGTACACACTGATGTTAAGTGCATTGGCTTGATCACTGGGATGCCTTGGGCCAGATGGCAGATGGTCATGCTAGTGTTACTTAGAGTCAGCTAGTGTGTTGTGAGGGCTATCTCCAAGCCTCAGTTTCCCTAACTGTAGTCAGATGAAAGGAATCAAAGGGAATGTGAAGCCAGTGCCTTGGTGCACTTCCTAGGTGGGTGGCTTAGCAGCAGATGGCTGTGTGGGGACTTGAGCACCCCCTACTTTTCTTTAACATGTCCCTCCAGGGAGTTCTAGTCTGGCTTGTAGTGTAGGAGCACAGCTGCCCTCTCGCTGATCTGCTACTGGTGAATGTTCCTGGCTGCTTCCTGCCACAGGCTGTTTGAGATATGGTAGCTTTGTTGCCCCCTGTGGGTCTGCAGGCTCAAGGAGGATATCAGGGAGGCAGTCAGCTGTTACTCTGTGCTCAGGACGCGTGGGTACCAGTGCAGTGTAGCCACAGGATAGTCCACTTGACAGGTGAGAAGGCTGGCCCACATCTTCCCCCACTCCTCTCCTTCCTCTTTGTGTCTGCTGCGCACCTGGAACAGCACCTGGGTCTTGGGTGGAGAAGATGAGGCAGAGTGTGCTGCTTGTGCCCCCACTTCCTGAGGGGGAGGACTGGGGCTTAGGCTAGTCAAGGTGGATTGCCAGCTTCCCATGGAATGGGAATGCTGCCATTTTAGCTGATTCTTGACCTTTATTTCATAATCATACATAATACTCTTAGAAGTATTAGTGATAGGGTTGAGGGCCAGTCAGGAATTGTCCCACACTCAGGCTGAAGGGACATCTGGGTGCGTCCCTGGGCTGGGATCCACTGAGCTGTTCACAGAACACCTTGGTCAAGGGCCTTGAAACTTCTCCAGACAGTGCATGGAGAAGGTGGGGGTGGGGGTGACAAGCTGAGGTGGCTGGGGTCAGAGCCCCGAATGCCTGCCTGCCATGCAGGGATGCAGGTGGAGACACTTTTCCCTGGGGAGATGGAGGCATGGTGAAAGCTTGGAAGTGTCCTACTGCCTGGTCTTTCTGAGTGGCAGACTGAGCCTGGAGTTTCCTCCTGGGAACCAGGGAGGGCTAAGAGCTTAAGTAGCAGGGGGCATTGGGCCTCAGTTCTCCTTGGAGTTACTCAAATCTCATCCTGCTCAGTGAGTGTTCTCAGAGTCTCTGTTCAAATTCAGGGCACTTCGCTCATCTACTGAGGGTTATGAATGTTTAAAAACTGCTTTGTGGTCCCCAAAGTAATTTGACAAGTCTGACAGCTATTGATTAAAAACCCAAAATTATTCAAGCTGCAGGATGGGTGGGGGGTGGGGTGGGGGCGCGGAACCTGGATAAAAACGTCTTTGTTTTTGCCCATCCCTACTCAGGGAAGGAGAGTGGTCTCAGGGGCCTGCAGTCTCCACTGGGTGTGCCTAGTCCTGTAGGGCAGGGTGGGGGTCTCTTGGCGTGCTGGAAGCTGCCTTCTGTGCAGGAATGAGACCAACACTGGCCCAAATCCCTCCAAGTAGCAGGGAGGCGTTGGTGTTGCACTGTTGCTAATAGGAACAAGAGATCAGCCCTACAAGTAATGGCCATTCTTGGGTTTATTTGGGGAGTTATGTAGGATTTTTCTGGTAGCTCAGCACGTGAGGAAACAACCCTGAGAAGAGAGAGAGCTTGCTTAGGATTTGTGGGTTCAGAGGAAACACTGATTGGCCCAAGGTCTCAGGGGTGTTAAGGGTGGAGCTAGAACGGAAACCCAGGGCTCCTTGGCCTGGTTCTTCCCCTTCCTGTGTGAGACAGGAGGCATGGGCCCTTGTTGGGGAAGCAGCTGACAGGGTGACCAGGCCATCCGCTTCACAGCTTTCAGTCTGGATTTGCGAAGCCATGCCCTCTGTGAGTGGTGTGGCAGAATCACCCCCGAGCCTGGGCTCCTTGGGCCTGTTTGAAGCCCTGCTGTCCTTTTTGCTTTGGATGACACCTTCTGTGTGTGGTTGTTGGAAAAGGCTGAGACATGATGTGACGTATAAGCATACCAGCATCCTTTGGACAGCACTGGTGATGGGCCTCAGTTTGCCTTGTAGCTGGGCATGAGCTGTCTCGATTTGGTTGCATTCTTTTTACATCCTCATACCTGTGTGGAGATCCCAGGGGTTGTGTGAAGGCAGGAGGCCAGGGCCTAATATGTATATGAAGGGAGGTGTCATCCAGCTTCCTGAAGACTCTGCTAGGGTCTACTTCAAGTTCTAGGCTGGGGGAACCCAGGCCTGAGAGGGACGATTTCCTCTAGGCTTTCTTGCCAGGAAGTTTCTCAGGCTGCCAGGCCAGCCTCTGCCTTTTTAGGATGTTGTTTGTCGCCCCAGGGTTCAGGGAGCCACCAGGCAGCTGTATTCTCCTTCCTCAATCCAGGGTTTTAACTGGGCCAGGAGTGAGTACAGGCCTCAGCAGCTAGTTCTCAGGCCTGACAGAGCTGAGGAAAGGTGTTCCCAACAAGGCACAGCCCAGCTTCTGTCCAGCACTTGATTCCCAGGAGGCAGTGCGCTTGTCCTGACATGTTCCCGGACTGCATCCAGAAGTAGCCTGGGCCTGTCTGCTGCACAGGTAGAGGCCTGCTGAGGCCTACTGAGTTTGCCGGGTCCTCAATTCAGAACTGGTAGGCCTTCTGGTCTTTGGGTGGGTATCAACTCTGGAAACATGTTTTGTTCATGCTTTTTCCTATCCCAGGCCTAGTTTGGAATACCCATGCATTTCTTCTTTACCCCTAAATTCACTAAAGGAAACTCATGGCCTTAAAAAAAAGGCGTTTGTTGTATTGTTTTGGTTTTGATGCATCCTTAGGCCGCTGAGATTGGTCCTGTTCCTCAGACAGAGGAAGTTGAGTGGTTAGGGAATGAACAGAAACAGCTTGGAAAATACCAGAAGGGTAGCCTATCCTGGAATTGTCTTAACTCCTCTCCCAAATTTTGCATGGTTCAGAGGTGGGTAAAGAGAGGCAGCATGGTGACAAGTGGATGATGGCAGCTCCTGGCACTAACTTGTCCTCATGAGCACCCTGCCCTGCACTGTCTCATTTAACTTCACAGTGACCCCAGGAGCATTGTGTCCAGCCTCCTACCTGTGCATGGGAAACAGGCCTGGCGAGCTGAATGACGTAGGCACTTAAAGCTGTGTGTATTAGGTGGAGATGCTGGCTTGCTGCTCCAGCTGGCAGCTGATCCTCAGTGCTCCGGCTTGCTGCCTGCTGGCATTTCTGTAGTGTCCTTCACGTGGGTGTGTCTGCTCCAGGGCTCACTCTCTGCCTGTCTGCCCTGTTACCCAGTAGTGCAAATACTCCTCCACCATATGGCTTTTAAAAGTATTTTGTGTGTATGAGTGTTCTATGCACATGTGTATCTGGACACCCTGTGTGCGCCTGGTGTCCACAGAGGTTTGAAGACAGCACTGGATCCCTTGAAACTGAGGCGACAGCCAGTTGGGAGGTGCCATGTCAGTGCCGTGAATTGAACCCAGGTCTTCTGGAAGAGCAGCCAGTGTTCTTAACCTGTGAGGAATCTCCCCTGCCCCTCTGTTTTAAAGGGTCTCCCCAGACCAGCTCCTGTCCTTTGACTGCCCCATTTGGAGACAGCCTGCCTGAACTGCAGCTGGCTTCTCCAAGTCCCAGCCATGCCCTGGGGCCACACACAACAGCTTCCTCTGTCCCCTCTGAGGTTTAGAGGGTGACCTTGAGCCCCCCTGCTCAACAGTCTTACTGTAAACCCACCCACTCCTGGTCAAGTGGGCTGCTCAGTTGTTACAAGTTTTGTTTTTCAGTTTTTGGGCCCCCCTCCTTCATTGAAACAATGGGGAATTTGCCTAACTTGTGTGTCTTTAACCTTTTAAGAGAAAAAGATCAGAGTTGAAAAACAGCTTGTGGGCTGGCAGGGAGGCTATCAGATAAGGCTGTGCCCCAGGAGCAGGACAGTGTCCCCTTGTTCCTGCTTCTGGGCCTCACAATAAGCTGCTGTCGGACTGGCTCTGCCTCCAGCAGCGGCTCCCCCTTGCTCATTCCTACATTTCCTGGGGCCTGGACCGAGTGAGTCACAAATAGCAGTCAGCCCTGCTGTGACGCTTGCCCTCTCTCGGACCCGATGGCTTCTGTGGGGTGATGGAAAGGCTGTGCAATATACTCGCAGATGTACTAGTAGAACCAGCCTTGGGCTCCTCTGAGCCATAGTAGTGGGACCTTTCACAGTTGCTGGCTACTGTAAGATCTTAGGCAGGTTACTTCTCTTGTGTGAGGTGCTGTGCTTCTGTCCTGACAGGGCTGTGGTGAGAGCAGGCAGTGTGGCATGGAGTAGGGTGCAGTCACTGTGGATATGGGCTATCTGCCTGGAGAAACCAGGGACAGACAGCATGGGCTGGGCTTTGAAATGATGAGGTTTGGTCAGAAATGAAGGAAGGATAGTAGCAGGTATCTTGGTCAATAGCTGAAGTGATTTTTGATGCACGTTTGGCCACTTGCTTGGGCTTTGATTAGCAGGGGGGCTGCTGGAGAGAGTGGAAGAAACGGATCAAACCATGCTATGCAGAAGAGCAAAGCCAATGGAGTGTTCCAGGTGGGCTGGCCATCGAGTCACTCTCTTCTTCCCCACAGGTGTGTAGGCCCTGATCAGACTGGCTCTCAGCAGTAGAGTTCAGTGTAGGTCTTAGTAGCTGGCTGGCAGGCCAGGAGCAGCTGAGGATCTACTTTCCAGAAAGTGTGTGACTCTATTCTGTGGAGTGTATAGTGACAGGCCTCTGTTCCTAGAGAGCCACTGTGGGGCTAGAGAACTTGCTGTGTTTGAAAAGGTCTCAGAAGGACCAGGTGGACGGACTGAAATACTGCCACAGAGAATGCCATGAGCCCCTCAGGTCCTGTCTCCGAGAAAGAGTATGTGGCAGTCAGTACCTTGATCACCCCCTTTGAATCACCCTTGTCACTTCCAGGGAGTGGCCCCTCAGCATCTTAACTCCTGAGGTCTGTTCTTGTCCTGCTGGCCTCACTGCCATCAGGTTCAACTTGACCGCTGGGGCCTTGGCCCAAGAACTCTGAAGCTCTGAACACTGTAGCTAAGGCAAACCCAGCTTACCCACAAGGAGTCCCGTACCTGGCAAAGGGACAGCAGTGTGATGTTTCCAAACATGGCCTGGCAGATGTCCCTGCTCACTCAGGGAATCTGGGGGAAGACTTGACAGAAGGAAGGGCTTGATGCTGGATGTTGAGTGTGGTCATTCCAAGGCAGAGCAGTCACGTGCTGGGGCCCTGCTGAGGACACACAGGGACTCCCTGGGGTGGGGCAGCCCAGCAGGCAGGCTACTAAGCAGTGGGCCTGGACAGATGGAACAGGCAGAGTGACTCCAGCCAGCAGCCCAGTGTGGGACCAGGGCTGGGACCGAATCTTGTAGTCTTTAGGGGACACCTCAACGTGTGTCATACTCAGTGACCTAGGAAGTAGCGGCTGTCCCCAGCTCTTGTTCTTCCTCAGTGTATGCCCAGTCCTACTGTTCTCACTCGGGGCAACAATCCCTCCTTTCTCATATAAGGAAATGGACCCAAGGAACACGAGAAGGAGGGAATCTAGGCCTCTGTTTCTTGTGGGCTGAGGGCCCTGCCTTGTCTGTTGGGGTTTTGAAGAGTCCGTAAGGTGATGTATGTGATCTGGCTGGTAGCCAGTCTTTCCCTGGGTGTGGCTCTTCTCTGGTGAGGGCAGGCATGTGGCTTGAGACCTGGGCCTGTCATAGACATGTGACACAGTTTCTTTGAGTACAGTGTAGTCGCACAGTATAACCCCTGTGAGATGTTCAGACCCAGGCTGTGGAGTTGATCCCCAGGTAGAGGTCCTGGCTGGAGGCATTTTGCCTCGCTTAGTGTCACCTTGCCAAAAGGATTAAGACTTTGGTCTCCAGCGACTACAGAGAACAGGGAAGGAAGTCAGCAGAAGCCTGAGCTAGATGGCCATGCGCTGGCTGCTCTCCCGCTCCACCTGGCCTTGGACAGCCAGGAGTGGGGGGCGGGCGAGGCCCTAGACACTGCCTGCACATGGCAGCTGAGGGCAGGACTGAGTGCGTCTCCCAGCAGCAAACCTCTGGCAGATCAAACAAGCTCCTGAGCCTTCTGTAAAGTAGGTGGATGGGGGAAGCAGGTGGGTAGGGTGAGCTGCTGAACCGGCTAGGTGTCCAGTCTGGGCTGGTGGGGAGTGTTTAAGATCACCTCTCACCAGGGAGTAGAAAAGGAGCCAGGCAGGCCAGTGCCTGCTTACCTCCTTCCACCCGAACATCCCAATAGGGAGGCTGTGCCCTTGGAGCCAGGATAATTTGGGGTGCTCATCTCCCTGCCTTGATCAGCCTGGCATGTCTGAGGCTGTAGGTGAGAGCAAAGTAACCTAATCATGTGTGAGTGGAAGGCATGGTTGGGTAAAGACCTGCTTGGACAGATGGAGCAGGTGTCCAGAGGTGCTGCAGACATAGGCAGGGCTGGCTTCCTGGAATGGTGCCTCTTAAGCCATGAGATGGTCCTGCTGGATCTAGAACCAAATGACCATTTCCCTCACTCAATTCTATTCATCTTACCAACTGTCCCTGCAGGCTTACCCTAAGGCTTGCGACGCAGCAGCTCCTTCTGGGCCAGCACGGGACAGCCTGAGATTAGCATGTGTCAGAAAGCTGGAGCGCAGAGGGGTGGCAGACAGACTCCCAGCTCTGAGGGAAGGGAAAACAGATGTGTGCTATGAGCCTTCCAGTCTTGTCACCACCAACCAGGGCCCTGCCAGGGAGCAGGTGGCCAGGGAGACCCTGGAGATGTAACCTCTGCTCCAGGTCTCCTCCTTGGAGCCATATTTGGGGATAGGCAAGACAGGACTGCTGGACTGTGGCCAGTTGGCTTGGGCTAGTCCAGAAGCCTTCAGGGCTCTGAGCTTCCCTTCAGCCCTGTTTCCCTGGAATCTTCCCTGGGAGGCTCAGACCAGCTGGAGCATGTCTGGGACAGCATGGGGAACGAGAGGGGAGGTAAAGGTCTCCAGCCACTGGGTCTAGTCCTGGTTTCTTGGGGTCTGGCCTGTTGGGCTCTTCCAGCTCTCGGTTCGTGTGAGCAGGCCCAGGGTGAGAAATCATACCTCACACTCATGCCCCCAGCGCTGCACGGTGGCCTCAGGTCTCCAGCTCCTCCCTTTTCCTCACCTCATCATATCTTAGCTGGGTCAGAAAGCACCCTGATTTTACCTTGCTCGTATATAGGACCTGGCTATCAGCCCAAAGGGGTGGTGGGGCTCAGCTCTTCCTTAGGCCACGTGACCTCCCCAGCATCTGAGACAGGAGGTCTCTTCCGTTGAGTTATGAGGGTAGGTGGTTTGTGAGGTAGGCTGCTGACTGACAGCAGTGGTCGGTGCTGAGGTGGGGAGAAACACCTGTCTAAGCAGCTAGATTGTTGGCAGGGCAGAGAGGCGATGGTTTACCTTTGTAATACAGCACATCCTGGGAGAGGATGACAGGATGACCTGTTAGGTGCAAGACAGGAACAAGTGTCCATTTTCCCTTCCTGAGCTGCAGTTGCCTTCTCAGGCATGTGCTGATGGGCTGCAGGAGACCAGCACCCTCTGGACCTGGGTGGCAGGGGCATACCCACTGCTGTGCAGCCTGTGAAGCCAGTGGGCCTAGGCCGGGCGGAGCCACACACTCGGGGAATGCTGAAGGAACATGAATGGGCTTCTGGCCAACTCTAACCTGCCTCAGCTCCCATCTGGCTCTGCCCAGCTCCTCGGAGCTCTCAGAGGCCCCCTTTGTACTGTGAAAAGGTTGAGTGGGTCTCCCGGAGTTGCCTGGGTAGCTCTTCACACAGGGGCTGGGGCATGGAGATGGTTTACCTGGGGCTGCATGAGAAGTGTACAGCATTTCCAGGGCCAAGCCTATCCGGGCCTGTCTGTCTTTGCTTGGCTAGCAGGTGGCATTGTTGTGTCTCGTATCAAGGCCTGTATTGGGCCTCATTTACCATAACTTGGGTATACGGACCCCTACCTAGTGTCAGTGTGTTTCTAGTTCTGGTAGGAAACTGAGGTCCCTGCTACCCAGCGCCTGTGGGAGCTCCCCATACCGTGTGTGGTGCTGGCAGGTTGGGGCAGTGCATGGGAAAGGGCTTTGATGTCAGTGACACTCTGGATGAATGCTAGGACAATGGCCAGGGCAGAGGGACAGGGTTACAAAGGCCCCAGAAGCCTACAAGGTCACAGATCTTTCCTGCAGGTTTGTGGGGACACTGCAGAGCCAGGCCAGATCCTGCCCTGGACCCAGGTGGACACAGACCTCAGCAGCTTGCTCTCTCACAAAGGAATACCATCTTCAGACTGCAGTGTGGTGGGGAAAGAGTTGTAACAGCCCCCAGTCCTGTCTGTTGCAAGACTGAGAGTGGGGGTTGAGGGAGGGATTTTTAGAAGCAAGACAAGTTGGCCAGGTGATGGGTGGAAGCCTGTTTGCTGCAGGTGTCGTCGGGCCCAGTGTGACGTGCCCCTTGCCCATCTCCCCAGGTCCCATCTGATGCCAAGGCTGAAGGAGTCTCGGTCACACGAGTCCCTGCTCAGCCCCAGCAGCGCAGTGGAGGCGCTGGACCTCAGCATGGAGGAGGAAGTGCTGATCAAGCCTGTTCACAGCAGCATCCTGGGGCAGGACTACTGCTTCGAGGTAGGCGTCTCCACAGATCTGCCCTGCTCACTGGGCCAAGCTTGCGCTCCAGACTGCCTGGCAGGCTCAGTGGCCCTGGCAGGGTACAGGTTCTTGGGAACAGTCTAGAATCTCCTCCAAGTTTTACACTATCCAGTTCCTGTGTTTCTGGGAAGGTTTGTATCCTATCCTCATCCCCAGTAATCATACTTTGGATAGAGGAGGGAGCCTACTAATGGCAAGCCAGTGGGACCTAGGGTGGCATGCTCTTGGCATCTGCCATACTCTGTGCCCCTATATTCTTCTGGGTTAAGACTCAGGCCAAGTCAGACTGGATCCGGACTCAGGTGTCCATGCCTGGGACTGACTTCTTGTCTCAGCAGAGGCAGCTACAGAATGGTCACACCTTCTAGGGTCTAGGTATGGGTCTGGTCTGTCCAGTGGAGAGCAGCAGGGTCAGTGAGGGCAATTCTGGCCAAATCCCCCACCTCAGGAAAACATGGAGATTGCAACTAGGAGGTGAAGAGTATTCATACCAGCAGGGGAGGTGGAGGTCTCAAGCCTGGCTCTTGTGGGGAGCTCAGCTCACTTTTCTCTAGCACACTGTTACGTCTCTGTGGCCATCATTGCCGCTGTTGATGGACAAAGGGAGCCCCCAGGAGAGGTCAGTTTACGACTAAGTCTACCCTTGCTTGTCTCCTGGGACCCTCTGGCCTGCCTTTAGGGAGACTGTGCTTGGGTAAGTTTGCACTCTGACTCTAGCAGGGTACCCGATTCTGTCTCTGTCGAAGTGAAGGAGGCCATAGTGAGGAAGCTGCTTTCCTACTGGGCAGGAGTGAGGTGGGTTCAGGAAGAGGAAACAGGTCCATACCAGAGGCCTGGCTGCTTACCCACTGAGGCACAGTGGGACTCAGTGCACCACCCACAGGCGGCTCCTCCTTGTCCCTTCCTGTGGCTGCTTTGTAATCATGGTGGCATCTGGCTTGCCCTAGCTGTCCAGCCTTGTTGCAGTCCCTTCCCTTACAGCACCATCCTGTTTGTCCCAACAGGTGACAACGCCATCAGGAAGCAAGTGCTTTTCCTGCCGCTCGGCAGCTGAACGAGATAAGTGGATGGAGAACCTGAGGCGAGCAGTGCACCCCAACAAGGTAGGCATGCACCCACTCTTGCAGACATGAGGGAACAGTCATGAATCCTGAGTAGAGACAGGGCTAAGTGGACCTGGAAGGAGTCGGAGTCACTGAGCTATGACAGTTGTTAGGTACTTCTTCCTAACAGTGCGCCAAGAAGGAGCCTGGGCTGCAGAGCTGGGTGTCCCATTAGAAGTGGGGTCCTGTGTCCTGCCCGGAACCACTGTGACTCATCTGTTCAGTTCTACCTCAGACACTCACACCCTTCTCCACATGGGGGCCCCTGGTATCCTCTTATATTCTACTGTCCCTCGACTATAACTGCTCCTTTGCCTGTCTTCCCAGATGACTTGTGGGTCTGAGCTAAGTCCTGGGTACCATGACATCACTAAAGAAGAGGGGGTCTTAGCTCCAGTCACCTCTTAAGTTGCTTTATGGACCAGGAGACTGAGGAACTGGTGCCCAGCCTATAGAGGGCGAGGCACTGTGCCGGATTCCTTCCCCCATCTCACTCCAGGGCAGGGCTGCCTTAGTTCTGCTTTCTAGGAGGGCAAGCCTGGGCCCAGGGGCCTGCTGTTGGTGAGCTAGCTAGTGATCAGCAGGACAGACGAGATGAAGCCATGTCCACAGGTGCTTCTCCTGTTCAGTTTCTCCCAGGTATCTGAGGGCTCCTAGGCTCTGGGCTGGCCAGTAGATAGGTAACCACCCCCACTGACTACCCCAGACCCCTCTTACGCAGGATAACAGCCGGCGTGTGGAGCACATCCTGAAGCTGTGGGTGATTGAGGCCAAGGATCTGCCAGCCAAGAAGAAGTACCTGTGTGAACTGTGCCTGGACGATGTGCTGTATGCCCGCACCACGGGCAAGCTCAAGACGGACAATGTCTTCTGGGGAGAGCACTTCGAGTTCCACAACCTGCCGCCTCTGCGCACAGTCACTGTCCACCTGTACCGGGAGACTGACAAGAAGAAGAAAAAGGAACGCAACAGCTACCTGGGCCTGGTGAGCCTGCCTGCTGCCTCTGTGGCTGGGCGGCAATTTGTGGAGAAGTGGTACCCAGTGGTGACCCCCAATCCCAAGGGTGGCAAGGGCCCTGGGCCCATGATCCGCATCAAGGCACGCTACCAGACCATCACCATCTTGCCCATGGAGATGTACAAGGAGTTTGCAGAACATATCACCAATCACTACCTGGGGCTGTGCGCAGCGCTCGAGCCCATCCTCAGTGCCAAGACCAAGGAGGAGATGGCGTCCGCTCTGGTGCACATCCTGCAGAGCACAGGCAAGGTGAAGGTGAGTGTGGCTCCCTCGTGCACAAAGGCTGCTAACGTACACTGGCCTGCCTTCTGGATCTGTGTTATAGAACCTGCTTCACTTCGGAGGACTTCTGAGGGGCTCCCTGAAATTGAGCGCTGTGCTCTGAGTTGGGGGGTGGGGTCGCGTCATCGTCTACCAGAGGCAGTGCTGAGCCCTGAAGACACATGGTGCAGTAATGGACCAGAACTAGTAATGCAGAGTGGGCCTCCCCTGCTGTGCCCAAGCCCACATACCCAGAGGGATATCAGTTGACAGGCATCCCCCACAGGTGAGGCACCCTCACAGCCTGGCCCCAGCCAACTCCTTCACACACAGCTTTTACACATGCGTGCGCGCTTGCTGAGTGTAGACAGCCTGCCATGGCCCTGCTGCCTTGCAGAAACAGGGATCAGAGAGCCGTGTAGATGGGCTTCAGGGCCAGAGGGCCCAGCTCCTGGGACTACCACCTCCTGTCAAAGCCTGCCACTCTTGACCCTGGTCCAGAAAGGACACCCGTTGACTCCACCCACATGGCTTAGAGAACAGAGTGTCTCCAGAAGGCACACGTTGTGACTCAACAGTGCATTGTTCTGTAGGCTTTGCTGGTGTGGTGAGATGCTTCCCAATTACCATTCGTTCTCCTTTGGGGGTCGCTGCCTGCAGAGAGTGGGAGACACTGCCTAAGCTGTCCTAGCTGTCTGCACTGTAGGAGACCTTAGGTAGCGGCTCACGGAATGATACAACTTGAGAACTAATATGAGGATGGGGGTCCACCCTGAGGTTAGGTGCTGAGCCCTCAGCCTGCTGTGGTCAGAGAGACCTATGCATGGAGCTGGCTTGGGTGCCCAGTGGGTAGAGCTCACTGGTATAAGACTCCATGAGCCCTTATCAGCTCACCTGTCCAGTCGGGTACTGGGGTGCTTTGATTGGAAGCCCCTTGTCCTCAGCCTGCTGGGCTGACTGGGACTGCAGAAGGACAGGAAGGGGAACGGACTCCCTTACCCTGACTCCATAGTCCTGCCTTCCTCCACACCATCAGGTCCCTCCTCCCCTTGTGCCTGCCTTCGGGCTGGCTGGGTAGATTGCCAGCTAGGCTAACTCTTGAAGTCCTACATGGTTTTTTGTTGTTTTCTTGTCTTTACATTTTTATTCTATATGTTTGGGTGTTTTGCCTGCATGTCTGTGTTTCACATACATGCTTGCTTCCCACAAAGACTAGGAGACAGCTTTGGCTCTCAGGGACTGGAGTTACAGGCGATTATGAGCCACCATGTGGGTGCTGGGAATCAAAGCTGCCTCTGAGGAGCAGCCATGGCTCTTGACGGTTGAGCCAGCTCTCGAGCCTATGCAGCTGCACTTTGGTTTGCTGGTCGGGTATGGGCTGGAGATTCTGGGGCCTGTGGAGAGGGTGGCTTGAAGGAAGGACCCCTTCCCTGCTGCTGAGTCTTTTTAGTTGCTAGGCCCAAGGGCTACTGCGCCTTAGGAAGCTACTGCTGTATGAAGTAGCCAAGAGGCATACCAAAGGTGATGGGATAGAAAGTAACTGATGTCTTTGGAACAATCTAGAACGGGTAGGCCATTCTTGAGCCAGACAGAACACATGTTGAAGGCTACCTATGCAATGAAGGTAGGTACTCTCCCAAAGTGATAGCTGCACCCCTCAGGTACAGAACCTGTGTCCCGACATCTCTTGCCCTCTCTCCAGGTTCTGTTTGCCTAAGCTGTATGCTTTTCCAGATCCCACCCCAGGACTCCCCTCTCAATGAACTCTCTGTATGATCCTGGAGGGCTGTGGAGCTGTGGCCGCAATACCTGGCCCCAGATAGCTGTGTGGCCTTCGGCAGGTTGTCTTCCCTCTCCTGCTGCCCACGTCTAGGAGTCATGTCTTACTCCCATGCTCAGGTCTAGCACCTGTTACAGAAGGCCAGGAAGTCTGCAGCTCTGAATAGCAGCCACGGTGGAGCTTCAGAGGTCATGGAGTCCTTACCTCTGCCCAGGGTGTTTCTAAGATGTGATTCCAGGGGCCACCTGTAGCTTCCCCTCTGGCCTGCCTATCTTTCAGCTCTTCCTTTTGTTAGCCAGTCTGGCCTCAAGGTCTTAATTCCATATGTGAAAGAATCCCCAAAAGTTGGCACCTTAGAATAAGGAGTTTCCAGAGCTCCAGACACCCTGGCTGGTGCTGGGCTGCTGTGCCCCTTTCCCCTACCCCAGGTCACAGATTGGCTTGGGCTTGAGAGGAAGGGAGCTGCAGTCCTGTGTGGTACCACAGCCAGAGGGGAGGTGTGGCTGAGCTCCTGTCCATGTTTTCCCATGGTCTGCCCCCCAAGTCAGTGTAAGACAGTGATAGTTCAGCTGCTACATCAGCTCAGCCCAGGTTCTGCTCTGCTCCCTTCCTGTCTCCCTAGGACTTCCTAACAGACCTGATGATGTCAGAGGTGGACCGCTGTGGGGACAACGAGCACCTCATCTTCCGGGAGAACACACTGGCCACCAAGGCCATCGAGGAATACCTCAAACTTGTGGGTCAGAAGTACCTGCAGGATGCACTAGGTAGTGGGGACATTACCGGGCCAGCAGGTGGCAAGGGCTGGGCAGTGCTTATCAGACCCTCACTGCCTTCTCCATGCTCACCCGACCACAGGCGAGTTTATCAAAGCTCTGTATGAGTCAGATGAAAATTGTGAAGTGGACCCGAGCAAGTGCTCAGCTGCTGACCTCCCTGAGCACCAGGGCAACCTCAAGATGTGCTGCGAGCTGGCCTTCTGCAAGATCATCAACTCCTACTGGTTAGTGCTGCCTGTCGGGAGCCAGGTGCTCCTGATGGGGCTTAGGCTTTCCTGTCCTTTCATCTTGCCTTTTCTGTCAGATGTCCTATCCCTGTCCCCACCCCGGGTACCAGGCATCTGACTCCACTGAGTTGCTGGATGGCTAGGTTCTGTAATGGCCCTTTTTGTGTTCTTAAATGTAGGAAAGCACTCGAGAATATCTGTGAGACACGTTGTTGGTGTGCATGTGTGCCTGTGTGTGTGTGTATGTGTGCGCATGCGTGTGTGCATGTAAGCCAGGAACGGCAGTTTATCTGTACCAGTGACTAGTGAGCACTGGGTATATATAGAGGTCATCAGTGCACAGGTGCAGCATGGAGCTAGAGCCTTGCTGTCCTGGCACCTACTCCCACAGCTCACACCTGTCTGTCCCTGGAATCCTTATCACACTTGCCTAAGCACTAGCTAGGCCTCCGGCTGAGACGAGCGAGCAAAGAAGAAAGGGGTGGCACTACAGTAGAAGAGGCTACTCATATTGGGGCCAAAGATGGGTCTGGAATTTGTCCCTGGGAAACTTCACATAAAGCCAGTTTCCCAGGCACTCGCTTGCTCCTGAGGTGCACGTATGATGGCTGGCTGACATGGTACTAAGCCTGGTTGTGGCTAAGGTGCATGGGCCTTTCCCTGTAGGTCTTGCAGCCAGCCTGAGTACTGGGTTTGTTTCCACATGAGCTATGAACCATCCCAAACCATACCTACTCCCCACATTTGTTTGGTTTTCCCCCATGCCATCTCCTTTGGCCTTCCACAGTCTGGCTCTATACCTGCTCCTCTGTGACCTTCATGTCATGTAATCATCTTACCTTTGCAGCGAGGATCACCAGCTCAGAACTGGCATGGGAAATTTTCCTTTGCTGTTCTCAAAGGATAGGCAGAGGCAGGCCTACTGGCTGAACAGTGGCCTTAGGAAGGGCTCAGTGGCCAGTGCTGGGGGTAGTGCCCACTTGTCCAGGTCCCTCACCTGTGTTGCACAAAAGGTGCTCTCCTGGGGTAAGGCAATAACTGTAGAGCCTTGAGCACCTTTAGAATACACTGCCATCTCCCTGCTAAGCTGGATTCTCTGCCTTTGCTCTCCATTCCATGGGGAAGACGCTGTGTGGATAGGACCTTCTTTCATCCGGACAAGGCCACCAGTAGACATCACTTGGCTCAAGCAACAGGCCTGAGGGCTGCCTTCCTCACTTCCCTAGGCAGCCCTGCTGGTTCAGCCTCATTTGTTGCCACGTGCCCTGTCTGCTGGCCTGCTGTGGGCTAGCAAGGCAAAGGGAATGGGGAGCAGGTCAGGCTGATCTAGTCTAAAGATGGATGTGAGAGCCTAGGTAGGCCTCTCAAGTTAAAGCATTCAAAACTGAAACCCAGGGCCTTAGTCAGGCTTCTACCTCTGCGCCCAGGACAGAGCCAGCGATGGGCTAGGTCCAAGGAGCACTGGGGTCTGCTCTGCCCTAGGGCGAAGAGGTAGGAAAGCTACCTACAGAGATACCTGGGGGAGCCGAGAACTGTCAATGCCTTCTTATGCTGTCACCCCAAGAAAGTTTTTTTCCTCTCCTCATCTCGCGCATGGCAAGCTGTGTTCTCACTGGCTGAGGGTACTCCCCCTGTTCCATCCTTACAAGCTCAGTGGAAAACCCAGATTCCTATGACATCATTCAGGCAAAGGCATGAGTCTCAATAGTGACAAAGGGGAGCCCAAGGAACAGCAGTCTGCCTGCCCTGTTGGAGCTGAAAAATGTGTTTCCCCTGGAGGAAGTGAGGGATATTGTAGTGCCATTCTTGCCGCTGATGTTAGCATGGTGCCAGCCTCGGTGCCAAGTGGACCCTTCACTGAGAGCCCATGCTGTGCTGCTGTCCCCTGACGTGTCCCATTGCCCAGCAGCCCTGCCCAGTAGCTGGGCATCAGTCTGGGCTGCGGAGCCCCGAGCTCATGCTGCCATCAGCATGGAGATGGAGTTGGAACATGGGGTTTCATGTGACTCGGAACTAGATCTGGCCCTGTGCTGCCCTGTCCTTGGCACCTACCTGACCCCAGGCCCATCTGTCTTTTTCTCCGCAGTGTCTTCCCACGGGAGCTTAAAGAGGTGTTCGCCTCATGGCGGCAGGAGTGTAGCAGCCGTGGCCGGCCAGACATTAGTGAACGGCTCATCAGCGCCTCCCTCTTCCTGCGCTTCCTGTGCCCTGCCATCATGTCGCCCTCGCTCTTCAACCTGCTTCAGGAGTACCCTGATGACCGCACAGCTCGCACCCTCACGCTCATCGCCAAAGTCACCCAGAACCTGGCCAACTTCGCCAAGTGAGTGTTGTGGCCCCATGGGTTGCAGTACACAAGGAGAGCAGCTTGGGGTGTGTCTGCACCTGACCTAGGCTAGTGCAGTGGCTTTGCTTCTGTCCCTTGTCGCCCTCGGTTTCCTCACCGCCACTTACTTCAGAATAAAACCTCCTCCACAGTCACCCTCCCGGTAGCCCACATACCGTTTGGTATGCTTCCTTGGATTTCAAAGGTGGGAAGACAAGATATTTTTTCCTTCTGCTTTTTTGAATTAACATATTATCATAACATTGCCATAAGGACTCTCATATGTCTTTTAACACCAAGCTCCACTTTGCAGTGAATGGCTGATTTCCTGAGTAGCTGGGCACTTGGGTTAATGCTGCCAACATAACGGCCTATAAAGCATTTCTGGTGGTTTTGGCCACATTCTTTTTTAAGATTTATTTGTTTTATTTTACTTTATATGTGTTTTGCCTGCATGTCTGTCTGTCTGTATACTATATGCATGCTTGGTGCCCGTGGAGGTCAGAAGAGGGTATCAGATGCCCCAGAACTGGCTCAGGGTGGTTGTGAAGTACCGTGGGCCTGGTAGGAATTGGATCTGGGTCCTCTGCAAGAGTAGCCAGTGCTCTCAAGCGCTGAGCTAACAACCCTCCAGCCCCCTTGGCTGCCTTGTTAGTGAGCGTAGATAAAGTGCTGGGGCTGGGTAATCTTGTTGTTAATTCACAGTTGTGATTGAGCCTTTTTCCAGATCTGTCTGTGTTGGGCCTGACTATACAGAGATGAGGCAGCCGGGGAGGCAAGAGTAGTAGATAGAAGGATGGGGACCAAGGTGCACCCCAGTCTCAGAAGAGCTCAACGCTTGTGGGAGAAAAGATGGGAAGGCCAGTCTAAGGGCCTAGTGCCAACGGAATCTAGGGTCAAGACGAAGCCAGGAAGTGATTCGGGAGGGCTACAAGACTCTGAAGGCCACATGGTGCAGAGATGTACCACACGACATGGCCCTTACCTTCTCTGGACCCTGAAAGGATGTCCACTGAGCAAGGTGTGACTGGTAAAGAGAGCCTGAGGAGACTATAGCCACACTTCAGGCAAAAAATGACAGGCATTGGGGAGCGGAGGCAGTGGCTGCCAGGAACAGCACTGGCTGACTAGAGGGTGAAGTCAGCAGGCCTTGTCACTGAGATGAGGAAGGGGAGTTGACCACTGCCGAGCTCTGGCTTGTCTAGTGGATGCTGATGTCTTCACTTGAGATAGGGAAAGCTGGCGGAGGGTACCAGGAGTTGGGGGTGTTCCTGATGACTCCAAAAGCTCAGTAGAGACCTGGGCCAGGTATGGATCTAAAAATGACCTATGTATCTGGAGGAAAATAGGCAGGGGCCCATGAGGGTCAGTATAGAGAGAGAACACAGAACATTCTATTGACTTCAGTTCCTGAAAAGAGTAGAGTGGTCTTGGCCTTGAGAACAGGGCCCTGGTGCCTCAGAGTCTTGATTGGCAGTAGCCATGGTGGGGACAGAGATGGGGACACTCACCTTGGCTGTTGTTTCTGTCCAGGTTTGGCAGCAAGGAGGAGTACATGGCATTTATGAATCAGTTCCTGGAGCATGAGTGGACCAACATGCAGCGCTTCCTGCTGGAGATCTCCAACCCTGAGACCCTTTCCAACACGGCAGGCTTCGAGGGTTACATAGACCTGGGCCGGGAGCTCTCCAGCCTGCATTCTCTGCTCTGGGATGCTGTGAGCCAGCTTGATCAGGTGCCTGGTGCCTGGGTTAGAGGGCGCATCCTCCAGGTTGGAGGGCTCACCTTTGCAACAGAGTCAGTGGGATACCTTCAGTCGCAGGGATCTCTGTGGATGAGTGCCAGGCTCACTCCTTAGCACTGGGCAGGGCCATTGGCATTGTGGACTGGGTCCAGGTCTACACCTGTGTGCTCAGCGCTCATGGCCAGGTACCACACGTGAATGCTCACTCCTTACCTAAGTGCTATAAGAAATGGGTCTGACTTAGTTGCTTTACTGAAAATGCTCTTGCTCCTGGTTCTGTAGCTACTGAGAAGGAAAAGATACTCCAAGGATTCTGTCTCTCCACATGTCAAATCAGATTTTGAGGACCTCTGTACAGCAAGAGCTTACAGTAGCATGCTGATACTGTATGCACAAGACACTGAATTTGGTCCCTAATTTAGAAAAGAAAAGAACTTTTTTGTTTGTTTGTTGTTGTTTTGTTTTTTTAAGTCAGGGTTTCTCAGTTTTAGTCCTGGCTGTCCTGGACTCACCTTGTAGACCAGGCTGGCCTTGACCTCACAGTGATCTGCCTGCCTCTGCCTCCTGAGTGCTGGGATTAAAGGCCAATTGCCATTGGCTGTCAGTGGACAGAACTAGTCCCTGAACTCCTGACATTGCTTCAGTCACTGGCCCAAGCAGCCCTCTCTAGCCTGCAGTCCTGAGTCCCCGGGAGCTCCAGCCCACTGTGTCCTGCCAGAACCACTTCTTAACTCGCCTTGCTTTCCAGGGCTCTAGGGCCTCACCTTACAAAAGTAACGACTGTTGACCCACGCGGGTCCCTTGCCTGTTGTCCCATCCCTAGAGGTACTTTGCCATGCTGTCCTGTAGACCGTCCTCACACGCAGGCACAAGCAGATGCAGCTCTATGTTTGCAGTTTGTTTTCAAGTGAGCACTTAACTGTGTGTGGCTGTCAGACCTGTCGTCCACTTCATGGGTGTCTTCCTACATCATGCTGTCCGGCACCATCTCTGGCCTTTCCTGGCAGCAGAATAATATCCTGTAGTGGGAGCACTGTTCATCTCACTGTCCCACCTCCTCACTGACTCCTCACTCTTGCTGTTGAAATTGCCGGGAGACAGTTTTGCTCACAGCTTCCTGCCTGCCTCCATTCCTGAGCCCATGAGCCAGTCACTGTCGGACGGGTCTCAGAACTAGGCAGGAAAGACAGAAAATGATCAGTGTAGCCATGCAAGTGATAGGGTGTGACAAGAATTTGAAGTGGGACTGTTGCCTCCGCAGCTCTGCTGTAGGGATTGCGGGCTCTTATTTCCACGGCTTTCCACTGCAAAGGAGGCGTCCTTCAGTTCAGGGAGGCCCTCTGCACATCTACGCTGTGATAGGGAGGGCCTAGGCACTGTCCTTTCTTGGGCCAGCACCCTGTGTCTGTTCTGGATCTGGCCTGTATCTACAGGCTGAGGGGTCAGAGCCACCCCCTTAATAAAGTAGATAGTTTGAAGGGCTCCCATATGCCTCTTGGGTAGGGTGAGAGGTTCCACACCAGTGTTGGGGGCAGACCTGTGATACCTTACCAGACTTTATGTGTCTGGCTGGTGGGGGCACAAGGCTTGGCATTTCTGTTACGTAGGTGACAACTGCCTTCTTCCATTTTTACAGAGCGTTGTGTCCAAACTGGGACCCCTGCCTCGTATCCTGAGGGATGTCCACACAGCACTGAGCACTCCAGGCAGTGGGCAGCTCCCTGGCACCAATGACCTGGCCTCCACACCAGGCTCTGGCAGCAGCAGTGTCTCAGCTGGGCTGCAGAAGATGGTGATTGACAATGACCTCTCCGGGTAAGAGCTGCCTGCTGTGTTGGGCAGAGTGGACCCTGCATGCAGAGTAGGCCCAACCCAGCCAAGGTGTCATGGGAAGAAATGGCGCCCATACAAGCACTCAGGACAAACCTAATGAGACCCCTAATGAGTGTGTGGAGTGAGCTGCCATTTGGGATAAGTCAGAGCAGGCTTCTCGGAGGAGGAGTGTTTATGCTTTTTGGAAAAGCGTCATTTCTGCTTCTGGGAAAGACTCAGAGTTGAGAACAAGCAAAGAGCTGAGAAGCCTGTTAGGGAACCTACCCCAAGTCCCTGAGGTGTTTCCACAAGACCTATGCTTGCTAAGCATACCCCTTTTTGCCGGACATGGTGGCACAAAAGTTGGGAGGCCGAGGCAGCTGCATTGCTATGAGTTTGAAGCCATCCTGGTCTACAGAGTGAGTTCTGGGATAGCCAGAGCCAGGTAGAGAGACCGTGTCTAGGAAGAGGGAGGGAGGGAGGGAGAAAGAAGACAAGAGAAGAGAAAGAAATGAGAGCCATTCTTATATTTCTGGAGTTTTAGAAAGTTGCCTGGCTGCAGGCTTTGAGATTCCCAGTCCCAGCTTTACTGAGCACTGAACCCCGACACAAGTACTCTGTGTACCTTAAACAGTAGAATAGGGGTGGGGGGGAGGTAAGGCGGGCGAGCCATTTTGTCAAACAAGTGCAGCGTTGGTCAGACCTCATGCTCCACTCCTCTCTGCCCCAAGCATGGGGACCACTCGTGAGGAAGGCTGGATCAGAGCAGGAGAGAGACCCGCTTTGGGTAGTAGTAGCCTCAGCTTTGAAGCAAGTGGAGAGAGACAGTGAGAGCCTGGCCTGAGGGTGTGGTCTGAAGAGGTGTCATCTCAAGGCTCCACCCTTAACCTGCCATGTGAGGAAGCAGAGTCTCCAGGCAACTCACAACTCACAACTGAGAGGCCACAAAGCAGTCTGGCATATGTGCCAAGGAGACCTGCTCTAGGCAGACATCTAGTTTCTCTTGCTTGGTCGTCTGCTCTTGTCCAGCCTTCCCTCCCCTGAGTGCTGTGGCCCTGAGTGGCTGTACTGTCTTGGGGACTGTTCACCTGCTGTCCAGTTGACTCTAGCACATCAGGCGCATTCCTGCTGCTGCTCACCCACAAACAGGCTGCAAGCCCTGTTTGCTTAGTGCCTCTTTCCTACACAGCCCACCTGGCCCCTCCACAGCCGTCCTTGATGTCTGGGAAGGTCCAGGGCTAAGCTGCAGGCAGGCTTGGAGTGGGGAAGCAGTCAGGGCCTTGGCAGAGCGAGGGAGGCTGTGGCCTGCAGCACAGATTCAGACCTGCCTGCTTGTCTCATGCCCTTGACAACTCCTCTGATACTGTTTTTTGCCAGGAATGTCAGCCCCCGCCTGCCACTCAGAAAGAGTGGCATCAGGAGGCAGGCCAGGGGAGGTTTCACTAGTCCCCCACTAGAGTTACTGGGCTGGCTAGGAACAGGAGGGGAGGCAGGGGGAGCTCCAGTAACTTTGAAAATGGCGTTTCAATTCAGAACCCAGGGAGAGCAGAGAACCTCTCCGCTCAGGGTTGGCAGCCATTGTCCCAAGATGCACCTGCAGGGCTGGTCCCTAAAGAGCAGATCTGTTGGAACAGCCTCAATGTCAGTGACCCTGGGACTCTTGGCCTCTCTGCCACCCAGCCGTGGCTGCGACCCCAGCTGAAGCTGCTGCCAGGCCCAGCAGATGGTGGTACTGTTGGTTTAGACCATGAGTCTGGACTCACGGTTCTTTTCCCCTTCTTTCCCTGTGTGTGCTTATTTCCCTGCAGTCTGATAGATTTCACCCGGTTACCGTCTCCAACCCCCGAAAACAAGGACTTGTTTTTTGTCACAAGGTCCTCCGGGGTCCAGCCCTCACCTGCCCGCAGCTCGAGCTACTCAGAAGCCAACGAGCCTGACCTGCAGATGGCCAACGGCAGCAAGAGCCTGTCCATGGTGGACCTTCAGGACGCCCGCACACTGGATGGGGAGGCAGGTTCCCCAGTGGGCCCCGATGCCCTACCTGCTGACGGGCAGGTGCCTGCAACTCAGCTCGTGGCTGGGTGGCCAGCCCGGGCAGCCCCAGTGAGTCTGGCAGGGTTGGCCACAGTGCGGCGGGCAGTGCCAACACCGACCACACCAGGCACCTCCGAGGGTGCACCAGGCCGGCCCCAGCTGTTGGCCCCACTCTCCTTCCAGAATCCTGTATACCAGATGGCGGCTGGCTTGCCGCTGTCACCCCGTGGCCTTGGTGACTCAGGCTCTGAGGGCCACAGCTCCCTGAGCTCTCACAGCAATAGTGAAGAGCTGGCAGCCGCTGCCAAACTGGGAAGTTTCAGCACTGCTGCAGAGGAGCTGGCAAGGCGGCCAGGTGAGCTGGCACGGAGGCAGATGTCACTGACTGAGAAGGGTGGCCAGCCCACAGTGCCGAGGCAAAACAGTGCGGGCCCTCAGCGGAGGATTGACCAGCCACCACCGCCACCACCACCACCTCCTCCTGCCCCCCGGGGCAGGACACCTCCTACTTTGCTGAGCACCCTACAGTACCCAAGACCCTCAAGTGGAACCCTGGCCTCAGCATCACCTGACTGGGCTGGCCCTGGCACCCGGCTGCGGCAGCAATCCTCCTCCTCCAAGGGAGACAGCCCAGAACTGAAGCCCCGCGCCATGCACAAGCAGGTCAGCACTGTGGGCGGGGCTCTTGGTCAGTCAGAAGTCAGGCTGTGCCATGCTCTTCCTCGGTCATTTCACCTCACTTGCACCCAGCTGTCATCCCATGCTGAATCGGGGGGGCTGTGTCCCGCCCCATCCACTGGCCCATGAACTCCTTTTTCTGGCAGTCAGGACCTCCAAGGCCTTAAGGAAAGCCAGGATCCTTTACCAGTTCCTCAGAGATAGGCTGGGTCAGGAAGCAAGGAGTATTTCTGTTCATGTCTAGTCATGCCTAGTAAAATTCTTACCTGAACCCCAAGGCCACCTGTCCTTCTGGCACCACTTCCTGAAGCACTCACACAGGCTGAGCCTACCTTGGACATAGCTACCAGGAGGGTGGCCCATCCTTGCCCCACAAAGGCTTCACCAGGATGGGCTAACGTGCAGTAGGTTGTCCACCTGTCAGCCAGGCTGCCATAGCACCTGATGGTTAGCAGAATGCAGTGCTCTGTGCCCACCTGGGCTCTCATCTAGCTCTGGCTGCTGTCTAGAAGGCTGATGTCCTTGAGTATGCGCTCAGGCATCAGAGGTCCACCCCCTTCCCACCTCTGGCTCCTAGTGACCGTCCCTGCCCCACCATCTCTACCTCCTCACAGCCCCTCACAGCTGTGTTTCATTGTAGGGCCCTTCACCCGTGAGCCCCAATGCCCTGGACCGCACAGCCGCTTGGCTCTTGACCATGAACGCGCAGTTGTTAGAAGACGAGGGCCTGGGCCCAGATCCCCCCCACAGGGATAGGCTAAGGAGTAAGGAGGAGCTCAGCCAAGCAGAAAAGGTAAACCTGGACCTAGACCTGGGCTGGGCGGGCAGTGCTGGGGTGGGGGTCTCGCCAGAGCCCTTAGTGGAGTGACAGTGCCGGCTCCTGCTCTGTCGTGCCAGTCCTCGCTGCCCCTGCCCACGTGGAGACTGCAGTGTGTAGAACTGGGAGGAAAGCGGCAAGACCTTAGCTTGGAGCCCAGGTTCCCATTACAGGATGCGCATGAGTTACCTGGGAGGGCCTGTGCGCAGCCTTGGGACATGGCTCGGAACTTGCTGCTGGCCATTTAAGGAGCTGAGGTTTGGGAACGAAGAGCCAGAGGCAGGGGTCCTATGGCTGCTAGGAGAGCTACCCACTCAGCTCCTTCCCCTGCGTGTAGGCTGCCTAGGGCTTAGGGAGGAACAGCGGAGTCACCAAGAGAAGGATTGAGGCCACACTTCTGGTGAGATGCTCCTTTCCTCCCAGGGGAGAAGTGGGTTCTAGGAGTTCCAGATCTCACCTCACCACATGGCTACCGTTTCTGGGGCAGTAGCGTGCTTTAGCTGCCCTCCTAAGTTCTGAGTAGTCATGGTGGCTGCCCTGGGTCCGTGGGCGGTCCTTACCTTTCCTAGGATACCAAGGTGCCAGAGTAAGACCCCACAGCAAACACTTCCCTTGGTGTCTCAGCCCGGAATCCTAGGCCAGCCTGCTGCAGCTTCATGGGCAGCCCCTTGGTCAGGGTGGCAATGTCCCTGGTGCCCCGACTTGAAGGGAGCCCATCTCCATGCTGCATTCGCTCCCTGCTACCACCCCTTGGCTCACTGCATCCACCTGCTTCCCCCAGTGTGTGAGGGGAGCCTGGGGACATGGAACATGGTGCTCACAGAGCCATGGCTAGGAGGACAGCAAGGAGGCCTAGCCTCCCCGCAGGCTCCCTTCCTCCTCCTCCTCCTCCTCCTCCCCACAGGCTGCCTCACATCTGGAGAGCCCAGCATACCTTGTTTTGCTTCCCCTCCTCCTTGCTCTCCCCTGCTGTCCCCAGTCCTGTGGCAGTCTGTCACATAGGGGTGGGGGTGGGGGACTGGGATCTCATCTTGTTGGGCATTGCTTCTCACAGGGCTTGTCTGAGCCTCACTGTCCCTCCTGTGGTGCTGCCTACCTCTCAGGGCACTGTCAGGCAGCTTCCTGTGTCCAGGGCTTTCTCTAAACAGGTGAAGGTTACAGGGCTGGAGACCTGGCTCAGTAGTTAAAGAACACTTGCTGCTCTTACAGAGGACTCAGGTTCAGTTCCCAGCACCCACATGGTGGCTAATAGCCATCTGAAACTGCAGTTCCCGGGGACCTGACACCCTCTTCTGACCTGAGGTGCACAAGTGCTGAATAGACTTGCTTATAGGCAAAACACTCACACATTTAAAAAATAAATCTCAAGTGTTCAAAAAGAAAGTTCGAGTTAAGCCTCAGTCTTTGAGGCTTGGGTTGAATCTTCACCCTGCTCCTGACTGCAGGTTGGACTGGGAGAGGCAGGGGCAGACCTTTGGCACCCAGGGGCTTGAGTGCTACCGTCACTGGGCTGTTCCCCTGATGAGGTTGTGCTCTGTCCTGGGTGCTGCTGGCCCATGGCCTGCTGCCCTGCTGGCAGGATCTGGCAGTGCTGCAAGACAAACTGCGGATCTCCACCAAGAAGCTGGAGGAATACGAGACTCTGTTCAAGTGCCAGGAGGAGACGACACAGAAGCTGGTTCTGGAGTACCAGGCGCGGCTGGAAGAGGGCGAGGAGCGCCTGCGGCGGCAGCAAGAGGACAAGGACATCCAGATGAAGGGCATCATCAGCAGGTGAGGTGGCCTGCCCACTGGTCCACAGAAGCCTCTGAGGGACAATAGGAAAGGCAGGTGCCCGAAGTGGGACAGTGGGCACACAGGGCAGGGGTAAGGCTTGTGTGGCCAGTGTCCACTCCTTGGAGGTCTGGAGCGCCTGACAGAAGCTGGGTTGTCTTTCCAAGCTCTAGGAGGAATTTGAAAGCTAGGTTTGAAATGCCAAGCAAGATAATGAGGAAGCCATTGAGGGCATGGAGGAGATAACACTTCTGGGTGTCAGTATGCCCACTGTGGGTAGGGAGCAGTTCGGGTGGGGAAGAAAGTACCAACATTGGGGTCTGTTGGGTTTCCTGTGTGTGATTTGTCTGAAGAGTTCTTGGCATCAGTTGGTTCTGGTGGGTAGCTCTTGCCTCTGTCTCTGCCCAGGGATGAGGTAGGTGTGTTATCCTTGGTGTCTGCACACAGGCAGTGCAGTATCTAAGCCACCCACTGAGTCCCAGTCCTAGCGCGTTCTACCTCACAGCAGTGCGGAAGGAGTGTGGGTCTATGGCCTGATCATTTGCCAAGACCTCAGACTGAGCAGGCGCGAGGTAGACAGGGAACTAACTCCCCCTTCGCTTTCTGCTCTGTCCACGGTGTAAACCCTGCCCAGATCACCCGTCCTGCCCTCCTAGTGCTTGTTTGCTGTGCTGTGCTTCTGTTCGTTACAGATGATTGGCAGGCGGAACCCAGGTAGCTGTGCACCTGCAGACTGCCTGACATCCCACTCTGCTCTGGGCTTCCCTTGAGCCTAGCCAAGACCCCTTGGATGAAACATCATCAGGACAGTTGGGTCTCTATGTCCTGGCTGCTCCTTCGCCTACTTGCTTGTGTTATTCTATGTGTTTCTGAGGAGCCATGCTGAGCTGTCTAATCATGGGTCTTCTGTTTGTTTTATTTCTGTTGGTTTTTGCGTTATTGACACTTTTAGTCTTGGGTAGGTGTCCTTTTAGGATTATTATGTACTATTAACAAACTGACCTTTTAAATTATAGTCTTTGCCCATCTTATTTGTGATGTAGCCGCGCTAGCTTACTCTGACCAGTGTTAGCATGGTGTATCATCTTCTGCCCTGTGTATATACTTTTTTGAGACAGAGTTTTTCTGTGTAGCCTTGACTGTCTTGAACTCACTTTGTAGACCAGGCTGGCCTCAAACTCACAGCGATCACCTGCCTCTGCCTCCCGAGTGCTGGGATTAAAGGTGTGGCCACCGCCTGGCCATGCTCTGTATACTTTTAAACCACTGTTGAGTCCATTTTTACTTCTATAACAAGACGCTTCCACTGGGTAATTATAAACAAGAGACGTGTGCTGCTCACCGTTTGGAAGGTTGCCATGTCTGCAGATTTAGTGAAGCTGTCTTTCACAGACGATGCCTTGGTGCTATGTCTTTAGGGGCAAGCTTCTTTGGTAAGGGCACTAACCCTGCTCTTGAAGACAGAAATGCCTTGTGACCTAGTCACTTCCCAGAGGACAGCTGCTAGCACCGTAGAGGCTAAGTTTCAGTGCACACACATTTCAGACGGTAGCACCAGTCTTTGTGCACAGAGTTTATATTACAGGTTCCTGTTGTGGGATCTGTTTATTACCTAACAATTTATGCCTTTTGATTGGAGTGTTTAATCCATTCACTCTCAATGTGATTGTTGTTAAGCCATGGCTGGCTTCCTGTTTGAAGCAGTTCTTGCCTTCCTTGGACTCTATCTTTTATTCCCTAGCATCTCTCCTATTGGCTCCCATGCTGTATCTCCCCAAGGTTTTGGGTGTTAGTTGGCAGGTTTCCCTCAGTGGGCAGATACTAAGTGCGCCAGGCTTTGCAGACCCCGTGATCTCACTGCTCCATCTCATCTGCTGTTACAGCAGCGCTGTGTGATGTGAAGGTTTACAGGAGGCAGTGGCTTCATTGACCTCTCCCCTGGCTGCTGCAATGGCAGGAGCATTGCCCTACGTAGTCTGCTTTTTCTCCAGCTGTTTTTAAGGTACCTTTCTTGGGCTAGAGCAGTGGTCATTGTTGGAATGCTTACCTGACGTGCACAGGCCCTAGGTTGGATTCTTTTGTTTTGGTTTTTGGTTTTTCAAGACAGAGTCTCTCTGTGCTAGCCTTGGCTGTCCTGGACTCACTTTGTAGACCAGGCTAGCCTTGAACTCACAGCAATCTCCGCCTGCCTCTGCCTCCCTTGTGCTGGGATTAAAGGCTTGCGCCACCACGCCCGGCTCCTAGGTTGGATTCTTAATACTGAAAGTTTCTAAATTTTATTTACACTTGTGGTGGGGATGTATGTGTGTGGCACATTTGTGCCACTGGGGGGGGGGAAGTTAGGTGTGGAGTTGTGTGTATATAGGTCAGAGGACAACGTGTGTGTGTGTGTGTGTGTGTGTGTGTGTGTGAGAGAGAGAGAGAGAGAGAGATAGAGACAAAGAGAGAGACACAGAGAGAGAGGAGAGAGAGAGAGGGGGGGAGAGAGAGAGAGAGGGAGAGAGAGAGAGAGGGAGAGAGAGAGAGGGAGAGAGAGAGGGAGAGAGAGAGAGAGGGGGGGGAGAGAGAGGGAGGGAGAGAGAGGGAGAGAGAGAGACAGAGAGAGAGAGAGGGAGAGAGAGAGGGAGAGGGAGAGAGAGAGGGGGAGAGAGAGAGGGAGAGAGAGAGAGGGAGAGAGAGAGGGAGAGAGAGAGAGGGGGGGGAGAGAGAGGGAGGGAGAGAGAGGGAGAGAGAGAGACAGAGAGAGAGAGAGGGAGAGAGAGAGGGAGAGGGAGAGAGAGAGGGAGAGACGGAGAGAGAGAGGGGGGGGGGACTCTTCACTGTGGTTTCTGGAGCTTAAGCTCAGGTCATTAAGCTTGTGTGACGAGTGCTTTTGCTCATTGAGCCAGCCATCCAATCCTCCCAGTATTTTTTCATTAAATATTGCCAACAGTCTCGTTGTGCAGCCTGACTGGCATGGTTTTTATATATATATATATATAACATGCCTGGTGTGATTTTCTTGCGTTAGCTCTTCTTAGATCTGTAGGTGTATGATTCTGCTTCCTAGTTTTTTCTGTGACACCTGTCACCTCTCTGCGCAGGTCAGTGGCTGCTCTACACTGTCTCCCAGTTTTGTTGTTGTTTTGTTTTCTTCCTTCTCTTTCTCTTTTCTTTTCTATGTACGGGTGATTTGCCTGTGCACATGTCTGTGCCTGTACCCAAGGAGGTCAGATGAAGGCATCGTATCTCCTGAACTGGAGTCACAGGAGCTTGTGAGCCAGCGTGGGCTGCTGGGAACTGGACGCAGGTCCTTTGCAAGAGCAGCAGTGGTCACAGCTGCTGAGCCATCTGCTCAAAACAAAGAAAATGGTTTTCTTTTTCCAGTGTTGCCTGAGTTTTGTTTTACATACATTTTCCTATGACTGGGTGAGGACTGAACCCGGGGCCTTGTGCAGGCTAGACAGTTCTCTGCAACTGAGTCAAAACGCTCTCAATAAATTTCCTGGGCTCTCCTAGAACTTGCTGTGATCCCTACCTCAGTCTCCCAGGTAGCTGCGATTCCAGCCTGGTCCACATGAGAGGCTTTCTGTGTGGCCTGAAGTGGCAGGCGGTGATCTGTATGCGAGCTGCCACTCCTCTCTGCCTCACGTGTAGTTTTCATCTCTAGAGTTGCATTGTGAAGTAAATGTCTTCTATTTTTTTCTCATGCTTAAAATGTGTGTCTTAGAATTGCACATAGTGGTGTACGCATTTATTGCCGCACTCTGGGCGGCAGAGGCAGGCGGATCTCAGTGAGTTTGAAGCCAGCCTGGTCTACAAAGCAAGTCCAAGGCAGCCAAGGCTACACAGAGAACTCCTGTTCCAAAAACAAAAATGTGTCTTTTAGGCGTATAGAATGGCTGTATAGTCATTATTTTATTGGCGTCACCTACTAGTTCTGTCATCTGACTTCTGACCTTTTTTCTCACTAGTTTTCTCCTGGTTATGGATTTAATTTCCTTACATCTCTGTATCCTTGGCAGCTCTGGTGAGCTCCCAGGCATTGTGACTTTCACACGAATTGATGGTGGGGGTCATCTGTGTAAGGACTTGTGTGGCATATGCTCTGGAATATCGCGACTCTCCTGGCAGTCAGCTGCATCCTCAGGCTCATTTTGGAACTTAGGCCTGAAGGCCTTCAGACGTGGCCTCATTTGCCTGTATCATGCATAGGTGCCCTCCCAGAATCCTTCACAGCCCCTTATGGCAGCCATCTTCCCCAGCGTGTAGCTGGCGGATGTTCTCAGCTTGAAGGGCAGAGTTAGGATTCCTACAGAGACTTGAGAGCAGTTAGTAGGGTCCATCTCTGCCTGGGGCTCTGCCCTATAGATCCTCCACCTTGCTGCCATCATCCCTGTGTGTGAGCTGTCCCACCACAGCAGCTGTGCAGGCTGTAGTTACAGGCCTAGTGTGCTGTCCCTGGCATTCTGACTCCCAGAAGGGAAAAGACAGAGCTTCCCTCATCATGGTGCCCACAACACCTAGGAAACATGATGGGGAGGCGGGGGGGGGGGGGGGGGCAGTGGGCCTCGAGCCGTCCAGGGTCAGCTTTGTATTCCCTGCCACAGATCCTGTGACACAGCATTCCTTGGGTCTTGGAAATGCACTGGGCTGGAGATAGCCCCTCCGTAGCGCTGACAGGGTTTCCACAAGCCCTGCCTCTAGGCACCTCCTCCTGGTGCACCTGACCATCACTGGCTCTGCTTACAGGTTGATGTCTGTGGAAGAGGAACTGAAGAAGGACCATGCTGAGATGCAGGCAGCTGTAGACTCCAAACAGAAGATCATTGATGCCCAGGTTGGGGCTCTGGCCACAGTGTTAGAGAGCTTGGGGGTGTGGTTGGCTTCTCTGTCATTCTTGGTAACACTTCATTGTGACGGCCAAGGACCAGGCGCCAAGGCCTCTCTGCCTTGAAGGTGCTGACCAGTAGGACTTGGTAGGAGCAGAGTCGACAGGACTTGGGGAGGTGAAAGCAAGCTAACAGAGGGACTCTGGCCCCCACGTCCATCTCCTCCAAATGCCCCCAAGAATTTGCAGGTTTGCCAGGGTGGTGGTGGCACATGCCTATAATCACAGCATTTGGGGAGGCAGAGGCAGGCAGATCTCTGGGAGTTCAAGGCTACACTGATCTGCAAAGCGAGTCTAGGACAGCCAAGGCTACACAGAGAAAACTTGTCTTGAAAAACAAAAACCAAACAAACAGAAAAGAGTTGGCAGGTTTGTACACAGCCTGGGAAGGAGCTCTGGGTGTTTGACATGCATGGAAACAAGCCCCCCCCCCCCCACCTTTGAGCCGTAGGTGCCCACCGCTCCACGTTCATACCGTGTAAGGGTAAAACCTTCCCCACGTGCCCCCAGCCACTCCGCAGCCTGGGGCCTTTCCCACACTTGGCGCTTACACAACCAAGTCTTTCTGCGTCTTTTGCCTAGCGTGGCCCTCTCTGCCAGCTAGAGCTCATTCCATGTCCCACTAATGCCCTCTTTGCCCACAGGAAAAACGCATCGCCTCACTGGATGCTGCCAATGCCCGCCTCATGAGCGCCCTCACGCAGCTGAAAGAGAGGTACAGCATGCAAGCCCGTAACGGCGTCTCCCCCACCAACCCTACCAAATTGCAGATTACTGAGAACGGCGAGTTCAGAAACAGCAGCAATTGTTAACCTGCCTGAGGAGAGGGGGACTGTGGTGGCCCGGGACAGGGTCTCGGTCGGGAGGCTCCCCCACAGTTGCAGACTAGCCTGCAGTGGAGGGAGCACAAGACTGATGGAGTGTGAGACTGAGGGCACAGCGGCCCTTCTCCTCTCTGCCCACCTGAACAGCGGGTTTGGGTAGAGGCAGCAGAGACTGCACACTGGGGAGCGGGGGACAGCCTGGAGGGAGGCCTGCCGAATGTGTCTGTTGGTTGTTGAATTTGGTATGCGTCACTTTTTCCTCCTGACAGCCAGGTGCATGTCCCCCTTGCCCTTTGCCAGGGAGGGAGCTACCTGGCGAGGGCTCACGTAAGATCCAGGGCCACTCCTACAGGTCCCCTTGGCCCCTGGGACCCAGTGGAGTAATTGGTAGGCAGAGTGACCCCTGCTCCCCTCTGCCCTGAGCCCTGCCACTGCATGCAGCCCGTCAGGGACCCTTCCTGGCCATGCAGAAGTGAAGAACAGAACCTTGGTCCTGGCCTGTCCCAGACTCTCCACCTCCGTCCCTTCCTAAGTTGCATTGCCAAACACAAGTGAGCAGTGCACTCTGTCTGCTGGGGCCTCGTACTTGTGGGAGGATCCACAGCGTCCCACACTTCACATGTGGGCCTGCCTCATGCTCTTGGACTCCCAGACACCAGAGAGCACCATGCATTGCAGCTGCCTTCTCCAGGGTCCCAGTGCACCCCAGCACGGTGGCCCTGTAGGAAGTGGCCAGCTGGCGCTCACCCTGCCAAGGTGATCTCTTTTCTCTGATGGTTTGAAAGAAAAACTCTAAAGCCTGCAGGCCCTGAGAAGGTGGATAACTGTGATTTTTTTTCCTTTCACAGTATGCATTAGAAACAAAAGCCCGCTTGCTCGCTTGCTGGAACACAGGGGCCTTTTAAATTGAGCGTGCGCACTGCATGGGAAATAGCGGCCCTGGAGGATGTTAGACTTGCTCCCTCTCCAAGACAGCAGCAGCCTGCACCAGGCCCCGTGTGTGCAGTCGCCTCTCCTCACCCTCCCAGGCCCAGCCAAGGACCCAGGCACTGCAGGCAGGGAGGGGCACACCCCACAGCTGGGGCTGGTTTCCCCAGCTCTAGGCTGTTCTGTAGCATATCTGCCCCTCCCTCCCCCCTTTTGTGGGACAGAGATGGGCAGGAATTTGGGTCTCTCGGGTCCCCATCTGTTCCCACACCCTAGATTCCAAGCCCTGGTTCTGAGTCACCTAGGGCAGGAGCTAGGGCCTCTGCCCAGACAACAGAATGGGGCTAGGCCACCTGCACTTAGCTCCTAGAGTCTTCATAAGGAAGGGTGGAAGTCCTGGAGGTGTGGCCCAGCCATGGTGCACCCCATCTTCAGCCCATGGACAGGCAAGGGTAAAGGGTAGATACCCTGGGACATGCTTTCAGTTGCAACCTACAACCCAGTTAGGCTGCAGACAAACGCTGGGAGAGAGGGCGTGGCCATCAAGGGTCAGACCTCAGGAAGGAAGGACGTGGGGCTGAGGTCCTGCCACTGCCCTTCCTGCCCCACTCCTATCCACACCCCTGCGCCTCTGCATTTCAGCCAGGGTAGCCTCTTGAGTGGGGCCTGGCCTGGCCTGGCCTGGGTCTTGCCCCTCCACTGCCCAGGGAACCCTGTTTTCCTCCCCACCCACACTCTCGCCCATGCCTCGTAAAGTGACCTCTGTCTGAGCGCCTCCTAGCAATATGGGGAGGTCCCCAGGCCTGGACAGGAGGGCGCAGGGCCAGATGCAATGGCCCCTCTGGCGGGGTTGTTAGCTCTCAGGCCGAGAGCCTTATTTACCTAGTGCAAAAACTGTAAAAGTGTACAGACTCTCCACAGATTTTTATCTTAATTGCAAGTCTGCCGATTTTTGTAAATGTTCTTGGTGTTCGACTGTAATGGAACTATTTCACCCAAGGGATGTACATAGTCCTAAAGTCCTGGTGCTGCGAGGGCTGGCCGGGACCGCTGCTCTCACGGTTGATATTCTAGCTTAGAGAACGGTGCTGGGCAGGACAGCGAGCTTTGCAGTCTAGGTGTCTGTCTTTTTTCTGCCTGGGGCACAGATTTGTTGGCTTTGCAGCATGCTGGTGGGGTGGGAGGCTGAGGGGGCACCTGCCCCAACGGGGCCAGTAAAGCATCCTCCTGACCACAGCCTTGCGGCTGAGCTCTGCCTACAGCAAGGGCTGGAGTTGCCAGAGGCCCCAAGGGAAAGGTGGCCCTACTCTGGGAAGACCCTGGCCACTGACACCCGGGCTCTGCTGGGGAGAGCAGCCCCTCCTCTGCCAACACAGACACCTGGCCTTTCTGCTCAACTTGTATGTTAGGGTGAAGGAAACTGCCAAACTTCGTTTGAGCCAAGATCTCTGCCCAGAAGTGGCAATGGGGACCAGGGCCAGCTCCATGTGCACCCCAGCACCTGCCCGAGGGGTACCACACCCTCACACCCGTACGTCTGGGAGCCAGACTGTCCAGGGAACCAGCCCCTCTTTTCTATATACTCAGCCACAAGGCTATCCCTCTTCCCCCATGTGCCCAGCTCCTCCCCCTTTTGTAAGTATGTGAAAAGGAAAAAATGCAAATGTCAAGAGTCGGCTGGAGCCCTTCCTCCAGCCGTGACTTTTAACCATGTAATAATGTACAGAGAAGGTGTTGATGTTCGAAGACTCTGTGTGGCTGTGCAATTTCTGTACATTTGCAATTAGAAATATTAAAGATTTATTTAGCTATTTTAAGCCTGACTCGCCTCTATTCACCTGTGTCTTGGGTTACCTATGGGTAACTGAGCTGATACTGTTAGTTTCCAGCCATGAGACCCCTAGCTGGGGGACCCGGGATCACCCCTTCTCTCTGTTGATCAGCCTGTACTGGGGAGTGGAGCCTCTGACCTCGTAAAGACCCTCCTGACACCCCCTCCACACACACATGCTGGGGACCCCATTGATTCCTGGGGGCTTGAGTAGCTGCCGCGCCTCTGCCACAGAGCTCTGGGTCGAGCTCTGCCCAAGGTTACCAGCCAGCAAAGACTAAGGCTGGCTGTCCCCCGTGTCCAGTGCTTGAAAGGCCAATTCAGCTTCTTCACGATCAGACTGACCTGAGCTAGGAGTGGACTTGCCTGAAAGCACTGTTAGCCATGCCCCCTGAATGAGTTCCTTGCATCCCTGGTGTTGCCCAGCATCTGTCAGCATTTGGGGGTCCCATCTTGTGATATGTTAACCCGGGATTAAACACAAGCAGCCCAGCTCTACAGGGACAAGAACACCCACAAGCCCAGGACAAACTTAAAACAAAACAAAACAAAACACCCACCCCAGAACCCCTAAAATAAAAGTTTTAAGGACTTTTAATAAGCAAGGGTACATCAAGGGTCACCCTAGTGAGAACCTGCCTTTGTTGGGTTGTAATTGGGAAATTACCACAGTTTGCTAACTGAGCCGTAGAGAAATTACCTGTCCAGAGGCCAGTTTAGGCTACGATGAGAAACTGTATAAAAACCGAATAAGTAAACAGATACACCACCAGAAGAAGAAGAAAAAAAATTTTTTTAAGGAAATGAATCTTGTAGTTAAATGAGTACTCTTGATCACGTGGTTTGTTTCCTCCCCAAACATTGCACTGACGAGATGAATGTGGGAGGAGGACAGTGAAGGTAACAGAATCGGTTAATGTCAGCTGGGAGCTGATGACAAAGGCTTGCTTGCCCCCATGCTCTCCCCAGAGGCTTATGTGGGGGCCCCCAAGCCCAGACATCCATATATGCTGTGCCGTCAGAGCCAGGACACCTCGCTGGAAGCAGAGCCCTGCCCCCCCCCCCCATAGCCAGGAAAGGGGGAGGGGACCTGTCCGCAGTGGGTGCCTCTTCCCTCTGCTCATAGCCCTTCGCTCCCTTCAGAGAGCTGTGTAGATGTTTCCTCAATGAAAAGACTGAGTCACAGCACTACTGTCCCAGACCACGTCTGTGCCTGTGCACATGCATCTCCACATGTGTAGCCAAGGACCCTGAGGCAGTTTGAAGGAAGCCTGCCGTCTGTCAGTGAGTGCCTGAACCAGGAACCACAGCGGATGACACTTGGACCCAGTGTGGGAAACACTGGAGAAGAGGGGACTGCAATGTACAGAAGAACAAAGTCCCTTTCCAGAGACAGCAGGGCCCTTGTCATACCATCCACTCCCTGTAGATGATGTCACTTTTATTTTTTCTTTTTCAAGACAGGGTTTCTCTGTGTAGCCTTGGCCGTCCTGGACTCTCTTTGTAGACCAGGCTGGCCTTGAACTCAAGAGTGATGGGCCTGCCTCTGCCTCCTGAGAGCTGGGATTAAAGGCGTGCGCCACCACCCCTGGCCCATGTGCGTCACCACATGGAGAGCCAACTCACTGCCCCCCCGAACTTCACTGTCCCCAGAGCCATGTGCCCACTTGGTATCCTCACTTGATGATTTCACAGGCATCAAACTTGGTTTTCTGAAACAGAGTTACTGACCTTGGTGCCTCTTCTCAGTTTCCAGTCCCCCCCTCCCCCCACACACACAAATGTTCCAATGTTTCTATCATTTGTTCAGGCCAAGTACTAAATGTGATTTCTTTTAAATGTGAATTTTTGATTCTTGGGCTTTAACGGAGAATGATGTTCCTGATCCATTCTGAGTGAAAGTAAGTAGTCGATCAGTGTGCCCTCGTTCTCTTAAAGAAAAGCCAATAAATGCCACCACAGGCAAACACCTCCCACTGGGGAGGGGGGAAAGGAACTTACATGTTCTACTTTATATCCCTTTGTGTTGTTTGAATATTTTACAGCCAGTTTTATTTCTCGTTTTGATACAGAGCCATTTAAAAATAAATAAAACATACCCAATATAATGAAACGCTATGCAGCCATTAAATTTGTAGAAGAATAATAAATGACATTGAAAGATGTAAATAATGTATTAAGTGTAAACGCTGATAACAGAATTATATGTCCAGGAGGGTTCCGGTTTAGCTTCTAAACCATGTTCCCAAAAACACCTGGATTGGAAGATGGCAGTTGTTAGGTCAGAGCTTGAGAGTGGGCGTTGAGTCTTAATGGCTATTGATCGGCAGCATGGTCTTAGTATTATGGGAAAGCCCTTTCATTCTTAGTCTCCTCACTATAAAAGGAGGATGGCAGTATCTGCACTTTAGGGAGGTCTTCTGGGAGGGTGTACAGTTGAGGCACAAACAGGTCCTCTCTAGTCATACCATAGGAGTGTTAAGCGTTCTCCAGGGCTAGAGAGATGGCTCTCTGGCTAAGCGCACATCCTGCCCCGCCCCCACACCAGGCACTGCACAGACACCTGTAACTCCAGCGCCAGAGGCTTCAACACCCCCTTCCAGATTCTGCACGCACATGTGTGGGCACACACACAATTAAAAATAGGTTTATTTTTCAATTTTGTTTTTCTTTTGGGTGGTTCAAGACCAGGGTTTCTCTGTGTGGCCCTAGCTGTCCTGGAATTCACTCTGTAAATTAGCCTGGCCTTGAGCTCAGAGATCTGCCTGCCCCTGCCTCCCAAGTGCTGGCTAAAAATGAAACCTTTTTAAAAGAATAATTTCCTGGGGGCTGAGGAGATGGCTAAAGAGCATTGTCTGCTCTTTCAAAGAACCTGGGTTCAATTCCCAGCACCCACAGGGCAGTTTGCAACAGTCTGTAACTCCAGTTCCAAGGAATCTGACACCCTCATACCAATGCATTGTTTCCCAATAAAACCTTAAAATCATACTTAGGATCATTAAAGAGATGAATGCCAAGATATTGATAAAATGTTGACCTATGGATGCTAAGTGTGGTACTAATTTCTCTCTTGGCTTACACACTCTCTCTCTTTCTCTCTTTCTCTCCCCTCTCTCCCTCCCTCTCTCTTCCTCTTTCTCTCACCATGTTTTGCATTTGTGATAAAAAAAATTAAAAATACCTTGCCTTGCATGCATGATGCCCTGGGTTATTTCTCAGCACTGAAAAAAGAAAAATTTAGCCGGGTGTGGTGGTGCACGCCTTTAATCCCAGCATTCGGGAGGCAGAGGCAGGCGGATCGCTGTGAGTTCGAGGCCAGCCTGGTCTACAAAGTGAGTCCAGGACAGGCAAGGCTACACAGAGAAACCCTGTCTCAAAAAACAAAAAAAACAAACAAACAAACAAAAACAAAAACAAAAAAAGAAAAATTTAAGCCAGTATCATCCCTAAAAGGGAAGCATTAGACACCCACCCTCCTCAATGGCGTAGGAAGTAATAGGTAGGTGAGGAAACCGCCATTTTGATGCAAAAACGCAGGAAAGGAGCTCATTATATTTATTGGGAGAGACAGGCAAGGAAACAAAACAAAATGGGATTTTCTTAGACTGTCCCATGGTAAAAATGGTCTTCGCTTAGGAAAGGGACTAAATACAAAATAAATATACAAGATAGATGATGCATTTCTCCAGCAGCCAGCAGTGGCTGTCAAGGGGAAGGTGTGGGTGGTGTTGATGGGAGGCCCGGTGAGCATTGCACACTGTCTGGATGAGCAGTTACTAGACCCCGGGCCAGGGTGGATGCCGCCTGTTGGTCTCCAGCACACTGAGACCCTGGTCTTGTCACCTGCGGCAGCTATGCTATACCATTGGCTAGAGTCATATGAAGATGCTCGTGTCTTCCACATCTGTATTTAGAACAGACCACTCTCTCTGTGACTCCTGGCTGGCATTTATTTCTGACTATCTTGAAATGTCCAGAAAACAAACAGCTCTTTGGAGGCCCAGCTAGTTAGAAGCCACCTGCCCTTCATCCTGTCCTTCCCACCAGCCAGAGAGTTGGCCCCAAGGCTCTGAGGGCTGGGCTGGGTCCCTACAGTTACCCTTGAGGGTGTCCACAGCTTGCTGATGTGTGAAGATTGGCTTTATGTGCAGAGACAGGTATGAGGTCAGGGGACTCCACCCTCTCAGAGTCTGGAGGGAAAAGGCCTCAGTCTTAGAAGCATTCCTCACGAGGTGTTTACAGCTTTTACCTTGAATGACAGAAAGTACCAATTATATGATAGCATACTTTTTTCTTTTTTTTACTTTTCTTTTTCTTTTTTTTTTTTGACAACCAAGGCTTACACACATATAAGATGAACATATGTTTAGTATTTTTTTAATTCACTAATTAATGAGGAAACCAGTCAGTCGTCACAGCCAACTCAGGAAAATTCAGAGTAGTGCAGACAATTGGAAATTTCAAGAAAAAAAAAATTTACAAATAGATGCAAAACCAGTCTGTCTCCAGGGCACTCGAGCAGATACCATTTATTCTAATTTGTAGGATGAAGATCATAGAGTGTTTTTTTTTTTTTTAGAACTTACACCAAAGAAATTCAAGGCCAAGGAGAAGCAAGTTACAAATTGAGCGATTGCTAACTCATCTTACCTGTGTTGAAATCTCATATATTTTCCTAAAACCAGCTTTAGAAATAAAACAGAAGTAGGGGGCTAGAGTGCTTAAAGCACTTGCTGCTCTTGGGGGGGACTTGAGTTCAATTTTAAGCACCCACACTGGGCGGCTCACAATCACCTGTGAACTCCAGCTCCAGGAACTCTGATGCCCTCTTCGGGCCTCCATGGGTACTGCACACCTGTGCATGTACCCACCCCACATGCAGACACTTTTATACATAATTTAAAGCTAATAACAACAACAACAACAATAATAAACAGGAAGAGGTAATGTTGAAAGAGGTCCACTACCTACAAATCCCTTTCAGTATAGATATATCTATTGCTTGTAGCTATTAAGATAGCTTTGCTCCTGCCCATACAACCCAATTTCTATTTTATTATTTTGAGGAAAAGTCTCACTATATATGCAGCCGAAGCTGATCTCAAACTTGAGAACCCTCAAGTGCTAGAATCACAGGTGTGCACCACTACACTTGGCACAGACTAGTATTATAAAGGCAAAATAGAATCATACTAAATACTGATCAATTTTAAAAAGATGCTTTTTTTTTTTTTTTTGGTTTTTTGAGACAGGGTCTCTCTGTGTAGCCCAAGCTGGCCTTGAACTCACAGTGATCCACCTGCCTCTGCCTTCCGAGTGCTGGGATTAAAGGTGTGCACCACCACAGCAGGCAAATTTTTAAAAAGATTTTTTTAATGTTTATTTGCATTGATGTTTTGCCTGCATGTATGTTGGTGTAAGGGTGCTGGATCCCCTGGAACTGGAGTTACAGACAGTTGTGAGCGGCCATGTGGGTGCTGGGGATTGAACTTGGATCCTCTAGGAAGAACCGCCAGTGCTCTTAACCACTGAGCCATCTCTCTAGCCCAACAAGATGCTTAATTTGGCGCAAGCCTTTAATCCCAGCACTCTGGGAGGTAGAGGCAGGTGGGTCGCGGTGAATTCGAGGCCAGCCTGGTCTACAAAGGGAGTCCAGGACAGCCAAGGCTACACAGAAAAACCTTGCCTCAAAAAAAAAAATGACTGTGGATGAGAGCATGCATGCATATATGTGTACCACACATATGCCTGGTTCCCAGGAGTCAGAGGAGCGTGTAGTTCCTCAGGAATTGGCGTTATACATGGTTGTGAGTTGCCATGGAGGTGCTGGGAAATCAAACCCAGGCCCTCTGAAAGAACAGCCAGTGCTCTTACCTGCTGAGCCATCTTTAGCAATAGTCTTTGAGTTTTAAGTTTTAAATTATGCATATGTGTGTGTGTGTGTGTGTGTGTGTGTGTGTGTGTGTGTGTGTTGTCTATGTGTGCTTTGTAGGTGTGGTGGGAGTTCAGCCTCTGGGGCTGGGGTTACAGGCAGTTGTGAGCTGCTTGCTAAGGTGCTGTAGAGCAGTCCCTGCTCAGAACCACTGAGCATCCTCTCCAGCGCCCCCAGCCCCCCACACCCCATTTTGTTGTTAGTTGTTCATTTGTTTGTTTGTTTTGCAAAACATCTTTGGGGGGTGCCTGAAATAGCAGCACTTGGGAGGTAGAGACAGACACAAAAGGATCCCTGCAAATCAGAGGTTAGGCTGGTGGTCTACATAGTGTATGAAGCAAACCCCTGGTCAGCCAGGGTTACCATGCCCAGACCCTGCCTCAAACACAGCAAAGCCAAACAACACAAACCAACAACAGCAACGGCAACCCTAACCGAAATGTTGCCCAGGCAAGCATCACCTTCAAGACCCCCTGCTTCGCACCCTCCTGGGTAGCCGATGTTTATAAGCTACGCTCTCAGTATTGGGCCAACAGGCTTGCTTTTTCTACTTGGCAGTAGATTGTGGACACTACTAGTCTTTACAAATATCATCTTTCACTGTTACTTTAATTTTTAAAAAATAATTATACTTGCATACGACTTAAAATTGGAAGCCTTGAATTCAGAATGATTTGTTTTTCTTTGGACTTTTGCTTCGATAATGCAGCTAAGTTGTTGAAGTCAAAAAAAAAAAAGGACAAGGATCACCCATGTGCCTTTTACTCCAAAATGCCATGACTGGTTAATTGCATTTGCTTTATCATTATAGTCTCTCTGTCTGTCTGTCTGTCTGTCTGTCTGTCTGTCTGTGTCTGTCTGTCTGTGTCTGTGTTTGACACACACACACACACACACACACACACACACACACACACACATTGCCTTGAAGGCTGGTTGCAGTTCTCAGCGCCTTCCCATAAGCCTCCCAAGCCTCAGCGGTCTCTGCGCCATCAGAGTGCAGTGCCACCCGCTTCCTCGGTCAACCCTTGCTGCTGTTACCAGCCCTCACATTCCGGTTCCAGTTTACTCAGCTGACCCAATTATGTCCTTTCCTACTATCCCTTCCCCATCCCCTCCAACGGCCCAGTCTAGGGTCAGGGACTGTTCAGTTGTCATGTCTCTAGCATCTTCTAATCTGGGACCATCCCATAGGCTTTTCTGGTCTTTTATGGCAATCGTATTTAGGAGAAATAGAATCAACTACACCCCTGGCTCCTTGTTAAAACAGCATCAATAACAGGACAGAAGCAGAACTGTTTATCTGATGTGTCTTTAGGACCAGTTTCTGGCTCTCTTGGAGCCTTTAGACAGTAGCCCATTTGGAGGCACAAGATGTCCGAGGCCTGTCTGCCTTTCCTGAGTGATGTTTACTTTAGTCTCTTCATCAGTGTGTGCCATTCTCCTCCACCGTGGAGCTACTGGTTTTCGTTTTAGTTTTGTCTTCCTTGTAACTAAGCGGCCTGTGAGGCGGCAAATGGAGGCCGTGGAAACGGGGAATTTCTTAATTGACTGCATCTGTGCAGGGATGGCTGGGGAAAGTGCCTTCCAGCTGTGAGGCCCACTTAACAGAGGACCCTCAGGCTGGAGAGATGGTTCAATGGTTAAGAGCACTGACTGCTCTTTCAGAGGTCCTGAGTTCAATTCCCAGCAACCACAGGGTGGCTCACAACCATCTATAATGTGATCTCATCATACTGTATACATAATAAATAAATCTTAAAAAAACAAACAAACCAGGATCCTCAACAGTCAAGGTCCTACCCCGCCACCCATGTGGAAAGGATGCTTTCCTGTTGTTTAAGGGAATAGCTCTAGGTGTGGTCCCTAGGAGCCTCTTCAAGCAGTGTCCTAGCTTACTGACATGCCCTAGTGTTGTTTCTGAACATGTCTTTGCTGTCTGACCTGACATGACGTCCAGGTTCCCTCCCTTGTACCATCCCTGCTCAGCCATGGCATCCGCTGTTCCTCTGAGCAACCATTGGGAAATGGTATTACCTGGCCAAGATCAGGACTGTACATTCTCACACAGACACCTGCTAGAAAGTGTGAGTTGACTCCTCTGTCTAAAGTTTCATGCATCTGAATTTTCTCACACACACACACACACACACACACACACACACACACACACACACACACGAAATTGAGTGAGTGCCTCAGGGAGATTCCTTCTTGATCCCTGGCCTCCATAGGCCAATGGTGAGTTTTGCTTTGTGCCCACTGCTCTTGAGTGGCAGCAGCTGCAGGGCGTGTGAAAGGCTCTTCATGGGCCTTGAAGGTCAGTCTGTCAATATCAGCACTGCATTGCTTAAAAACATCAGTCACCTTAACTCACCTCTCACCTTTGATGATGGTGCAAAGGGGTCCAGCACCACCTGAAGAATTAAAAAAAAATTAGACCATCAATCAGACCAGCGTAAACTCAGGCAAAAGGAACGAAAGGATGAGTAGGAAGGGAAATACAAGAAGTCAGTAAAGGTGTATACGCCGAGTGTGGTGGCTCACACCTGTGAGCCCTGCACTTGGGAGATAGAAGCAGGAGGAGCAAGGAGTTCAGGGCCATCTCCGGCTACACAGAGAGTTGGAAGACAGCCTGGGCTACAGGTGCAAGCAGCTGTTTGTGCACACTCATAATTGTAGAAAAGCAAATGGCAATAACAATTAAGTCGGTTTTGGTTTTGGCTGTTCCTGTCTGAGTAATAGAGACAAAAAGGAAAGCAGCCTAAGAAGAGCTGGTAAATGTTCACACACACACACACACACACACACACACACACAGAGTCTGGGATTCACTGGGCAGTGGCAGCATGTCAAGTTGTCAATCTCAGCTCATGTAACTTCCGAGTTTATTCAGCTTTATATGTTTAGCACCTGGTATGGTGCTTGGTGTATAGAGAGTTCGATATAAGATGGGCCTTAAAAAAAAAGATTTATTTTTATCATGTGCTGGGGGGCGGTAGGAAGGGAGAGAGGGAGAGAGACAGACGGGTGTGTGTGTGTGTGTGTGTGTGTGTGTGTGTGTGTGTGTGTGTGTGTGTGTGTGAGAGAGAGAGAGAGAGAGAGAGAGAGAGAGAGAGAGAGAGAGGGAGAGGGAGAGGGAGAGAGCATGTATTATAGGCACATACGAGTACTGGATATCAAATAACAAACTGGTACTCCTACTCCAAACCCTCTGGCTCTGTATTCATAGATTCAATCATCAAATGTCAAACATACTTGGGAAAAGTACATCTGTGTTGGCCACATATATTTTGTTAATTTTTTATTCCCTAAACAGTATGTGACAACTCTTTCCATTGTACTAGGCACTGTAAATAGTATAGCAGAGGGTTAAAGCACGCGGGAGTTGGTCCACAGTCTACAGGTAGTACACCATTGAACATCCTGAATGTGAGGGATAACGGTACTAAGTGGGTGTGTAGTGTATCAGAGTGGGACGGTGCAGGCAACAGCTTGGCTGGCGAGTGGGTATCTGTGGCTGTATGTATCAGTGTGGGTATGTGTCCTTTTTCAGTGTGAAGAACTGTGTGTTGTGAGCTGAAGACAAAAAGCACAGCCCTGTGGCTCCCAGGAGGATTAGCAGAGCTAGCTTAGCATAGCATGGGCTTTGGGCAGCTGAGTCTTGGGCTGGCCCAGCTATAGGTTCTGGGGCAGCAGTGTCAGTGGACTGGAGACAGAGGCCAAAAAAGACTCAAGGACTGGCACAGGCAGACAAGGGTTCCCCTTGTATCTCCCCCCTGACACCGCCTTTTCCTTTGGAGCTGCAGTAGGGACCTCGAACTTCTGTTCCCCTTGCGGGGGTTTGAAAGAGTGTTCCCAAAGGGAGGAGGGGGCCTCGCGCCCATTTCCGGAAACAAACTGTGCAATCGCATTCCAATAAATCAGTGTAGATTTGAGAGTGGCATGGGACGGGGGCAGTGGGGGGGGGGTGCTCAGGGGCTCTGTGGGCCATAGAATTCAATATGATATGCTTCAGCCTGCCGACTAATGGGCTGCTGCTGGATGCCACGTGACCCAGCCTTCCAGAGGACGCCAGGCAGGACTGAAAACCGGCGTGGATCTATTTTATTGGGACAGGGCCTGTTCTTCCTGGTGGGTGTAGGGGGGAATGAAAACAGGTATTTGTGAGCCTGGTGGGAGGAGATGAGGATTTCCCATGGCCTCTGGGTCTGGGCAGGAGCCTCTGGTCTTGCCCCTGGCCCTGCCTCGGGTTGTCACTGCTTTATCTGATCTACGATCGTCTTCCGTGTTCTGAGCACATGCGTCCCATCTGTTAGGCCACTCAGTCTGACTGGGCCCTCTAACCTGCGGTGCCTGACTGTGGAGGTACAGGCTGGATGCTGCAGGCAGGTCAACTCAGCACAATTAGAACTTTGGTTCCTAAGGGAGTTAGGCGACCACCTTGATACCTCTGTCCTTTCGGCCCCTAAAAATTCACAGAGTAGAACTAGGTCTGTGCTAGCATGCTTAAGGTCCTAGCTTCAATGCCCAGTAGTAGCAGGAAAAACAAAACAAAAAAACCCAAGCAAACCACCAACAACAACAGCAAAACCGGCAAACCCACAACAAAACCTGTAAAACGCGTCTGTTTTTCTCCTGAGTGATGGCCAGTGTGGTCGCCGTACTCCCTGCCTCCCTAAGCTCACTTCTGTTGAACCCGAATTATAAGTTTGGGTCAAAGATCACACCTTGAAGATCTTGAAGATGCTGAGGGCATAGCCTTCCCTAGGCTCTGGGAAGCCTGGCCTTTCTCCTGTAGAGAGACTGCTGCTGGGCCTTCAGCAAGAGTGTCCCTAGACCTTCAGCCTCAGGCACGCAGGGGCCCCTTCTGGCTGCGCCCACCTGGCACGCAGAAGGGCTGCGCCCAGTGCTCATTGCTCGGTGGGAAGGAAGGAACTCCGAGCCCATGGACTGAGCAAAGCATAGGGGGCCGGAGGGCTGGATGAGGCCTGTGAAAAGCCTGGACAGAGGCCACAGCCCAGTAGGGGTGAGACTGAAGCCCAGTGAGGGGTGAGACTTGGTCTTCTTCCTCAGAGGGAGAAGAGGCCATAGAGCATAACGAGACTGGGAGGGTCCTCCCTACCCTGAGCTACGGAAGGGAAAGAACAGAGGCCAAGAGCTGGATGGGACAGCAAGAGGTTGCAGGTGTCCAGGAGTGCAGACATGGAGCACAGGAACGTTGTCTCTGTGAGGAGGGTCCGGGAGATGGGAGCCACCACTGAGGAAGAAGGAATGGTCTGAGGCCTGCATCCTACTGTCTCCTGAGGCCCTGGGAGGTCCAAATACCAGAGGCCTTTGTACTTCCTCTCCGCCCTCTACAATGGGTGCTAGGAGCAGGGAGGGAGAGGCCACTCCAGGTCAAAGGCCTCCACGTAGCCTAGCAGGACAGACCAGGGTAGGAAGGGCCTGTCTGCTACATTTCTTAGACGTTGCCTTTTGAGAAGTGTTAATGGGTGTCTATGGGAAAGGATAGCCCTTTGAACAGGTGGGCAAATCGGAGTCTTTTTTTTTTTTCAGAGCTGAGGACTGAACCCAGGGCCTTGTGTTTGCTAGGCAAGCGCTCTACCACTGAGCTAAATCCCCAACCCTGGCAAATCGGAGTCTTAGAGGGGCTTTGGGCCCTTCACCTTTGCCCCTGTGTGCACTGAGTTCCGGAGCTGGACGGTACCTGTCTCTCTCTCACTCACCCCTGCTTTCCTTCTTCCCTCTCTCCCCACACATTTCCCAGCATCTCTTCTTGCTGAGGATGGAGTTGGGGTCTTGAAGCGGTGTAGACCTGTCCTGGCACTGGGGAACAAAGAGGATCACCCTGAGTGGGTGACAGGGCTACACGGGGGTTTCAGGCGCAGCGGGGCAGGAGAGGTCAGCCTTGCACAGCTGGGGCTGGGTGATCCCTTTTTCTTTTTTGAGACAGGGTTTCTCTGTGTGGCCTTGGCTATCCTAGACTTTCTTTGTAGACCAAGCTGGCCTCGAACTCACAGGGATCCACCTGCTTCTGCCTCCTGAGTGCTAGGATTAAAGGCGTGCACCACCATTCCTGGCCTCAGCTGGTGATCCTTTTTTTGGGGAGGGGGTGTTTTGTTTTGTTTTGTTTTGTTTTGTTGTTGTTGTTGTTGTTTTGAGACAGGGGTTCTCTGTATAACCTTGGCTTTCCTAGACTCACTTTGTAGACCTGTAGACCAGGCTGGTCACGAAGTCACAGGGATCCACCTGCCTCTGCCTCCCAAGTGCTGGGATTAAAGGCGTGTGCCACCATGCCCAGCCTCAGCTAGTGATCCTTAGCTTGGGGACTTTGCAAATCCCCCAGATCCATAGCAGAGAAGAGCATTAGGAACTGAGGGACAACTTTGGACCTAGCACTGGGAGGGTGAGCAGCAAGGGGTGGGAGTTTATGGAATGACAGAAAATGTGGGGTGGGGTAGGGGCTCTGGGCACTCAACAAGGCTGCTCATGGCTTCCACAGAGGGGTGGCTCTTAGACTCTACCCTATATGCCATTGGTGCTACAGGCTCAGTAAAGGCTCAGTGGTGGCTGTGTGGCTCATAGACTGGAGGGATTTCAGCCCCTCTTCAGCTCAGGGCCAGAAGTCACTTTACATCTTCCCGGGGAGGAACGTGAGGGGCTTGACAGTACAGAAGGGACACTGTGGAGAATGGACGGAGGCAGTGAGGGTTATCTGACTTGGAGAAAATGGCTCATGTAGGAGAAGGTTTTTGCAGCCAAGGTTCTGAGCCAAGGCCAGCTCTTTTCATCAGTAAAGAGGTACAAGTCAAGAGGGAAGATGATGGACAAAGCAAGCCGTGGTGGGAGCAGCCAGCTGACAGAACAGGAAATGCTGACAGCTTTCAGCACACATAAGAGTCTCGAAGTGAAAATTAAATCTGTAATGAGATGAGGCTGTGCTTCCTACCCACCAACAGGCCAGCAATCGCGTCCTGACAATACGTCCTGTAGGGCTGCGTTGGGAATAATGCCAGCCTGGCACTTTCACACGGGTTTAATGGGGCTGAAAAACCACCCAACCCCTTTGAAGATCAACTGAACCGGAGTGATGCAACTTTAAAATGCATGTACCTGTTGGATTTCAGACCATACCAAGGTAGACCAGCCTCCCAGGTTCTCCCAGCATCCCTCGGTCCCTAACTGCTGCAGGGCATATGGCACACCCCACCCTCTACCCTGAACTTTCCAGCCCAGCCTGGGGGGCGGGGCTTCCCCTCTCCCTTCACTAAATAACCCGGACATTTTGGTTCTTCCCTCTCTTCTCTTGCTCACTCTCTTCCTTCTTCCTTCATTTCCTCTCTCCTCTCGTCTCTTCTCCCCCGCCCCTCCCCCCCCCCCGCCCCCCGCATGGCGGCCTAGAACTGCTTCCAATAAGCCTACATTTATATACTTTAATTTGTCTTGCTTTGCGGCATGTGGCCGGTTCGGAAGGTTTATCATTACCCTCTTACTTGGTAATTCTCCTTCCGGGACACATGATCCTTGTATATAAAGTCAAGGCGTATGTGACAACTATCCCTGTGACACTACATAGCAACAGAACTGGCCGTGATGGAAATGCATTGATAAAGGACCACCGAAGAAAGGGACGCAATAATATGTAATTACAATACATTGTGTAATGGATCCTACCACATCACTAAAAAGCCAAGACCCACTTCCATGTACGATCATGATGCAGAGTCATGTATGTATCAAAAACTAGTGTTGAGTTAAAGCAGAGTGCAAGTTAGTGTGTACAAAAACAGAAGAACCGGCGCGTGCACACACACGCAGAGAAACATGTGTACATATACATATAGATACACACGTATATATGCGCTCGCACGCACACACACACACACACACACACACACACACACACCTAAGAGTTCTTGAATGTACATGGACTGCCTAAAAAGACACAGAAACCCACCAACGGTAGCAGGGGAGGATGGGGGACAGTCTGACACTGTGTGCCTTTAAACTGTAGTTTTTGTTTTAGCCGTGTATTATGTGCTGGGATTGTTTTTTTTTTGTTGTTGTTGTTGTTTTTTTTTTTTTTTGTTAACTTGGCCCAAGCTTCAATAATGATGGAAGAGGAACCTCCGCTGAGAAAATGTCTCCATCAGATTGATTGGCCTGTGGAGCATTTTCTTGGCTAATGACAGATGTGGGAGGGCCCCGCTTGTAAACATGAAAGTAGGGCTTTTCTGTGCTTGTCTTTCCTCCCAAATAATGACACAGAGACCTTTACATTTATTAATAATAGATTTCGGCACTGTGGCTGGGCAGAAACTGAGCTGTTCTAACTCCTCTATGCTGGCTTGGGCTAGCCACGTGGCCTGTTACCTGCCATCTTAGTGGTGCCCTGGCCGCTACTTGTTCATCTGTGTCCTTATAGTGACTCCTGTGCCCCCACTTCCACCTGGGACCCCTTCGCTGGGATCGGAAGTCCTGCCTTATCCTCTCCTGCCCAGCCATTGGTTGTTCGGCTCTTTATTAACCAAGCAGAAGTGACGGAGAACAAGTTTTACACAACGTTGAGGCAGGAGATGCTTCATAGAAATGACGGTGCCAAAGCCTGAGCTGCAACCAGGTCTCTGGGCAGAGTCAGCATTTGAATATACAGTGCACAAAACCATCCTCCAGCACCAGCTCACTGCGGCGGTGCCACCCCTGGGCGGGGCTTCCTGGGCTGTATAAGAACCCAGGCTGAGCAAGCCAGGGGAACAGGCGGTAAGCAGCATCCCTCCGTGGCCTTGGCGTCAGCTCCTCCCCCCCCAGGCTCCTGCTTGAGTTCTTGCCCTGACTTCTCTTAGCGAAGTGAATGTATATAATAAACCAGTAGACCTAATAAACCCCTTTATTCCCAAATTGCTTTTGGTTATGTTTTATCACAGCAATAGAAAGTGAACTAAGGCATGTGTTTTTTGAGGCCACAAATGCAGTTTATAGATGCATGTATTTACAGAGGTATATGTGTATACATGCACACATATATATTGATTGATTGCATTTTTTTTTTATTATAACAACCAAAGACAGAAGCCTGAGCTGTTTCGTGTCTTGTTTTCTATCCACCGAGGGTTTTGAGGTTATGTCTTTCCATGGAAGTAAGTCTTCCAGTATGGCAAGAATTAAAACTCTTTTAAAAAGTTATCTTTAAGGAGAAGCATTGTGAAATACACAACACTCATGTTTTACCAAGTAAAGAATATGGAACGTGGGTGGACATTTTCTGGGTGGCCTGAAACCCTTTGCTCCTGCCCTTGAGGCCCCTCTCGTCTTACAAGAAATTATCTTTTTTTACGTTTGTGTGTGTTGTGTTGGACCTGCCCTTAAGGGCAAAGTCCGGCATTGCAGGATAGCCCCGGAGCTTGGTGCTAGGAGAACTGACTCCCTTCCTCAGCTGAGTTCCTTCCTTTCCCAGATCCTTCAAGCAGTGTCCCGTAGCCCCCGGGAGGTCACAGGCCACCGCTTTCTCAATAAGAAACCCATTCATCGTGCACCTGGGGATTCCTGGAAATATCCTCTGTGCTAATGGGGTTCTTGGTACCTTAGTTTTCAACCAATGACCTTTTTTGATACCTCTCTGTGCTAATGGGGTTCTTGGTACCTTAGTTTTCAACCAATGACCTTTTTTGATATCTCTAACAGGACCTGGAGTTCTCCACCCCACCCCCACCCCCACCCTCACACAGTCTGCCCATAGGATAATTAAGTCCCGCAGTCTCCTTCTTATGAGAGGACTGTGTTGCCGCATGTAAATGAGGTATCCCTAGCACCCCTAGCTCCAACAAATTAAGCACATCACCCCTGAAAACCCTCCCACTACCCAAGGTTTTTTTATTTTTTTTTTAAGATTTATTTATTTATTATGGTTACAGATCTTGTTATAGATGGTTGTGAGCCAACATGTGGTTGCTGGGAATTGAACTCATGACCTTTAGGAAGAGCAGTCAGTGCTCTTAACCTCTGAGCCATCTCTCCAGCCCAACCACTACCCAAGGTTTATCATGTCCCTGTTCACAAAATAATCTACAAAGGCCAGTGCTTGGTTCTGACTGCCCGAACCAACCCAAGCTCCTGCCACTGCCTCTCAGTTTTGGAGCTCCGAGCCTCAGTCCCCCACTGTTCTTGAAGCAGCCAAGTCAGGCTACCGAGCTCGTTGCCACCCGGCTTGGGTTTCAGAGCCCTGAGCTCCTTTGACCCCCAGCTTCTCCCTTTTCTGCCTGGAAACGGGAAGTAGCTCTGACCTTTCAGCAGAGGGGCGTGCACTTCCGTTTTGGTGTTCTACAGGGCCTAGCTTCCCCGGAGAGCACTAGACAAGGCCCAGGTTCCCACCAGACGCAGAACAACATACGTGTATGCATACACATATGTGTGCACGTGTTCATGGGATGTATGTCGAGGTAGGAGAACCACGCCAGGGGTCAGTTTCCTCTGTTTACCATGTGGGGCCGTTGGGGGGGGGGGGAGGGTGGTAGAACTCAGGTTGGCAGGCATGAGTGGCCAGTGCCTTCACCTACTGAACATTTTGCAGACCCATCTCAACAAGACCTTTGCCCTTCCCCTCGGATTGGGTGCCACTGCACAGGCTGTGTGTGAACAGAGAGAGAAATGGCACGTGGCGACAGCAGTTGGGAGCCTGCGCTGTGAGGACACTGTCTAATGTTTGCAGGGCCAGGGGCCAGGCTTGGGGGCCGACACTGTGGGTGTCTTAATGCTCTCTGCCCACACATCAACGCTTCGAGTCGAGAAAACTCGCTGACCTGAAGTAACAGGAGCAGTGGTTTCCTTGTGTCTGCTGTCACGCCGAGCTTTGCACGTGCTGGACTCAAAGTTTCTCCGGTGGCCACCTGGCCAGTCGTGGGCCACATGGGAGCAATGCCATGACATCTGGGTGACCGTGGCACCCAGAATGAGTCTGGCTGTTAGGACAGTCTTACGTTTCATGTTTCCCGTCTCCACAGCCGGGCACACTCTGGCTAGAAACAGGGCTATCTGGATTGCTGGCTCTAGACGTGTTGGATTCCCCTCAGGGCCCGCCTGGCAGCTAAGCTCAACCATTTCCAAGGGCTACAGCTCCGTGAGTGCCTTCTAACCTCCATGGTAGGAGAAACTCAACTGCACAGGGTGGCCTGCGGGCAGCAGGGACTGCTGCTGTTCCCTCAATGGCTTTATGGAGCTGAGAGCTTTTTGGAGAATCCAACATGCTGCCGTCGAGCAGAACCTCACACTGTGCTGACGGGGTGTAGCAGGTGATTCTGACCCCATATTAGCCTCTTTTTGGGAGTGCAGGAGAGTGTGTTTCCTATCGTACCAGCAATCGGGTCAGGGCCATGTGACAAGGTGACGGCCAAGGCGTGTACGTGGAGATAGTTGGCTTTGGCCTAAGCAACATCCTCAGTCACCCACCTGCCCTGTCTTCCCTCACACGGCTGGGACCTCCCTGGAGAGGGAAGAGCCCGGGTTGGCACCTAGCCCCCCCCACCCCCCCGCAAACTACGTGAGCAGGAAACAAGCCTCCTGGGTAATCTGCTGACACTCACAGGCTAGTTCACTTCTGGTTCGACCTAGCCTGACTAAAATATGACCATGGCGCTGAACAGAATGCAAAACTGACAGGACTTTTAAAGCTAAAAAACATGAAGTTTCCAGTGAGCGAGTGCCTCTGACCTGTCGCTCTGTGGCATGTGTGCTTTGCCCTGATACAACCATGGACAGACCCCGTGACCCACAGGGGTCTGTGAGGCCAACAGCAGCCAGCTCTGGAAACGGCTCCCGGTGGCTCCATGTAGGAGTGAGTGCTCAGCGAGGAGCTGCTCAGAAAGCAGAGCGTCAGTGCTTCCCACCCGGGACAGGGAGATGACCTCAGCACAAGGCTTCAGGAGTCTCCAAATCTACTCTCCTGGGGGAGAGGAAAGCCTGTGGCAGTGGACTGAAGATAGCTGTCCCACCCCTCCAAATTTCAGCCGACGAACTCCTCACTCCTGCTGGACTGACACGCGGAAGAGGGCTTATGGGAAGTGATTAGATCGTGAACAGAATTGGGGTTCTTATAGAAGGACCCCAGACTGCTCTCTTGTGCTCTCTCTGCCAGATAAGGGTACAGTGAGAAAGAAGACAGCAGCAAATAGCCTCGGGGCCTTCATCAGAGTGCGGCTATGTTGGCATCCTGAGCTCGGATGCCTCCAGAAGAGGAAGGAAGAAATTCCTGTTGTTTATAAACCATTCCGCTTACAGCCCTTTGCTACAGTGAGAGCTAAGTAGATTCAGTCACTCATCCTGTGTGGGCCCAGGCATCTTCCTTGGGATCTGACAAGGACCAGTTCGTTGACAGTATACCCTGGCCAGCAAGAGGCTGGGTCTCACAGAGGTGGGGCTGGAGGGTGTTGGTCACGGCTGGACTCTGGTAGGCTGGCAGCGGTCACGAACTTGGATAGGTTACGCCCCCCCACCCCCCCACCCCCACCCCACCCCCACGCAAGGAAGTTGCAGAGATGAGGGAAGTACTGGAGGCTTTGGCTGTTGGTGCATCTGCAGAGGCAGAGCATACAGAGTTGGTGCTGCCGTGGAGTCCAGCCTGGAGTTTCCCGGGCTGCCCCCATGCGGGGGGCGGTATATGGCCAAGTGATGGCCTAAGACCTAATTCTAGCTTCCTTCATGAAGAGGCTCACCTCCCTCACATGCAAGGAAGAAGGAGTCGACCCTTCCTGTGGGCCCTCTCTTGTGAAAGACTAGCCATACACACACGGCTTTACAGGGAACCTTTATGTGGCGGTGGGTAATGTCAGGAACTGCTTGGATTAAAGACAGAGGTGGGGACAGATCACCAGGGATTATCACCTAAAGCCCAGGGCTCTGAGGGAAGGCAGCAGGCTGAAGAGCCTCTCTGGTCATGATGGTCTCCATTTCAAGCCCCAAAGCTGTGCCCTGGTGCAGAGAAGACCCAGAAAACCATGCTAGGGTGACCTTGCATGCTGTCCTACCACCCTCTCCACTTGTTGGGGGATGGGGGTGGGGACTCCTGGTAGGCAAACCTGGTTCTCTCTAGAAGAGGACAGCGAAGTGACAGCTCTATTACCCCCCAAAAGTCACATGACCTGTGACACAGGAGCCTGGGGCCAAGGATGCGGTCACACGGTGGGAATACAAGGCCTATGTCGGATCTGAATATTCAGTGACTTACCGACACTGAGGAGACCAAGGGAGCCAGGGAACCATCAGTGGGCACAGGCTGCCTGAGAGACTTCCTTCCCAAGTGGCACAGGGGCTGTGCAGAACCGAATGTTGCTCTGGAGCCACTGGGGTGGGGGGTGGAGATTTCCAGGGAGCTGGGGGGGGTCTCACTTTATTTTTAACTCTCGGCCATCTGCTTCCCACTTTCCACCGGGTGGGCCAGAGTCTGGGAAATATGCAGAGAGAACATATGCTGCTCCTGGGGAGGGGAGGGGGTTGGGGAGAGGGGAGAGGTGCTGGGAAGAGGCAGCTTTGTGGGGGTAGGGGGTTCTTCTCAGGAGTCGTGGCCACTGGGTAATGCTGGCCAGCAGAGCTCTTAGTGGCCTCCTTGGTGCCGCCTCAGCACTTCAGGCTTCCTGGGAGGAGCTCCATGAGGTGGCTTCACACACAGGTGTCCCTCCTAGAGGCTCTGAAAGGTGGGCGATTTCTAACAGGGCCCTCCCTGCTCAGAGAGTCTGGTCCTCAGGCCGATTAAGGTTTGGAGCATTTCCTAAACTCCTTCCTCTGACTGCCCCAGGATTGTACGGTTCCCTAGTGTCAACAGCGCTCAAGCAAACAGCAACCATAAGGGGAGGGAGAAAAAAAATTAAAAGGTGCCCTTTGCATACCAATTGACCCAAAATGAACAAACATTGTCAGCGGCCCCCCTTCCCCCACCCCCACAGGTTTGCTATCAAAAATGACCACACAAAGGAAGCTGTCAATAATCCATAGCAGTTTGTACAGCGAGCCTGTGCTCAGCAGTGCTCGCTTCATCTCATCACTGCGTTTTGTGAAGATACCAAGAGGCTGTGGCGGCAGGGCCTCGACTTCATGCGCCATGAAAATTTAATAAAGAAGTTTGAGCAGCTTTTAAGAGGTGGCAGTGGCAGCGGGAGATGGGCGTCAGGTCCTGACAGCCGCCCAGGCACTCACGGCCTGGCAGCAGCGTTTGCGGGCACCCATTGCTTCCAGCATATGGGGACCATACCTTTCCTCAGCAGCCATTTGTGAAGACGCTTCCCAGGTGCCAAGTCTCATGCCAGGCTCTCTGTGTCTCTTTTGACACCATCTCTTCTGTACAGAAGAGGGACTAGTGTCAGGGAGGGAGGGTCACCCAGCCATGGCCACTTCCTAACAGTGCAACAGATCAAGCAAATTCAAGACTCACGTCGGACTTCCAAGGTCTCGGACCTTCCAGACGAGACCAGGCTTCGTCTGCCTTCTCCAATCTGATGTGAAACAGGGAAAATATCTCTGCAGCCCAAGTGAGGCCTCGGGGAGTCATGGCATCCTGGGACCATAGCCTTGGTCACAGCAAGCGCACAGGAGGGACCTTTTCTCAGGATCTCCTCAGGTGAGCGGGTCTTGCTGCGCAGGGCTGCAAAGAGCCGGAAATGAGGAGAACATTAGTGTTATGCTGAAGCTCAGTGGCAGTGTGTGCGCATGCCTGTGCACGCACTTATGTATGTGCTCGCGCATGTGTGTGTATGCGTGTGCATGAATGTGGGTGTGCACGTGCGGGCTTACACGTGCGTATGAGTGTGCATACACATGTGTGAATGGGTGTCTGTGTGTGAGCACATGTGTGTGTGAGTGTGCATGCATATGGGTGTGTATGTGTATGTGTGAGCACACGTGTGTAAGTATAAACAGAGGCAGCATGTGTTTTTTTCCAGTTAAAGTGAAGCAAGACTTTTGGTCATGAGAAGAGACAACTGTCCATTCTGCTGAGTTTCTTCATTTCTGAGAACAAGAAACATGTATTGCTTTATTTAGTGGGACATGGTGCGTGGGAAGATTTCACTCACATTCATCAAATGAAATGGGAGAGCAGCAGAATTATCAACGGAGGCTAGGTAGGTTTCAGGCTACAGCGCTCGCTGGTGAATTTCCCTCTGTGAGCATGGCCAGCTCTCGGCTGCTGGGAACACACCGGATGTGTCCTGAGCTTCAAGAGCAGGCACCCAATGCCAAGCACTGCCAGTCCAGCGCTCACTTAGAGCCGAGGAATAGGGACCATAATCAAGAAAAGGGGGGTAGGAGGGTTGGTCAGAGCCATTTTGGGTTAATACTCTGCCAATCACAAAGCCAACTCCAGATATCTGAGGAGTGGCAATGAATGAATGTCTCAAGTGTGTGCAGATGAAAGGCAGCCGGGAGGGAGGAAGGGAGGGAGGGAGGGAGGGAGGGAGCTAGTACTTCCGCTTCATTCATTTTGATGGGCGTTATTCAAGAGAGCTTTTAACTTCTGTCCTGTTACACTTGCTAGAATCCGGGAGCCAGTGTGTGAAGGCAATCAAATATCCAGCCAGCACACGGTTTGTGTAAGTGCTTGCTTCTGTGATGACTATGCTGTTCTTCATCTTGCCTAACATTTGTTCCCAAGCTACTGAGACAGGGGATCACCTGGTTAGGTTTTAGAGGACCTGGAGCCCTTACAGTCTGTGAGCACACAGATTCTTGGGGCCCAATAGAAGAAATAACCAGAAGGTCCCATGTCCCCAGAATTCCCAGGTATGCTCTGATGGGACATCCCGCTTCCTGGCCACGTAGGCTGCCGTGTCTGGCGACCTGGCTTTCGACGGGTGTTAGGAAGCCTGGTAACAGTCCTCATCTTTCACTGGGTAGCTGGATCAGACAAGAAAACAAATTTAAAAGAGCCCTTTGAACTGAAAAAACATGGAGGACATGTTCACTCACACGAGAAAGAGACTGTAGAATAATCTAGAAAGGCATGGAGTACTTTTCAAATGCCTCTCCAGCCAACTCGCTACCTACCTAGGTTCCCAGCAGACTACCTTCTCTGAATGTGTGCGGTGACTGTAGACAGGGTAGAGGAACAGGGCCAAGGCCATTTCCCAGCAGTCCTTGGAGTCCAGGGCTGAAGGAGACGGGTGCCCTCCACCCCCCCATAGGCCTAGGTCTATGACCTGCAGCTCAGGCCACATGGAATCTGGCTGTGGAAAGACTCCAGGGTCAACAAAGTCATTGTCTACTCATGGGCTCATGAGACAGCTACCTTGTTTGGGGAAGGGGTCAGCCAGTTGGGATTCTGGGGATCTAGGGCTGTTCAGTCAATTAGTTCAGTAAAGCTTAGAAAGCTGTGGTTCTTTTTAAAAATGATTTTTTAAAAATGTGTACTGGTGTGTTTGCCTGTGAGCTACCAGTGTAGGTGCTGGGAATTGAACCTGGGTCCTCTGGAAGAGCAGCCAGGGTTCTTAACTGCTGAGCCATCTCTCCAGCCACCAAAGCCCTGATTTTTTTTTTTAAGGTATATATTTTTAAGGTATATGTACCCCTGCAGGCCAGAAGAGGGCATCCAACCACATTGTAGATGGTTGTGAGCCACCATGTGGTTGCTGGGAATTGAACTCAGGACCTCTGGAAGAGCAGGCAGCACTCTTAACCCCTGAGCCATATCTCCAGCCCAAAGCCATGATTCTTAAGAGCATCAGGAGAGGCGTGCATCTCCTCACCTGGAGCTGATCAGTTTCCAGTCACTTCAACAAGCCCTGATGGAACGCTGCTCTGTACCCAGCGGCTGGCCTGGGACCCAACAGCACATGCCTGGCCCTGAAAAGAGGTCACAGCTGGGTGCCCACAGGTAAGTGTGACAAAGAAGGGGGCTTTCTGGGTTCCTGAACATATATGGAGGAAGCTGTTCATTCTGTGAGAAGGTGGGGAAGTGGGGGTGGGGACAGCTGGAGCAGGGTGCTTGAACAAGAAAGTTGTTTTCCACTGGGCAGAGGGATCAACATGGACCAGGTAGAGGTGGCAGCAAGGGTGGGGCGGGGAGCCTGGAGCAGAGGCCTGCCAGGGTCTTCCTGCCAGTGAGGAAATGACTCATTGTTTTCCTGACAACAGATTTCTAAGAGTTCTAGGAAGCCAGAGCGGCAAACCCAGGGCTGTGGGGTCCGTGTGGCTCATAGGGAAGAGAGGGAGGGGCTTGATCAAGAGGCCTTGACTGGGGTCAGTTTCAACAGGATTTGAGGGCTCTCTGGTATTCTTGCTCCTTCCAGATGTTAGAGAGGAAGGGACAGAGGATGTGGAGCATATCCTGGAGAGACTCGCTGAGGTCTAAGAGAGGGGAAGGTGATACAAGGGGAACCCTCTCACCTCCCTGAAAGACTTGTTTGGGAAATGGAAACACGGAGCTATGTGAGGCCCTGTTCTGCCAGGGCTGTGGCTGGGGGTGGGCATCTTGTAGGACCAGCATTTAAACAACTAACCTGAATATTATGTCCTTGTAGGCTTCCTTCTGGCCAGGCTGATGGGTCACAGCTGGCGCCTCAAACATGAAAAGCTGAGCCTAGACTGTGGGGTGGGATGGATCTTAAGGGTCCTTAGGCCACGGGTCACAGACCGTGCAGCACTCAGCGGAGCCACACACATCCACACACATCCCCGCCCCACACCCCAGCCTGCCTGGGCTCTCTGGCTCTGTCCCGGTACTGTTAGGAAGAAGGACCCATCTGCATTGCTTTCCTTTTAGTCACACTTTGCAAAAAGTGAGGGGCAAGGCCTGGCATGGTGGCGCACACCTTTAATCCCAGCACTCGGAAGGCAGAGGTAGATGGATCACTGTGAGGTTGAGGCCAGCCTGGTCTACAAAGTGAGTTCAGGACAGTTAAAGCTACACAGAGAAACCCTGTCTCAAAAAACCAAACCAAACCAAAACCAAAACAAAAACAACCCCCCCCAAAAGGAAGGGCTAGTACCCATAGCAAGTATACACAGTGGTGCCTCTAGAAAATGGAAGGGGATGTGGAAGCCTCCTGGCATTCACTCTCATAGCTACTGAGGTAGGGGCCAACTTGTCAGTGATGGGTTCTGTAATCGTCTCCACGAAGCCAAATCCTCAAGGGTGGGGAGCTGCCTAAGGTCACGAGCAACACAGTGCTCCCAGGATGGAGGGGCTCTGTAACTGTGGAGCCAAGAACGGCCTACCTCTAGATTCAGGCATGCTGTAGAGGCCGTCTCTCGCCATGAGCTCCGACATTTTTTTTTTTTTATCATCACCTTAATGCGGCTGCAGTTCAACCTCTTGAACGCATTTCCCCTCTGCCCCTCCCGGAGACTCCACTCTGTGCTGGCGAGCACTTTCTGAAGACTCATTTAGAGAAACAGGGTCAAGTCACAGCTTTGTTTAATAGGTTCCTGCAGCTGTCCAGCTCTCGGCTGGTTAACAAGAGTCCCCTCACACTTCTCCTTTGGGACATCTGCAATGAAACCCACTTGATCTGCCCAAGGGGTCCTGAGGAGCAGGCACCGACCCAGGTCTTCAAACCCTGCTCCTCGCAGCAGGTGTTTGAGAACACTGATTGTTCTGGGCTAGGCCACCACAGGCCCTACACATCCTCCTGCTGGTCCTGGCTCTCAACCCAGCCTCCCTCGCCTCACTCAAGGGCTGACAGCACAGTGCTAGGTAGCCAGTGGCTCTTGGCCTATGGGTTGGCGCCCCACCTTCGTAGGGGTCCCCTGGACCCTGGACAGGGAGGGAGACTGGGGGACTTTACTCTGTTATTTCTTAATTAGCAATAAATCAAACATTTCAGTGACAGGCAAATTAATGAAATAAGCGAAGTCAATCTGTTAAGTACACCCATTTGGCACATGATTGGGGTGTCTGCCTTCTCGATATTTTGACTTCTTTTCAGGGGATGGATGGAAGGAACGGGGTGTGGTCATGCTAAGCTCTGACCAGCAGGCCCTTGGAGGCCCCAGGAGATCCCAGTGGAGAGACTGCTTACCACATCCACATCTGTCTGCTTTGAAATGCTCTGTCCTTTCCCCCCTGCCCTCCATCCCCCTGCGGCCCCAAGCACGGCAGAACTGCCCCAGTTGGTGCTTCCCAGGAGCCCAGAATAGTATGTGCCATCTGTCACAGCTCAGATGTCATATGTCCACTGATGACTCAACAGGGTGGGTCACCATGAGGTGCTGGGGGGAAGATGGGCAAGAATTGTCCATGTGAGGTGAGAGCCCTGCAGAACACAGAGAGGATGCACGGCCATTGCAGCTGGGACCCCAGTGACTCCCGACAGGTGTGGGGAGCCCAGGGGCATGCCTTCTTCCAGGACGACAAGGTGGCCTTCAGGACAGAGGGTGTCTGGAGTGAGAGAGCTTGTTAGCGCCTATCACTCGGGGTGCAGGGCTGTCTGCAGCTGACCGGGTTGTAGGGTTGATCTCCTGGGGAGGACTGCTTTGGGTGCGCCGGGCCCGGCCGCACCCCAAGCGCTTTTCATCCAGCAGGGATAGGTGATACTCGCACAGGTCGATCAAGGAGGCCACCTGCTCGTGGAGAGGGACCATCTTGAACTTCCTCTGAGCCAGAAAGAAGAAAGCTTCAACGAATGCCTGCAGACACATCCCTGTGGGTAGAGAGGCTGCTGTCAGAGAGCTCATGGTACCCCAGGGAGCCACAACCCCAAAGCACAACTGCTAGCAACAGTCAGCCCCTTTACTCACTGGGCCTTCAGTGTGGATATGCCACACAAAGCCAGTGCACAGAGCGCGTTCCATGCCCAGGCCTTCTGCACTTAAACAGTCTCACGATGTAGGTTTTATCTCGTAGAGATGGGGAATCTAAGTCTCAGAGAAGTGGGGAAACCTTACCCCAAATTTTATTCCTGGGCACCATGACAAACCGTCTTACCATGAAAACCCTGCTCCCATGAAAACCCTATCTCAACATTAGAGGAATAAAATCAGCTAAGTTATCAAGCCAACAACAAAGCCTACTCCATTCTGATGTGGGTGTGCTCAGCCAACTAACTGTATCTTAAAGTTGATGTGTTTTCCTGTTTGCAAAGTTTACCTCACCGAGTAAAAACACCCAACCCCCATCTCTTTGGTTGTCACGTTGCAATGCGATTCATCCCCCTTGCCACATGCCACAGGCGCTTGGTCTCCAGCCAATGGGACTATTTGGGAAAGTTCTAGAAACTTCAGAGGGTGGCGCCCACCTGAAGGAGCTTGCTCACTGGGGCATGCCTTTGAAGCAATGCCTGGTCCTTGATCTCTCTACCCCTCCTTTACTTCCTGTCCTCCACAAGGTGACCTCTGCCACACTCCTACCTCCATAATGCTTTGCCCAAGTATATGGGACCAAACAACCATGAACTAACTCCTCTGCAAACCGGAGCTGTTCTCTTGGGTACATCTCAGTCACAGAGACATGAGAGTAGCAAACACACCAGTGGCAGTTATGTTTGGGATGCACGATGTACCATCCCCACGGTGCCCTTGCCCCTGGGATGCTCCAGGAGGTACCTCATAAGCTCCTACCTATCCCTGAGATTCGAGCTCAAAACACCCAGGTTAACACGAGACAGAAGCCCTTTTTAGTGCTGGCATGAAGCCTGGGAGGCCAGGCCATGTGACTGTCCCACAAGCACTCTACCACAGAGCCATGTCCTGGTCCCACCTGCTCTGGTGTCAAGTGACAGAGGAGAATTTGATGCGGTTTCCGGCCCTTGTCTCACAATGCTTGCCAGTGTGGTGGCCCATTTGTCACAACTGGTCAAACAGTATGGAGCAGTACAGGTGCCTATCCGGGCCCATTCTTTGTATTGTGCCGTTCTGTATGATTTTGGCAAATGTGTGAAAGTCAAGTGTCTCTGCTTGTGATGTCACACAGAACAGTTTCGCTGCCCCCAACTTCCTAGCTTCCACCCACCCATCCCTCCTTCACTCCTCCAACCTTTGGCAAGCCACTCATCTTTTCATCGTTGCCATAGCGTTGCCTTTCCCAGGATGGAGGCAGAAGGGCTTGTAGCCTGTTTAGAATGGCTTCTTCCACTTAGCAGGTTCTCTTGTGGTCCACCCAGGTTTCTGTGGTTTGTTAGCTTGTCCCCTTCTTTTAAATTAATGTCTTAGGACTCCATACAAAGAGACAGGCTCCATATGGGCACTTCAAACACAGCTTCCATTATTTTCTTTCTTTTTTTTTTTTTTTACAGCTTCCATTATTATACTTTGTTCTCAGCTGTCTCCCCCTCACTACCCTCCCCCTGCTCCCCTCCCCCTCCGGCTATTTTATTATTGGCTCTATTTCCCATTTCCTTCAAGTCTCTTCCTCCATTCTCAAGACCCTTTTTCTAGCTTTGTAGCTTATAAATAAGCATATATAAGCACACACACACACGCACGCACGCACACACACACATATAATTTTAAATTTAGGCTTTACACATGAGAGGGAATGTGAGTTCTTTTCCCAAGTCAATTGAATCCATTTCCTGCAAATGTCATTGTTTCATTTCTCTTTATGGCTGTATAAAATTCTGTTGTATATATGAACCATTTTCCTTATCTATTCATCCATCATATGTGGACATCCAGGCTGCCTCCATTTGTCTATTCACCTGTTGATAGACAGCCAGGCTGCTTCCATTTCCCAACCACTTACAAACTTGGATGTGCATGTATCTCTGTGATGTTCTGAGCAAGGGTCCTTTGGGCTTAGTTTGCTGAGGGAGCTCTGTACTGAGGTACATAGTGGCTGCCTCAGTTTACACCTCACCAGCAGTGAGGGAGGGACTCTCTTTCCAACACCCTCACCAGCATTTGCTGTCTTACTTATTTAAATAATAAATAAATACATCAATAAATAAACAAACAAATAAACAAACAGAGTCTCACTGTGTAGCTGTGGACAGCCTGGAACTTCTGTGTAGATCAGGTTGGCCTTGATCTTAGAGATCTGGCTGTCTTTGCCTCCTGAGTCCTGGGATAAAAGGTGTGCACCATCATTCTGCCTGGGGTGAGATAAAATCTCAAAGCAATTTTATTTGTGTTAACTTACTGTTTTGTGTATGTTCATGTGTGTGTGAGAGTGCACATATGTGGTCTGCAGGTATGAGTGACTGTGTCTATGCTTGTATGTGGAGGTCAGAGGTCAACCTCGGGTGCTGCTCTTCAGTCAATCATTATCGCTCTTGGCTTACTTCTGAAACAGGGTTTCTCACTGGGACCTAGGGCTCATCAGTTAGGCTAAGCTGACTGGCTAGGGACACAAGGATCTGCCTGTCTCCACCCGTTCGGCGCTGGGATTCTGATCCTGCACTACCATGCTGGCTCTTCCTGTGGGTGCTGGGGATCCGAGTCTAGCCTTCATTCATTCCCGTGATGGCTAAGGACACCGTTTCAAGTGTTTTTATTGGCCATTTATGTGTCTTCTTTTAGAGCTGCCCGGGTAGTCCGTCATCCCTTTTCCTGGTTGGATACTTTGGGGCTGGTTGTGTTTGTTGTAATCGATTTATCTTCGATATTAATCTCTTGTCAGATGTAGGCTTGGCGTGGACTCTCTTTTCTCTGGTGACAGTTCCTTGCCGTGCAGAAGTTTCCTAACTTCATGGAATCCCAGTTGTCAGCTTCTGAGTTTATTTCTCATGCGCGCCGTCGAAGCCCTGTTCAGGAAGGCCTTGCCTGTGCTTACACCTTGAAGCGTTTTCCCTCCAACCCTTCCTTGCCTTTCTCTTGATGGCACGGGCCTCAGCTTGCTCAGGGTTGTTTTGCGGGCCTTTGGCTGAGCCCATCTGTCCTGCTTTGTAGTGACTGGAACCCAGAAGATGCTTGGTAAAGACACACTGGAATCATGAGTGGATGGTTGGGTGGTCCCGTGAGCAGATGGCTGGGTGGGACACACTGGGATTGTGACTGGATGGGCGGGTGGTCCCATGAGCAGATGGCTGGGTGGGACACAGTGGGATTGTGACTGGATGGGCAGGTGGTTCTGTGAGGAGATGGCTGGGTGGGACACACTGGAATCGTGACTGGATGGGCGGGTGGTCCCATGAGCAGATGGCTGGGCGGGACACACTGGAATCGTGACTGGATGGGCAGGTGGTTCTGTGAGGAGATGGCTGGGTGGGAGAATGATGTGCCAGTCCGAGGTGCTTTATGGAAACTGCCTCTGATCCTCCTGTGATCCCCGAGAGGTCAGGAATACTCTACAGGGGAGGAACAAGACAGAGATGAAGTAGCTTCATAAGGTCACTGACAGAGGATGCTGCCCTCATTATTTGTGCCAGTTTTCATACTGTATTGTGTCTACATGAAAATGAACTCCAGGGCCCATGTATATCCCAGGGACCCTCAGGGAGGTGACAACTGTGCCAGAGTCAGGGCATCATGGTGTGCTAGATGCTGGCCCTGCCTTTGCTCCACCACACAAGCTTACTAGGTTGGGTGTGTGCATCTGTATGTGTTTGTTCTATGCCTGTGTCCGTGCATAAGAGTCTGTGCATGTGAATGTATGTGTCATGGTTGGTTGGTTGGGTCAGATAGATACAATGAATGATGCCCAGAGAAACTCAGTCACCTCCCAACCTCCCAGTTCTGTGGTCTAAACATTCTTTTCGAAGCCTGGCCCACCAAGGGCAGTGTCTGAGAGTCTGCATCTCACTGGTCCACCAAGGGTGGTGTCTGAGAGTCTGCATCTCATTGGTCCACCAAGGGCGGTGTCTGAGAGTCTGCATCTCACCGGCCCACCAAGGGCGGTGTCTGAGACTCTGCATCTCACTGACCCACGAAGGGCGGTGTCTGAGACTTTGCATCTCACTGGCCCACCAAGGGTGGTGTCTGAGACTTTGCATCTCACCGGCCCACCAAGGGTGGTGTCTGAGAGTCTGCATCTCACCGGCCCACCAAGGGCGGTGTCTGAGAGTCTGCATCTCACTGACCCACCAAGGGTGGTGTCTGAGACTCTGCATCTCACTGACCCACGAAGGGCGGTGTCTGAGACTTTGCATCTCACTGGTCCACCAAGGGCGGTGTCTGAGACTTTGCATCTCACTGGCCCACCAAGGGTGGTGTCTGAGGCTCTGCATCTCACTGGCCCACCAAGGGCGGTGTCTGAGAGTCTGCATCTCACCGGCCCACCAAGGGCAGTGTCTGAGAGTCTGCATCTCACCGGCCCACCAAGGGCGGTGTCTGAGACTTTGCATCTCACTGGCCCACCAAGGGTGGTGTCTGAGGCTCTGCATCTCACTGACCACCAAGGGTGGTGTCTGAGACTTTGCATCTCACTGGCCCACCAAGGGCGGTGTCTGAGGCTCTGCATCTCACTGACCACCAAGGACGGTGTCTGAGGCTCTGCATCTCACTGACCACCAAGGGTGGTGTCTGAGACTTTGCATCTCACTGGCCCACCAAGGGCGGTGTCTGAGGCTCTGCATCTCACTGACCACCAAGGACGGTGTCTGAGGCTCTGCATCTTTGACTTCTGTTGAGATAAGGAGCTTGGGCCAGAATATAATCAGCCACCTCATCAATCACATTGCTTACTTGTGTTGACAGTAGTTATAGCAAGTGTTTGCCAAGGAAGGAAGCGGCCAACTGTGTATACTCTGGCTCAAGCAGGTCACAGCTCTGAGTACTTCCAATGCCCACACACAGCAGCGCTAACAGGCATGCCAGTCACCACTACCTTGTTAAAATGTGGATTCCAGCAGGGCGTGGTGGTGCACACCTTTGATTCCAGCACTCTGGAGGCAGAGGCAGGTGGATCACTGTGAGTCCAGGACAGCCAAGTCTACACAGAGAAACCCTGTCTCAAAAAATTAAATGTGGATTTCAAGGTGAGGCCAGAGGTGTGCTTGTTGCGGGATTGGTGGCTGCTGGCCTCTGGCCACACAGAACAGTGGGATAGAAACATACAGCACCCTGTAGCTCACTGGGATGTCACTTTTGTTCCCTTCATTGGTGCCTGCCTGTGATTCCAGCTGTCACCATCCGCAGAAGGATATGACCAGGGGAAGAGCACATGGCTGAGTTAGTAGATGAGGACATTCTGAGAGGAGGAGGGGGTGCTTACTTCACTACTCTTAGCTTTTTAAAAAATCTGTTTTTTCTAATTTACTAGAGCTAACATGCATTAAAAATGTACCAAAAATTGTTTTTGAGACAGGTGACAAAAGGTCTCGCCTTGTAGTCCAGGCAGGTCTTAAACTTGTACAATTCTCGTGCCCCAGTCCTTGAGGGTTGTAGTTGCACATCTGCACCCCACACCTGACTTACAACGGGAAACTCTAGTGGGTGCAGAGAGGTGCCTACAAGGAAGGGTGCCTGCTTCTTAATGCTTTACTTTAAAAAATACAGCACAGACACATAGACACACACACATGCACACATGCGTGAGCACACACACACATACACCACACCACACACACACACATTTTACTTTGATAAAAATTTTAAAGTAACACACACACACACACACACACACACACACACACACACACACACACTTCTCTAATTATCCTTGAGAGGTATGTTTAAAGACTCCCCAGAGAAGTCCTAAAACTGAAGTCAATACAAAATACTGTACTGTACATCCTATATTTTCCTTATATGCCCCGAGCAACACAACACAGCACCGGAATTAATTCAGCTCTTCCTGTCTTATCACTGATATTTGTTTGAGTCACCAATCTCTGTGCTTTGGGCCACTACTGAGTGAAGGGTCGCTCAAGCATCGGCACTGCCGTGCGGTCACAGCCATCTGATGTAGATGACTGCTAAGTGACTAATGGGCAGGTAGTTCACACAGGGCGGACACACTGGACAAGGAGATGGGTCACAGTTCTGGTGAGAACGAGCAGATCAGCCTGGGATTCTATCCTATGACTCAGATACATAATTCACAGCATAAGAACCACTTACTTCTGGAATTGATAGTAACTGTTGATAGTAACTGAAACAGGAAAGCAGTGCTTTGGATAAGGGGGATGGCCATATAGGGAAAACAAGAGCAAAGGATCACAGTCATCAGTGACTCACACAAGAGTGCCCATCCTGATTCTTAAGCCAGGAGAGGGCAGCTCTCAGCCCATCACCCCCCAGACCTGGTCACCCAACAGGACTCTTGGCTCTTCACAGCCCACAAGGTCACCATCATCACTGTGGAGTCCTTGCCTAGCACCAACATTTTACCCAAGAGCTGGATGGTACGTGACATCTGAGTCAGTCAGTAAGCCACAAAGTCAGGACCAGACCGCAGCTCTCCCAGATCTTGGCATACTTCCAACTCACTCCCTGAGGAAGAACTGAAAAAGCCCAGTGGGTGGCACATGCCTGCTGATCTCAGCATTTGGGAGGCAGAGGCAGAGGCAGGAGGATTGCTGAGAGTTTAAAGGCCAAAGTTGTCTGCCTGGTGAGTCTCAGGCTAGCAAAGGAAACATAGTAAAACCCTGTCTCATAAAAGACAGAATGACAGTGAGAGAGAGAGAGAGAGAGAGAGAGAGAGAGAGAGAGAGAGAGAGGAAACCTGACAAAATGAAAGAAAAATATTAAAGCTAGGGGCCAGGGAGGAGGGCCGCCTCTAGTTGGCCAGTGGCCCTGATACTTTGCCCAGCCCTGAGGAGCACATCCCACTGAAGGTCATGAGGGCTGGAAGTGGGGCACACCCTGCACAGCACACCATTCACAGGGGCCGCTGACCCCCAACAGCTGCGCGTATCTGAGTCTCACGGGAGTACTGCTCCTCTTTTTGCCAAGTGGCCCAGACAAGGATGGCCTGGCCAAGGTCAGTGTTCAGCAGATTTCCCAGAACCGAACCTTTTTATGGCTTCATGGAGCTGAAGATGGGAGGAAGAGAGCGTGGGTTTCCCACAAGAAAAGTCACGGTCGAATTCAGGGTTAGCAGGGGTAGGGTGATGGGGTTCTCATTAGCAAGGGGGTGGGGCCTGGGCTCAGGAGGAGCAGCAATTCCTAGCTGCTGGAAAACCAGCCTTGCTGGGAGCCTTCCTAACCAGCCCAGGATGTATAGTGGGTGGACTCCGTCTTCCTTTTATTTTATTTTTTATATTCAGTGTAACATCAGCAGTAAGTTTAGTGATGCTCAGGCCTATCGACCCCTAGAGCCCCAGGGTCCTCACTGACTGCCCTTCCTCCGCTGTGTCCTCAGGAAGACATGTGCCATTCATTTGTGAGACTGCATATGGGAGTCTGCTTTGCTTGTGCCCCCCCTCTAAGGCAGGGTCTCATCCAGTACCCCATTATGTAGCTCAGCTGGTCTTGAGCTCATAGCAAACCTCCTGCCTCAGTGTCCTGAGTCCTGGAATTATAGGTGTGAGCAGATGCACTGCACCTTGCTGTGCAACCCTCGGGACCACTATTGGAATGTCAGTACAACATTTCAAAAAGGCCAGGGGAGACGGTGCACACCTGTAGCCCCAGCACTCGGGAGGCTGAAGCTGAAGGCTTAGGTGAGCGCAGGTGGTGTAGACAGGCCTGGACAACACAGCGAGACCCTGAAACCAACAAACAGACAAATGCATCGGAATTGGGTCTTAACGCATCAGTTCTCCACTACTCCCTCTTGAACAATGAGTGCTCATCTTAGTCGGCTCTTATGGAGAGTGGGGTAAAAAACAGTTGGTACATCACTGTTTTTATGTCTCATTCATTTCCTAATAATAAAACCCCAGGTATCTGGGTTGTTGAGGACACACACGCAGACACACACATGCAGACACACACACAGACACACACATATGTATATGTGTAAGTGTGTGTGTATCAGGTTAATTTAGCATTAGTTAGTTCATATTTAAAATACTTCTGACCTCATAAGTACTCATATGGACAGAGGACAGGAATGGGCAGGCAAGACAGCATTAAAGCCATGGTACAATCACTATGAACTTCAGAAAAGCAGTTTGGCAGAAGTTTACCAGCCATGATGCCATTTAACACAATAATGACAGACCTAGACATTGGCCAAACAAATTATTACTTCCAAAAGGAAATACAGGGCTGGAGAGATGGCTCAGTGGTTAAGAGCACTGGCTGCTCTTCCAGAGGTCCTGAGTTCAATTCCCAGCAACCACATGGTGGCTCACAACCATCTGTAATGAGAGCGGATGCTGTCTTTTGTCTGATGTTCTCTTTTGTCATGCAGGCACATGTGCAGATAGATAGATAGATAGATAGATAGATAGATAGATAGATAGATAGATAGATATTTTTTTAAAAAGGAAATACACTGCATTCTCTCATAGGGTGGTTCACTGCTGACTCCACACAGTACAGCCCTTCCATGGCACTACAATCTTCTGTGCTTTTCTGTATTTTCCAAGTGGTATCATGGGTGCTCACTCTGGAGAGTAATTGAAAAACAAAAAAATAGAAAGATCTTTTTTTTTTTTTTAACAAAATACCCCAACCAGACTCTAAGGTACTGACTGCTTCTGTGAGGCTCCCCGTGGGACCCCCTGTGGGAGCCAACTACACTTCCTAGTGCTCGCTCCTGTTTCCTCCTACTTCTGGCTCTAAGTCCATGGGTACAGGAGATCTGTGTGTTCTCGAGGCATGCCCGAGACACAGGCGTTATGATGCTTACTGTAGAGAATGGACACGAGACCAGCTGGGAGAGACCCATGAAAATGCCCCTGAGAAGATTTGCAGATGGGTGAAAACAGGATGATTCTGACTAAGGGCTCCTGGACTTCAGATCCCCTGACCGGTGGGGGGGGTGGGGGAGAGGGATACTGAAATCAGAAAGACACCTCAAACCAGAGCTTCCAATCCAGAATTCCAAAGCGGGGCCTGAAAATCTGCCTTCAAAAATTCCCAGGTGATGCTGAGGGCTAGGGACCAGGGGCCTCACTTGGAGACAACCTGCTCCCCGACTGAGTCCTGTCTGGAGGAACTTTACTCTGACCGCCTTGAAATGAGGAGCTTGACTTTGGGCTAAAGACATTTCTTTAAAAAGACATTTCTTGGAAGATATCGATTGAGGGAAACCGAACACCTTTATTTTTAAAGCCCAATGACTGATCTGAGAAACCACGAACCTGTCCCAGTATTATGCTGAGCCCTCCCTTGGTTCCGAGAGGCTGCACACTCTCAGTTCTTGTGGACTCCCTGCCCAGCCACCAAGTGGGGAGAGTTCCATGACCCCTCCTGGTCCGTGCCCCCATCAGTCTTACTAAGGTGTAATAGGCTAGGAAGGCTATGCCACAGACGGCCCTGTCGACCACAGCAGAAGATTTCAGGCTGAGGAAGATAAGAGGCCAGTAGGAAGTTCTGAAGTATCAAGATGGCTGTGTCTCCATGCTAGAACCAAGTGGTAATGGGCGTGCGTGAGAGAGAACAGGGATGCTGCGCCAGTCAAAAAAAAAAAAAAGCTGAGAGTGGCACCTTGGATCGCCATAGCAGTGGGTGAAGGCATGAGGCTGAGCAGATGCTGGATATAGGGCAAGAACAGAGCCAATGGGAACTGAGATCTGCCCATCGGCCTCATGTAGGTGTGAGGGAAAGGCCGGAGTCCTGATAAAACAGGGCACCTGACACCAGGTCCAGGAGACAGGCCTTCTCTTGATTTTCAAATCTCTCAGGCACCAGCTAATTGGGGGCCCTTGCCAGAGACGCAGTGTTCCACCCCCTTCTCCTGGAGGTGTGGCCTGCTGACAGTGAGCATCAGAAGGTGCACTTGTCACGGCGGATTTGGGGGCTTTTAGGATGAGCACTCCAGTGTGGCCGTGGCTTGAAGGACTCTTCAGGGAGCAGCATAGTGAGGAAGCCCAGAGGATGCCGTCTGAGGGAGCCGGGACTGTATGTGCTAGGCTGGTGTGAGGGCGGTGAAGAGCCCTGGAGGATTCTGGGAAACTCTTCTTTTAAAGGCTCGTTGCCACCCATCCCTGACTTCAGTTGCCCAGGATGCCGTGGAGTTCTACAGACTCCGTGACAAATAGTGGTAATGGCAAACTTCCTCGCACTTAGAAGTTAGATATGCCAGTCCAGGTGCCAGCATGGCCAGGCTCTGGGGAGGGCCTCATCTGGCTGGCAGATGGCAGCCTTCATAGGTCAGAGAGCACGTGGCCCTGCCCTCTGCTGTCTTTTCTGATGAGGGAACTAAACACAATTGGAAAGGGGCCGCGTTTGACACCAGCCACTTCCTTAGAGGCCTTGTCTCTTTGGTCCGTAACCCATCCCACAGGGGTCACAACATATGAGGTGGGGGAGGGGCACTCCGAAATCTTCATTTCTGCTAAGGAGGCGCTACCATGTGGGGCTACCCTCAAATGCTCTAAGTCTCCAAGTCCCAGAGCTACTTAGGAAACGGTTAAGTCACCCTCACCTCAATCCGTGCCCCTCCACCCACCCACCTGCCAGAAGGGAGAGACCCTCAAGGCTGGGTTCATCCCTGGGCACATCCCCTGCTAACAATGCCTTTACACGCTTGTTATAGCCAAAGCAACGAGCACCATTAGTTCAAGGTCATTGGGTCTTGAAAGCCCCACGGGTAGAAATCGCCTGTACATTATTCAACCAGATCATCTTATGAAGCAGGTGCTGGTCACAATGCTATTTTACATTCAGGAAACATGCTAAAGGCACATGGCTGGCAGGTGACACGGCTGGCAGGTACGACCTGAGCAACGGCCTCTCAACGTTTCGTTCCGTTGCTTCTCTGAGTCTTCAAGCATCCGGCCACATCAGAGTTGCCTCAGGACTGCAAACAGACAACCACCGAGAACAACAGAAACACTTAAAAAAGAGGAGAAAACTCCAGAAGCAAAGTCAGCCTTGGAGTGATAACGGTAGGGCACCATCCATCTCTGCCAGATGTCAAGAAGGTCAGGCAAGATCCACGGGCTTTTCTGGCCATGCTTTCCCCACGCCTGAAGATAAGCGGTGGAGCGGGACTTGAAACTTCATTTGGGTGGACATGTCACCGGAGAAAGCTGCCTTTGAAACATTCTGATCGCAGACTCCTGCCTCTCCCTGGAGGTGGCCATTGGATATTGAGATGCGGCCACTGACAGGACATGGCCTCATTCTGTCAGTCAGCGGGTGATGGAGGGCCCACTAGCTCCTGCTGGCACAGGGTCCTCTCTCCTCACTCGCAGGGAAGTGTAGGACACATCTGACTTGAGGGGGGCGAGCATGGCAGCTCCCCAGAAAGCCTGAGGCCTTGAGGGCAGAAACAAAGCCAAGGCTTTCTTGCTGCTTTCCGGGTCACATGGTGTCTCTTTCTTCTCGTCTGGTTCCGAGAGGTGCTCAGCAAAGGCTACTAGGCCGTGAGCTCTCCGTCTGAGGTTGAGGGGGCACGTACCCAGTGGCCAGGCAGCCAGGCAGGGTGACTCCCTGGTAGAAGAGGTGCCATTTCATCCCAGGCACATCTCATGCTCAGACCTGCAGTCGTGTCTCAATCTAATTGAGCTTTCTTCGCATTTGACGGCTATGTATTATTTTACAGTTTCCAGAACACATTTGCATATTTGATGTAATTAAATCCAAATCATTGTTGACAGCCAGAGTTATTATCCCACACTGAAGATGAGATTGATTTCCCCTACCTCCCACCTTTCAGTCAATCCCTGCTCTCCTCTCGGTATTCAAATCTCTTCCTTACTCAACCAGAAGAGGAGATGGTGCCTCACAGAAGGTCCTAAGTGTACGCGCACAGTCCTGTTTGGCTCAGAATCGTTGCCAGGAAATAAAGTGGGAGGGTCTGGCTGGAATCACCTTAGTGGCCCTTCCCTGCACGCTGCGACAGCCCCCAGAAGAGCCCCCAGAAGGTGCTCCATCCCCAACTCCCAGCCTTCTCCCTGTTCCTGTGGTGCCCAGAAGCCTGGCCCTCTGCTGCATGGACCCATGAGCTGTCACCCCAGTGCTCCAGGCCTGGTGCTTGGGTCTCATGCTGGGTAGATCAAATCCAGGCAGTTCCCAAGAGATGACAAGGGGCTCAGTGGATGGTGACTGGGACTCTGGAACCACATCCCAGCTCTGCCACTGCCAGCCATGCAAAGTATTTCTTTTCTCTGTGTCTAAGTCTCCTCTTCTGTGACATCTGCCCTAGGTGTGTGTGTGCGTCTTTGTGTGTGTATGTGCACATGTGCACGTCTTGGGTTGTATAAGTGGAACGAGCTTTCATTTGTCTCTTCTGACTGGATGCCACATGACCAGCTGCTGCAGGCTCCTGCCGCCTGAACCACCCAGAACAGTGAGCTAAAACAACCTTCCCCTTCCTTAAGTTGATTTCTCATTTTTGAATAGCAAACAGAAACCTAACTAAAACAAGTGATAGCTAAAAAGTCACCAGTTACAATTATGAGTAAGTTCTGCGGGCTAGGCCCCACACGCCTCCTCCCTGCATGGCCTGAGGTAGTCGGAGAGGCTGTCAGGACTCATCTCTTCATACTGAGGAGACCTCAGTGCTCAACTTAGAGAGTGCAAGGTGGGTGTGCAAGGTCAAGTTCTCTTGGCCAAGGTCACATCTCAGAGATGGACGGGGTCTTAGTTTAGGTTTCTATTGCTGTGCTAAACACCATGACCAAAGGGGAAGAAAAGGTTTATTTTAGCCTCCGACTCCCAGGGCAGGGACTAAAGCCGACTGCTTACTGGAGCTCCTCATGGGGCTGCTTGCTTTCTTGTGCAACCCAGGACCATCTGCCCAGGCGCGGCATCACCTACAACGGACTGAGCCCACCTATCACACCAACCAAAAAACTGCCCTATAGATTTGCCCACAGTCCAATCTGATGGAGGCAGGTCCTCATTTGGGGTTCTCCTTCCCAGTGGCCCTAAAAACTAACCAACATAGAGATAGTACTGAGGTCCCCCCCATAGCTCCTTACTCACTTTCTCTCAAGCCGGGGTGGGGAGGAAAGCCCCTCAAGGGCTAGCCTTACAGGAAAGAAAGGTGGCAGCCTTTTCCTGCAATATCCCCTCGGCACACACAGTCACTGCCTACAAGTGTCATGGCAGGAAGGAGCCGCTACCACCTTTGTCCTTGTCTGGGTAGAGAAATGAATATGTGTCAAGCCAGAGCCATAAATAGACCTTGCAGGAGACTCATCGCCCCTAGTAGGCTAGAACAGCCAGTGACAGACACAATCAAAGGCGAAAGCAAATATTCCACTTTTCGTTCATCACAGGCCACAGGCTGGGCCCTGGGCAGAGTGACCCAAGGTCCCAGGCCCCTCCCATCTGATGTCACGCCTCTTCCCGCCGTGACAGATGAGTGTTTCAGACTCATTGCGAAGACGGGGCAGGACTGGCCCAGCCTTCCTTCATCGCTGCGTGCCACCTCGGATATTTCTTCTGCAGCCAGCGGCTCTGTGGACGTCCTGAGGCTCCATGGTCACTCCTCAGCAAGTTGCCGAGTCTCTCTGGCTTAGAAAGAGCGCCAGAGAGAGCACACCCCAGGACCTCACAGGGCAATTGCACCTCTAAGGAGAATTACGGGTGTCCCAGCGCTGCTCACATCTCATTTAGTTCTCAAAACAAAATTCTAGGTGGTGGATGCGTTGAGACCACCCACCCCCTGCTTCTTCCTTTGGTTGTTCCAAGCCTTTTGGGTTGGGTCTAACTTGGTCCTCGGCAAAGAGGTGCAAAGCTGGCGATGGAGCACAACCCTCCGAGCAGGCCACTTCCTGGTATCTTACTGCTGAGAGAGGCAGGAAGAAGGCACATGGGGCACACATAGAGGGAAACGTGGCTTCTCGTGTTGTCCTGGGAGGTTCTGAGTCGCAGGCTGTCCTCTCTGACGCTGCTACCAATGGCCACACAGAAGCGCGCGGTTGCCTGCTGTCTCTGGCGTATCCGTGTGAAATGGAACTCACAGGATTCTGCAGACACCAATAATGTATCTGTGTAATTCTGGGCCAAGTATTGTCCTTTACTTTTTCCTTTTCTCTCTCTTCCCTCCCTTCTTTTCTTTCTTTCTCTCTTTCCTTTTTTTTCTCTCTTCTTTCTTTCTTCTCTTCTCTTTCTTTCCTTCCCTCTTCCCAGGCTTTCACTACGTAGTCCAGGCTGTCTACACTCCTTCAGGCTCCCATGTGTTCAGGTTCCAAGCACAGACCACCACACTGAGCGTGTACCGTATCTTTAACCATGTCTTACACCTCCCTGTATTGCATATACATAGGTAGTTTTTTCCCCAGACTAGTGTGTACATACCATAAGCTTTAAAGCCCCTCCCCCCCACTGGTGGATGCTTCAAATGTTCTTTGTCTTCTTCTTCTTGGTCTCCTTTTCTTGGTGTTGTGGTCACATGATGCGGCAATGATCTTTGCACACCCATTGGAACGTGGCGTACTTGAAGAGGCCATGCCTTCCTTCCATCGAACACTTCCGGGTCATATGGGTAGCTTCTACCAAACTTGCCTGGGGTTAAGACCCTGAAGGAGCAGTGGGAAAAGACTGCGCAGGGAGGTCTTCTTTTTATTTGTTTATTTATTTAGAGACAAGGTCCCCTGTAGGCCATGCTGGTCTCAAACTTGCTATGAAGTTGATGAGGACCTTGAACTTCTGATCCCCAGGCCTCCTCTCTCAAGAGTTGAGATTACAGGTCCCTTGGGTTCTTCTGCAGTGCTGAGGATCAACTCCAGAGTGCTGTGCACTCGAGGCAAGTGCTCTACCAAATGACCTCCATCCTCCAGAGAAGCCATGCCATGCCAAATGCTATGAAAGAATTTTCTTCGGTGTTGGGGGGGGGGGGCGGGCAGTGCAGGAGTCTTGGGGTCTGGCAAGAGGCCTTGGAAGTGGGGCAGCAAAGAGAAGAAAGGCGGGTGCTTTAAAGTCTGTCCCTTGAGTGAATGCTCCAGTGTGGATGCTCTCAGCCACCAGCCAGCCTGGGTCCTCCTTCTGTCTCCTACCCACGCCCTCAGCAAAGCCTTCCAGGTGCAGACTGGCCTGCCCAGGCACACCTCTGCATCTTCCTCCTTCCAGCTCAGGAGGGGACTGGGCCACTCCAGTCTAGTGTGGCTTTTTGAAGGACCAGCGCCCTTCCCTTTCCACCTCTCCCCTCTCCTCAGCCTCCCTCTTCAGCACCCACTGAGTGGCAGGCGCATCCCCCACCTGCCCCAACTTTCTCTTCTCCCTCTGCCACTCAGCTGCCTGCTTGTCTGGTGCTGAGGTCTTTAGGGTTGGCACCCCACTGCCCCTCCTTTATCCCTCTTCCTCTATTTTCCTCCAGTCATTTACTAGATGAGCTTTAAATACTTTCTAAATTCCTCCCAAACCTTATCTGCCGGCCACAGGGGTTTTTAGCCTCTGGGATACCTCATTAGCATCTCAAAGAATCTGTGGAGGATGAGTGTCTTGCTTCTGGCTTTCCATTTGGCCTTTTTTTTTTTTAACCTACCCTGATAAATGTTACCTCCACTTACCTAACCTGCCAGGAGCCAGAGGCCTGGGGTAATTTTGACCTCTCCCCCTACACACACACACACACACACACACACACACACACACACACACACACACACACACACACACACTTCTACACACCAGGCAGTGTAAACCCTGCTCTCCATATGCCAGGATTTCTGTACCTAACTCATCTGTCCCCTGCCTCCAACAGCACCTGATAGAGACCAGGTCAACCCTGCATTCCCCTGACTTCAGTCAGGAGGGGCCACACTCTACCTCCTCTAGGGGACCTCCAGGAGCTCCTCCTAAGCCCGTCGCCCACTTCTCCAGAAGCTTGGCCTAGCAATGTCCTCTTCCTATGATCCCACTTTCTCTGTCCCCCAGCAGTCCCTCTGTGTCTTAGCTCAGTTGGTACTAACTGACCTGCCTCCCAAGGGCGATCACTCTCTGTTACTCTCACTGACATGTATTTCCTTTCACAGAATTACCAAAAATGCTTTGATCACAGGTCTGCTTTTGTGTTAGATGTCTGCCTCTTGCTCCAGACAAGGGCCTAGATGTCTGGAGCGACACCTGTGTGGCACATCGCACAGCTGTCATTCTACCTGGGCAGGGAAGAAGCCTGGTGGCTATTGGTCACTATGTGTGAAGGCAGAAGTGCCCAGGTCGGCTGTGTGGTGATGGTCTTGGCTGGTTTGCTGAGGCTCTACCCTGGTTGTTGTTGTTGTTGCTGTCTTTAAGACAATCAGAAGTGGTGGGACAGTCTGTCCCCCTGGATGGCAGCGGCTTTGGATTCCCCACACCCTTGTAGTGACCCTCTACTTCCCAAAGATGGTTAGTGCTGTCCTGTTACGTCCAGTATTTAGAGAAGCTAAAGGCTCGGCCGGGAAGAGGTGGGCTTTGGGGGTGATGTCCACTCACAAGGGGACCCAGCCCTGTCCTCAAAGGGACCCCCGAGACACCCTTCAGAGCCTGTCTGTCACTTAGAGAGGTGAAAGGAGGCAGATTGGTGTCAAAAAGAAGACAGAGCAGCGAGTTTCAATTTGACTCACATTAGGAATGTCACATTAGATCACAAGTGAGAGGGAGGAGACTCGCTCCTTTATGAGGGAGTTTATTTTTGTCACTTTGTCAGAGAGAAATTGCAGCCCTGGGGGCATTGGAGCTGCACAGAATCACCCAACACATTAACATGCAAATCGCCTTCTTTAGAGGGTAATTTTATTAGTGCACAAAAAGCAGAAAAACCAGTTTCTTTCTTATACCATGGCTGGGAGCAATCCTGTCCTGGGGCTGGTTAGGGCCAGAGCACAGGGAGAACGTTAGGGAGGTGCTTGAACTTGGTTAGGACTTTGTTGCCTCCTCTAGGCACACACCCTTAGGTGACAGCTGGTGGCTGTCAGGTGCTTGGGATGAGAGAGCAAGTGACTGCCTCAAGACCCCACAGCCTCTTCACTAGAACGAGAATTGGCAGAGCCAAGGCTATGTGCCTCAGACAGCCTGATGGGTACCAGGAAACCGTGGTGGGGCCCTGGAAGCCCCCGCTCTGAGAATCAGGAGCCACTGGTTCACGTGGACATTCAGTCACATTTATTCTAGAGGCTTCAACTGGGCTAAGCCATGGGCCCCAAAAGAGAACCAGGATCTGGCAGGAAGGCACTCATGGGTGCCAGTAAAGAGGAAAGCAGATCATGCTGGGACTGTGCTAGGGATGGACGCTGTTAGACAGGAAGGGTTTCACAGAGGCCCTGGTCAAAGCTGTTAAGAGCAGAGGACAGGTAGAAACACCTGAGCAGAGGGGTGAGATGGGGAACAGCAGGCTGGCCTTGATAATGATGCCCAGGGTGGGGGATAGGGGTGGGTGGGGGGTGGGGGGTGGGGGGATGGGGGTGGGGCAGCAAAGGTGCTCTGCTTTACTCTGCTGTAGGCTGATGATGAACGACCTATAGGGCCTGCTTAGAACAGAAAAAAAAAATCCACAAGCCCCATGGGAATTCATGAGGGAGGGGGTTTCCCAGCCCCAGGGTGCCAAAATAACAGAAGGTTCTATGAGGCTGCGGTTACATAAGACTTCCCTCCTCTTTTTTCAGCAGCAAGCAGGAAAAGCAGGGGCAGAGACGCCTACGGCCACCAAGAAGCGCCTGGGTGATGTCAGGTCTCCCCCAGCAGGTGCGTGCACTCTTCCCAGGGGGCCACTGGTGCCTCTGAGGCTTGACACCCCTCCTTCGCCCTTACCTGGATGACAGCTCTGGCATCTAGCCATGGTGGGGGCACAGGGAACTTTCTGGGAGCTCCAGTGGTTTGTCTTTACGGAAGTCCACGGGGAACACGTGGTTGCTATTGTCATTTGGAGCCAGGGTTCCCAACCACGGAGCCATTTCTCCAGCCCTACTCCTGGGTTCTATAAGAAACCCCTCCCTGGCCTCTGCATCAGCTCCTGCCTCCAGGCTCCTGCCCTGCATGAGTTCCTGTCCTGGACTGTGCAGTGAAAGTGTAACCCTTTCCTCTCCAACTTGCTTTGGTCCGTGATGCTTCATCACAGCAAAGGTAGCCTTAGGTAAGGCAGGACCTCAGCCCGAGACTCCAGCACACCGGTGGGGCATTACAAGGCTCCAATGAAGAAGGAGTTTTTTTAGAGAAACCCAAAGTCAATGTAGGAAGAAAAATAAAGACAAAGAAATGAGAGGAAACCCAGGCCTCTGGCACCAATAGCCACAGCACAGGCAACACAGCCAGGGCCCAGGCAAGATAAATATAAAACTCTCAGAAAGGACGACTCAGGAGAAAGTTAAAAATATTTTGAACTAAATAAAAATGAAAACCGAACTCACTGGAATGTGTGGGACACAGTGCTAGCACTGGTGTAGTTAGATTTACAGCATCAAATGCAGATCTTAGGCAAGAAGTTCTGAAATATAAAAAAAAGTTTTTTTTGTTTTGTTTTGTTTTTTGTTTTTTCTTCAGGCTGGTGTGGTGGTGCGTGCCTTTAATTTCTGCACTCAGAGCAGAGGCACATGTGAGTTTTGGACCAGCCTGGTCTACATAGTGAGTTCCAAGCCAGCCAGGGCTACAGAGACATCCTGTCTCACAGAAATAAAGTTTTTATTTTACAAAATGGAAAAATAGCAAACGCAGAATGGCAAAAGAAATGGTAAAAATCAGAAAACAAATCGATGAAAACTACACAGGATATCAATAAGGAAAAAATCAATAAAACAGAGAAGCTTATCCTTGAGGGGGGGATCAATAAAATTGATAAAGCCCTACCAGCCTAACCAAGGAGAAAAAGGAGATCATTAACTATTAGTAATACATTAATGATATCAGAAATGGGAGATTTCTAATATTAGCGTCAGAAATGTCCCTGCTGACCCCAGGGACAGGATTAGGGAGCATGTATGGCTATCATGGATGACATCTATGCTTGTGAATCTGGTAACTTTAGATGAAACAGACCAGTTTCTTCAAAGAAAGAATTTGCCAAAATTTACATAAGGAAAACCAATAATCCAACAAGCCCATTATCTATTATTAGAGAAATTCAATAAATAATTTATAGCTTCCCCTAAAAGAAAGCACCAGACCCCAAAGGGCTCACTGGTGAGTTCCCCTAGACGTTGGATGTTAAGTTACATTAGAATCTTCTAGAATGCGGAAGGAACAGATTGTTTAGACTCCTGCTATTTGCCCAAGGAGCTTCCTTGTTCTTACTTCAGCTTAATTCTCTTGTGGTCTGAGAGCAGCTTATCTAATTCCCTGCTTTCTCAGCGTGACCTGGCCTGATGCTGCAGGCCTGCAATTCCAGCTACCCTGGAGGCTTCAAGGCAAACAAACAAACAAACAAACAAACAAACAAACAAACGTTAATGTGTTACACATAGAGCCCAATCAGTTTGGGTGAATACTCCATGAGAACGGAGAAGCATGCTATTCCGGTCTTATTGCATGAAGCATTTTAAACTCAGTAACAAGATCAAGCCCATGGATGAGGTGTTCGGCCCACCTGCATCCATACCTGCCTCCAGACCACCTGCCCACCTGCATCCTTACCCGCATCCGGACCACCTGCCCTTTCAGCTGCGGTTGGGGGCCGCTGAGGTCTCCGCACAGCTGAGGATCTACTCCTCGCTGCGCCTGTGTTATGTGTGGCTGGAGGACTGACCCCGGACTTACTGCCCACCTTTACCTCTGGCCATTTCCCTTGTTCTAGAGCCTGCTCTGCCCAGAATTGACGATGGCACTTCACCTCAGATTCGGTCTGTGAGAGCATACGTCTGTCTTCATCTTTTTCCTCGACTATCTGTGTTTTTAAGGTTTAAATGGGCTTTTCATAAACACTATAGAGTTGTCTTGTTTGTATATTTTTATTTTTTAACTTTCTTTCTTCTTTCTTTCTATCTCTTTCTTTTCTTTCTTTCCTTCTTTCTTTCATGTGGCTCTGGCTGTCCTGGAACTCACTCTGTAGACCAGGCTGGCCTCAAACTCAGAGATCTACCTGCCTCTGCCTCCCAAGTACTGGGACTAAAGGCCTGTGCTACTACACCTGGCTTGTTTTTCTGTTTTTAAAACTCTTCTCAACAGGTTCTGCATTTTAATTGACATATTTATATGAGGCTTTCACATTTAGACTCATAGCTGATATAATTGGATTACTGTCACACTTCTGACTGCTTTCTATTGATTGCCTGTGATTTTCTTCTCTTTTGCAATTTTGAAATCTGCCACCTTTGGATTTTTGTTTGTTTCTTTTTTCCACATTTAGTTTTAAACAGAACATTTTATATGGACATTTTCTCTCTGCTTTCACACATCAATTCTTCTCCATCACTTCTTCCTCCTTTTCCTTCTCCTCCTCCTCCTCTTCTCTCTCCTCCCCCTATACCTCTTCCTCTTTCTTTCCCTCCTCCTCTTTCTCCTCCTCTTTCTTTTTTATAGAGACTGGAACAGAGGTATGTGACATCATAAACACATGTTTGGCTAATAAGTCCATTTTCAAATACTAATATGTCACTTCACAGAGAAATAAAGATATCTAGGCGACTTTGTGTTTGGCTTTGAAATTTTTGCTACAATTCCAAGAGCAAAATCTATGAAAGAAAAAACAAAACAAGGAAAGCTGGACTTACTTAAAATTAAAAGCTGTTTTGGTAAAGATATTATTTTAAAAATGGGGCTGGGGGTATAGATCTGTAGATGAGCATTTGCCTACTGTGTACAAGACCTTGAGTTCAGCCCCCAACACAGGGGAGGCCTAAAAAGGGCATGCCAAGAGACAAATCAGAGACGGCACAAATATTTACAAAAATACATACATGATGAAAAATTTGTGTCCACAACATTCAAAGAACTCTTAAAATTCAACAATAAGAAAATAGTTCAAATTTTTAAAAAAGGACCAAAGATCTGAACAGATGCCTCCCCTAAGAATATGTACCAAAGACAGGGAAGCATGTAAGAAGATGCAGTGTTAAAAAGTGTGTGCCTGAGCCGAGTGTGGTGGCGCACACCTTTAATCCCAGCACTCAGGAGGCAGAGGTAGGCAGATTGCTGTGAGTTCGAGGCCAGCCTGGTCTACAAAGTGAGTCCAGGACAGCCAAGGCTACACAGAGAAACCCTGTCTGGAAAAAAAAAAGTGTGTGCCTGATTTCAAATTAAAGCAGTGATGTATGCGCCACTCCATATCCACCAAGAGGCCAAGGCAGAAGGAAGAGAAAGTGTTAACAATGATGCGGAACAACAGGGGGAACACAAAATGGCACTGCCATGTTGGAAGACAGACAGTTTCAGATAAGACTAAAACATTGCATGATCATATGCATTCATCAGGATTTTCCAGAGAAATAGAACCAACAGGTGGGAGGGAGGGAGGTCCTTAGACAGACACACAGACAGACAGATAGACAGATAACAGATAATAGATTAATCTAGCCAGGTGAGAGGGGATGTACCAGGGATATCAGGGCACGGATTCACAGACATCTGGCTGCCTGAAAGCTGGAGCCCCTGGGGGCAGGTAGTGTGGCTCACTTTATGTCTGAAGGCCTCAGAAACACGGGCATGATGCTTAAACTCTTGCTCTAAAGCCAAGGGCCCTGAAACATGAGTAAATTAGCATAAGGTCAGGACCCAAGATCCAGGGAGGGCTGGAGTTCCGGTGTCTAAGAGGGAGCAAGAACCTAATCAAGAGAGTTGTCCCTGCCTTTAAAACATTACGATCAATTAAGTGTATGTGCATGTGTGTGTATGTGTGTGTGTGTGTGTGTGTGTGTGTGTGTGTGCATGTGCACAGCACTTGTATGTTACCATGTAAATAGCCACTTTATTTGGTGAGTCATTCTGCTAGCCCCCCCACTCTGCCCTCACCTCCATTTTTATTCTTCCTGGGTCCCCAGTTGATTGGGTGGGACCTGTTCACATTGAGGACAGTTCTTTCCCACTCAACCCACTGACGCACATGCTGGTCTCCTCTGAAAACGCCTCACAGATGCGCGTATAACTGATGCCTTGCCAGCTCTCTAGGCGTTCCTCAGACCAGTCAGGTCGGCACCTAAAATTAATCATCACGACCATATGGTCTAACAGCTACATTGATGGGTATTCGGCTGCCCATGAAAAAAAGCTTATGTCCACACAAAACCTGCACATGAATATTTATAGTTAATTCATTCCTCATTACTAAACTGTGAAGCAATCAAGAAATCCTTTAGAAAGTAAATATGCTCACAAACTGTGATTATGCCCATTTAATGGATGGCTATTTAGAGATTTTTAAAAAATGAACTATCAAGGAATAAAAATGCATAGAGGAGCCGGGCGTGGTGGCTCATGCCTTTAGTCCCAGCACTCGGGAGGCAGAGGCAGGTGGATCGCTGTGAGTTTGTGGCCAGCCTGGTCTACAAAGTGGGTCCAGGACAGCCAAGGGTATGCAGAGAAACTCTGTCTTGAAAAACAAAACAAAACAAAACAAAAAAGGCATAAAGGATCTTAAAAGCGTATTGCTGGGTGCAAGATGCCAGTCTGAACTGGCTAGACACACTATGATCCCAGCTGTCACAACATTCCGAGAAAAGCAGAATTACAGAGTCAAAAGCTCACAGCAGTTGCCAAGGGCTCCAGCTGTGTGTGTGTGTGTGTGTGTGTGTGTGTGTGTGTGTGTGTGAGGGGGGGGGGAAGAGAGGGAGCGTGGGGGGCAGGTAGAGTGTCCGTCTGTCTGCAGGGTTGGTGAAGAGGACACAGAGAGGCTTGGGGCAGTCAAGCTCCCTTGAGCAATGCAGGGCTGATAGTTACAGATCCTCACGCAGTTGTTAAAACTCTTAGAATGCGGGCTGGAGAGCTGGCTCCGCAGCTAAGAGCACCAGCTGCTCTTCCAGAGGACCTGGCTGTGATTCATAGCGCCTACTTGGCTGCTCACCGCCACCTATAACTCCAGTTACAGGAGGTTTGACACCGTCTTCCGGCCTCCACAGGGACCAGGCTCACGTGTGGTGCACAGACATACGCGCAGGTAGAACACCCATACACATGAAGTTTATAAAAACAAAACCAAATTTAAAAAAAAATAATGAAACCTTTCAAAGACCTCAAAGAGTGGAAACTGTGAAGAGTAAACAGATAAAGAGTAACCATAATATAAGGCGTGGGCTTTATCTCTGATAGAATAACGCTTGCTCATCAATGATCACATTTTGAGGACTGTGTATGAGGAAAAGGGGGGGAATCTGTGCTGTCTGCTCTGTGCTTATAGAGCCTGGCTCATGCTAGGTACTGATAAACGTGGCTCACATTCGTGCCCAGCACTTGAGGTCAGGTTAGGATGCGGCCCGAGGCAGAGGCTTTGGTTAGATCTAGCAGGTCTAAACATTGCCTCCAGTTAGCTGGGTGTCCGTGGAGGTGGCCCCTCAGCTGTCTGGTCCTTGCTCCCCAGCTTTGAACAGAAAAGAGGAATCCTAACCCACAGCACCCAGAGAGCGTTTTTTGTCACAGTAATAACACCAGTGCAAACATTCCACTGGCTGCTCCAGGACTGCCAAGTGACAGATGAGGGGTGCTTGGAAGGGAGCCCTCATAGTTGCAGTGCTTTCTGCATATGTCTGTCTTCGTTACCACCAGCCTTTGCCAAGACCAGGGACCAGCCTGGCACACCAGACATTGCTCTCGCAGCTCCTGCACTGGGAACATGTTGAGGGAAAGACTGGTGCTCGTGTCTTCCAGAGTCTGGGAACTGAGCTCAGGCTGCTTCTTGCCATCCTCAATGGTCCACATGAGTCATCTCTGTCTTTGAGGGCCTGCCTGTGAGTGGACCTTGTCCTCCATGGCCCGCGTGAGTCATCTCTTTAGTCTAGACCTCTCAAACTTCACTTTCCTCCTCTGGAAACAGGGGCGTGATGGAGCGTCCTGGGAACAGGGCGTTCAGCTGACAGCTTGGAGTCCATCTTGTCTCCTGCACAGCACACCTGGATCGGAATGATACTGGCTGGGAAAAGGAAGAAAGAGCCACACTGGATCCGTGCTTCCTTATCAATCTCGACAGCACCAAGCCCAGGCTCATAGATGTCAGAGGCTCTGTCTGTAGAGGCTGCTGAGGCCCCAGAGGGGAGGTGACTCCTTTCACAGCTCCCCAACAGTCAGCAACCTGATTCCAATGCCAGCTTGTTCCGTGATGCTGAACACTGCTGCAGGATAAGGGAGCCATAGGCAGTGGGTGCCAGGCACAGGGAGGTGCCAGGAGGCAGCCAGATCTCTCCCTTCTGCCTAGGTGACTGAGGGTGAGAAAGGCTGGAGATAGTGGGTCAAAGGGTGGGCGCCTTGAGGTGAAGGCACCTCAGAGTGTACCTTGTGTCCTGAAGGCATTGAAGACCCACATCTGAGGGGAGGAAGACAGGCTGGCATTCTCCTGGCTCACTTGTTCTTAATAAGAATAATTTAGCTATTTTGTTGGTGTGTAGGGCATCCATCCAGAGGGACCCATCTGGCTCTGAGATAAGTCCTGGGCTGAAGAAAAGTGGTCATTCCCAGGACACCTCTAGTAGTTGCTTCGTGATTTCGGCCTAGGGGTGGGGCAGCCATGTATATGCATAAGGGAGGTCTTGCTAAGCATGCCAAGTAAAAATACTTTTAAATATTTCAGTGCATCATCAACTAAATGCGTTTCAGTAGGAGCGTGTTCCAGCTGAAGAAAGTACAGGCGTCACATGATTTGCATAAGTCGGCTGAGGAAATTTGGTGAGAGACGACAGGGAGCTGCAGACACTCACAGGGTGGGCTGGCTGGCAGGGTCTGGTCCGTGCCACTCATGTAGTGTGGAGTGTCAACCATGCGCCGGGCACGGTACGAGGCCTCGGTAGGACAGAAGAGCCGCAGCAGCGGCTGGTTCGTTTAACCTGATGGCAGGTACCACACCAAGGCTCGGTGGCTACAAGCACTGGCTTTGAGCGGAGCAGATGTGAGGGGTTCCAAGCTCAACCTGGGACTGAGAGGTGGGCCCTGACTTTGGGCATGACAGAAGGGATCTCTGAGAGAGGCAAGGACCCTAGTGAAGAACTCTGAAGTGGCTGGCACTTTGCTTAGGGGGGGATACCCACCCCCTAGAAGTGGGATGCTGATCCTGCCACTCCGAGAGTTGGTAGCAGTTCTGAGTTGAAAGATGATTCATGAAGAGCTGGTCCATGCGATGCGGCGCCCTAAGGCAGGCAGCTCAGTGGTGCATGCGGTGCCCTAAGGCAGGCAGCTCAGCAAGTACATGACTTCTTCCTGGTCTGAGCTCAGTGTAGTGTGAGGCCATCTAAGGTGAGAGGCCTGGACTCTGTTGGGCACTGAAAAAGCCCCTTGACTTGTCTCCTTAACACCACAGGAACCTGAAAGGAGCAGGCACCTTGAAAAAGGGCTCCTGAGGAGTACCTTGCGTCACAATGGCAGCAGATTAGTTTTCTGAGCATAGAGGCTAACCCTGTTGGCAGCTTCACTCTCTAACGTTATTTATTTTATTTTATTTTATTTTATTTTACTTCATTTAATTGTGAGGAAGGCACCAGGATCATGCTCACTTCATAGATGGTGGACAGGGGTGTGGGAGGAAGTCAGGCAGTGCATTCTGGGCCACCCAGCTGGCAAGTTATCAAGCCCTCTCATCTGAGTCTAGAGCCTGGTGGCTTTGTGTAGATTGTCACTCAGGGGCTGAAGAGACGGCTCAAAGGTTTAGATTACCTGCTGCCCTTGCAGATGACCTGGGGTTAGATTCCCAGCACCCACATGGTGGCTCACGACCAGCATTAACTCTCTCCAATTTCAGGTGTTCCAACTGACCCCTGCAGAAACCAGGCACACCCATGGTGTACATATATATACATATACATATACACAGGCAAAGCATTCATACACATAAAATAAATAAATCTAAAAAAGGTAAAAGATAGCCACCCATACCTAGGGCTGCCTGAGGGGCACACTCAGGGGCTCAAAAGGGAGGTGAAGAATTGTGTATTTGGTGAAAAGGCCCCTGGTAGACATCAGATATTAGACTATGCATTTTTAGATTTCCCTCTCTAAGTCTCAGGGAGGACCTTTAACACCCCCTTTGCTGTTTGTTTGTTTGTCTACTATTTTATTGAGACAGGTCTCCCTTTTTTTGCACAGGCTGGAGTTCAGTTGTGTGTTGCCAGGCCTGGCATAGTTCCTGCAGAGTAAACAGTGGTTGCAGAGCCTCCCAAGTGTCTGACTGTGTTAGAGGGATGGATGCCCGGCTGCTGGGACCAAGGGCTCCCATCAGGTGAACTGCATCTCCAGGGACGGGGATATATTTCATTGCTTGGCCTGGATGCTGCCCTCACCTCTCCCTACAGAGATGTGCCACTGGACTCCGGAAGGAGCAGAGAGCAAAGTCTCATGACCGTGAAGTCACTGCATCTCCGCCCACAGACGCTTCACTTGGCTCTGGCCCAGGAGAAGCCGAGGCATCCCAGCCTTGCTGATAATACCCTTAACATTCAGACTTTTGTGTTCTGGTGAAAATTCTAAGGTTGGAAATTAAAATCCTTACTTTTGGGGGAAATGACAATTACACTGGCATGTGGAGAGTGGGAGCTTGCATATTGTTAAGTTCCATGAAACACCTGAGCAGACTCTGACATCCAGTGATATTGTTTAGTGGGGGAGAATCCAGTGCTCCTCTCTAGGGAGCAGAGGGAGCCGGCCACGGTGGAGAGCCGGTGTTAGAGGATGTGGCTGTGAGAGATGAGGTCGTCCTTTGTCCTCCACACTCATGTACACACTCGGGCACCCCTCCCCACACACACCTGTACGCAGATGTTAATAGCTATTACAAAGGCCAGGCAAGAGCAGGCTGGGCACAGACGTGGTGGAAGTGATTCAGTATCCAAGGACATTGCTGAGGCCACTCCCACACACTGGAGCCCACAGTGCGGCCCAGGCTGTGGGAGAGGATGGCATGAGTACTTTTCCTTGCTACTTTTGGCTTTTTCCTAAGCCACACTTCCTAGTTTTCTCCTCCACATCAGTAACAAACACTCCTAATGCCTCAAGTGCCAGGGATGTGGTTGGTTTACACTTTATGGAGCATGGTCTCATGGGGGCTGGGTGGGCTTTGGGGAAAGGGAAGGTCTGTTAGCACCTGGATACAGCTGGAGGATGGTAATCCTGTGCAACTGGGCTGGTGTATTTTGTTATGCTGGGCATTGGGACGCGGTGCAGGGGTGAGCAAGGCCTTGTCAATGAGACCTCTGCTTCTACGGGCTGTGATTTTCCCACTCATAATTCTGTGTTTTGAGTATGTGGTATCTTTTTTTGATTTTTGTTTTTTCAAGACAGGTTTTCTCTGTGTAGCCTTGGCTGTCCTAGACTTGCTTTGTAGACCAGGCTGGCCTCAACCTCACAGCGATCCACCTGCCTCTGCCTCCTGAGTGCTGGGATTAAAGGTGTGCATCACCACGCCTAGTGAGTAAGTGGTATCCTTAATTTCAGTTTGTCAACTTATTAAGCACTAGTTGAGACACTGAGATACATACGCAGAGACACACAGACACACACTGGCCAGCAAAAACTGGACTGGAAGCCTGGAGACCCCTTGGCTCCACACCAGGAAGGAAAGGGGAAGGAAGCAAAGAGATGGACAGATGGGAAGGAGAGAGAGGAGGAGGAAGGGAGAGACAGAAAGAGGGAAGGGAGGAAGGGAGGAGGGAAGGACAACCAGCCAGAAAGACTCACTCACTCTCTGGTATTTCTGCTGCTCTCTGGGAGCATCCTGAGTGGTTCTTGTAAGGCAGCTAGCTGTTTTCAGATGCTCTTTCTTGTTCCGAGTCAGGGGTGCTAGCTGGACCAACCTTGAGGAGGAGGCAGAACTCTGGCTGGCAGCAGCTGGGACATAACAGGGTTGCTGTTTCCATCAGCACAGACTAGCTTCCATTTCCTAGGGCCCCAATTCCTGCCGTTTCTTCCCAGCAACAATGGACACAGGAAAATAAGCTCCAAGGATGAGGGTAGGGGAGATAGGAGCTTGGACGGACACCCCCAACTCACACATCCTACTTATGTGTCCCCTGTGGGCTCTGTGCTGGGTGAGGTGATTTTTCAAAAGGAAATGATCTTGAAGTATAATATTCATACACATTTATAGAACACAGCATGGCATTCAATACCTGTAAGCAAATGTGACATCACATCCGGGTAATTAGCATATCAGTCATCTTAAATGCGTCATTTCTCTGTGGTGGGGACTGCACAGTCCCCTCTCCCAGCTCTTTGAAACATACAATGTCATTGTCAGTACACCTCCTTGCCTCTGCATCACCTCTGACTCCTGCCACACAAGCCCGTCCCCTCCCCAGTCATACAGGGGACCGGACATTGCTTCTAGGTTAGAGGCTATACTTGGGGCCAGGCAGCTGAGGTCTGAGTTCAAATCTGAGCCTTTGCCATTCACTGGCTATGAGACTGAACAAATCCTTTCTGCTCTTGGAAACCTCAGGATCCTCATCTGGAAAATGAGGCGTGTGATCTTGCAACTCAAAGCTACAAGAAGCAACCACAACAAAAGTGCGTGCGAAGCAGTCTCCAAATGACCTGTACTTACAGCTCTGCACTTTTGGGTGCAGGCAGATGCAGAAGTCTGGGAGATTCCAGTCCCAGCTTCACTTGTGCTAAATATAAGACAATTTTTTGTCTTCTCCGCTTGCTCAGCAAAGTAGAGAGACCCTGGCAGACCCCAGAAGCTCTTCACAGAACCAATATTGTGGATGCCACCGCCCCCCCCCCCCGACGGCCCCCTCCATGGATACTGCTTACAGGGAGCGATTTTAGAAGCAAACAAAACATGCAAAGCTATTCGGGATGAACAATGGGCCAGATGGTAATGCTGGTTGGAAGCAAAAGAACATGATAAATAGCTTCCTGCTGCGACTCCTGATCAATTTCAATATTTAATAATTCCATTGCCACCCCCACCCACTCATCTGGTCCCCTCCACAGGATCATGCGACGACGATGACACCCGGAGTTAGGCTCACGGAGCAAACATCATTTCCCTTTCTGAGGATGTCAGCAAAATGGGATGCAGCTCAACTGTCACAGGGGCTCCCATGGTCCTTGAAATGATAATTAACCTGCCTACGTGTCCTGCAGGTGTGCCCCCCGCAACCCCCCCCCCCCAATATGCCAGAGAGGCTGGAAGGCCCTGCTAGCTGAAGACGCACTCTCACTTGGTTGACTCAAAGGACTGTCAGCATCTCCTGACTTTTGCTTTGAATTAAAGGGAGCAGCAGGTAGTGCAGCCGTCTTACCTGCACCCACAGAACCCCACACCCCAACAATAGGTAGGAGGAAGTGACCCATACAGGAAGCCCAGGTGGGCTGATGGTTGAGTTTTAGTCTACCATTCATGACTCTGAGCCTCAGTTTTCTCCTCTGTACAATGGACACAAACAGATCTGTCTCCAGAGTTATAGCTGGTGCCACACATGGAAAGCATGTGGCAGGGCTTGGCATAGAGGCAACAGCCAACGCGTGGCCTCTGGTAGCATCATTATTAAACATGAAGCTAAGCAGCAAAGATTTCTAAGTCAGCACCATGCGACAAGGGCTGGCTGTGGCAGTGTGGTTAGCATTTCAAGCCCCCATAGGGGTGCAGGGCAGTTACATAGCCTCTTCTGAGAGTCTCCTCAGCAGTAAGACAGAAAGAATCCACTAATAAGGTTAGCCACCCTGAAGAGTTGGCAGTGACCACAAATGCATTACTGGCCACTGATGGCCAGTCAAACGACGGTGACACGGCTCTGAGGCTGACACCGGCACGAGATGACATCGCCACTTCAGCTTCTGACTTTAGGTCCTCCCCACCTTACCCCAGCAGGTTTGGCCCTTTCGTGTGTTGGGGTGACAACACAGGAGAGAGCAGGGTGCACCCGGCTCGCAGTCACCACGCAACCTCAGGCACTGGCGCTACAGTTTACTGTCTGTGAAATGAGGCTCCTAATCCTCTCTGTGCTGGGCCACGGGGACACTTAATGAGAGTGCCTTTGCAGTTTTGTGATGAGCTGTACAAAAGTCAGCTTTGCTTACTAGACTGCTCAGAGGATAGAGAGGGGAAACGCATCCACGCAGAGGTAGATTCTCCTAGCAGAAGAATCACAAATACAAAGAAAGAACAAAGCACGGATTGCAGGGCATCAAAGTCTACCACAACCCAGTCTCATTGCCCACCTTGTTCAACTCCATTGGAGCTAGTTGGGCTAGCCTGGGCTCAACGGCCTTTTTCACGTGTTCATGTGTAGACAGGTCTACACTCCTGCCCAGATCCGTCCTCACCTTAGTCACTGGGTTCTTCCTCAAGAGACCTGTTGTGTCCTCCTGGGAGGAGAAACACTCCATCCTAGTCCACCCCCGTGTTGTGTTGACATCATTTGTCACACATGTCTCAACTCCACACAGTTCCTTCCAGGCAAGAGCCAAGCCCTCTGGTCTACCCAAGGCCTGGCTGTTGGTGCTCAGCAAACAGATGTGGGCCAGCTGTTGGCCTTCAGCAGGGATAGAGCCTTAATTAAGCAAGAGGCTAGTGCTGAAACTGGAATTTGGGGAGGGGCAACACAGCCTTGGGAACAGACAGTGCCTTGAGGTTTAACTCCCACTCAATCCATCTTTGTTTTCCCTTCCGTAACATGAGAGGATGGAAGGCATGTCTGTCAGGCAAGGCAGCCACAGGGTACCTGAGTCCCGCTGGTCCAGGGTCATGGAGTTCCACCTCCTTGTGATGTCTATGTAGAGGATGTCCACAGCAGCCATGGACAGGCTGCTGCTGCTGAGCTTGCAGTTCCTGCCGTGACAAGGAAGAAGACTAGTCATTCCATGGTGGACACCTTGGCTCTCTTTGTCCTTCAAGCTGATGCACACTGAATATTTGTGGCCCCAGAAAATCCATAGGTGGGGTCTTTGGAACTGGAGAGATCACACGAGTGGGGTCCTAGCAAGACCGATTAGTGTCCTTACAAAGACACCGAGGGGAGGAGAGCTTGCTTGCCTCCCTGCTCCTCACCACAGAGAAAGCAGCCAGAAGCGAGCCAGGAGCGAGCCCTTAGCAGGCACCTATGTGTGAGCACTTCAGCTCTGGCCTCCCAGCCTCCAGCCTCTGAGCTTAAGCCACCCCAGCTGCTCCAATGGGGGACATGCCGGTACATATTCTGCACCCACCCCTCGCCCCCTAACTCGAGCTGCTCCAATGGAGAACATGTCTACACACTTTGATCTCTAAACAAAGCTAATACCTGTTCACATGGCTGCAGAAGCAGTGAGCATCTGCTGGTCCGGGAGTGGGGGGGGGTCTGGGGGGGGGAAGGGTCTGTGTGTGTGGGAGTGCCTTGGCAGTCCTTAGTCCTTCTATTGTATCCCGCACCATTTTCCTCTCTCAGGCCACAAGACCAAGCCTCCATTGCCCTTCTGAGGTAATGAAACCTAGGTCAAAAGAGCCTAGGGCAGCCACTGGCTTGTCTGCAGCTCCCCAGACCCCTCCCGGACGGATGGTGATTGCTCTGGGAGGAAGGATTTACCTAGGAATCCTGAAGCCTGGGCTATGTAGGCCGGTTGACAGGGTGTCAGGGCTACATCGAACACTCTTTGGACAGTTCTGATGTATAACGTTGATGACCCCGGCTGATGATAAAGTGCTTCTCTGATCGCCCATTTGTCATTATCCCCTGTGTGAACAGTCCCCATAGGCGCCAGACAGATGAAGTTTTGACTGGCAGACATGATTGACACCCAGAGGCCCCCTCTCCAAACTCGGGTCCACTCCTTAACCATGGTGGCTGTGAGTATGGCCAGCACGGCGCTTGGATGAGGCCACTGCTTCCCTGCGCTGGCCCACTTGCTTGCCCCTTCCTCCCCTCCCTTCTTTCCAGACCATCGGTTCACACCCCACTCCACATTTCAATCACACAGCTGCCGTGGCAGATTTCAAAGCGCGTCAGCGCAGAGTCCCCGAGTCTCGGTAACATGTCAGTGGACGCTGAGCTGGCCGTGTCACCTGTCATGAAGATGGCTATCTCTATTGAGTTCTGCTAGGGACACTGCCCTAGTCTCTTGAGTTGTGCTGTCAATGCAAGCTGCTAATTTCCAAAGCTTCGTTAAGAAAAAAAAGCCCATAGCCTTTTCCCAGTGCTCACATCAGTGCCCTCAGGACTACTCGCCTCCTGGAAGGGTGGAGCGCTGCCTGGCTTCCTCCACGGGTTAGTGAAGGATAAAAACGGAAGCTGAACTGACCACTGGTATATAGTTATTTTTTTCCCCCTGACAGGAAGAAAATAGAAGTGTCAAACCTTTAGCTGAAGCTGTAATTTACCAGGGAGGATTCTCCATTTATCCCTTTTCCAAGGTAACCCATCCTCCCCAGCAAGACTGACAAATACAGTTGATTACGATGTCTGCAGTCAGAGCCGAGAAGGGACGGTCCATATTAGCTGCAGCAGACGGGAGATGCTTTAAGAGAATTTGGATTCTGTGGGTATTTCTTGGGCATTATCCGTCTGCAAGGTTCTTTCCTGTCCCAAGGTCTAAGCCCATGTGAGGGAGGGAACCCCAGTCCCATTTCAGTGTGGGGAGGATGATGAGGCATGGAGAATCAGGACTTGCCCGAGATCGCATGTGCACATCTGCACCCCATCTCTCTAGGGCAGCTGTGAGGAGGTAGCCCAGCTCAGGGTCCCTGGAGGAGCCTACGATCACGATACAAAGTCTCTGTCTACAGGGCTGGACACCTGGGGGGAAGTTCTGGGACAGAAGGCTTCTGGGACATAGCTAGGGTCTCACGAGGGCAGGTTCTCCCAGGCTCGCCCTTTGGCTGCCAGATGCTCTCAATGAGCTGAAACCGAGGCTAACACCCAGTCTTTGGAAGGAGGTTTTTTCATCCATCTAGCCACTAAATACAGGACTTGTCTTCTGGCGTGGTGGGTAGCAGTGTTGAGGGCCCAGTGACAGGGCGGCACAGCTGGTTAGGGTTATGTAGGACGTGGGGTGTGCAGCCATGTAGTTCCAATCAAAGAGCGCAATCTCCTCTTAAGGCCTGGACATAGTTCATCCAGCGAATGGGTGTCAGGGCAAACTCTTCAGCCGAAGAGAGCTCTGAGAAGTAGGGCACGTGACATTTTCTAGAAAAAGGACGGAGGTCCGGGACCTCGGCTGCATCACAGAAGTTCTCATTTCTTTGGTTGGATTGTGGCTGCCCACCGGACAAGGCCCTGGTGGTGATGCTCCCGTGCACACATGGAAAACAAGCCAACGACAATGACAGCCTTCCCCCGTGATGGTGAGTCAGGTGAAAGAAATGATCCCGGTGTGTTTCTTGTTTTTTCTTTTTTTCAGAATGGAAGAAATCCACATGATGGGAGAGATCACAAATCATTTGAGTTCATTAGGAACCCAAGTGTGGCAAGATTTGAAATGATCATCCCATTTCCCCCTAACTGCCTATGTCTCTCGGGAAATTTAGGGACCAACTTTTTCCACTCCACAAAATCCTATTTATAGAATTTCTTTTATGTTCATCCTTCTCTGTGGAGAGAGGGGAAAAAAAAAAAAAAAAGAGCAGCTCTCCGCACACCCTGGAGAGTTTTCTATAAGGTAAAAGGTAACCAAGCAGCCATATTTATTTTCTTACAAAAGGGGGCGGGAATAGCTAAGCATTTGAGAGGGGAGGAGAGAGGTGGCTGTGCTTTAAGGCATCCACGTTTTTCAAGGCCATGGCGGAGAACCACACCGCACTTCTGGGAAGGAATGGTCACAGGGGGACAGTTTCAAAGTCACCAAGGAAAGCTATCTTCTTATTCTATTCTAGAACATTCTAACAGACCATGCCTCTCATAGAAAAAAAAAACCCTACAGCTATCCATTATGGAGCATATTAATATCTCCACACAATGAAGGGGAAGTGGAAGGGAAAAAGAGAAAGGGGAAAACGTGTCCTTTAATTTCAAAAGGAGACGTGGGATCAGAAGCAGCCAGAGTGATGGAGTGGGATTTCAAAGCAGGGTCTCAACAGGCAGGAGCTGCAGTTTCCTAAGACTGAGCCTGGCTGGGGCCAACTGTTGGATCCCCCGCTGCATTCGGTGGAAAACGTGGAGCGCTATGGAAAAAGTGACCTCCATGAATTACGTCTGATGTCTCCCCGCCCGCCCCCCTCAACTAGTAATCCTTTAGCAGGAGCCTAATACAGATACATTTCTCTCAAAGAAGGCTGCCAAGCTGAAGCATCAATTAGACAGGCTTTATTTCCTGGAGAAATAGAAGCCTCCACGCCCCGGCAATTATTATAAAATAAAATTTCCCAAAAAAAATAAATAAGTAAAATAAAAAGAGGAGCTCAATTCACAGTGATGATATGTGCAACTGTTACACAGCCCGTGAGAAAAATGACACTTGCGGCTGGTTAGGGTGTCTAGACAAGAGAATGACAGTTCGTTATTTCTCATTCTCAGAGGAAGAGGAAAGCAGGAGATGGCTGGGCAAGCATTAGCATAATTCGCTCTGAAAACTGCTGATCTATGCTGCAAGTTCTGAGAGATGGACACCGAAAATAAATCCGAGTGGACTGTTTGTTATTTTCTTCCTTCTCGCTCTCTTCAGGGAGCGTAGAGAGAAAGAGAGAGTGGGTAGTAGATGCGAAAGCCTAGTTCAGCTTCGGGAGTCTGTGTGGGAGTCGTGAAGAAGCGTGCACTGCTCTGGGACCAGGCCTGCTTCGAAGCGCTCCTGTGAAGGGCACTTGGTTCAATTCAGCATATGGCATAAATATTATTAATTCATAACGAAGCAACATTTAAACCAAAGTGGGAAGGAGAGAGCTAGAGAACAGTCGTTAGCAGGTGGTGAAATTTAATCCGCAAGACTGAACATACCCAGATAAATTGGAAAGCAGAGAATTATCATATTTTACTATTAAGTTGCCATTGGGGTTTCTTGGGACGTCTTTAAAGGAGGCGTGTGTTACATCCGCCTCCCCCCACCTCCCCCCCCCCCACCAACTGCATCCTTGATTAGTACAGGCATTTGCTGGGCGGCCTTGCTGTCTGGGTCCTTCTGCCTGAGCTGCCTCTAGGCCACCTGAAGATGCTCTAAAGATGATGCTCTTTTGCTGACACTTTCTGTTGTAGCTCCAAGGAAAGCCATGGCCGGCCACAGATGGAAAGTGAAAGCTGCAGACCCTAACAGTCCCTAACCTCGGAAAAATCAGTTTCTCCTGCAAATGCCTCTCACGCTAGAAAGAATCACACAGTCTGTCACACCCAGGGAGCTTTTAGGGAGCTTTTAGGGAGCTTTTTGTCATTAGTCCATTCCTGCCTGAGAGTATCGTCGTAAGAAACAGTCTCGATTCTGTTTTCCCTTCAGCACTGTGCCAAGTGTGGAGTTCCTCTTGTTAGAGGTCTCCTGGGCTCTCAGACCAAGTGTCAGTCACTGTGGGTGATCCTGCTTTGATGGAATCCACACATGGCTAAACCTATTCTGTGAACACGGAGGTTTTATATAAAAATAAGCGTGCATAGTTCCTTGAGACAGCGTCTTCAGTCACCTGCCATCAAAGCCCACCGAGTGTTTGGGGGCAGGGGGGAGAGGAGGGGGAAGCCGGTCCCTTTATTCACCCTGCCTGCTCTGGAAGCAATTGAGACTGGGAGCTTCTGGGTGTCTCCAAATCTCCTTGTCTTCTGACTGGGCAGACTTTCCCCGGGATTGGCCAGGAAGCCTCCGCTTTGCCTTTGCCCTTGTGTTCACAGAGCTGCAGGTCTACTGCAGCCTGTAGTACCCACCTATGCCTTCCCTCACATCTCAGCCTGGGCCCCATGAAATCCCTTTGCTGGCTCTCCCTGCTACCTCGGTGGTGTGTCTGTCTGCTACTCAGCCAATGACAGCTAGTAGTAGGTCAAACCCTGCCTCCTCCAGGAGGCCCCCATGGATCCCACCAGGTAGATAAAACCTCTGTGTCCTTATTTCCAGCTCTTTGCTCTGTTCACAGCTCCAGCCAGGGAGTCAGTCCTTGGTCACCACCTCAGACTTTGCCAAAGACTGGCACTGAAGGGTCTGTTCCTGAGTGCTGTCAGCCTGGAAGTCCTAGGGGAAGGAAGGCCTTTGGACTTGTCTTTGAAGTCCTATCCAGCTTCTTGGGAAGAGATGGTCATGGGGCAGATGTCACCGGATCTGTGTTCCTCTCACACTCTGACAGTTCCCCCACAGGAAGCTCAGCTGGCTCCTCAGTCCCTTGAGTTTTGAATGGAGACTTCTGTGCCATGGTGCAGAAACTGGGCAGGCCCCAGAACATTCTTGTCTTTGCTCTGGGAAGTCCAAGCCATGGTCATGCGGTGCAAATGAAGGGGACCAGCTTGCCCACCTCACTTCTGTCCCCATGGGCTCCCACAGGCCCTCAGATTAGCGTCCTCTGTGGTCCACAGCTCAAGGAAGAATCACAAAGAGATACACAGAGACTGCCTAGCTATTTGTCTTCTTTCTCTTTTTCATTGTGATGATGAGTATTTTCACACATACACACACACACACACACACACACACACACACGCACACGCACACGCACACGCACACACACCACTAGGGACCAGCAACATGGCTCAGTGGATAAAGATGCTTGCTACCAAGCCTGGCAACCTGAGTTCAATCTCTGGGATCTACATAAGAGAGAGAAAGAACTAACTCCTGAAAGCTATCCTTTGATGTCCACAGATGTGCTATATGGCATGTGTGTCCTCTGACCTCCATAGGTGTGCTATGACATGTGTGTCCTCTGACCTTCACAGGTGTGCTATGACATGTGTGCACCTAAACTCATATGCACAAAATAAATGAATAGGCAGAATACAAAATTGACTTCCTAACTTCCCACATAACTAGAAGTAGCTAACAAGATGGAGGCAGAAATCACTGCATATAGCATCCAGGGTATCTTTTAAGAGGTCTAAATAAGAGGTCTAAGGTAGAAGCTCAACCACAGTGGCTAGATTTTGAGCAGCCATCATGTGACCAGAAGGCAACCCTGAAACCATCGAACGTGCTTAGCATGAGCGAGCAGAAAGGACGCGGGACATTGATGGTATTGTGGAGTTGCTGACCAGCCCTAGAATCCCCCTGCTGGCCTTTTGGTTTAAGCCACTTGAAGGCAGTACCCTCTCTCCTGAGCAGTCCTGACTAGAGGCAAAGGTTCTCTGTTTGGCAAGCAGCCCCATTGATCCAGGCCATGGGCCAGTTGCTTTATAACACGTTATATCCCAGACCCATAACACCACCAAGGCAGGAATGCTGATCATATGAGGGAACCAGATGTAGAGACTAACGGGGATTTGGTAAAGCCACATGCCAATGAGCAATATGCTTGGTCCCAAAGCCAGACCTATCAGACCCCAAAGCCTATGTGATTCCTTGGCCCCAACTCCCATCCTAAAACTAATGCAATGTCCTTTTCGAGTCATCTTGCAACTAGGACATCAGGTTCACTAACCTGGGAACAGTGGCCAAGACTTGGCTTTACCATCTTACCAAGAAGACCAGAAGACTGGTGGCAGTCTCTGTGACTGTGTCTGGAGAAGCCTGTGGCAAAACATGGCTTCCAACTCACAGCGGCTAATTATCTGCTTTAGTGAGGAGAACTGTGAAGAGTGTGGCTTTGAGACACAGGGTAAGGGTGTTAAAACCAAGGACAAGAGGTGACAGCAATGCTGAAGCCTGCCAGAGAGTTTTCTTTTTGAGGTGGCAATGTTACAGAGAACTGCAAATGAGCAATTCCCTGCTGGAGTCACATCAAGTTTGTGGACGAGATCTAGGGTCATTGGTTTGGCATGGTTGGGAGGCTTATATCAGACCTGTACAGACCCTAGCTCTATGTGAGTGAGTGTGTGTTGTGTGTGTGTGTGTGTGTGTGTGTGTGTGTGTGTTTATAGAATTATATGTAATTTTCATGGCATTCCTTAACCATTGAAGAAAGAAACTAATATTCATTAATGTCTTCCCATATACTTCCTTGCAGTCCCAATTAATTCTATATACAACATGCACAGGAACACACACACACACACACACACACACACACACACACACACACACATGTATGTGCACACCCACAGGCACACATGCAGGCACACACACGCGTGCACATGAACACACACACACACATGCACGTGTGTGCGCACACTATAGGATAAAGATCTGCAGGTCCAAGGATAGTCATGGGCTTGCCCTGGGTTTTTACGGCTGGTGAGCTCTCCTGTGTTGCCCCTCAAAGTGTTCCAAAGGGTGGAGGCAAATGAATGAATCAAAGATTGACTCTACGAGGCAACTGCTTACTTTGTAGCTACAGTGAAACTTCTTTCTTATGTTTTACCTTTAAAAGTTATGCAAATTTTGTGTAGTGTGCATTATAAGCATGCTGTTTTAATATTAGAACAAATGTACTATATGATTTATCAGATTAATTATTAAAACTTCTTACTCCAGAAACTCACTGTGGAATGATATGCGTTTGTGAACTCAGCCAGAGCCAGGTCGGGCCTGCTAGGAAAACGCATGCTAAGAAACACAAGGCTGGTCGGACTCCCAGGAGCAATTACTACTAGGTGTTTAAAGACCTGGCTCAAGGTAACGGCTGCTGTAGAAAAGTCTGAGGCTGCCCCTGTTCTAGCTTCACTCTGTTGCTGTGACCAAAAGCAGCCCGGCGAGGAAAGGGCCTGTGTGGCCTACACTTCAAGGCCACTTCCAGGTCACTTCCAGGTCACTTCCATCTCTGGGGGAGGTCAGGGCAGGAGTTAGATTACTAATCAAGACAAGCCTCCACAGACACACTTCCAGGCCAATCTGATTTAGGCTTTCCTCTCAGGGGACTTCTGGCTGTGCCAAGTTGACAAAATTAGCTAGGACTCCGCCCACCCCCAGCCCCGCCCCAGGACTCATGTGTTGGGAGCATGGACCTCATCTTATGAGGGGGTGGCGTCTTTAGGAGGCGGAGCCTGTAGTTCTTTAGGTCACCGGGCATGCGCCCTTGGAGGGCACTAGCTCTTGTGGGAGCCTGAGCTGTTATAAGAATGAGCCTGATTCCAATCTGCTCTCTGGATATGCTCTCCTTCTCCTGCACAAGCCTCCCCTGAAGCATCATCTGCTGTTAGGCTCTTACCAAAGTCCTAACTAAGGGGGCTACCTGATCTTGGAGTGTAAGCTGCTACTATTGTAGGTTACGTAAACCCCTTTTCTTTATAAAGCTATCCAACTTCAGGCATTGTGTGACAACAACAACAACAAAAAGAATGAATACTATGGTAGTACGTGTGTGTGTGTGTGTGTGTGTGTGTGTGTGTGTGTGTGCAAACACCTATGCACGTGTATATGCAGACCAGAGGTTGATTTTGAGTGTCTTCCTCTACTGTGCTCCACCTTATTTTTGAGACCAGCCCTTCACTGAGCCTGGAGTTTTGCACATTTGCTAGAATAGCTTATAGCAAGCGCCTGTCTTGCCCTGTTCCCACCCATCCTTGGTGCTGGAATTGCTATTGCACGCTGCTGTGCCTGGCTTCTCTGGGGGTCTCGGGGTCTGAATTCAGGTCCTTGAACTTGTTCACCACAGCTGCTGGCTTTAACAATGAACTTGTGGTTGAAAAGCCATGGTCATAACACTCTTTAACTCAGTTGACAAGAGCCTACAATATGCCAGGATCAGTGCCAGCCCTGAGGTGAATACAGCCTCAAATGGGCTACCGGATCAATACCATAGTCTCCCGAGAGTGGTCAAGGGTCATGTGATGATCCAGATGAGTGACTAGACTCTTTATTTTAAAGGCTGCTATGCAGCCCAACCAAGCCTTACATTCATTTTATAACCCAAGACAATAGACCTTAAACTCCTGATCCTCTTGCTTCCACACCCCCAAGTGTGGGGATTACAGCATGTCTGTCTTCCGACTTGATTTGTAAGGGATGGGCTGGCCATCTCCCTTTCAAGAAAACAAACAAGCAAGCAAAAAGACTGGGGAAGTGGCCAAATCCCCTGTGTGGTAAACAGAATCCAAGAGATTTGATCTCATGAGACAATCCTTATCTGGAGGAAGCTGGTCTCACTAACCTTATGAAGGTCCGAAAGCCAGTTGGTCCCAGCTTCATAGTCCCCTTGATTCCCAGGAAGCGGATAAACAAGTTGGCCATCCTGTCTACGAGGCGCAGGTAGTTGAACTGCTTGGCGTACTTGGGGAACACCTGCTTGAGGCAAATGGAAGGCAGGTGGGCTTCGGGGTTGCAGTCGGGGTCACCAGTCAGCTCACATTCCAGATTTTCCTTCTCAGGGAAATGCTTTTCCAGCTGCTGTGACCTGAAATACACAAGGCAAGGCACTCATGGTGTTCTGCCTTTCTCCGATGGCTTGCGTCCCCTGAGGTGTACAAAACCCTAGGGGACTGGTGTTATTACTGTTTCTATTTTAATAGGCTAGAAAACTGTCCTCTTGAGAAGTGGCCTGGCAAGGCTCACATGGCTTCTGCAGCATGAAGCCAAGGCCTGACCCCAGGGCAGAGCTAGGACTGGAGACACAGGCTTCCCCCGTCCTGCCAACCTGGCTTCCAAGAAGGGAGACCTCCTCGGCTCCGCTCATGATACAAGGGAATTGCGAGCAGTCTGGGTTTGATTTCAAGCTTCTACTTATGGCTAGTAATTGAATAATTAAGAAATAGAAAAAAAATCTCATATAGGGTTGGCAAGAAGCCGTAGGCACAGTTCAGTGAACAACTTGGGAAGACACATCCATTCCCCGGTCCTAGGGACACAGACGACTTTCTGGCTTAATGCTTCCTTGGAGCTCGTACAGAAACATGATGAGTTTTGTGACCCCTTAGCCTGTGTGCTTTATCCTGAAAATTATTCTGATAATCAGGAAAATTGGCAGCCACAGACTTCTCCCTACTCAGCTCTAGCTGGGAAGGGTCTCTGTCCCTTCTCCTGAGAGTGTGACACCGCACTTCCCCTCACCCACAGTCTGTGTCCCCATCTCCTTGGTGTGTCACTACCAGATGTCAACCAGTTACCCAGGTGGGGAAAAAATCAGAATAGATGCCAACCCTTCCTCTGTCGCCATAGCCAATGCTATCACTCTAGCTCCCAAATCAGCTCCCACAGGCCAGTGTTCTCCCACTCTGCTCTGCTTGGACCGCAGCACCGTAGTCTTAGGCAGTGTTCTATGCCTGTGCAGTGACACCATGACCATGGCCAGCTCAAGAAAGGAAGGCATTTAATTGGGGCTGGCTCACAGTTTCAGACGCTCAGTCCATTATCACCATGGCGGGAAGCATGGCAGCGTGCAGGCAGACATGGTGCTGGAGGGGTAAGCTGAGGGCTCTACATCTGGGTCCACAGGCAGTAGGAAGAGAGAGTGACACTGGGCCTGGCTTGAGCTTCTGAAACTTCAAAGTCCAACGCCCCAGTGACACACTTCCTCCAACAAGGCCGCACTTCCTAATAGTGCCATTATGGGCTTACAGCGCCATTGTCATTCAAGCCACCGCACCATGTTTCCTTTGACCTTCCCATCCTCCATGCTGACGCCTGAGCGGCTTTTATTTTATTTATTTTCAATTTTGAGACGAGGTCTCACTATATAGCCCTGGCTGGCCCCAAACTTACTAATGTAGCTCAGGTCTGCTTTTTCCGTTGCTTCCTCCCAAGTGCTGGGATCATGGGCACGTGCTAGCAGGTGTGGCCCCATGGCGGCCAGCACACTTGATTGGGCTACTTCCTTCTCTAACGTTGTCTGAGGTACAAGTGCTTCATCCTGGCATTTCTGCTTTCTCCCAGGGCCTCCTTGTTTCTAGTTCCTTACTGGCTAGGCCAGGCATTCTCCTCCATGCTCTGAATGCCACCCCTCTACCTTGCTGTCTGTCTGTCTGTCTGGTCTGGAACCCAAGAGCCAATGCTCTCTCTTGTGTTCCCGGCCCCCTCTCTCACTCAGTGCCTCTCTCCACTTCAAGCTCCACCCTTTCCAGCTCCTGTCCCGCCCAGAACCAGGACTAAGGAAAACCATCTGGCACCTTCTGTTGCCATTCATAAGACAAAACCATGGCCAGCAAATCCTATGAAAACCTGGGCCACGGAAGTTCAATGAGCATTTCAGGCTGCCAGGCTCAACCCAGGCTACTTGTGACTTTCCCTTAAGAAGTGCCCTTGTGACAACACTCCCACTTCAGGTAGTTCCTGCATTGGGCCATCCTGAATCCTGATGTCCCTGGCCCTTGCTGTGCAGAACAGTTCTATACTACTTTATCCCCACCCCAAGGTGTCACTTGGGCCACACCAATGACATTCTTTCCCATCTCGCTCAGCTCCTTGGACAGATCTCTGTGTTCCCTGCACGCCACAGTGGCTCACAGGGCAGCTGCTCGGTGTTCTGTGAGCACACTGAAGGCACCAGCTAACTCATGTCTGTAGGATGTGGCGTGTAGTAATTGTTCCTGTGTGCAGGGACTGGGGAGGCAGTTTTCATTCAGTTTGTTGCATTGCATTGCGTGATGATTTGAATGAAAATGGTCCCCAGGGGCCCACAGGAAGTGGCACTATTAGGAGGCGTGGCCTTGTTGGAGGAGATGTGTGGCCTTGTTGGAGGAGATGTGTTACTTGAGGATGGGCTTTGAAGTTTCAGAAGCCCAGGCCAGGCCCACTGTCTCTCTCTCTTCATGCTGCCTGCAGACCCAGATGCAGAACTTGCAGCTACCTCTCTAGTACCATGTCCACCTGTGTGCTGCCATGGTTCCCACCGTGATGAGAATGGACAGAACCTCTGGACTGTAAGCCAGCCCCAGTGATAGGTTTTCCTTTATAAGAGCTGTCGTGGTCATAGTGTCTTTTCACAGTAATAGAACCCTGACTGAAACATTAGGAAAGTTTGCTTTTAGTAATGATGTAAACTGACAAGAAGACTCTCCAGGTCACGATGTTTCATCTACCATAAGCCCCTGGGGATGGGAAAGAAGCTTGAGGGACAGACATGCTGGAAAGCTCTGCTCCAAGTGGCCCCTTCTCATGCCAGCCCAAGGAGCTGACCTCCAGGGAAGACATGAGTAGAAGGTTCTTGAAGGCCCTAGTCACAGTTTCTTTCAAGTGGATCCTAACTCTGGACTCAAGAGCAAGGGTGGGCAGGAGAACAGAACCAGGCCAGGACAAAGGGAAATCTCTTTCAAAGTGTAATGGCATGGCGGAGCTAGGTTGTGTGCTCCAGCCTGTTTGTGTAGACCCAATTCCTTGGGAGAGGTGGGTATTCCTAGGATGGGCAATTTTCCTGCAGCAGGAACGCCTTTGTCACCATCACCTTGAACTGCAGGCAGTAAATAAAAGCCAGGTGGTTATTTTTCAAGTGAAGTGATGTGTATTTCCCACGACACTTGTAGAAAGAAAAATGGGCGGGGGAGGGGTAAACTGACACTCTAAACAGAGATTAGCTCTTAAATTACAAAATACATGGCTGTGACGACATTCGAAGCTCTCAGGAAGTTCGTTAAGGGGAAGATTGGGAGGCGTGCAGTGTGAATGCGTGGAGGGGTGGAAACAGCTGAGGCAAGGACTCAGTCAACAAGCCTGGCCTGAGGGTGCCGGCTCACTTGTTCCCCATGGGCCAGCAGAGGAGCCTGTGACTACAACCCTGTTCCAGATGGGGAGACAGAGGTTAAACATGGCATAACACCTCGGACTAAACCAGGATTATAAATCAGTTCTCCAGCGGTCTTCCTGTCTTCCTGTACCCTTATTCTAAAGCACATGATGGTTCATACTGGGGCCACAGAATTCTGAATACTAACTATTGGTTTTGGTTTTGTTTTGTTTTTTTTAAGATTAAAAAAAATTTGACTGCCTTTTATTCTTTAAAAGTGAGGTCTCCTGCAGTACAAGTTGAAGGTGTGCTTGAGCTTCCGGCCCTTTTGCCTCCCCCTCCCCACTGCTGGGGTTACAGGCATGCTCTGCCACAGCCAGTCTGTGTGCTGGACATCAAGCTCAGTGCCTGCTGCATGCTGGGCAGGCCCTCTGACAACTGAGCCATACCTTCAGCTAGGGACTTTATGTTTTAGATTATAAAAGTCATCTAAGCACTTTTATTTTGGTGGGAGGTAGATCTTTGGAGAGAAGTATAAAGGAATTAAAATGGTTCCTAATCCCACAACTTGAAAATAGACACGAATAATGTTTAGATGTCTGCATTTGGAATTAGGGTGTCAGGACATGTAGTTTAGACTGTTTGCACACCCCAAACATATTTCTCATAGACAGGCACATAGTGTGCATTAAGCGCATCTATGACGTAGTTACAGTTCCTCCTTGGTTAAAGATTTAGTGGTCACACGACAAGTCGCCTAGCATTCAGCCTCCTCTCACAAGCATCAGATGTCTCACTATATTAGCTGTAGGTGGCTTTGGAGATCATGGCATCCAGGGATGCCTTGTGGGTGGAACACACATAAAAGCCACCATTTAACCCATTTTAAAGTGCACCGCTCGGTGGCATTTGGGACTTTCATGAAGGCTTTGTCATCATTGCTGCCATGTCATTTCTGAGAAGACATTTTAACCCTGGTAGACAGGATTGGACCTGCGCAGCAGCCGGCTGTTTAAAACAGGGTGTGGTCAGGGTGGTGGGCTTAGTTTGATCTGCCATCATGGTGGGGGACCTCATCACCTCCTTCCAAGGTGCTCAGACTAGACAGGTCTTCCTCATGGGACTCTGGAGGACAAGGATGTCCTCTTCCAGAGTCACTTCTGGCTGTCCTGCCATGGCCCATTCCTCTAAGGGCTTTGTGTGTGTGTGTGTGTGTGTGTGTGTGTGTGTGTGTGTGTGTGTGCGTGCGCGCGCGTGCCTCCGGATGGCCCTCTCAGCCACCGATGTCCCTTCACAGATGCAGAACTACAGCTTCTGAGGGAAGTGGTTTTCTTCACCTGGGAAGCACTAACGACGCAGCTGATATATAAGAGGAAATAAAAGGATGAGGAGTGGCATCTTCGCTGGAGATAATTGCAATTATCACACCGAGACCCACACCATCGCAAGTACTGTAAAATCCTGGTTTTACTTAATAGCATTTTAATGGAAATGTCAGGCTTATGGAATAAAAGTGACTAGTAAAGAAAATATAAATCAAGCTTACTGGTCCTTTGGGACCGTTTCTGGAAAAAAATTGAATTTGGTATATCCTCGATTCATTAAAACAGGGGGAAGAATCCTGGAATGTTTTATCTAGTATAATTTTTCAAAACAGAATTCGTTTTCATTAAAACTCGTGTGAGAAGCCACCCATCTCCATTTTGTCTGGGAAGCTCACCGTTAAAAAAATCACCACTGATTATTGGGGACCTACTACATGTCAAGATTGAGCTAGCTAGGTTACCTCAGTAATCCCATTTGTTTCCAATAGCAGGTCTCTGAAGTAGGTGGAAAGCATTTCCCCGTCGCAAGGCAACCAGGTGACATTTGCCCACCCTCACACGGTCAGCTGAGGGATCAGAATTGACCCTGGGGCCGTCTCCCCCATGCCCAAGCTGAGCTTGCTATATAGTTCTTATGATTATTTGATTAAAATCAAATCAGAGACATTTTTTCTTCTGTATAAGCTGTACATAGACCCGGAGATGAACAAAAAGGAGGGCGATATATAAAGCAAGATCAAATCCTAGTTTCGCAGGAGTTGCTTGAATTCTCTCTAGAGGAATGACTTCCAACTCTTATTAAATATACCTGCAACCATTTTCCACGCCTGAGAGATCTCCTACACACTGGTATGTCCCAGGGCCCCTGGACGCACGGGTCGGGTGGACAGAGTCTCTCCTGCCCAGGGGCATGTGACTGGATGGGGACAGGGAGAGTCCCATGTGTGAACCACACTGGTAGTGTCATGTCCAGGAGGCCAGCATGGGTTCTGGTCTTGATTCTGAGTTCTAGAGACATTTGTTGGATTTGGGAGTACAGGAGAATGTCAGAGGTTTTGATGCATGGGAAGGCATGATCAGATCCGGCCAAGGGGAAGGCAATCAGCTGGTAGCACAAATTACTGATAGAGAAGGACAGTACAAAAACTGGAATAGACTAGAATCCTTTTGGATTCTCTGAGTCACGTGGGGTAAGGAAGAATTGTCTTAGGGCACACACTAAACCTAATGTTGTTCAGCTCATGGTCCATAGGTTTTGAGTTTAATTTTTGTGACTTTGTGATTTTTGTGACATGATGTCATATCTACACATTTCATGCTTGAGACTCACGTAAGAGAGTTATCAGGGGGCTGGAGAGATGGCTCAGTGGTTAAAAGTGCTGCCTGATCTTCCAGAGGTCCTGAGTTCAATTCCCAGCAACCACATGGTGGCTCACAACCATCTATAATGCTCTTCTGGCATGCAGGTATACATGCAGGCGGAGTACTGCATACATAATAATAAATAAATGAATAAATAAACCAGCATGGCACATCTGCCATCCTGAAAGTGGGGTCATTGGACTTGCTGCATTGGTGTCTCCTGAGAACTTGCCAGAAAGGCACACTCATGTATGCTTTGTGTGTGCTGGGCCAATTCTCTGGAAGGTCTGGACTCGGGATGGAGCCTGTGACTCGCTGTCTAGACAGGAGAAGATGAGGCCTGAGAAGATGAGGCCTTCCTAAGCCAGGACCACTGCATAAGGATGGAGCCAGGGAGCCACTGCAAGGCACTCTTCAGGCAGACAGGGCAACCACTGTTTGAAAAAGGGGGGATAAGGAGGCAGAGAACAGCCAGGTTGCATGCTCCTGGCAAAGCTGTGGCCAGACAGGATGCCCTGGGACATGGACATCTTACAGGACGGAGGGCTGTAAGCAGGCCTCTTCCCCTGCTGTTTGCCACAGCCCCTCCATCACTCTATCATCATTTCAGATGTGCACATAGCACACCATCGCTCATGAAGAAATGCTAGCCACGCACAACAGAGTGCCTCAAATTAGGACTGTAGCTAATTTAAAGCGTCTCAGGATGAAGTCCCTAAAAATAAACTCCCAGAAAGCCCAGTGCTGTCACTTGACAAATCTCTGCCGTGATGGAGCCCCATTTGCCTGATGGGTGATATGATGCAATTTGAAGAGGAGACATAGACGGATGTGCCAGGCAGACGTTCCCAAGAGATGAGGGCAGGACTCAGGGAAGCCTCTGCCTGATACATGCAAGTCCACTGAAGAGCCAGACCAAAGCGGAGGATGGTCCAACCTGTCCCTCTTCATGCAATGACCCTTCATTCCCTGAGCCCACGCCTGGCCACTCTCACCTCACCAGCAACAAGCACACTGGTGACACTAGTACTTCCAGCCAGTCACTCAGCCCATTTTAAGTATGTAAGGACATCACATTCCTACAAGACACAGGAAGTCAAATCAATGTATGGTGGAGCCAGGATAGAAAAATATGCATATATATCGACATATATGTATACACATGTTCACATACATGTAAACATAGATTCCATACGAGAGACAACACATGATATTTTGGGTGGCTCCATTTTAGATATGAGGGAAATGTGTTCGGAAAAGCTGACTGCTTTAGAAAAGTAACACAGCTATTAAATTTGAACCCAGAGCTATTTAGGGTTCAAAACTGACACTTTTCTCAGCTTGTTGTCATTATTTAGCTTAATTCGTTTTCTCTTCCTTTGTACTTATGGAGAGAGTCTGTTACTTTATTGGGTAAGAAAAGCTTAAAGGGAGAATGGGTGAGGATGGATACAACCTGTGCCAGCCAAAATGCGGTATTGTTTAAGACCTAAATTCAAGTGTTCTGTGAGGCACCAAGATGAACTAGCGAGGCTTCTAAGTGACTTAAGTGTGACTTCTGGGAGGGTCGATTGTTGACGCACTTTATTTGGGTTCTTATACCTCTACCTCCTTTCCAATCCCCTGATACTAGGTAAGAGAGAAAGACGGTTAGGGGGAAAGAAAACATACACCTCTTTAGACTTAGTTCCTTGGGGCAAGTTCAATTTTGTGGTCAGGATATCCAGCAAACCAGCAAACCAGCAAACCAGCAAACAGCAAATGCAACAGCAGGACTAAACAGTGGCATTGGTGGGCAGCACCAAGGAGAGCAGCAGCTGCCTTCTTCCTTTGAGCGCTCTGTCCCTCTCCGGGCTCTGACATTTATACCCTCTCAGAATCCTCAGAATTAAACTATCTGCAGCTGGCAGAGATCATGCCCCTTCCAGAGCGTGAGATAATCATAGTTAACAACTGTGGGCAAACTAAATCAGCCCCATACCCCACACCTGGGATTAAAACAAAAACATGTTTACATAACATAACCGAGTTTTTTAAGGAAACCAAAACTTCCACTACAGTCAGTCACTCATCTGGATGTAGTTGCTGCACTTTGTTTGCCAAACACATCAGTCTGTTGCTTTTCCACCCTGGGCTCCTGTAATTCATGACACAGAGCGTGTGTGGAATGCAAAGCAGGGAGGAAGCCAGAGGCAGCAGCCCCATCTCTGTCCTTGCTGTGGGATGCTTCGTGGAAGCATGACCTGGGCTGGCCACTCGACTGTTTTCTCGCTTGGCCAGACAGTGAATCAGGAGAAGGACAAACTCAAGGACGTAGTCTTTTGGCTGCTCCCCCAGACCTGAAAGCAAGTCTTTTCAGAGCTGGAGAGCTCTTTAGGGGTCACTGGGCCCGGCCCTCTTGTTTTCGTTTTTCAGATGAAGGACCTGACAGCTCATTTTCTACAGGCCTCCCAACACGCTTCTTGGTTGGCAGGGCACCCTCTGTGTCACGTGCCTTCCCTGATGTCCCCTTTGCTAACTATATTGCAGCACAGTTGAAAGATGGAATGTTCTGTGCATACTGCTCAGAAAGCCATGCTACTGTGGCTCCTCTCCAGTGGGGCACAGGCCTGGTGATCTGGATGGTTTGGGGGTATAGGTGTGGAGATTGGTAAATCAATGAACAGTTAGATCAGCTGTGCTGCTTGAAGCCACATGACCTTAGGCAAGTCATAGAACCCCAAAGCTTTATGTAAGACAGAGTAACACGGCCTGACTTAACAGTGAGCTCAGCACAGTGCCTCGATCTGGTGGGCTACTTCTATCATAATCACCCAGTGCTTCGTCATCTCAGAGGGCTCGCCATCTAGTCACCAGGGAGATCCCAGGGGAATATGGGCTCCTGATGTATCCCCACCTCACATAACTAGACACAGGATTGCCCCCCTGCTGCTCCAGCTGCTGGGAGAGTGTCGTGTCAGGCTGCCTAGGCCACTGTCCTCGTGTCCTAGCCTAGACCATACTCCATGGTCCGTCAATGAATATCTATAACCATGTCTTGTGTGCTATTTCAAACTTGGTTCAGGATTACCACCATCATAAAACCCTGTGCTGATGGAGGTATTGTTC